>NC_045603.1:106025010-107225010 GCF_009762305.2 Zalophus californianus | reverse complement strand
ACTATATTCCCTATGCTGTGCCATTTATTCCATGACTTTTTCATTCCAAAACCAGAAGACTGCCTCTCCCATCCCCCTCATCCATTTTGCTCAACCCCCACCTCTTCCCCTCTGGCAACCATCAGTTGCCTATATTTATGGGTCCGATTCTGCTTTTTGTTTGCTTACTCACTTTTTTTTTTTAGATTTCACATATGAGTAACATTGTATAGTATTTTTCTTTATCAGTCTGACTTATTTCACTTATACACTTTAGGTCCATCCATGTTGTCACAGCAACCCAAGTCAGATGTAGTATAACTATAGATATAGATATTGATATAGATAGCTATATGTGGTTATCTATCTATCTATCTATCTATCTATCTATCTATCTATATCTATCTATCATCTATCTAAATAATGGAATATCCCCAGAATTCTTTTGAATGGTCATCTATCTGTTTTCATTTGATAAACTTGATAGGAAATGTATAAGCTTTCTAGATTTTAGCCAACATCTACCATTTCACTTGCACTTAATGATAGAATTGCATTGAGGTGCCTGGGTGGCTCAGTTGGTTAAGCAACCAACTCTTGATTTTGGCTTAAGTCATGATCCCCATGTTGTCAGATTGAGCCCCACATCGGGCCCCACTAAGATTCTCTCTCTCCTTCTCCCTATGCCCTTCCCCCTTTATATTCCTCTCTATAAAATAGAATAAAACTAAATAATAATAGAATTGCATTATTTTTAAGTATATTCAAAAACATTGTTTAGAAATAGTTAGCTTTACCTCCAGGAGTTCTAATAGGTTTTTACAATGACTATCTGAAAATAATCTCCCCATGCTTCCAGTAGGGAGAAAAGTAATCACTTTGAAATACACCATATCACTCTGTTTTCTTAACAAAGCCTGACCTCAGGAGAAAGTATTTTACCATAGCCTAAACTTTTGGGGTTTTGCCAGAGTCTAGCCAAACTGAGAGAAGGGATTCTAAGAAAGAATTAAAGAGAAATGCTAGAGATAAAAAACAGTGTAACAGAAATGAAGAATGTCTTTGATGGGTTCATTAACAAACTGGACATGGCTGAGGAAAAAAAAAATCTCAGATCTTGAGGATACATCAATAGAAGCTTCCAAAACTAAATATCAAAGAGAATAAAGATGGAAAATAATGCAACAGAACATCCAAGATCTGTGGAACAACTACAAAAGGTATAACATACACATAATGGGAAGATCAGAAAAAGAGAGAAAGGAATGGAAGAAATATTTAAAGCAATAATGACTGAGAATTCCCTCAAATTAATGCAAGACACTAAACCACAGACTTAGGAAGCTCAGACAACACCAATAGGTTAAATGTCAAAAAAAAAAAAAAAAAAAAAACCAGCCCCTTCCAAGCCCCAAATTATATGTAGGCATATCATATCCAAACTGCAGAAAATAAAAGATTTCTAAAAACCTGAAAACTTATGAGTCAAAGGTAGAAAACACCTTACCCATATAGAAGCAAAGATAAGAATTACGTCTGACTTCTCAGAAACCATGTGAATAAGAAGAGACTGGAGTGAAATATTTAGTGTTGAGGAAAGAAAACAAAACAAAACCTATCAACTCAGAATTCTGTACCCTGTGAAATTATTCTTCAAAAATGAAGGAGAAATAAAGATTTTCTCAAACAAAAATTGAAGGAATTGTTGCCAGTAGACATGACTAACAAGAAATGTTAAAAGAAGTTCTTATTAGAGAAGAGTGATATAGGTCAGAAATTTGGATCCACAAAATGAAAAGAAGACCGTTAAAGAAGGAATAAGTGAAGGTAAAGTAAAACCTTTTACTATTTTACTTACTTTCAATTGTTCTAACAGATTGCAGTTTGTTCAAAATAATAATAGCTACAATGTATTTGATAATTGTAGCTATGTATAAATGAAATAAATGACAGCCATAATACAAGGTAGAGGAGGGGGGAAATAATAATACCCATGAAGTAGTGTACTGTTCTTTGAAAGTGGTCTTGGATTAGTTGTAACCATGTATTGCGAGTTACAAGGTAGCCAGTAAAAAAAAACTAAAAAAAAAAAAAGAAAAAAGAAATATAACTGATATGCTAAGAAAGGAGAGAAAATAAAATTTAAGAGTAATCAATTAAAATCACAAAAGGGAGAAAAAATGTGGAAAATAAAGATGGAAGCAAAGAACAAGGGCAAGGAATAAAAAACAGTAATAAATGTTATAGATATAATGAAACTATATCAATAATCACTTTAAATGTAAGTCATCTACATATACCAATCAAAATACAGAGATTGTCAAAAAACAAGACCCAAATTATAGGTTTCTGTATGAAATGCACTTTGGTTATAAAGACACATATAGACTACAAGTTAAGGGATAGAGAAAGATATGCCATGCTAACACTAACTAAAAGAAATATGGAGTAACTATATTAAATTCAGACTTCAGAGCAGACCTCAGAGCAAGGAAAATTATCAAGGATGAAGAGGGGCGTACATAATGATAAAGAGATCAATTCTCTAAGAAGACGTAACAATTCTTAACATTTTTGGAACTAACAATAGAACAGCAAACTATATGAGGTAAAAATGAATAAAATTTCAGAGAAATAGATGAATCCACTATTGTAGTTGGAGAAATCAGTCTTTTGTCAGATATGGATTGATTCAGCAGGCAGAAATTAATAAGGACATAGTTGACTTCGATAATACCAATCAGATGGGCACAGTTGGTATTTATAGGATGCTTCCCCCAGTGACAGCATAATACACATTCTTCTCAAGCCCACAAGGGACATTCACCAAGACAGACTACATTCCTGGCCATAAAACATATCTTAGGATATTTAAAAAAATAGAAATCATATAATATCTGCTCTCAGACTATAATGGAATTAAACTAGAAATCAATAACTAAAAAAAGATGAAAAATCCAAAAATATGTAGAGATTAATAGTATACTTTTAAATAACACAAAGGTCAAGTAAGAAATCTCAATAAAAATTACAAAATATTTTGATCTAAACAAAAATGAAAGTACAACTTGCTAAAATCTGTAGGATACAGGAAAAGCAGTGGTCAGAGGGAAAATCATTGCATTGAATACATATGTTAGAAAAGAAGAAAGATCTAAAATCAATAATCTAAGCTTCCACCTTAGGAAACTTGAAAAAGAAGAGAAAAATCAAATCTAAAATAAGCAGAAAAAAGATATAATAAGAATTAGAGCAGAAATCATTAAAATTGAAAACAAGAAATCAATAGAGAATGTCAACAAAACCAATGTTTGGTTCTTTGAAAAGATCAATAAAATAAAAAGGTTTCTAGCCACAGTAAGGAAGAAAAAAAAAGAGAAGACACAAATTACTAGTATCAGCAATGAAAGAGGAGATAGCACTACAGATCCCATAAGAGTAAGAGGATAATAAATATTATAAACAGCTCTGTGCCCACATATTTGATAACCAAGATGAAGTGGACCAATTCCTTGCAAGACAGGATCTGCAAAAGCTCACACATGAAGAAATGAAGAATGTGAATAGACCTATATTTATTTTAAAAAATGAATCAATAATGCGTAACCTTCTAAAACAGACAGTACCAGGCGCCAATAGGTTCACTTATGAATTCTACTAAACATTTAAGGAAGAAATGATACCAATTCTTAACCATCTCTTCCAGAAAATAGATTACTTCCTAATCCATTCTACAAGGTCAGCATTACTTTAATAACAAAACCAGCCAAATGCATTACAAGAAAAGAAAACTACAAATATTTCTCCCAAACATAGATGAAAAATTCTCAACAAAATATTAGAAAATAAAGTTCAACAAGCTATAAAAAGAATTATATGCCACAACCAAGTGGGGTTTATCCCAGGTATGCAAAGGCTGATCTAACACAATACCATTTACATTAGCATTACCAAAAAATGTTTAGATATAAATTTAACAAAATATGTATAAGATCTATATGGAGAAAACTATAAAACTCTGATGAATAAAATCAAAGAACTAAATAAGTGGAGAGAGAGTCCATGTTTGTGGTTAGGAAGACTCAACACTGTCAAGGTGTCATTTCTGTCCAACTTGGTCTATAGATTCAATGCAATCCCGATCAAAATCCTGGCAAGTTATTTTGTGGATATCAACAAACTGTTTCTAAAGTTTATATGGAGAGTCAAAAAACCAAAATAGCCACCTCCATATTGAGAGAACAAAGTTAGAAGACTGACACTACCTGACTTTAAGACTTACTATCGAGTTATAGTAGTTGAGACACTGTAGTATTGGTGTAAGAATAAATAAACAAATCAATGAAACAGAATAGAGAGCCCAGAAATAAATGCACATAAATATAGTTAACTGATCTTGATGAAAGTAAATGAAATACAATGAGAAATTATTTTCCAAGAAATGCTGCTGGAACAATTGGACATCCACATGCAAAAAAAAAAAAAAAAAAAGAATCTAGATACACACCCTATATCCTTTAGAAAAGTTAACCCAAAATGGGTCACAGATCTAAATGTAAAACACAACTTTAAAACTTCTAGAAGAAAATGTAGGAGAAATCTAGCTGGTTTTGGGTATGGCTATGACAATTAAAACACATTACCAGAGACAGGATCCATGATAGAAATAATTGAGAAGCTGGACTTTATTTAAAAACTTTTGATCTATGTAATATGACACTGTCAAGAGAATGAGAAAACAGACTGGGAGAAAACATTTGCAGAAGATGTATCTAATAAAGGACTTATCCAAAATATATAAAAAGTCTTAAAACTCCACAATAGTAAAAAGAACATCTCAGTTAAAAAATTGGGCAAAAGACCTAAAGGGGCACCTCATCAAATAAAACACAGATGGCAAATATATTATGAAAATATGCTTCACATCATATGTCATTAGGAAAATTCACCTTAAAACAATGACATATCACTACATACTTATTAAATTGGCCAAAGTCCAAAACACTGATAATATCAAATGCTGGTGAGGATGTGCAGCAATTGGAGCTCTTATTCATTGCTAGAGGGAATGCAAAATGGTTCAGCCACTTTGAAAGAATTTGGTAGTGTTTTATGAAACTAAACATGCTCTTACCGTAGACCCACCAATTACTTTCCCTGGTATTTTCCACAGAGTTGAAAACTTATGTCCATAAAATACCTGCACATGAATATTTGTAGCAGCTTTATTTATAATTGCTAAAACTTGGAAGCTACAAAGATGTCCTATAGTAGATGAATGAATAAATAAACTGTGTTATGTCTAGACAATAGAATATTATTTAGCAGTAAAAAAATTAGTCATGAAAAAATATGGAGAAAACTTAATGCATGTTACTAAGTGAAGAAAGCCAATCTGAAAAAGCTACATACTGTATAATTCTACTACATGACATTCTGGAAATAGTAAAACCATGGAGACAGTAAAAGAACTAATGGTTGCCAGGCATTAGTGGGAAGGAGGCATAAATATGCAGAACACAGAAGATTTTCAGGACATTTGAAACTATTCTGTATGACACTGGGTACATGTTGTATATTTGCCAAAATCCATAGACAATACGACACTAAGAGTGAACCCTGGTGTAAATAGACTTAGGGTGATAATGATGTATCTATAAAGGTTCAACAAATATACTACTCTGATGTGGGATGTTGATGGGGGGGACGTTCTGTGTGAGTGAGCAAGAAGTGTATGGAAAATCTGTGTACTTTCTGCACAATTTTCCTGTGAACCTAAAACTGCTCTAAAACATAATCTATTTTAAAAAGTAAATTAGATGTCGCTTCTCTGCTGGAAATCTAACAGAACATATGACCACACAGACTTGTATGCAAATATACATAGCCACTTTATTCATGATAGACCAAAATTGGTGGTAATTTTTTATGACAGCCCCAGTCATCAAGGTATAAAGAAGTGAACATGTAATGAATCCTGGATTAGATCTAGGTTTAAATTTACACACTCTTGTTTACTTTTTAACCTTGTGCAAGTAACTTAACCTCTGAACCTCTGTTTCCTTATTTGTGTAAATATGTATATGTATATGTATATCTATCTATATGCTGTATGTTAAGTATGAGGGCTCAATCAGGCAACACATGGAAAATGCCATGGGAGATTTCAGTTTCCTCTTCTCACATTCCTACCTCAGTCTATGCCAAAGATGTAAGAGGGAACACTGGAAATGTTTGTTTTCTTTCAACCTCCTTACTCATTTCTCCTCAGTCTTGGTCATCTGCCTAGTCAGCACTTGACATTCACAGGGTCATTCCCCCTGATGATGGGCTCAGTGCGTGTGTTAAAGGTGACATCAGGCTTTCTTACCTTCTTTCCCACTTCCTTTTACTTGGGAGTAGTTGGCCTATCTTTCTCTTGATTCACTTGGCATCTGGGCATGTGAGACAGGCCTAGGTTCCACACCCCATAGTTGACCACATCAGACTTCTTGGAGTTTGATAGGTTTTTATCCTGTCTCTGCAAACCTGACCAAGTAGGCTGATTCCAAGATAAAAATTCAAGGAATTACCTGACCTAAGCTGTATTTTCCAACCCAGGTTTACCAGAGATTCCTGCAACTGGAATTGTGGATACTTATAAACTGATAATGACTGGGATTAATTTTTGTTTATGTCTATGCTCCCCCAATCAGACTTCCACCAGGGAAGAGACATGAATGGCACTGCCAACCCCAGACAGCCAACAAAGTGCTCAAGGAATGCTAATTCTTTTATATCCCATACTGGCTTGTTCCCTGGAAGAATGACTAGAATTTACAAAGGTGCACATGTAAATATATAGATGGTAATAATAACACCTATTCATTTAACCTAAAAATGTAAAAAAGAAGAGACTTGATGGGAGGCTCACTCATCCTGCAAACTTGGAATTATCAATTTATCTTATTTTCAGTGGACTGGTTTCTCCACCAGGCATGTCACAGTGAGACCCTGGATAATGACTAATGGCCTCAGCAGGTGAAAAATGCCTTTATTCATGAACAGAGGTTCATTACACTGCTCCTGCCTATGCTGAAAATTTTGCTGGCTTCAAGTAAAAGATTCTGTGCTGATAAATCCCACTGGTAAGAGAAAAAGTTTGTGTTCTCATAATGTGCTGGAATTTCATAACATGTACATTCCACAGCAGGACTCAGGCTCCAGAAAGAAAAAAAATAAATTTATGTACCCATAAAGGTAATGTGATAGACTTTGCAAAATGAGTCTGTCTTTTTTTGTACCTTACATTTTGTGCTAGTTCTGTTCCCTGCAGCATGCTCCCTTTTTACTCCCCAGACCCACAACCTATTTTCCATTGGTGCCCCAAACAGCATGCTACATACTGAGGTGGTGTCAGGTCACTCCAGCCCTCTCATTTCCACAGAGGATGCTATAGATTCAGCCTCATCACAGACTCTTGGGGCTACCTCTTGGGCATTTATTTACCAATTGGTTTAACAGAGCTCATCTTGGCTGCTGCACCTGCTTGGGTACTGCATTCTAGTCCTTGTTCTTGTTTAAGAACTGGGCTTTTGCCCTGAAAACCCTATTCTGACCCAGTGCAAAAACGAGGCTCCTGTTTTATTCCTTTGGTCTGTGCTCAATCCCTCTTTCTCCTCAGGTATTGGTTCTGCCTTGGATTTCCCAGGCTTTCCAGGATAAAAATTATATTTGTATACCCAATACCCTCCTTGCCTGTGGCTAACTTCCCACCCACCAGGTCTACAGACTGTCTGTATCACTGAAGTCCTGGATACCTTATTTTTCTTTATTTTACTGATACTTATGGTGTAATAGAGGCATAATAGGAGTTCAGAAAAGAGGAGGCCTTTCTCCTGTTGCGGCCTGTCAGATTTCCCTGAAGCAAACTGTATCTTTGCAGAAGCTTGGACATAATTGGATGTCTGAGCATGGTACTGAAGGACTTTGGGTCTACTTTCTCAGCCTCATCCCCCACTTCTCCAATGTTTTCTTCTTAAGCCATGAAGTTTGGCTATACCGAGCTTATCATTTCTTGAGCACTTCATATTCTCTTAGACTTCCTTCACATTTCTTAAGATACAGGTGACAATCTTTGTGTTGCCTTCCTGGGCTCCACACCCCCCATCAACCACCAATTTGGTTGGTGGCCTATAGATGTTCTGCACAAATTCTATCACTGAGGGCTTTCTGGTGTTTGAGGTCCACCACTCCTGTTCTCACCTGTTTGGATTCTGATCAAGCATTAGGTATTGAAATCATCTTTCCCTCAAACTCTAGCCTATAGATATCCCCCTTCCCAATTATAGTAGTTGTCTTGACTGCACATGTAGAATTTGTTTATATGCTATTTTATTGTTTTATAACAATTTGTGTGAATCATTTCTGGTAGTGGGGGGTAGAGCCCATGCTTCATTTATATTCTCTTAAGACATAGAATAGCACAGGGTGGGCTCCTTGATAAACACCTATTAAATTATTTTATATGAAGAGCCTATTTCCCTTTCTTTGTGAGGATTCTGTTGCTGGAGCCCCCTTGGTTTGGTATCTGATGCCTTGATATGAGGAGGACTAAAGAACTCATAAGGTATAGGATCTAATGCAGATGATTTTTTTTTAATTTAAATTCAATTGAATTAACATATACTATATTATTAGTTGTAGGGGTAGAATCCAGTGACTCATCAGTTGCAGATAACACCCACGCTCATTACATCAAGTGCCCTCCTTAATGCCCATCACCCAGTTACCCCATCCTCCCACCTGCCTCCCAGCAACCCTCAGTTTGTTTCCTAGAATTAAGAGTCTCTTATGGTGTCTGTGGTTATTTTGTCTGTATCACTTAGGAACTAATCTAATACACCAATTGGGACAATTTGCCATACAAATAATTAATGTATTTAAAAACTAAACTCAATGATTACATTTATCTGCAGTTCTACTGGATCTTTCCATGACATATACAGTTGTTTAAATGTCATGGCAGTTCAAAAGTAGCAGATTCTGTATTTGGCAGCCAGGGTTTTCCTCCGAATTTTAATCCAAGCCCTAGTCACTATGGGTCACTTCACTGTACCTCCTTTTTCAGAAAGGTAGGAAACTCAAACTCCATCCAACATAGTTATACCCAAGGAAACAAACCACATACCTTACTCAGGGGCCCAGAACAAATAACAGACAAGGGGGAGGAATAGTGTGATCTCTCAGGTAGATTACTTCTCCACTGACACTTCACTCCCTGCAGAATGGCTGATTTAATGAAGGTCTCCATGTTCATTAGGGCTCACCAGTTGTGCTGATGTTTACTCTTGTTATCAGTCTAATTGCTCCTTTGTAAAACTCTTTTTTTGATTTGTTGGTAATTCCTAATGAGGAGAATTCAGTAACAAAGCTGTGGGTGGAGAATACTGTGTGTAAATACAGATAAGATCTCAGGATGCACTGATTGAAAACTCCTGCTCACTGATTGGTTGTTAACTGTGAGAAAGTCTACCCAAGATGCTTCAGGGCACACATCTGTATGTGGGCATGTATGTGGCTTCTCTCATGGAGTTACTACACAAGTCACTTTTTCTGGACCTTTCACTCCTCTCCTCTCCTTTCACCTCTCTCCTCTCCCCTCTCCTTCTCTTCTTTCCTCCTTCCCTCCCTTTTTCTCTCCTTCTCACCCTCCCTTCCTTCCTGTTTTTATTTGGAACACCTGGCAGAAATGAGGAGGAACAGGGAAAGGGCAGTTTAGGTCAATAACTTGGGTATCAGGAAAAGGGTGGTTATTCTAAACTAATCTAAGCTAAGGTTAAGCTTCCTGAATGGATGTGGAGTTTTAGGAGTTTGTAAATTGGAAAGTGATGTGACTTGGCAAATGACAAGGGAGAGAGGGAAGAAAACTCTATGAGTGCCAGTCTCACTGGCAAAGGCAATAAGGGTGGGGATCAAACATGAGGTGAGGATTTGGATGGGTCTGTGCTTGCAGGAGAAGCAGCCTTCTGGCAGAGATGCCTGAACTCAGGTAAATGGAGGATGTTATTTGGAAGTGAGGAAACTGAGGTATGGCGAAATGAAGTTATTACATCAAGTTTAAGATGTTTACAGTGGTCAAGCTGGAAGAAAGCTCAAGTTCAGGGATCTGGGCTCAGTCAACCTCTTCACTCAGTTCATTTTACCTGCTAATGGAATGTGAATTTGTCAAGTCAATGACATTTATTAGACTCCAACTGTGTGTGGAGCAGGATCTAGGCATTTTGGGTGGAGGAGTGTGAGTGTGGGAGAGGATGGAATGGGGGTGAGTCTAAGGAGCCATAATAGCATCTTAGGGCACTTGTATGCTGGTGTGGGAGTGAGACAAGTAATTAAGAACAAAGAGAATACATGAGTGCTGCTCATATAGAACAGGGGAGACTTCTGGTCAGGTGAATTAACTGAGCTTGTGTTTACATAGACCATATGTATCTATATTTAGCATATTAGAATTTAAAACAGAAAAATGTAAAGTATAATAATTAACCAGCCCATGTTCCATAACATTACCACACATCATGTGGTTTCTGAAAAACTTCACTGTCTACTTGGGAGAGAATAAAAATAAAACAAAGCAAGTAATATTGTAGTATTATTTTGAAAAAAAATTTATTTTGTAAATTCCCTAAAAAAGGTCTTAGATAGTCCCAGGGGTCCCCATACCACACTTTGAGAAAAGGAAGAATAAGTATAGATTTTCTTATGAGATGGGAGATGAAGAACATAAGGAACCCTTGTCTAGAAGCCCAGTCACAGCCTCCTTCTCTTTGCGCCATGCCTGCCTCACAAACAGAAACAAAGACTAAAACTCTGCTCCTCAGTCACTCTCACCCTCACCAACTCTCTTGCTTTAAATCCTTGGCTTGCTCTGTCTCTGTCTGTCTCTTCCTTTCCCTCTGTGCTGTCTTCTCTGTATCTCATTTCCTCTTTGTTTTTAATTCTCTCATGGTTCCTCCCTTCCCCCCTTTCATTCTCCTCCCACCTTCTCTAGCTCTCTCTCACTACAAATGCCTATCTCTATGTGGATACTTCATACTGTTCACATGTATAAAGTGTGAGTATAAAGTAATAATATTTCATGTCCACACACAAAAGTCACACTCATATATATGAGTATCTATGACATATGTACAATTTATAAGAAATGTGCACCAATACTGTACTCATCAAATTTAAAAGTACTCATCAAACTTTAAAAGTTCTCATGTGTACCTTTCCAAATACATGCTTTTTATTTCTGCAAAGTCACATTATACCCTTTTCATTTCCTATTTGTGTCTTCCCAAATATTTTCTTTATATAGCTTGCCAAATTTGACCCCTATACTTGTCTTTTCAACAAACTAACTTTGGGCCATTAAAAAAAAGAAATGAAGGGGATTAAGAGGTGAAAACTTCCAGTTATACAATAAATTAGTCATGGAGATTAAAGCACAACATAGGGGATATAGTTAATATTGTAATAATGTTAAAAAAATCCTTTTCAGGGGGGCGGAGCAAGATGGCGGAGGAGTAGGAGACCTGGATTTCGTCTGGTCTCAGGAATTCAGCTGAATAGGTATCAAACCATTCTGAACACCTACGAACCCAACAGGAGATCAAAGAAAAGAATAGCAACAACTCTCTGAACAGAAAAGCGACCACTTACTGGAAGGTAGGACGTGCGGAGAAGTGAATCCGAGGTGATATTCAGGAGGAGAGATGGCGGGGGAGGGGGCCTCCGTTGGCCGCTTCTGGCAAGTGATACAGTCGTGGAGCACAAAATCGGACCTTTTAAGAAGTCGGCTCTGCTGGTCGCTCCAGTGGCTAAGCGGGGGGTGGAACCCTCATGGGACAGTGTGGTCTCAGGACCCTCGGGGTCACAGAAAGACTGGGGGTGACTGAGTGCAGCAGAGCTTCCGGGTATCAGAGCAGGGAAGCCGGCTGCAGAGACGGAGCCGAGGCGCGGGCTCTCAGTTTGGGGTGCAAATAAACCGTGATCTGTGGCCCAGTCGGGCCACTGCTCCTCCAGCAGGAACCCAACAAGCGGCAGAGCTGGGGAGACTCCCCTTCCACCCCTGGGAGGAGCGGCGTGGGAGCGCGCTGCAGGGATCTGCTGGGTTTGGAGACTCCACATGGGTTCGGGTGCCAGAGATAGAAACGCTCGGTCACAGGCCAGGTGAGCGTGGAGTGCGTCCGGAACCCGGGGAGATGGGAGTGACTGACTGCTTTTCTCTGGGGGCGCACTGAAGAGCGGGGCCCCGAGTTCTTGGCTCCTCTGGGGTGGAGACTGGGAGGCCACCATTTTCACTCTGGTCCTCTAAAGCTGCACTGAGAACTTGCAGGGAACAAAAGCTCCTGAGAGCAAACCCGAGCAGATTGCTTAGCCCGGACCGACAAAGGCGGGGCAATTCCACATCTGGCAAAGACATTTGGGAACCACGGCAACAGGCCCCTCCCCCAGAGGTCTGCACAAACAGCCAGCAAACCAAGACCAAGTTTACTGATCAAGGAGACCCGCAGAACTCTAGCGATAGGGGAATACTCCAACTAGAATTCATGGCTTTTTTACCATGATTCATTAGTTTTTCAAAGTTAATTTTTTAACTGTTTTTTTTTGAATTTTTCTTTTTCCCTTTTTCAAGCAACATCTTATTAATCCCTTTTTTAAAAATTTTTTTATTTTTCATTTTTAGAGTCATATTTTATCCCTTCATAGTAGTTACCCTTATTTTTGGCATATATATATAAGTTGTTCTCTCTTAAAAATTTTGAGATACAGTTTCTTCTAACAGATCAAAATATACCCTAAGTCACTACTTTATGGCTTTGTTCTAGTCTCCTGCCTAATCACATTCTCTCCCTTTTTTCTTTTTTTTTTAAATCTTCTTTTCTTTTTTCAAACAACTTAATTCCATTTATAAAATCTTTTATAATTTTCATCTTTATAGTCATCTTCCATCCCTTCATTGTATCAACCCTTATTTTGTACATATATAAGTCTTTCTTCCTTTAAAATTTTAGGAGGCACTTCCTTCTAACAGACCAAAATACGCCCAAAATCTAGTGTGTGGCACTGATCTATGCACTAGCCTGATCATATTTGATCATATTCTGTTTTCTTTTGTTTTGTTCTGTTTTTGTCTTTTTCCTTTTCTTTCTTTTTTTTCTCTTTCTTTCCCTTTCTTTTCCCCTGGTTTCAGGTCTTTTCTGATTTGTATAGAGTATATTTGCTGGGGACATTGTTAACCTGTTAACATTTTGTTCTCTCATTCATCTATTCTCCTCTGGACAAAATGATAAGACGAAAAAAATCACCTCAGCAAAAAGAATAAGAGGTAGTACCGTCTGCCAGGGACCTACTCAATACAGACATTAGTATGATGTTGGACCTAGGGTTCAGAATCATGACTTAAAAGATACTAGCTGGGCTTGAAAAAAGCATGGAAGTTATTAGAGAAACCCTTTCTGGAGAAATAAAAGAACTAAAATCTAACCAAGTTGAAATCAAAAAGGCTATTAATGAGGTGCAAATAAAAATGGGGGCACTACCTGCTAGGATAAATGAGGCAAAAGAGAGAATCAGTGATATAGAAGACCAAATGATGGAAAATAAAGAGGCTGAGAAAAAGTGAGATAAACAACTACAGGATCACGAGGGCAGAATTCAAGAGATAAGCGATATGATAAGAGGAAACAACATTAGAAAAATTGGGATCCCAGAAGAAGAAGAAAGAGAGAGAGGTGCAGAAGGTATATTGGAGCAAATTATAGCAGAGAACTTCCCTAATGTGGGGAAGGAAACAGGCATCAAAATCCAGGAGGAACAGAGAACCCCTCTCAAAATCAATAAAAATAGGTCAACAACCTGACATCTAATAGTAAAACTTATGCGTCTCAGAGACAAAGAGAAAATCCTGAAAGCAGCTCGGGAGAAGAGATCTGTAACCTACAATGGTAGAAACATTACATTGGCAACAGACCTATCCACAGAGACCTGGCAGGCCAGAAAGGACTGGCATGATATCTTCAGAGCACTAAATGCGAAAAATATGCAGCCAAGAATACTATATTCAGCTAGGCTGTCATTGAAAATAGAAGGAGAGATAAAAAGCTTCCAGGACAAACAAAAACTGAAGGAATTTGCAAACACGAAACCAGCCCTCCAAGAAATATTGAAAGGGATCCTCTAAGCGAAGAGAGAGCCTAAAAGCAGCATAGACCAGAAAGGAACACAGACAATAGACAGTAACAATCACCTTACAGGCAATACAATGGCACTAAATTCCTATCTTTCAATAGTTACCCTGAATGTAAATGGGCTAAATGCCCCAATCAAAAGACACAGGCTATCAGATTGGATTAAAAAACAAGACCCATCGATATGCTGTCTGCAAGAGACTCATTTTAGACCCAAAGACACCCCCAGATTGAAAGTGAGGGGGTGGAAAACCATGTATCATGCTAATGGACACCAAAAGAAAGCTGGGGTGGCAATTCTTATATCAGACAAATTAGATTTTAAAACAAAGACTGTAATAAGAGATGAAGAAGGACACTATATCCTACTTAAGGGGTCTATTCAACAAGAAGATCTAACAATTGTAAATATCTATGCCCCTAACGTGGGAGCAGCCAATTATATAAGGCAATTAATAACAAAAGTGAAGAAACACATTGACAACAATACAATAATAGTGGGGGACTTTAACACCCCCCTGACTGAAATGGACAGATTATCTAAGCAAAAGATCAACAAGGAAATAAAGACTTTAAATGACATACTGGACCAAAAGGACTTCACAGACATATTCAGAACATTCCATCCCAAAGCAACGGAATACACATTCTTCTCTAGTGCCCATGGAACATTCTCCAGAACTGATCACATCCTAGGTCACAAATCAGGTCTCAACTGGTACCAAAAGATTGGGATTATTCCCTGCATATATACAGACCACAATGCTTTGAAACTAGAACTCAATCACAAGAGGAAAGTCGGACAGAACTCAAATACATGGAGGCTAAAGAGCATCCTACTAAGGAATGAATGGGTCAACCGGGAAATTAAAGAAGAATTAAAAAAATTCATGGAAACCAATGAAAATGAAAACACAACTGTTCAAAATCTTTGGGATACAGCAAAGGCAGTCCTGAGAGGAAAGTATATAGCAATACAAGCCTTTCTCAAGAAGCAAGAAAGGCCTCAAATACACAACCGAACCCTACACCTAAAGGAGCTGGAGAAAAAAACAGCAAATAAAGCCTAAACCCAGCAGGACAAGAGAAATAATAAAGATCAGAGCAGAAATTAATGAAACAGAAACCAAAAGAACAGTAGAACAGATCAACGAAACTAGGAGCTGGTTCTTTGAAAGAATTAACAAGATTGATAAACCCCTGGCCAGACTTATCAAAAAGAAAAGAGAAAGGACCCAAATCAACAAAATCATGAATGAAAGAGGAGAGATCACAATCAACACCAAAGAAATACAAACAATTATAAGAACGTATTATGAGCAACTCTATGCCAGCAAATTCGATAACCTGGAAGAAATGGGTGCATTCCTAGAAATGTATCCACTACCAAAATTGAACCAGGAAGAAATAGAAAACCTGAACAGACCTATAACCACTAAGGAAATTGAAGCAGTCACAAAAATCTCCCAACAAACAAAAACCCAGGGCCAGATGGCTTCCCAGGGGAATTCTACCAAACATTTCAAGAAGAATTCTTCTGAATTCTTCTGAAACTGTTCCAAAAAATAGAAATGGAAGGAGAACTTCCCAACTCGTTTTATGAGGCCGGCATTACCTTGATCCCCAAACCAGACAAAGACCCCATCAAAAAGGAGAATTACAGCCCAATATCCTTGATGAACATGGATGCAAAAATTCTCACCAAAATACTAGCCAATAGGATCCAACAGTACATTAAAAGCATTATTCACCATGACCAAGTGGGATTTATCCCTGGGCTGCAAGGTTGGTTCAACATCCACAAATCAATCAATGTGATACAATACCTTAACAAAAGAAAGAACAAGAATCATATGATCCTCTCAATAGATGCAGAAAAAGCATTTGACAAAGTACAGCATCCTTTCTTGATCAAAACTCTTCAGAGTATAGGGATAGAGGGTACATACCTCAATATCATAAAAGTCATCTATGAAAAACCTACAGCAAATATCATTCTCAATGGGGAAAAGCTGAGAGCTTTTCTCCTAAGGTCAGGAACGTGGCAGGGATGTCCACTCTCACCACTGCTATTCAACATAGTATTAGAAGTCCTAGCCACAGCAATCAGACCACAAAAAGAAATCAAAGGCATCCAAATTGGCAAGGAGGAAGTCAAACTGTCACTCTTTGCAGATGAGACGATACTGTATGTGGAAAACCCAGAAGACTCCACCCCAAAACTGCTAGAACTCATACAGGAATTCAGTAAAGTAGCAGGATATAAAATCAATGCACAGAAATCAGTGGCATTCCTATACACCAACAACAAGACAGAAGAGAGAGAAATGAAGGAGTCGATCCCATTTACAACTGCACCCAAAACCATAAGATACCTAGGAATAAATTTAACCAAAGAGGCAAAGGATCTGCACTCAGAAAACTATAAAATACTCATGAAAGAAATTGAAGAAGACACAAAGAAATGGAAAAACGTTCCATGCTCATGGATTTGAAGAATAAACATTGTGAAGATGTCAATGCTATCTAGAGAAATCTACACATTCAATGCAATCCCCATCAAAATACCATCCAGTTTTTTCAAAGAAATGGAACAAATAATCCTAAAATTTGTATGGAACCAGAAGAGACCCCGAATAGCCAGAGGAATATTGAAAAAGAAAAGCAAAGCTGGCGGCATCACAATTCCAGACTTTCAGCTCATTACAAAGCTGTCATCATCAAGACAGTGTGGTACTGGCACAAAAACAGACACATAGATCAATGGAACAGAATCGAGAGCCCAGAAATGGACCCTCAACTCTATGGTCAACTCATCTTTGACAAAGCAGGAAAGAATGTCCAATGGAAAAAAGACAGTCTCTTCAACAAATGGTGTTGGGAAAATTGGACAGCCACATGCAGAAGAATGAAACTGGACCATTTCCTTACACCACACACAAAAATAGACTCCAAATGGTTGAAAGACCTAAACGTGAGACAGGAGTCCATCAAAATCCTAAAGGAGAACACAGGTAGCAACCTCATTGAACTCAGCCGCAGCAACTTCTTCCTAGAAACATCACCAAAAGCAAGGGAAGCAAGGGCAAAAATGAACTATTGGGATTTCATCAAGATAAAAAGCTTTTGCACAGTAAAAGAAACAGTTCACAAAACCAAAAGATAACCGACGGAATGGGAGAAAATATTTGCAAATGACATATCAGATAAAGGGCTAGTATCCAAAATCTATAAAGAACTAATCAAACTCAACACCCAAAGAACAAATAATCCAATCAAGAAATGGGCAGAAGACATGAACAGGCATTTTTCCCAAGAAGACATCCAAATGGCCAACAGACACATGAAAGAGTGCTCAACATCGCTTGGCATCAGGGAAATCCAAATCAAAACCTCAATGAGATACCACCTCACACCAGTCAGAATGGCTAAAATTAACAAGTCAGGAAACGACAGATGTTGGATGGGATGCGGATAAAGGGGAATCCTCCTACACTCTTGGTGGGAATGCAAGCTGGTGCAACCACTCTGGAAAACAGTATGGAGGTTCCTCAAACAGTTAAAAATAGAGCTACCATACAATCCAGCAATTGTACTACGGGGTATTTACCACAAAGATACAAATGTAGGGATCCGAAGGGGTACATGCACCCCAATGTTTATAGCAGCAATGTCCAACAATAGCCAAACTTTGGAAAGAGCCAAGATGTCCATCGACAGATGAATGGATAAATAAGAGGTGGTATATATACACAATGGAATATTATGCAGCCCTCAAAAGGAATGAGATCTTGCCATTTGCAACGACGTGGATGGAACTGGAGGGTGTTATGCTGAGTGAAATAAGTGAATCAGAGAAAGATATGTATCATATGACCTCACTGATATGAGGAGTTCTTAATCTCAGGAAACAAACTGAGGGTTGCTGGAGTGGTGGGGGGTGGGAGGAATGGGGTGGCTGGGTGATAGACATTGGGGAGGGTATGTGCTATGGTGAGCTCTGTGAATTGTGCAAGACTGTTGAATCACAGATCTGTACTTCTGAAACAATGCAATATATGTTAAGAAAAAAAAAATAAGAAGAAGATAGCAGGAGGGGAAGAATGAAGGGGAGTAAGTCGGAGGGGGAGACGAACCATGAGAGACAATCGACTCTGAAAAACAAACTGAGGGTTCTAGAGGGGAGGGGGGTGGGGGGATTGGTTACCCTGGTGATGGGTATTAAAGAGGGCACATTCTGTATGGAGCACTGGGTGTTATTCACAAACAATGAATCATGGAACACTACATCAAAAACTGATGGTGTAGTGTATGGTGATTAACATAACAAAAAATAATTTAAAAAATTAAAAAAAATCCTTTTCATTACATTATTTTCTCTCCTTAATTTTATTCTTCTCTTTCTCTTCTTTTTTGGGAAGGGTTATTCTAACAAAACTCTTTTTAAGAAAATGTTTACATGATATGGTCAGCTTATTTATTTTCAGTTCTTCTTTACAAATGTATGTGTAAGACTATAACCCTCTCTATGTAATTTTAAATATATCTCACAGCTTTAAGAAGTAGTATTTTCTATCACCATTCAATTTTAAGTATTTATATTGTTATTTCTTATTTGACCCATGAGTTAGCTGTTTTAAAATTTCTTACTATATGTATGTACATATACACATTTTAATGTTTCTTTTCATTTTATTGTTTTCATCACAATAAGTATATTCTTCAATACTCATCACCCATTTCACCTATCCCCCCACCCACCTCCCCTCTAGTAACTATCAGTTTGTTTTCTATAGCTAACAGTCTACTTTTTGGTTTGTGTGTGTCTCTCTCTTTTTTTTCTTTGCTTATCTGTTTTATTTCTTAAATTCCATATATGAGTGAGATCATATGTTATTTGTCTTTCTCTGACTGACTTACTTCTCTTAGCATTATATTCTCTAGCTCCATCCATGTTGTTGCAAATGGCAAGATTTCTTTCTTTTTATGGCTGAGTAATATTCCATTGTGTGTATATATTGGTATATTAGTATACCAGTGTTAGGCTATAGGTTTTAACATAAAACCAATTTACAAATGTGAAAAGCTGCAGTGGTCCAATATTCACCATTACACATGAATCTGTTTCTTCCAGAATTTTTTTTAAAAATTAAAATTTCTGTCTCATGAAATATTAAAATAACACCCAAACATGCCACAGTCACTATTCACAAAGTTAAAATGAAATATACAAAAAATCACTTAATACTGTTAAATAAGAATAAACTACAAGATTTCCTGAACAGAAATGGTAGGACCCCTGAATGTTTTACCACACATATCAGGAAAAAAAATTATTATGATTATTTTCATGATATATAAGCCAAAAATTTACATGACCATTTCAAAATATACCAAATATATATACATATGTATGTGTGTGTGTGTGTGTGTGTGTGTGTATATATATATATATAACTTCTTCTTTACCCATTCATCTATCAGTGGACACTATGGCTGCTTCCATAGTTTGGCTATTGTAAATAATGCTGCTATAAACATAGGGGTGCATGTATCCCTTTGAATTAATGTTTTTGTATTTTGGAGGTGAATACCCAGTACTGTGATTACTGGATCATAAGGTACTTTCATTTTTAACTTTTTAAGGAAACTCCATAGTGGTTTCCACAATAGCTACACCAGTTTGCATCCCCACCAACAGTGCAAGAGGGTTCCTTTTCTCTACATCCTCACCAGCACTTGTTGTTTCTTGTGTTTTTTTATTTTAACCATTCTGACAGGTGTGATGTGATAATCTCATTTTTTTAATTTTATTTCCCTGATGATAAGTGTTTTGAGCAGCTGCTCATGTAACCATTGGCCATCTGGATATAGTCTTTGGAGATATGTCTGTTCATGTCTTCTACCCATTTTTAAATGGGGTTATTTGTTTTTTGGGTGTTGAGTTGTATCATTTCTTTATGTATTTTGGATGTGAACCCTTTATTGGATACATTGCTTTCAAATATCTTCTCCCATTCTATAGGTTGCCTTTTAGTTTTGTTGACTGTTTCCTTCACTGTGCAGAAGCTTTTTATTTTGATGTAGACCTAATAGTTTATTTTTACTCTTATTTCCCTTGCCTCAGGAGACGTATCTAGGAAAATATTGCTATGGCCAATGTCAGAGAGACTACTGCTTGTGCTCTGTTCAAGGATTTTTATAGTTTCAGGTCTCACAATTAGGTCTTTAATCTATTTTGAGTTTATTTTTGGGTATGGTGACAGAAAGTGGTTCAGTTTCACTTATTTGCATGTGGCTGGCTATCCACTTTTCCTGACACCATTTGTTGAAGATACTGTTTTTTCCCATTGTATATTTGTTCCTCCTTTGTTGAAGATTAATTGACCATATAATTGTGGGTTTATTTCTGGGTTTTCTTTTCTATTCCATTGATCTATATGTCTATTTTTATGCCAGTACCATACTGTTTTAATTACTACTGCTTTATTTTTTATTTAAATTCATTTAGCCAACACATAGTACATCATTAGTTTCAGAGGTAGTGTCCAACAATTCATCAGTTGCGTACAACACCCAATTCCCATCACATCATGTGCCCTCCTTAATGTCCATCACCCAGTTACCCCATCCCCCCCACCTCCCTTTCAGAAACCGTCAGTTTGTTTCCCATAGTTAAGAGTCTCTCATGGTTTGTCTCCCTCTCTGATTTCTTCCAATTCAGTTTTCCCTCCCTTCCCTTATGATCCTGTGCACTGTTTCTTATATTCCACATATGAGTAAAACCATATGATAGTTGTCTTTTCCGACTGACTTATTTCACATAACATAATACCCTCCAGTTCCATCCAGGTTGATGTAAGTGGTAAGTATTCATGATATCTGATTGCTGAGTAATAGTCCATTGTATATATATTCCACATCTTCTTCATCCATTCATCTGTTGAAGGACATCTTGGCTCCTTCCACAGTTTGACTATTGTGGACATTGCTGCTATGAACATTGGGGTGCAGGTGTGCCTTCGTTTCACTACATCTTTATCTTTGGGGTAAATACCTAGGGGTACAATTGGTGGGTGGTAGGGTAGCTCTATTTTGAACTATTTGAGGAACCGCCATACTATTCTCCAGAGTGGCTGTACCAGCTTACATTCCCACCATCAGTGTAAGAGTGTTCCCCTTTCTCTGCATCCTCACCAACATTTGTTGTTTCCTGTCTTGTTAATTTTAGCCATTCTGACTGGTGTAAGGTGGTACCTCATTGTGGTTTTGATTTGTTTTTTTCCTGAAGACAAGTGATGTTGAGCATTTTTTCATGTGTCTGTTGGCCATTTGCATTTCTTCTTTGGAAAAATATCTGTTCATGTCTTCTGCTGATTTCTTGACTAGATTATTTGTTTTTTGGGTGTTGAGTTTGATAAGTTCTTTATGTATCTTGGATACTAGCCCTTTATCTGATATGTCATTTGCAAATATCTTCTCCCATTCCACAGCTTGCCTTTTAGTTTTGTTGACTGTTTCCTGTGCTGTGCGAAAGCTTTTTATCTTGATGAAGTCCCAATCGTTCATTTTTGCTTTTGTTTCCCTTCCCTTTAGAGATGTGTCTTGAAAGAAGTTGCTGTGGCCGATGTTGAAGAGGTTACTGCCTGTGCTCTCCTCTAGAATTTTGAAGGATTCCTGTCTCACATTGAGGTCTTTCATCCATTTTGAGTTTATCTTTGTGTATGGTGTAAGAGAGTGGTCCAGCTTCATTCTTCTGCATGTGACTGTCCAACTTTTCTGGCACCATTTATTGAAGAGACTGTCTTTTTTCCATTGGATATTCTTTCCTGATTTGTCAAAGATTAGTTGACCATAGAGTTGAGGGTCCATTTCTGGGGTCTCTGTTCTGTCCCATTGGTCTATGTGTCTGTTTTTGTGCCAGTTCCATGCTATCTTGATGATCACAGCTTTGTAATATAGCTTGAGGTCAGGCATTGTGATGCCGCCAGCATTGGCTTTCTTTTTCAACATTCTTCTGGCTTTTTGGGGTCTTTTCTAGTTTTACACAAATTTTAGGATTATTTGTTCCAGCTCTGTGAAACATGTCAATGGTATTTTGATAGGGACCACATTGAATGTATAGATTGCTCTGGGAACCATAGACATTTTAACAATATTTATTCTTCCAATCCATGAGCATGGAATGTTTTTCCATCTCTTTGTGTCTTCCTCAATTTCTTTCATAAGTGTTCTGTAGTTTTTAGAGTACAGATCCTTTACCTCTTTGGTTAGGTTTTTTCCTAGGTGTCTTATGGTTTTTGGTTGAAATTATAAATGGGATTGATTCCTTAATTTCACTTTCTTCAGTATCATTTTTAGTATATAGAAGTGCAACTGTTTCTGTGCATTGATTTTGTATCCTGCCATGTTGCTGAATTGCTGTATGAGTTCTAGTAATTTTGGGGTGGAATCTTTTGGGTTTTCCACATAAAGTGTCATGTCATCTGTGAAGAGTAAGAGTTCTTAGGACTTCTACTACTATGTTGGACAAAAGGGGTGAGATTGGGCATCCCTGTCATGTTCCTGACCTTAGGGGAACAGCTCTCAGTTTTTCCCCATTGAAAATGATATTTGCTGTGGGTTTTTCATAGATGGCTTTTATGATATGTTGAGGTATGTTCCCTCTATCCCTACACTGTGGAGAATTTTAATCAAGAAAGGATGCTGTACTTTTGTCAAATGCTTTTTCTGCAACAATTGAGAGGATCATATTGGTCTTATCATTTCTTTTATTATTGTATTTATGTATTATATTGTATTTAATATTATATTATTATTTCTTTATTAATGTATTGTATTATGTTGATTGATTTGTGGATGTTGAACCACCCTTGAATAAATCCAAAGAAAAACCCAAGAATAAATCCCACTAATTCATGGTGAACAATCCTTTTAATGTACTATTGGATCCTATTGGCTAGTATTTTGGTGAGAATTTTTGCATCTGGTTCATCAGGGATATTGTGATGGGGTAATTCTCATTTTGATGGGGTCTTTGGTTTTGGGATCAAGGTAACGGTGGCCTCATAGAGTTTGGAAGTTTTCCTTCCATTTCTATTTTTTGAAATAGCTTCAGTAGAATAGGTATGATTTCTTCTTTAAATGTTTGGTAGAATTCCCTTGGGAAGCCATCTGGCACTGGACTCTTGTTTTTTGGGAGGTTTTAGGTTACTACCTCAATTTCCTTGCTGGTCATGGTCTGTTCAGATTTTCTATTTCTTCCTGTTTCAGTTTTGGTAGTTTATACATTTCCAGGAATGCATCCATTTCTTCCAGTTTGCCTAATTTGTTGGCATATAATTGCTCATAATATGTTCTTAAAGTTGTCTGTATGTCCTTGGTATTTGTCATGATTTCTCCCCTTTCATTCATGATTTCATTAATTTGTGTCCTTTCTTTTTTCTTTTTGATGTCTCTCTAGGGGTTTATTGATATTATTAATTCTTTCAAAGAACCAGCTTCTAGTTTTCTTGATCTGTTCTACTGTTCTTCTGGTTTCCATTTCATTGATTTTTTGCTCTAATCTTTATTATTTCTCCGCTCCTGCTTGGTTTAGGTTTTATTTGCTGTTCTTTCTCCAGCTTCCTTAGGTGTACAGTTAGCTTGTTTATTTGAGATTTTTCTAATTTTCTTGAGAGAGGCTTGGATGACTATGTATTTTCCTCTTAGAACCACTTTTGCTGTTTTGAACAGTTGTGTTTTCATTTTCATTTGTTTCCATGATTTTTAAAAATTCTTCTTTAATTTCCTGGTTGACCCATTCATTCTTTAGTAGGATGCTCTTTAACCTCCAAGTATTTGAGTTCCTTCCAAATTTCCTCTTGTGATTGAGTTCAAGTATCAAAGTACTGTGATCTGAAAATATGCAGAGAATATTCCCATTCTTTTGGTATCAGTGGAGACCTGATTTGTGATCCAGTATGTGATCTATTCTGGAGAAAGCTCTATGTGCACTTGAGAAGAAGGTGTATTCTATTGCTTTAGGATGGAATGCTCTGTATATATCTGTCCAATCTGGACAAGATATTCTTTTCCTACTTCTCAGGTTGAATTCATGAGTGTTCAGAATGATTTGATAGTTATCTAGCTAAATTCAAAAGACTAGATGAAGCAAGGTCCCTTACTCTTCCACCATCTTGCCTAGAAAACATTATTATGGCTTTGTAATATAACTTGAAATCTGGAATTGTGATAACTCGTTTTTTCTTTTTTAAGATTGCTTTGCCTCTTCAAGGTCTTTTGTGGTTCCATACAAATTTTAGGATATTTTGTTCTAGCTCTATTAAAAGTTTTGTTGGTATTTTGATAGGGATTTCATAAATGTGTAGAATGCTTTCGAGAATGTAAACATTTTAACAATATTTGTTCTTCTAACCCGTGAACATGGAATGTCTGTCCATTTCTTTATGTTGTGTTGAATTTCTTTCATCAATGTTTTATAGTTTTCAGTGTACTTCTTTGATTAGATTTATTCCTAGCTATTTTATTGATTTTGGTGCAATTGTAAATGGGATTGTTTTCTTAATTTCACTTTCTGCTACTTCATTATTAGGTTTATAAGGATGTATTATATTTCTGTACATTGATTTTGTTGTCTTGGGACTTTATTGAATCAATTTATCAGTTCTGGTGGGTTTTTTTGTGGAGTATTTCAGGGTTTCTATAAATAGTATCATGCCATCTGCAGATAGTGAAAGTTTTTACCTCTTCCTTACTGATTTGGATGCATTTTAAATCTTTTTGTTGTCTGATTACTGTGGCTAGGACTCAAACAAAAGTGGTAAGAGTGGACATCTTTGTCTTGTTCCTGACCTTATGGGAAAAGTTGTCAGTTTTTCACCATTAAGTATGATATTGGCTGTGGGTTTTTCTTACAAGGACTTTATTATGTTGAGATATGTTCCCTCTAGACCTACTTTGCAGAGAGTTTTTATCATGAATCGATGTTATACTTTGTCAAATACTTTTTCTGCATCTATTGAAATGATCAAAAGGTTTTTATTCTCTTATTGATGTGATGTAACATGTTAATTGTTTTGCAAATATTAAACCACCCTTGCATCATGGGAATAAATACTGTTTGGTCATGGTGTATGGTTTTTTTAAATATATTATTGGATTCGGTTTGCTAATATTTTGTTGAGAATTTTTGCATCTATATTCATGAGAGATATTGGCCTGTAGTTCTCTTTTGTTGTGGTGTCTTTATCTGGTTTTGGTGTCAGGGTGATACTGGCCTCAGAATGAATTTGGAAATTTTTCTTCCTCTTACATTTTTTGGAATAGTTTGAGAAAAATGGGCATTAACTCTTCTCTTAATATTATTTTTGTATATATTTATATATATATATATTTAAAGATTTATTTATTTATCTGAGAGAGACAGAGAGAATGTACACAAGCAGGGGGAGGGAGAAGGACAAGCAGACTCCACACTGAGTGCTGAGCCTGACACAGGACTTGATTCCAGAACCCTGAGATCATGACCTGAGCTTAACTCAAGAGTCAGATGCTTAACCAACTGCACTACCCACGGGCCCCTTAATATTATATTTTTGATGACGGGTTCTATCCTAATTACATTATAGATAAACAGAAAATGTGGTCTGTATGATACCAATTCTTCGAAATTTGTTGAGAATTCTTCATAGTGAACTCTTATAAATGTTCCATGGGTATTGAAAATAATGCATATTCCTTATTTATTAAATGTACTTTTCTTGTATGTGTACGTGAAATCAACCTTGTTAATTTTATTGTGTTCTATGTATTTTCTGAGGCTTTTTTTTTTTTTTTTTGGTTTGTTTTGGCTTGCTTGATTTATCAAGTCTTAAGAGGGATATTCTAAAACTTTTTACTATGATAGAGAATTTCTCGCTTTCTTCTAGAGGTTCTGACAATTTTTGCTTCATATATTGTGAGTGTTATTATGTGTACAGAGGTTTAGACTTTTTATATATTTCTGGTGAGTTGTAACTTTGGTCAATATAAAATGAACTTTGTGTACTGAACCCACTGGAGGGCATTCTCATTCAGGACTTCTGGGTATTTGAAAAGTTCCTGACCTGATCTCATATTCTGCTTAGAAATCCCAGAATGGTTTCTTGTTTTCTTGAAGTTGTGGCCTATTTAAACCAAGGCCTTGGAGACTCAGAGGTGAACAGATGCCTAAATGAAACTGCATATTTCAGATCTTACTCCATTCTTTGTTTTATTTGCTTTCTTCTCCTGTTTTGTTTTTGTTTATTGTTTTTGTTTGTTTGTTTTTGTTTTCTTTTCCTTCTGGCTTACTTGTTTTATCTAGCCTCAGATGATTCTCTTCCTTTCCATAAATTTAGAAGGGTTTTTTGTTTTGTTTTTTTAAAAATATGTTATCGATCATTTATGTGTTCGTGATTAGAGGATTTCTTCACACATCTATCATGATATTTTTCTGGGAATGGAAGTCCCATTCTGAATTCTTTATACACATATACTGTGTATCTTTATGACTCTTCTTAATTTCTTTACGTTCTTCTTACTTATTTAAGCTACAATTACCTAGACAATTAAAATTTTAATGATTATAGAATTTTCATATGTATTGTATTTTATTGCAGTTCGTATGTATTATATAAAGTTTGAAAACCACAGCAATGTGAGGAGAAAAAACTATTCATAATAACCTGTAAGAATCACTCAGTGTTTGTTTTGGGGGGGCAGAGTCAGGTTCATTGAGGTATAATTTACATATAAAATTTATCTCTTTTAACTTTATAATTGTATGAGTTTTGACAAATATTTGCAGTAGCATAACCACCACCACAACCCAAATCTAGAATATTTCAAACACTACTCCTCCCAACTTTTGGCCCTGGCAACCACTCATATACTATCAATATAGTTTTTGTTTGTTCTAGAATTTTGTAAAGATGAAATCATATAGTATGATGTCTTTAGTGTCTGGCTTCTTTCACTTACCATAATGCTTTTGAGATTCAGTGTTGTATTTATCAGTAGTCTGATCCTCATTTTAGATTCTGAGTAGTATTGTACTATATGGATATATCAAAATTTGTTTATCCATTTGCCAATTGGTAGACATATGGGTTGTTTCCAATTTTTGGCTATTGTGAATAAAGCTACTCTGAAGATTCATGTAGTGTGCAAGACCTCTTTAGGCATAAATTTTTATTTCACTTGGGTAAATACCTAGGACTGGAATTATTCAGTCATATGGTAAATTTATATTTAACTTTATAAGAAACTGCCAAACTGTTTTCCAAAGTGGTTGCTTCATTTTGAATTCCCACTAACACCAACACTTGCTAGTGTAATACTTTTTTAGTTTTAGTCATTTTAGTGTGTATGTTTGGTGTCTCACTTTGGTTTTAATTTACATTATTTTAATGAATATTATTTTTTTTAAAGATTTCACCCATTTATTCATGAGTGACAAAGAGAGAGAGAGAGAGAGAGAGAGAGAGACAGAGGGAGAAGCAGGCTCCCAAGGAGCAGGGAGCCTGATGCGGGACTCGATCCCAGGACCCCGGGATCATGACCTGAGCCGAAGGCAGACGCTTAACCATCTGAGCCACCCAGGCGCCCATGAATATTAATTTTGAGCATTTTTTTATGTGTTTTTTTGACATCTGCATATGATTTTTGGTAAAGTATCCAAATCTTTTGCCCATTAAAATATGTTATCTTTTTAGATGGAGTTGTAAGTATTCTTTATACAGTTGTCTTATGATTTTCTTAATAATATTTTCCTACCTCTAGCTTACTTTATTGTAAGAATACTGTATATTATATATATATATGTATGGTATGTATATATCATACAAAATATATGTTAACCAATTATTTATGCTATTGGTAAGACTGTCAGTCAACAGTAGGCTGTTAGTAAAGTTTTTGAGGAATCAAAAGTTATATATGGAGTTTTGACTGCATGGGGGTCAGCACTCTTAACTCCTGTGTTGTTCAAGGGTAAACTCTATTCTACATCTCTGTCCTTTAGCACATAAATATTTTTCAAGTATTTTCTTGAGGTGCATGGCTTACCTTTAATTTTCTCAATCATATCTTTTGAAAAGCAAAATATTTTAATATTGATGAATTCAAATTTATCAATTTTTCTTTCATACTTTGTGTATTTTGTAGCCTGTTTAAAAAAAAACATATGCTTTATCTGAGATCTACTAAGATTTTCTTTTATGTTTTCTATTACAAATTTTATAGTGTTATTGTCTGTGCCATGTTTTGAATTAATTTTTGAGTATGATGTGAGGTAAGTGAGGGTCGATATTCTGTTCTTTTCTCTTCCTTCCTCTCTACCTCCCTCCCTTTCTCTGTCTTTCTCTTTACATATGAAAATCCAATTGTCTCTGTACAGTTTGTTGAAAAGATTATTTCCCCATTGAATTGCCTTGGTCCCTTTGTTGAATAGCAATGAATCTTAAAAGCATGTATCTAGTTCTAGACTTTATATTCTGTTCTACTGAAAAATAATCATTGTGCTAATATCACATTGTCTTTTGACAGTGTAACTTTCTAGTAAGTATTAAGTAGTGTAAAGTCTCCAATTATGTTCTTCCTTTTCAAAATTGTTTTGGGTATTCTAGGTCCTTTGCATATTTGTATACATTTTAGGTTCAGCTTGCAATTTCTACCAAAATCCTACTAGAATTTTGATTGGAATTACATTGAATATATAGATCAATTTAGGAAGAACTGGTTTCTTAACAATATTGAATCTGATGTATCTCTTCACTTATGTAGATCTTTAATTTTGGCAGTGTACAGGTTTTACACATTTTTTGTTAAATTTTTCAATAAATATTTCATAGTTTTATAAAAGATATTGTTTTAAAATTTTATTTTTAGATTGAGCATTGTTAGTAAAAAGCAATAAAATGAATCTTCTAAATAAATCATCAAGTCATCTCTGCATAAGATTTTTCCTTTCTGATCCATATGCATTTTATTTCTTTTACTCACCTTATTACACTGGATAGGCCATTCGTTATAATGTTGAGTAGAAATAATGACAACAGACATTCTTATCTTGCTCTCTACTTTAGGGGAAGGGAAATAATTCAGTCACTCTATTAACATCTATTAGCACCATTAAATATGATGTTAGCTGAAGTTTTTTTGTTTTGTTTTAACTGCAAGTGTTTGTTGTTGTTGTTCTAATGTCACTTACCATGTTGAGGAAATTTCCTTTTATTCATAATTTGCAGAGGGTTTTTTTTTTAATCATGAGTGAATGCTGACTTTTGTCAAAATTTTGTTTAATTATATTTATTGAGATTCTTATGAGTTTTTCTTTTTTAGTTTCTTGATATGGTGAATGAATTAGATTGATTTCTGTGTGAAAGTTGAGCCAATCTTAAATTTCAGGTATAAATTTCGCTTGGTGGTGACATATAATCCTTTTGTATATTGCTGGACTTTATTTGCTAATAATTTGTTAAGGACTTTGTGTCTATATTCACAAGACATACTGCTCATTTCATGCAATATATTTATCGGTTTTGGCATCAGGGCAATACTGGCCTTATGTCAGCTGGAAGTGGGTCCTTCCCACTTCTAATTTCTAGAACAGTTTGAATAGAATTGGTATTATTTCTTTCTTAAGTGTTTGGTTGAATTCATCAGTAAATCCATTTGGTCCTAGAATTTTCTTTATGGGAAGAATTTTAACTATAAATAAGTTAAATTTCTTTTATTTTTATTGTCATTTAAGACTATACATGTTATGTATTGTTACTTTTTTTTGAGTGAGTTTTGGTAGTTTGTAAATATCAAGACATTTATCCATTTTATCAAAGTTGTTGAATTTTGGTTTTCATTGGTCAGTTTTATTTTTGAAGAGATACAAAACATGAGAAAAATGCTATTTTATACCTATCTGCATTGATAATTTCGTGATTTTTTATCACACAGGATAGATGTGTATGGTTGATCCCTGAACAATATGGGTTGGAACTGCATAGGTCCACTTATATCCAGATTTTTTACAGTATAATACTGTAAATGTATTTACTATTCCTTATGATTTTCTTAATAACATGTTCTTTTCTTTAGCTACTTTATTATAAGAATATAATATATAATATATAACATACAAACTATGTGTTAATTGACTGCTAATATTATCCATAGGGTTTCCAGTCGCTAGTAGGTTATTAGTAGTTCAGTTTTGGGGAAGTCAAAAGTTATCCATGAATTTTTGACTGTGTGGGGTCAGTGCTCCTCACCTCCACATTTTTCAAGTGTCAACTGTATTTCCAGCTGGTATATATTCCTTTTGCTTGAAGATTCTTTTTTTACATCTTTCTTATAACACTGGTCTGTTGGTAATAAATTTATCAACTTTGTATGTTTATCAACACCTTTATTTCATCTTAATTTTTGCAAGGAATTTATGCTGGGTGTAGAATTCTAGGTTGATATATTTTTTTTCTTTCTATACTTTAAAGATCTATTTCTATTGTTTTCTCACCATATATTTTTTCAAAGATTTTTTCTTTAAAACAGTTTTAGGTTAACAACAAAGTGGAAAGGGAGATACAGAGATTTTCCTCCACACATGCATACCCTTCCCCATTATCAACATATCAACATCATTCACCAAAATGGTACATTTTTTTTTACCAAGGATGAATCTACATTGACACATCATAATCACCCAAAGCCATAGTTTACCTTAGGATTCACTCTTGGTATTCTACATTCTATAGGTTTGGATAAATTGGATAAAGTCCATTATTCCAATAGCATATAGAGTATTTTCACTGCCCTACAAATCCTTTGTGCTCTGGCTGTTCTCTCTTTCCTATCCCACCTGACAACCACTTATCTTTTTACTATCTCCATAATTTAGCCTTTTAAAGGGTGTCATATAGTCAGAATAATGCAGTAGGTAACCTTTTCAGATTGGCTTATTTCACTTAGTAATATGCATTTAAATTTCTTCCATGACTTTTCTTAGTTCTGTAGTCATTTCTTTTTAGTGCTGAATAATATTCCATTGCTTGGGTATACCACAGTGCATTTATCCATTAATTTACTAAAGGACATATTTTTCCTTCCAAGTTTAAGCAATTCTGAATAAAGCTGCTATAAACATTGTGTGCAGGTATTTTGTGGACACAAATTTTCTGCTCATTTGGGTTAATGCCAAGGAGTGTGTTTGCTGTATTGTATGGTAGGAGTATGTTTAGTTTTATAAGAAACTGCCTAACTGTCTTCCAAAGTGGCTGAACCATTTTGCATTCTCACCAGCAATATTTGTTCCTGTTGCTCCACATATTCTCCAGTGGTATTATTAGTGTTCTGGATTTTAGCCATTCTAATAGGTGTGCAGTGGTATCCCAATGTTGTTTTAATTTGCACTTCTCTGGTGACATATGTTGTAGAGCATCTTTTCTTGCATTTATTTGCCATCTCTGTACCTTCTTTGGTGAGGTGTCTGTTAAAGTGTTTGGCCCATTTTTTAATTGGGTTGTTTGTTTTATTATTTTGAGTTTTAAGAATTCCTTGTATATTGAGAAACAGATCTAAAGTAAAAGATTTGACTTCTCAAAAAAAAAAAAAAAGAGTTCCTTGTATATTTTGGATAATGGTTTTTATCAGATGTGTTTTTGCAAATATTTTCTCCCAGTCTGTGGCTTGTTTTCTTGATATTGTCTTTTGCAGAGCAGAAGTTTTTAATTTTAATAAAGTCCAGTTTATCAATTATTTCTTTCATGGATTTGTCTTTGGTGTTGTATCTAAAAAGGCATCACCATATCCAAGATCATCTAGGTTTTCTAATGTTATCTTCTGGAAGTTTTATCATTTTGTATTTTATATTTAAGTGTATGATACACTTTGAGTTAATTTTTCAGGGGGATGTAAAGGTTTTATCTAGATTTGTTTCTTCGTATGCAGATGTCCAGTTGTTCAAGAAGCATTTGTTGAAAAGGTTTTATTTTCCTCATTGTGTAGCCTTTGCTTCTTTGTCAAAGATCACTGATTATTTTTATGTGGGGTCTATTTCTAGGCTCTCTATTATGTTCCTTTGATTTATTTATCTATTATTTCACCAATACCACATTGTCTTGATTACTGTAGCTTTATAGTAAATCTTAAAGTTGGATGGTGTCAATCCTCTAACTTTGTTCTTCAATATTAAGTTGGCTATTCTGGTTCTGTTACCTCTTCTTATCAACTTTAGGATCAGTTTGTTAATATCTGCAAGATAACTTGCTAAGATTTTTATTGATATTGTCCTAAATTTGTAGATTAAGTTAGACAAAACCGACATCTTGATAACATTGAGTGTTCCTAATCATAAACATGGAATATCTATTTATTCCTCTGGTTTTGTTCAGAATTTTATAGTTTTTGTCATCTAGATCTTATATATATTTTGCAAGATTTATACTTAAATATTTCATCTTTGGAGATGCTAATGTAGATGGTATTGTGTTTTTAATTTCCAATTCCACCTGTTCATTGTTGATATGTAGGAAAGCAATTGACTTTTGTACATTAACCTTGTATCCTGCAATCTTGCTATAATATTAGTTCCAAGAGGTTTTTTTTTTTTTTTGGCTAGTTTGTCCAGATATTCTACATAGACAGTCATGTCACCTGCAAAGAAAGACAGTTTTATATCTTCCTTCTGAGTTAGTATACCTTTTATTTCCTTTTCTTGTCTTATTGCATTAGGTAGAATTCCAGAATGATGTTGAAAAGGAGTGGTAAGACGGCACATCCTTGCCTTGTACTTGATCTTAGTTGGAAAGCTTCAAGTTTCTCACGACTAAGTATGATGTTAGCTGTAGGTTTTTTTTGTAGATAGTCTTTATCAGGTAGATAAAGTTTCCCTGTACTCTAAGCTTTCTGAGAGTTTTTATTATGAATGGGTGCTTTTTAGTCTATTGATATGATAGAGTATGTTAACTGATATTTGAATGTTGAACTAACATTGCATACCTGGGACATATCCCATTTGGTTTTGGTATATAATTCATTTTATATATTGTTGGATTTAACTTGCTAATATTTTGTTGAGGATTTTTTTAATCTAAGTTCATAAGAGGTATTGATCTATAGTTTCCTTTTCTTGTAATGTGTCTGGCTGGTTTTGTTATTAGGGTAATGTTGGCCTCATAGAATGAGTTAGGAAGTATTCTCTGTACTTCTCTCTTTTAGAAGAAATTATAGAGGACTGGTATAATTTCTTCCTTACATTTTTGGTGGAATTCACCAGTGAACCCACATGGGTCTGGTCCTTTCTTTTTTGGAAAGTTATTAATATAGATTCAATTTCTTTGATGGGTATAGGCCTATGCAGATCTTATTTTCTTCTTGTACAGTTTTTGCCAATTGTGTCTTGCAGGGAATTGGTCCATTTTATCTTGCTTGTTAAATTTGTGGGCATAACATTTTTCATAGTATTTCTTTACTATCCTTTTAATTTCCATGATGTTTTTGGTGATGTCCTCTGTATTAGTGATTTATATCTTCATTTTTTTCTTAGGTAGCGTAGCTAGAAGCTTTTCAATTTTATTGATATTTCCAAAGAATCAGCTTTTGGTTTCTTTGATGTTTTCTATTGATTTCCTGTTTTCAGTTTTATTGATCTCTGCTCTAATTCTTATTATTTTTCCACTATTATTTTCAACTTTATCTGTATTAGACTTTTTCCTTTTTCTGATTGCTATTAAATGTTTCCCATTATTATTGTGTTTTTGCAATCTGATTATGACGAGAATTGGTATTGTTTTTACATTTTTTTCACTTTGGGTTTACATTTTTCATCAAATTTTGAGGTTACACTTTTTACTCAAATCCTTTAAATTGTCTTTTCTTCACTTCTTCACCTGTCCTCAGGAATCCAATTAATATATATGAGGCCACTTGATATTGTTTTAAATATCACTAATGCTCTGTTCTTATGGTTTCAGTCTTTTTTATTAATGTGTTTGATTTTAGATAGTTTCTTTTGCTGTCTTCAATTTTTATTGATTTTTTTTTACTGATTTTTTATTCTGCAATGTTTAACATGTTGTTACTCATATCCAATGATTCTTCATTCCAAATAATTTAGTTTTCATCTCTAGAAGTTCCATTTGGGCATTATTTATATTGTCCCATTTTCTTGTTGTCATGTATGCTTCGCTCTACCTTTTTGAGCAGACAGAGTATGTTTTGAATAGCTATGCTGATGCCTTCATCTACCAATCTATCATATGTGTACTTTCTGGGTCTGTTGATTATTATTATCGAAATTATTATTATGATTAGTTGATTTTTTTGCTTTCTGATTATTTTTCTGCTTCTTTGCATGCCTGGCAATTTTTGGTTGGATTTTGGTGAATGTTGGGTGTGTTTTGTATTCCTTGAATTATTTGGGGGCTTTGTTCTGGTACCTGATTTTGATAGTTGGAAATCATTTGATTTTTTAAAGAATATTTGTAAGCATTTTTAAGGTAAGTCCAGAGCAAACTTTTGTCTGGGGCTAATTTGTTCTCTTTACCAAGGTAATACTATTTTGTAGAATGTACTTGATGGCCCATGTATCATATAACTTTCCACTTTGACTGAGGCAAATGCAAACCATTCCTGGCTCTGTGTGTACTCCAGTATTGTTCTATCTACCTTTTGGTAGTTCTTTCTCTGGCTTCAGTAATTTCTCTACATGTATGTGTGGATAGATGGTATCAGGCAAATGACTTTCATTTAATGTATCTCTCACCTCTTTGTTACTCTACCCTGTAAAATCTGTCTACCTTAGCCTCCCCAAATTCTGAACTCTGTCTCCTCCAATTAGTGAGATTGCTAGACTTTGTTTTGGCTCTCCCTTTTTGTAATGACACCTGGCAACTGTCCAGGCAGTGAGCTGGGGCATTTCCAAGACTCATCTCATTTGTTTTCCTTCATTCATGGATCACTGTCCTGCACTGCCTGTTGCCCAACATTTGAAAACTGTTGTTTTATACATTTTTATCTAGTTTTCTATTTGGTTTAGGTAGGAGAGTAAGTCTGGTCTTGTTATTTCATCATGGCCTTAAGCAAAGTGCCATCACTCAGCATCTTAATGCACATTCTTCCATTCTTTCATGCTTCTAGTGTTCTATGTGTAAGAACACACATATTTTTTCACATTAGGATAATACTGTGCAGACCTGTTATTTTTTCCCCCTTGACCTAACAATTACAAACATTTTTACATGTCATTACCTATTATTACAGGATTTTTTTTCCTTCTTGTGACCCTCTCATTCTCTAGCCGTGTATCTTTAAATTTTCTGGAATATATGGGAGCATGATGTCCTTCTGTTAATCCTGTTCTCTCCTTCCTTTCTCACAATCCCTATTTTTGCTACATCAAAGAATGTAAATTTGATCAGGGATTTCTGCTAGGCAATACAATGGATACTGTTATGCTAACAATTCATTTACAATAGTGCCCTATACCTTTGTGAGTCTTATCTCTTTACCAAGACGCTTTCAAATTTTGGCTTCAGGACAATAAGGTAGATGGTATCTTTCCACATGTTGCAGTTGAGATGAAGACTCAATGAATTTAAATTGAGAGGCAGTAATAGTGTGTAGTCTGTTGTCTGAATCTTCCTTGGTTTGAAATCCATTTCTGCCACTTACTGGCTTTGCAACTTTCTGCAACTTACTTAACCATATTGTGCTTTAGTTTCTTGATCTATAAAATGAGGCTAATAATAATGTTTATGTCATAGGGTTATTTTGAATGTTGATGACTTTACACATGTAAAATTATTAGAGAAGTGCCTAGAGCATTTTAGCTCCTCAGTAAATTCTTATTATTAATTGACTGCTCCACGGTCAGGCATGGAATAAACATCATTTTAAGTTCAACCTTATTCTTCTAATTTGAAATATATACTTTCCCCTTTATAGGAAGGTTATGTGGCTATATAAACTATGATTATTAAAAACCTCATTGTGTTCCTTTTTATTTTATACTTGGTTGCTAAACTCATAATTTCAGTTTAAGTTTCAGTTCAGGCTATGTAATTCTGAGTTATACTCTGATAAGAGATTACTTGTACATCACTTCATTAAAAATTTCTCAAATAATTTGTATTTTTATTGTGCTAGAGATATCAAATATTCATTTGGATGTCTTTAATACCAAATTAATTTCCCTTTCTCTCATTATGTCTGAGAAACTCATTGTATATCACTAGAAATACAACTCTCACACTTTCTTGTAGAAATTAATGTTTGGTGTGTAGACTTGGATATGTAGGAAAAATGGTGTTAAGACAATCAAGATGAATTTAAGAATTTTTAGTATCTTTAGGTTTTCATGATATCTCTCTCGTTCTTTTATTAAGAAAGAGCAAGGCTGTGGAACTATCCATTATGTGTTCTATGTCAAGACAAAAATCTAATGAGTTAAACTGTAAATTTAACTTTTCTGAGACCCAAGAATAATTTCCATGGTGTCCTTGAATTAGACTGGTTTAGAGCACTAAGTGATTATCCAAACTAATAAGTGAAATATTGTTTGAAAAATATCTGACACCAATGTTGGCTTAGTTTTTGACTGTTGATATATTTAGAAACTGTATTTACTTATTTTATTGTTTTTAATTAAGAAAAAGGAGATTAGGGGCACCTGGGTGGCTCAGTCGGTTAAGCCTCTGCCTTTGGCTCAGATCATGATCCTGGAGTCCCAGGATTGAGCCCCACATCAGGCTCCCTGCTCAGTGGGGAGTCTGCTTCTACCTCTGCCCTTCTCCCTGCTCATGTTCTCTCTCTCTCAAATAAATAAATAAAATCTTTTAAAAAAAGAAAAAGATTAATATTTTCCATATTGAAGGAAGTAGGTGGACAAAATAGTCCATATCCATTATTTCCTACCTCTGTGATTTTTTCTTCCCCTTCAGAAGTTCCAAATAATTTTTGATTGTGGAAAATACCTAATTTCATGGTGACAGAGAATCTTATTAATCTTATTAATAAAAGATAATAAAAGATCTAATTAATCTTATCAATCTTCTCTTTTCTTTAGAAAACAATTAGAGAGGAATTCCTCTCTTCTATTTCTGTTTCAGAGTAGGCTTTTTATCTGTTAGGATAAATAGCCTTTGGAGATCTGCTTCTTTTGTTTCTTTCCTAGATTAACACTTGTACCGGCATGTGTAGAAAGAGAGCCTCTGATTACCTTCCTCTGCTCTTCCTCTGTCCTCTCATATTTTCCCTAAAGATGGAGCTGGAAATTTTTCTAGTTGCCAGTTACACTTCTACAATGATATAGGGAAGCATTCTCACCCCATTTAAGTTGTCTAAGCACAGAAATGGGCATTGCATGTATGCTGACACCTCTCCAGGATGTGCAATGGCTCCATTCACTATCTTGATTAGTTCTGTTGGGACTGGACATTATGGCTTTGGTGCATGCACAGCTTCAGGCATGTGGCAAGACCTATCGAGTACTTCAAATACTCAGGTACACCTCTACACTAAGAAGGCACTCTTTAACTTATAGTCCACTATTGGATTATCTGGATTATCCAAATCATTAAAGAATGGATGTAATCCATAGTTTGAAAACTCATTTGTGAAGATGACCTTGGGACCAATCCCTTTGGTGGGATGAATCTCTCAGGGGAAAATCTCCATTAAACATGGGGTCAATTCTCTTAATCGGGTTCAGGAAACATGATCTCTTCAGGATTGATTTATTTTTTAAAAAAGACACAGGCACAGAAAAATATAACAAAGCAGAAACCATTCATTAGAACCCATTGTCATGTGCCAGAGCCTCCTCAGCATTTTGGGACGTGAGAATATAAATAAGCTTTGTAGTACAGTAATAGAGAAAGGTGTTTATGAGAGTTGGGTTATTTTCCCTCATGTGTGGTAAAAAGCCTAATCTGGTGTGCTTCTGGGACACTTGTTCAGTTTACAGAGCTTCACTGGGGAGCTCTGAACACCCATCAGGCCTTAATCTGCATCTCTGTCAAATAAGTGGTGTGTACAAGTGTTGATTGGTGGGGGCAGTTCTGCTGAGTATGTTCTAGAGCTGTGTGCATAGGATTGCAGATATGACTTGTTTTGGACTGAGAGTCAGGACAACATATTATTTAGTTTCTTCCCTCCTGATCCAGAAGTTTCAATGTGTTGTGCTCATGGAAAGCCCCCAAAGCCCCCAAGACAGTACCTGGTTTATGCTGGGGGTTTCCAAATGTCCTGTCTTTTACATTTCCAGAAGAATTATATGGACGAGTGTGGAAACTCCTCCCCTTCATCCTGTAGTTTCCTTGTTACCCAAATTAATTGGGGTTAGGTATTTTACATCTTGACAACGTTTTAGTATTTTGTGAGACAAAAATTCTAAATTGAGGTAGAAATATTCTTCTATCATGGGAAATTACTCAGGATGCAATGAAAATGTGTTTTGCTTATGGCAAAATTTGCAAACCTTCACTAAGTGAAAAGTACACGTTTTTGCTCAGTGACGAAGCTGGCAAAAAGTCACATTTGCCTGTTTCTTTCACGTGGGTAATCTTTGAGCATTGCACTCCCACTCACTGCATGTATTCCATTTTCCTCTGGAGCTATAATTAGAGCAATGGGGTAAATATTTTAGCAGAAACATGAAGGCCTGGGAAGATAAGTACCCCAGAATTGTACAAATCTAAATCTGGAGTCAATTCTTGTTGGGCTGCCTTCCTTCTCCCACCCTTGTTATATTTTAAAAGTACAAACTTATTGGTAGATTTATATAAACTAACACCTACAACTCTCTGAACACAAAGTTTATGTGAGCATTTGGGTAAAAGTGTGTGGTGATGCCTAGTGCCAACTGATCCTTATCTAAAAGCCATTTGCTATTCCAATTGGTAGGGCAGCCGGCAGGTTAAAATATTAATTATACAACTGCCATAACTTATCAGGAGAAATTAGAAGTTTCTGAATTCAAACAGCTACTAACTAATTTGCCTCTCCCAATTCTAAGAAATAATAAAGCAAATGAAAGAATTAGAATAAACAGAAGCAAATCTGACAAACATAGTTGATATTTCATTTGTATCCTTTGAAGTAATATTATACTGAGAATAGTTTGTATTGTGGAATTGTTTAGCAATAGTCATTTTAAAAGATGGCTGGGATGGTCAAAAATTAAACAATTTTTTTTTTGGTCTCATCAACAAGAGAGCAACATTTAGGAGTACTAGACATTTGAAGATTATTTTATCCTGTGACATGACATGGAAAAATGACCAATATATGCCCTGATAATTGTGCTCCTTTCCTGGTAACTGCTCATTAGGGATATTTTCTTTCCAAGTCTATTACTAACTTCAGCTATTGTTCACTTTAGAAATAAAGGAAAATGATACAAACTTGATTTTTTTAAATTGAGGTATAGTTGACACACAATATTACATTAGTTTCAGGTGTACAACATAATGATTTGACAGTTGTATGTGTTATACTGTGCTCACTACAAGTGCAGCCTCCCATCTGTCACCATACAAGGCTATTACAATACCACTGACTATATTCCCTATGCTGTACCTTTCATTGCTATGACTTATTCATTCCATAACTGGAACTCTGTGTCTCGTCCCCGCCTTCACCCATTTTACCCATCCCCTCTGGCAACGACCAACCAGTTTGTTCTCTACATTTATGGCTCTATTTCTGCTTTGTTTTGTTTTTTAGATTACACATATAAATGAAATCATATGATATTTGTCTTTGTCTGACTTATTTCACTCAGCATAATACCCTCTAGGTCCATCCTTGTTGTTGCAAATAGCAAGATCTCATTCTTTTTTTTTTATGGCCAAGTAATCCATTGTGTATATATATACATATATATACCACATCTTCTTTATCTATCAATGGATATGGATTGCTTCCATATCTTGGCTATTGTAAACAATGCTGCCATAAACATAGAAGTGCATATATCTTTTCAAATTAATGTTTCATTTTGGGGAAGTAAAAACCCAGAACTGGAATTACTGGGTTGAATGGTATTTCTATTTTTAATTTTTTGAGAAAATTCCATGCTGTTTTAGACAGTGGTTATATCAATTTTCACCTTTTTACCAACAGTGCACAAGGATTCCCTTTTCTCCATATCCCTGCCAACACTTATTTCTTGTCTTTTGGATATAGCCATTCTGATTGTTGTGAGGTGATATCTCATTGTGGTTTTGATTTGCATTTCCCTGATGATTAGTGATGTTGAGCATATTTTCATGTGTTTGGTGGTCAACTGTATATCTTTTTTGGAAATATGTCTATTCAGATCCTCTGCCCATTTTTTAATTGGATTGTTTGTTTTGGGTGTTGAGTTGTATAAATTCTTTATGTATTTTGGGTATTAACCTCTTATCAGATATATCATTTGCAAATATCTTCTCCCATTCAGTAGGTTGACTTTTTGTTTTATTGACAGTTTCCTTCACTGTGTAAAAGTTTTGTATTTTTGTGTAGTCTTAATAGTTTATTTTTGTTTTTGCTTCCTTTGCCTGAGGGGATCTATCTAGAAAAATATTGCTAAGGCCTGTGTCAAAATGATTACTGCCTAGATTTTCTTCTGTGAGTTTTATGGTTTCAGGTCTCACATTTAGGTCTTTAATCCATTTTGAGTTTATTTTTGTATATGCTGTAAGAAAGTGGTCCAGTTGCATTCTTTTTCATGTAGCTGTCCAGTTTTCCCAACAAAATTTATTGAAGAGGCTCTCTTTTCCCCATTGTGTATTCTTGCCTCCTGTGTCATAGGTTAATTGACTATATAAGTATGGTTTTATTTCTGATAACAATTTCTTTCATCAATGTCTTATAGTTTTCCAAGTATAGGTCTTTCACCTCCTTGATGAAGTTTACTCCTAGGTATTTTATTCTCTTTGATCCAGTTGTAAATGGAATTGTTTTCTTAATTTCTTTCTACTCTTTTCTTATCACTGTATAGAAATGCAACAGATTTCTGAATATTAATTTTTTATCCTGCAACTTTACTGAATTCACTTATTACTTCTAATATTTTTTTTTTGGTGGAGTCTTTAGGGTTTTCTATGTATAATACCATGTCATCTGCCAGTAATGACAGTTTTGCCTCTTCACTACTAATTTGGAAGCCTTTTATTTGTTTTTGTTGTCTGATTGCTATGGCTACGACTTCCACTTTATGTTGAATAAAAGTGATGAGAGTGGACATCTTTGTCTTGTGGTAATGTTCAGAAAGATGTGTGTGTATGACTGTGTATGATATGTGTGCATGCATGGTGTGTGTGGGTGTGTATGTGTATGCAAAATAGGTACTGCAATATTGTCTGTAATGATGTGTCCATGGGCTTTGTGTTTCTGGAAACTCCCACCTTTAGAACTACTTTAAGATATTTATGTAGTCTCTCTAGTACTTCTGCCAGGATTTCTATTCTTAAAAAGAAAAATTCTTATGGCTGAGTCTTTTTAGGGTTGTGTGTGTGTGTGTATGTTTGTGTGTGTGTGAGAAAATTAATATGATATTGAGTCCTTTAAAAAATCTTGTATTCAGGGGTATCTGGGTGGCTCAGTCAGTTAAGCATCTGCCTTCTGCTCATGTCATAATCCCAGGGTCCTAGGATTGAGCCCCGCATTGGGCTTCTTGCTCAGTGGGGAGCCTGCTTCTCCCTTTCCCTCTGCCTGCCACTTCCCCTGCTTGTGCTCTCTCTCTTGCTATCTCTCTCTCTGTCAAATAAATAAATAAAATCTTTTAAAAAATCTTATATTCAAATTACTTTTTAAATAAAATATAGGGTATTTTACCATAAAAGATAAGAGATACTTGTATACCTAATTTTATGCTTGCTTTTTTTTTCTTATACATCCCCAGGATTCTCTTCTGTTTCCAGCTTCTGTTTCTAGCCAGCAGTGTAAACAAAAATGGTCTTAGGGGTCAAAACATAACACCTATTATTCTTCCTTTCAAGTTCAGCAATTGAGAATTAAGAACCAGGAGAAAAATAAATATAGATCTAAAGTCAGCTTCTTTACTGATAAAGCCAGTTGGAGAATGTGGCTCTTGATTTGTGGGCAAAAGGGCTTGTTCAAATGTTCCACCTGGATTATATGGAATTATGCCCTTGTCACTGGTGGCCTTGGGCATCTCCAGGTTGCTACCTGTAGCAGGCACCAACTACAAGGCAGAGAGAGAATCAAGCATTATGTCCTTTGCAGGGAGGCTGGCTTTCAGGAGGCTGAGCAGAAAACACTGAGGTCAGTTACCTCTACTTTCCTCTAGACTCATTAGTTAAAAATTACTCATCACCAGATGCCCAAATGAGCTGGGGGACAGGAATGAGAGGCAGGGAGGGCAAGTCCCACTCAAGTGCCTCCTTGTGGAAACATGAAGAGTGGTGAATAAATGTTCCTATCTAAGAGTAAATGGAATTCATTAATTCTTTGAACCACAATATGCTGTAAGACAAACGATTTATGTAGAGACTTAATTCTGCAGTTAGTGTATTTATCTCTGGTAGAATATATTCCTTTTTGCCAAGATAGTCTTATTGGTGCCTGTTGGCCTGATATAACTGCTAATAAAGCTCCTTTTACTTTCAACCCTATTTCAGCGTGGATGATGAATTATATGGTCCCCATAGCTTCTGGGGATGAAGAGGTCAATAGATTGAGTCTCCTTAGATACCCTGACAGTAAACTCATACTTGTGTTGTTCCTGGAGTTTCAGATTATTTTCCAGGATATTCATTTGGTGGAATTTCATATTAGTGAGAACTGAAACTATTCATCAGTGTGAACAATAACGACAGTGTTTGCAGCAATGCGAAACCACTACTTCCCGTGTGACTTTGGTGAAGACCTTTCCAGACTGCATATAATGTCTTTCTGGACCAGACATTTTTTCATTTCAGAGATGGTGATTTAAAGAGAATTTCCTCCTTTTCCATGACCACAGCTGTAGCATTTATTGACAAGTTTTGTCTTTTATGACATAGGGATTATGATGGTATTAAGTCTCCAGAGAGCAAGGCATTCCTGTGGGAAGGGAAACATAAGAAACAAACTGAGGAGTGGGGGATAGAGGTAGAACCTAAGAAGACATTATGAGTTGTCCTGGAGAAGTGATATTTACAGCAGGATGTAGAAAATTATTCTGGCCCCATAGCATGGGATGAAATGGCTGCGTGACTGGAATCCAAGGCAAACTGTTTTCCTACTCTCTCCGTTAAGCTACAAGAGGGCAAATCATTATCAGCAAGACTGTGCATGTTCACATATATTGCCCCTGGTGTTGAGAGGAAAATTTAAAAATGTCTATTAAAAGTGTTGTAATTCAAAGTCAGGATTTGGGTTTTTTTTATTAATTGATGAAAATTTGCTAGGCTCTGTCAAAAACCATTTCTTCATCAGGGCTTCAAACTAAAAGAGGTGTTAACTAGGTGGCTGGGCTCCTATTCTTAGTAACCCCCCTCCCGACCTGCTGTGCTGACATATTAATTTCTTACTCAGCATTTGAGACGTACTTTGGCTGCAGTTAAAAGTTAAGTTTGAGGTGTTATATAGAGAACTAAGGTAAAAATTAAGCCTTTGCATCCTGCACATTTCTTTAGATTATGTGACACTAAACTGTATGAGGAAGTAAAAATGTTCAGCTATCAATGAGCGTATTTGCACAGAACTATAAACTTTAAGAGCTAGAGGGACTCCTAAAGATGATTGATTCCCAGGCTTCATTTTACTGATGAGGAAACAGGATCAGAGGTCCAAAGAAAGATTAGTTACTAGATGAAGAAAGGAGTAAGAGTGAAACCCAGGCGGTGAAAGGAGACATATTATATTAGGAAATAAAAGAGTTTCCATATGGTTACAGCATAGAGTAAGACAGAAGGAAGGCAGTGAGAGGTAAATTGGAGGAGATAAGTAGAAACCAAACCTGGGAATAGAAGAAGGTCTTAGAAGCCATGCCACAGATTGGGGAGTTTGTCTTACAGGTGCACAAGAGAGCAGAAGTCAAAAAGGGGCTACGTCTAGAGGGCTGAGAACACATGTTGCTCTCCCTCTTAACTCTATTCCCTTTTAGTAACGTAAAATAAGCCTGGGTGGCTTAGTCGGTTAAGTGGCTGCCTTCAGCTCAGGTCAAGCCCCACATCAGGTTCCCTGCTCAGCGGGGAGCCTGCTTCTCCCTCTCCCCCCTGCTCATGCTCCATCTCTCATTATCTCTCTCTCTCCCTCAAAAAATAAATAAAATCTTAAAAAATAACATAAAATAAACCTTTAAAAAATATGTGTAGATAAGAGAACTGGAAGGCTAAAGAGTAAGTTATCTTTGGATAACCTGTGAAGAATTCCTGGAAGCTAGAAAGGGTGGAGGAAGCAAAGCCTGAAACATGCATGGGGAAAAACAGGTGGGCAGTTAAGAGCAGTCAGCTCTCATATTCAGGGGGACACATTTTGGGAAAACAATGCCACAAAACCATGGACAAAACAGATGACAGTCATCTGTACTCATTAACCTAGCTAACCTAGTTTTTCAATCATAAAAATAATCAAGGATTGTTATATATTTAAGGAAAGCCAACATGGGGGTTAGTGCTGACCAATTCCAGAGAAAACAGAAATGATTCAGTGAACAAAACTGTGAAAAAAAAAAGTGAATTATTGAGCACTTACCATTATGTGCCTGACACTCTTCTAAGAACTTCTCATAAATGGACTCTTTTCATCCTTAACAACTCTAAGAGATAGGGACTATTACTACCCCATTTTTTTAATGAGGGAACTGAGGAGCAGAGAGGTTAAGCAATTTGCCTAAAGCCACACAGATAGTAAGTAGTGGAGGAGATTCAAGCACAGGCTGTTTGTCTCTAAAGCCTGTGTCCTTAACTGTTTGAGAAATAGTAAAAGATAATTTCCACAAAAGGGAAACAGTTGTCAGCCTTAAGAATGAAAGAATACTGCCAGTACTATGCACAATGAGTAACAAAAGACCAAAGCTGAAGACCACCTGGAGAAAGCACAGGTTTTCAGAAAAGAGGGAAACAACTTACCTACAGAGGAATAAGAATCCCACTGGTGTCAGAGTTCTCATTAATGAAGAGAATGAAGCCCTTTCCAAAACTGGGTCCACCTAGCTGACTGAGCACATACTCCTTCTTTACTTCCTTCCCTGCCAAAAAAGGGGAAAATATATTCAACCTTGAATGTTTCACATGGTAAAGCAGCATTCAAGTTCATGAGGAGAAATAAAGATAATTTGAGACATGCAGGGACTCAGGATTTATTATACACTAACCATCTCTGAAAAAATTATTCAATAATAATTGAAATGAAAAATAAATTTAAGAAATAATGATGATCATGGTAGTGATCAAAGAAGTATGGAAAGGATTAAATAAATATGGTTGTATAATATGAAGAGAATAAGTAACATCCAGAACTAAAATCAGTAATATTTACCAACCCAGCAGTGGTGAGGGAAGGGTGAAAGTGGCAACACACTAAGGTTCCTTCTGTTTCTAAAGAGAATACTGAAATAAATATACTTAGTTTTGTGTGTAGAAATTTTAAGAGTGACTATTACTAAAACAGTTTTAGAATTTATCACTTCCAGATCACTAGAGGGGAAAAATGCAATAAAGAAAAATTGATCAATAGTACCAAATGCAAGAAAATAAAAGAAATACAAATAAAAATTAAAGAAGGAACAGGCAGGGTACCTGGGTGGCTCAGTCAGTTAAGCATCCAACTCTTGATTTTGGCTCATGTCATGATCGCAGGGTTGTGAAGTCAAGCCCCAGTCTGGCTCCATGCTGTGCACAGAGGCTGTGTAAGATTCTCTCCCTTTGTGCCTGTCCGCCCACCCCCCACTCATGCTCTCTATCTCTCTCTCAAAAATAAAGAAAGAATGATAAAAACCAACAAGAATGAATGTTAAATAGAAAAGGAATATTACAGAATTAAGTTCTAATTAATGTGAATTATGTTCTGCTTTTCAAAAATGATCACTTTCAGACAATAAACATATTAAAAACCACTGTAACAGAAAAATGTTGAAAATAATAATAAAAATGTTTTTTCCCTCAATTAAACTATACTTAAATCTCATGAACAAATTGATGCAGTACTAAAGAAATTTAATTGTAATTTATTAAAAGAAAAATCTTACTTGATTATGAAGTATTGAACTTAGGAATACAAGGATGGTTCAACATTAGAAAATATATTATTGTGACTAATTATAATAAATAAACAAAAGAAAGCATCACATTGAATCATAAAGATTGTTGTATTCTCTTCAATGTAGTGCTTTTTTCTTAACTATTTATAGGAGTTCTTTATACACTCTGGAAATTAACCTCCCTCTGATATTTACATTGCAAGTGTTTTCTCTTTTTTCTAATGTTCTATATTTTGAATAATTTAGAATGATATTATTTGAAGACTATAATTTTTTTTCTGGGTTTTTATATCTTGTTGAAAATAGATTTTCTTTTGCCTCGGGTTTCTTTTTAAAATTCTCTTATATTTTCTTCTACTACTTTTATAAATAGTTGTCATTTATAAAACAAAAAAACGGAAACAAACTAAATGTCATTGGCAAAATCATGGTGCATTCGTACAATGGGACACTCAGTATGAGTTCAAATGAATAAGCAGAATTATATGAATGTGATGTGGAAAATATGAGACATATGAATACAGTGTGAAAAGAGCTCTAATACATGTTAGGTGGGAAAAGCAAATCACAGAAAGAAATATGATTACATTAATGAAAAAGATGTCTTTATAGAAAACAAATGCACAGAAAATACCTAAAATGATACATACCAATGCACACCAAAAGTGGTCACTTCTGAGAAGGTTAATTAAGTTTTTCTCTCTGGTTTGATATCAAGAAAATAATGTTAGACTAAAGACTAAGAAAAAGGAAAAATAAAGATAGGGACAGGGAATCTTAAGAACTTTTTTAGCAACATCAGATTTGAGCTGGGAATCTTAAGAACTTTTTTAGCAACATCAGATTTGAGCCAGGCTGTTATCCTCCAGGTACATACCTCTCTGAACATAGCTTGTGTAACCATCAGAGCCCTGGACTGAGAGCCAGAAGGGTGGGAGTAACCTGGATCCTCCATGAACTCAGTTGACCCTTGGGGAGTCAACATAGGACAAGAATCAGATCACCAGATAGAGAGACCTGGTTCAAGAGACCTGTGTTCAAATCCTGACTCCATCCTTCCAAATCTCTTTATCCATTTGTAGAAGAGGACAATAATGTACACCTTATTGGGTACAGGTAGGGTTAAGTTATATATTTCTGGCATAGTGCCTAGTAACTATTTCTCCTTTCGGATTATAAATTGAAAGTTTTTAATGTTCTTTATGGTTCTAATGCTTTATGGGTCTTTTGAAGCTGAGGAAGGTGGTTGGTGGTATAGTTCTTTTTAGTCATTTCCATCAGGTACATGAAGAGCATTTCTTATGGTAGGCTCTCACTGAGGCCTGCTAGATTAGAGTAATTATGTGGTATTGATTAAACTGGATTTTAATTATGGGCTCAAATGAGATCCTGGTGTGATTCATCCAAGGCAATGTTAAGACTTTATTTTTTTCTAATAGTTCTGATAGAAAGAGCAGAAGGTTATTCTTGGAACATGAAAAAGACATAACTAACCACAGCTGGTTTAATTACAACTAGGAAGAGATCAGAGGGAAGAAAAAAGATGAGGTATATGATCCCATAATACGCTAATTAGAAATTTTCATATATGTTGATTTGCAAATATTATTCAATACATATCAGGTATTTTTGCAAAGACCTTGAAGAGGAAAATTGCACTGTTTTATGAGCCTCTACTTTCTCTGAAGATAGTAACTTCCCAAACCACACTGGTCAGGGGTGAAAAAACAACTTTCTGCAAATATTCTGCAGTCAGGTCTTTGCAATCATGGTGAATGAAGTGAAGGTGCTGATTAAGGGCTCAGCAGGAAAGTGACATGTGCAGAATTGTAATAGGAAGGTGGGAGTAATTCAACCACTGGGTCATTTACTTTGGCAACTATCTAATGCGGGTGACAGAGCTGTGGTGGAGGGAAAAAGAGAGTCATCCCAATTATGTTCCGCAGCATTTTCTTATTTCTCCATTTCCACTCTTTACATAATTTTGCTTTTTACTATAGTTGCTTGCATATTTGTCTCTCTTACAATAAAGTTTTAAGCTGGATAAAGGCATAAACTAGACATGAATTTACCACTTCATCCTATAGCATTTAGCATAATACATTAGCACTTTGCACTAATAGCTGCTTAATAAATGCTTGTTGAATTGAATTTTCAAATATCTGGTGTCCTATAGATTTATTACGTGGATTGTAGTTTAAACAGTTGGCTATAAGCATAGGCAGAGATGTAGAGTAGGTTTTGTGCTTGGTCTGAGAGAGTTTGACTCTTCTTTAAATCTATTGACTCCCATTTTGCATTTAACAAAATTGCTTGAGTGCATTTCGGGTCAGGAGCTGTGTAGTTGGAGAGGCACCCAAGCTAGTCTGATTTTTTAAAAATGCCAAAGGAGGAGGAATCAATCAAAGGAGCTGAAATCAGGTCTGAGGCGACTGATTCTAATTTTGAACACCTCTTGGTATCAGTAAATCCTTCTTTCTGTCTAACTCCCATCTCACAAAATACATTTTAATACCTTTTTTTCTTCCCTTTTCTCAAGGGAGAGATGGGCTCTGGTCACTTTACTATGTTATGTCGAAATAGCATTTATGAGCTTTACCGTGGCAGCAAGATTACCTCTTAGCCCCTGGTAAGGTCTGTTTTTCCCATTAACTGGTGAACTGCAGAGTTAGAAGCCATCAATGTAGATTACATTTTGAAGCTCTGCCATCACTATGTGCCTGATTAATTTCTTTAGTTCTGATATTAGTCCAGAGGCAGAGAGGTTCAGTTTGGTAAAAAACGTTAACTGCCTCCTTCATTTGAACTGATTGATTGGTAGCTGAACAGAAGGCATTTTTTTTTTTTGGCCCAAGATTAATGGAAATTCCACTTCAGGTGCTCCCACTGAAAGCATAAGCTTTGTTATACTTATGCAAGGGGTGGGGGGGCGAAGATCAGGTTTCTTCTTTTCTTAACTGTTCTTAACAGCTTTTTCAGAATCTTAGTTTTCCCCTTCTCTCAGCTAGCAGGGAGAGCTGGTGACAAGACACTGCCTTTGAATTGGGGGATGGGATTGAAGACTGATCAGGTTCTTCCCCAGTCAATGCATTAATAAACAGCTCAGAAAATAACATGTCAACTCAGATTTCTTCTCTCAGCAGTGAATAACATTTCAGAATACTTTGGAGGTGCTCACAAGTGCAGAGCATTATTTGTGATTGGTCCTCACTTCCCTCCCCAGCATGCAAATTCATTTCCTCTTCCTTTTCCTAAGCCAATTGTAATGTTTCCTGCTTGCCTGAGTATCATTTTCCAAGGGAGGGATCACATCTTTGTCCTTTATTTTAGCCCTGGGTATAAATGCTTGATGTAACCATTTAACAGGACTGAATTTTATGTGAAGCAGTTAAAACTTGGGACAAAACAATGAAACAATTCGAGCCATTAAAAAAATAAGTTACCTAATAGCGAAATTGTCTTCTAATATTAAGTGGTTACTTAAATATCAAGCAGAGTAAATTGCCATTGCCTACAACTCAGGCTGAAACTAGAAGTATTGAAAGGGATGCTTATTACTTTAAGGAATTAAGCTTTAAATCTGAATTGAGGTCAATGTATAATAATCATAGCTAACATTTATCACGTGATTATGAATAAGGTTCTTGCTACTTACGTTATATGCATTAACTCATGTAATCCCCACAACAACCCTAAGAAGTAGGTGCTATTGTTACTATTTTACAGCTGAGGTAACTCTAGTTCAGAGAGTTAAGTAAAAAGGTTACATGGCCAGGAAATAGACAAGGTAGGACTTGAGCTGGAGCCTACTTGCTCCAGGTGAATCCAGTAAGCCACTGTGTTATATTTCCAGATAGACTGTTAGGGGTTGAAACATGCTCCTGTTGACTGCCAGCTGCTTAACACCAACTTCTGGGATACTGTTTCCTCAACAGGTGTAATTGGCATCAGTATTACTCTTCTCATCTTAACATTTGCTTTTATTTAAATTCTAGAATGTTTGCAAATACATGTATTTCAGCTGATGGGTAGGTGATTGTTTTAGCAGAAAAAAAACTTAATGTCACTTCATGAAAGAGCAGGGACTTCAAATTGGCCTTGAAGAATGGACAGGGTTTGGAATAACTAAAAGGAGTGATGATGGTAAGTTGAGGAATCTGCTGCCATAGGGTATAGCCTAATGGAACTGAGCCTTTCAACATTATCTTCAAAAGGCAGAAAATAGTTTTCTTCTTAAGTGATTGGAGAGCATTATTCATTTAACTCACAGCAATGAATTTTACTACAATTTTTATTTGTGGCCCTTTTGAATGCTTTAGTTTTATATAGTACTATGCATGAGCATGTGTCGGTTTTTGTCTTTCCAGCATTTGAACACTCTTTTACTTGGGGGCTCTCCTTCATTATGAAGATCTTGGTGGAAGGGGGGGCAAGATCCCCAACAAAAGCAAAAGGAGGGGACCAATAATCCCCTTTCCCCACTTCTTGCCACTGGTGTGACCTGGACTCGGCCAATTGGATGTTCCGCCCAACTGTGTGAGGTGATCTATAGAAGTTTATAGCCCTGGTGAGTGTCCAGGAGAGGCAGCACCAGCCCTGGGGCCATAACCAGACATTCTGGTGCAGACTTGGCTGGCTTCTGGGCTACTAAGCTTGTTCAGTTTTCTGCCAATATTATCCCCTAAACTTCTCAGAATTTTTTGTGAATCCCCCCAACATTTAATACATACATATTCCCATCAAGTAAGCCACAGTTGTTTTTTTATAACATTATTGAAATATCATTTATATTTTATATAATTCTCACAGTTGGCTTTTGATATATGTACTCACAAATCCCAGCTGGTACAAGTCCCCTTTAAGAAATATATAACTGGATTTTAAATATACAATGGAATTGTAAAAAATTAATACAAATCACATTAAAGAAAATTTGTGAAACAGAAAAAATCATCCATAGTCACAGCATTCTAATATAATTATTACACATTTGTGGTTTGGAAATTACTTTTTTAACCTATACACATTTCCACAATTATTCTCATGTCTCATCCAGCTTTAAAAAGATTCTCTTTGGGACTGTAGCTCTTTCAGAGAATGTAATTGGTCATGAGATTCTGGGAGGTACATTTCAAAAGTGTGGAATAATAAAGAGCCAGGATCAGATAATGCTCCCTCTTCCAGTTAGCATTTAGCCAACTTTAAGAAAGGTCCTGTTAGCAAATAAAGAACATTTGTATATACAAGGTTCTTCATTTACACAAAAATGAAAATGTAAGGGTCATGAGAGAAGGTCATTTTCTAAGGGGGAGGCTGTGTGGCAAAAGCCTGTTTATGATTCACGCTGATACATACATTCAAATTGTATGATCACATTTAAATTAAATTATGCAGATATGTTATCCATGTGCTTGATATAGGAAAATCATTACTGAGAAGAGTCTCTGTTCTCAAAGATTTTACAGTCAAGTTGGTGTGATAAGATGTATAACATTGAACAACTGAAGAACATAATATGAGGCATAGACATAAAATCAGTAGAAATAAGGGCCAGGGGGATGTGTGTCTTACAGTGCCCAGGAAGGGCTCCTTGGACATGAGGGCACTTCAGATGTGCCTGCTGAAGAATGGGCAGGATTTGGGTGGATGAAGAGAAACAGGGAAAGCAATTGAGGGGCCAATATTAACACAGATGTTGTAGAAATGGAATGTTACTTTGGGGGATATTCTCCCAGACTAGCTTCAGTTGTGCGATAGCGATAACTTGGATCACTATTTCTCAAACTTTATGATACTGAGCTCTCTTTACATTCTTTAAAATTATTGAACATGCCGAAGAATTTTTGCTCATTGTGGGTAATTTCTATCAGTATTTATTAGGTTTGAAATTAAAAATGAGAAATTTGGAAACATTTATTACTATATTTAAAATAATACTAAATCTCTTACAAATTAAAATAAATATTTTAATGAAATATAATTATATTTTCTAAAACAAAACATTTTTGTGAAAAGAGTGACATTGTTTTTGCAAATCTTAAAAGAAGACAGCTGGTTCTTTTATCTGCTTCTGCATTCAATTTGTTGGAATATGTTGTTTTGGTTGAAAAAGCTGAAGGAAATCTGGCCTCACATAAATATGTGGTTAGAAAGGGGAGAAGTATTTTAATAGCATTTTCAAATAATTGTGAATATTCTTCTGTGATATTACACTAGAATTTGACAAGAAATAAAAGTTAGTTGCAATTATAGAATCTGAAACCATATCAATAAACTTTTCATATTCTGCTCCATTATAACCCATTGGTCTATTGTGCACTTTGCATGGATCTTTTACCTGTGTGTAATTTTGTAACTTCATACATTGGTTATTTGGAAAATATTAGTTCATTGAGTTGTATTGATCTTCCAAATGCTGACATATTCCATTAAACAACATCGAAAGATCACATTTGTTATATCATCCCTCCCATCTCATTAGAATAGGCTCTAACTATTGGGATGCTGTCAAGCCCATTTTGGCAGATACAAGTTTTCCAGCATTCTCATTTTCACTTGAGAGCTAGATTTTTATCATTGGCAAGTTCCGTCAGTCCTCTCCTTTGAGCTGACAAGGTCATGTCATTCATTTTAGAAACAATGCCTGACAAATACTCAAATCTGAAGGACCATAATTTATCTGTAAATAGTTCTTTCAGGTAAAAATCTATTCCATGAAGTGGCTTGTTCAGTCCACAGTTCAAATGATTGCACAAGTACTTTCCTTGCTTTGGTATGCAGCAAAAGTGCTTTATTCATACTTCCTGTTTTGTCATACTAAATATTAAAAAGACATGCACTCATGAGTTGAGATTTAATAAAATTAATCAATTTACTTCTTTGTCATATTGAGGGCATTCTTAAGTTCTTATGTGTATTGACTTTTTTTTTACTGACTGTGTGGCAATGAAGACTACAATAACTGACCCCTAGTACATTTTGGAGTCTTGATTTGTGTGAAGGGATCAGTAGTTGTACCCACCACTACTTTTGTTTCATCAGTGCAAATGTCGTCAGAATGAAAAAGGCAAATAATGTCTTAGTGTTATTATGAAAGTAGTTTTGACCACAAACCCCTTCCACGCCCCCCCATCTTAAAAAGTCTTGGGACCCTCAGGAGTGTGTAGAATGTACTTTGAAAACCTCTGGCTTAGATTTAGAAGGTATGTCTATATACCAGGTATTTTGCTGTGATTTAAATGTACTAACTTATTTAGTTCTCACAACTCTCTTTAGGAGATCCTACTGCTATTCCTACTTTACCCATAAGGACACTCAGGCCCGGGGGTTACATGTCCAAGGTCACACAGGTGGGACATGACAGAGGCATTATCTGGCTTTAAGTTTTGGTGTAGTGACCTCATTTCTGAACCAATAATTGCCATTTGTTCTGAACCCAGGGCTGAGTATATGCCGCTTGAGTCTCACATTCATGCTAGATGGTCCTGTATCATCAGTGTCCTGATAGGAAAGAGGAACAAATGAGAAAGGCATGGGAATGTAGGAAACTCTTAAAATTTTCATCTGCTGTATAACCTTCCACTGCCTTCAGAATCGACCCCCACCCTTTCCCTAACCCTGTTGAATTGTAGTCCCTTAGAATAAGTGCCAATATGCACCTTTATTAGACTGAGCCTGGAGAGAAAAAGAGGATTGTGTGAAGGAGTTTGTCTGTAGCAACTTTGGTGGGGGGGATGCCGTCAGTCGGCCTATGGCTACCTTAGAATGGGATCCTGGGGAATGTATTCACCAACCTCATGATTCTCCATGCCTTCAGTTTTCTGATCCACCTCCTGCTGGAAACCAGGAAACAAGGATGTTCCCTGATGCAGTGGAAGGTATCTAACACAATGAACTTGTAAGAGTTCCTTGACTGGCATATCTTTTACTTTATTCATACACCTGGAGGATAAACTGTATTGATCTACAACTGTGTTGAAGACATATTTTAGATGTCAAAATGATTCTTACTGCCTGCATGGTAAGTAAATCTTTCCCTATAGGTCTGGCTCTGGCTCCTCATTTACAGGGTTTGCATATGGTAACCCACTTGTTTCCCCTTCCCTATCTGCCTGGATTGAAACTATTGTGTCAGGAATTGCCCTAGGATGGAGAGCCTTCACCTCCCAACCTGAAGTAACTAAGTGGCAGTGGAAGCTGCTACTTTATTTCTGGATCCTAACTTCGTGTGTCCATTGGTCTGACATCTTGTCAGTTCTCTCTCTTCGACTGATTCAAAGACTTCAATGTCAAATGCTTTCTGCACTGCTCCCCAGCACTCTCTAACCCTAATGGTGCCCATCACTTAGTAGTAACCACGCCCGTTCTCTTTGGAGATACAAACATTAACTAATTAGTCTTTAGTAAATAATGTAAATAACTAAAGAAGAATTGGAAGAGCACAGAGTTAAAGCACTTGTCCAGAAGGCCAAGGGACTGAGGCATCTATGCACTGTCCAGATACATCCAAGGAAGGTTACTGTGATGGTTAATGTCTTGTGTCATCTTGGCTAGGATACGATGCCCAGCTGTTTGGTTAAACACCAGTCTAGCTGTTGCTATGAGTGTACTTTTTAGATGTGATTAACATTTAAATCAGTAGACTTGAAATAAAACTAATTACCCTACAAAATGTGGATGAGTCTCACCAATCACTTCAAGGCCTTAAGAGAAAAAACTGATGTCTCTTGAGGAGGAAGGATTTCTGCCTCCAGGCTGCCTTTGGATTTGAATTTTAGCATCAACTCTTCCCTGGGTCTCTAACCTGCTGGCTTGCCCTTAAATTTTGGACTTGACTGACTCCGTAATCACATAAGATAATTTCTTAAAATAATTCTCTCTATATGTACATTCTATTCGTTCTGTTTCTCTGGAGAACCCAGACTTAAATGGACATTGATTTATGTATTTGGAATCAAAATATACAGGGCAAGTTATTCAAGGACACAGCTTGATCAGCTAAAAAAATGTGCAAATCTCTTAAGGAATTATAATGGTTAGTTTACTATTTTTAGGCCTGGCTGCACATTAGAATCAACTAGGGAAATTAAAAAAATACTGATGTCCCAGGCCCACTCCAGATCAATGAAGAATCTCTCAGGAGCGACCCTGACAGTGGGGTTCTAAAAAGCTCCAGGGCAATACTAATGTGCAGCCCAGGTCAAGAATCAGTGAATGTAGGCAGTCTCTGGGAAGAGCTAAAGCCAGTTCTGAGAAAACACAAGGAGAGCCCTTCTTCCTGGAGCATAAAATGCAGCCACCTATAAGGGACAAATTAACCAGGAACAATACTCATGCTGATTATACCTCTTCACCCCTGGCATTCACTGCCAGCTCACTGGAACTTTCAGTTTCGGGAAACCTATAATTTATGGAATTCCTTTGAAGATGCCTCTGTGAATAATGCATATCTGTCTACTGTCCATCAAATGATTTTGTCGTTCTGAGTGGGTATGACCAATATGAATAGTCAGAATTGAGCTCCTGCTGGACTTGAAGGAGGATCACCCTTCTATTCATAATTACCTTATGTCATTGGAAAAGAGCTTTGCCCTGGATTCACAAAAGACTTTGGCTTGACACGCTACCTTACCTTAACCATATGCTACTGTGCAGGCTAAAAAAATAGTGTCTTTTGAACACTGACTAGAATTATATTCATTTCCTCCTAAGATAAATAGATTCTGTTGAACATATTCATTTTTCAAAGACCATTCAATATCAAGGAACATGCATCTGATCTTTAAGTGGGTGGTGCAGTCGGAGCCAGATGAAGTGAGTGGAGGCAAATTAGTGAAGGTTGTACCCCAGGACTAACCTCTCCTTGGTCTAAGGGGCCATCCTATTGTTGCTACAAGGTTCCCTCTGCTAGAACCTTGGCCTCTAACCCTTGTCCTAATTTATTGAGGTGAAGCTTGAAAGTGGAGCTATTTTTACCTTTTGGGCACAAAGATAGCCAGCACTACATGGAGAAAGAGTGTGCTGGGCAGCAAAGTTGCAAGGGATGTGAGTGTTCGCCTTTGTTCTTTGTCTATGCATTTGCTCCCAAACACATTTCCTACCAGGTGAGTTGCCTGGCCTGCAAAGGTACCTGTGTGCACTGTGGAGGACCTTGCCATGCTATTGTCCCCATCTGCAACAATGGTACCACCTTGCAGAGCATGGGCGCCATGATAACCTCATGTTGTTCTCATTCTGTTCAGACAACTACAAATATCACCATTTGGGGGCAAAGAAAATCATAGAGAAATAATGACATTCTGTTCTGTGCCTGTCCTGTGGACAGGCACAGAAGCCCTAGGGCTAGAATCCTGACCCAAGGGCTAGCATCCTGACCCAACTCCTATTCCAACACTCTTGAAGTTAATGCTATATTTATCTGCTTCTCTTTACCAGGAAAGAGGTGTTATTTGTGCATACCTTTGGAAAGAGAAAAGAAAGGTCCTTTGGAGGCAGAGGAAAGTTGAGGGCAACTGTCAGTGCCCTTGCTTTAAGTGCCTGTAAGCAGGTGGTATTTGAGCGGCTCTTCACCTGTAATGTCCAGTGAAGGGTGACGAGAACGTGGTACTGCCCTAGTACTCACAGGCCCTGCCAGGCAGTGGAGGAGTGGAGTAGCTTCTGGGGGCTACCTGACTTCACTGTTGGCAGGGAAGGGCCCTAGAGGTCTGGAGAGTCCCCATGGCTGGAAAGGGCCAAGGGGCCGATGAGAGGCTGACATTCACTGCTGCTCTGGAGAACATGGAAAGGATGAATGTAGGTAGGACATGGTTGGAGAGAGGGAGCCAGGAGAAGGCGAGCCTGCACTAGAGTGGTGGTGGCCCTGGCTGGAGGCCTTGTGTGGTGGGTGGCAGAACAGAGCTTTGCCAAGAGTGAAGTTGGGTGTGCATTTGCATGGCCCAGAAATGGTGGGACTGCATGTTTTCCTATGTAAACTGAGCAATGTTTATTATTACAAGAATGTTACCTTCGACATTAATAAGAGGAGAACAAGCATTCAGTTGATAGGAAGGCAGCTCACACTCCCTCAGTCCAGGTCACATTGTTCCAAAGCCTGACTGCAGTGAGTGTGTCAAGGGGGTCTGGGCTTCTCTCACCCCACAGACTCCATCAACTACTATCATCTCCCAAACACCAAGGCAAACTAATACTATTGTTTTGCCTATCAAACTAGAAGTGAAAACATGGTATTACTCAAGGATAGTGAGAAAATTTTATGAAAACACATGTTCAAGGACACTCACTACAGCATTAACTATAGTGGCAAAAGCTGAAAACAAGCTAGATGTTCAAACAGGAAAACAGGTTAACATACAACTCTATAGTGAAGTTTTTAGAAATGGTATTTCAAAGAATATTGAATGACATGGAAAATACTCAAAATAGATGGTAAGTCAAGAAACAACAACATAAATTCATATAACCACTGTTTCCAACATTATAAAATGTGTGTTTATATATGTATTTATGCATAAAAACTCTTTAGGGAAATAGCAAAATATTAATAATTAGTTCCAGAGAGCATGAGCTTAATGATGATTTTCTTTTCTAATTTTTTACTTGTCTATATTCTTAGATTCTTTACACTGAATATATTTTTATCACTAGAATAAACCCAAATGTTACTAAAATACACAGAAGACCCCCATGAATTTTGTCCTACTAGTTTTAGTTAGAAATAAGATGAGGTAGAAAAAGGCCAACATATTTCATGTTCTGTCATTCATTCATTTGTTCAGCATTTATTGAGAGACTAGTATGTCCCAAGGTTGTACAACATAGAAACCCAATGTTGAGTGATGGAATCAGAAAGGTTGATTTCTGATTATGCTAAATAATTAGGGCTTGCTTCTCTAGGTTAGTGTTGTTCAAATTGTCAGTCTCAAAGTCCAGTCACAGATCTTGAAATAACTTGTCAGATTATAGCCTGTGTTAAATAAAATACAAAGGAAGAGAATAGAAAATATCAGAATACTTCACCTATACTAAGGTCAAGTATTATTTGTGAAATTTCTTTTTCTTTTTATTAACTTAAAATGCTTTTTATTCTGAGATAACTATAGATTCACAGGAAATTGCAAAGAAATTCACAGGGAGTTCCTATGCACCTCTCTTTCAGCTTCCTCCAATGTTAACATCCTACACAACTGCAGTACAATCAAAACCAGAAAATTGACATTGGCATAATCCATACAGCTTCTTTGGATTTCACCTGTTTTGCACACATTCGTCTGAGTGTGCATATAGAGATCCATGTGATTCTGTTGCATGTGTGGCCTCATGTATTCACCACCACAATCAAGATGCAGAACTATACCTTCACCATAAAGCTCCCTTGTGCTATCCCCTTCTAGCTACACCCACCTGCATCACTCTCCAGCTCCTGTAAACCACCAATCCATTCTCCATGAAATATACTTTTTATTTGTGTGACTGTGTGTGCACACATGTGTGCCAAGACATAAAATATATTTCTGTGAGCTACAGTCAAAAAAATTGAAAACTATCACTGCATGCTACAGAAAGATTGAAGGCTGGGGTGGGTGGGCATAGAATCATCATATTTATTTTAGAGGTCATCCTGACAAGAGTGTGGAGGATGAATTGAAAAGAAGTGTGAAGTGGGGGCAGGGGACCAGCTCTCTGCCTGCACCTGTGATGAGTTATTGAGTAATGATATAGAACAATTTTCCTTCTTTCCTTTTTCCCTTCCTTCCTTAGATCATTAAATATGATCTATAAAATATGACATTTCTGTTATATAATTTATTATATATAATACATGAAATATTATTATCAAAATATTATATCATATAATGACAGCTGTATACCCACTAGTTAATTAAGATGGTGATATGGTTAATTATTTTTCACAATAATTAATTAATTTTAATTAATTAATTTTAAAAGATTTTATTTGTTTATTTGAGAGTCAGAGATAGCGACTGAGAGCACGAGCAGGAAGGAGAGGGAGAATCAGGCTCTCTGCTGGGCAGGGAGCCTAATGCTGGGCTTGATTCCAGGACCCTGGGATCATGACCTGAGCTGAAGGCAGACGCTTAACCAACCGAGCCACCCAGGTGCCCTAATTCATTTTCCACAATAATTGACTTCATCCATATTAGCTATAGTAATGTTATGGTTCTGTTCACTGTTAGTTGTGTTTGATTTCCTTTACTATTCTTTTATTCTACACTGTGAATTTTTAAATTAAAAATACTGAGGTTGGTTGATTTAACTTGTCATTATCAGTATAGTTTGTCATTATCAATAAAGGGCAGCAAGCAATCTAAACAAAAGTCATTGTTAATGAGGAAGTTAGGACATGAGCCATTTCACAGAAAGCAGTGAATTTTGGTTCTGGTTTATTATATATCTACTCTTATGTCTTCTCTTTGCACTTTACATTGGTGGGGAGTGAGTGGACATATGGAATGTATAAAGGGAGTTTCAAGAGTACTTTGTAGGTGATGATATGAATATATCATGCTTATACTCCAGACTGGTTTTTTTGTTTGTTTGTTTGTTTGTTTGTTTTGGGGGGGTCCATGCTGGGTGAAGCCACATTTGGAGGACAAAGACAAATATGACAAAAGGGACAAGCCCACTAATGAGGCAGTATGCAGAAATCTAAAAATAAAATGCTCAGGACTCAGATTTAGTGGAAAGACAGGTGTGTTAGCTAAGACACTAAGGAAAAGACATTGGCAAACTTGGGAAACCAAGGCAATCTTTGTCAAAAAGGCGGGTGAGAAATATTCCTCAGGAGTCAGTGGTGAGAAGGAGAATATTTCCTAGGTCACATCATTGTTATAAGTATCAGATCTACCATGTAAATGCTGGCTTTTAGGGCACCTGGGTGGCTCAGCTGTTAAGCGTCTGCCTTCGGCTCAGGTCATGATCCCAGGGTCCTGGGATCAAGCCCTGCCTGCTTCTCCCTCTCCCACTCCCCCTACTTGTGTTCCCTCTCTCACTGTGTCTCTGTCAAACAAATAAAATCTAAAAAAAAAAAAATGCTGGCTTTTGTTACTACCATCAAAATGCTGTTGAATTAATAAATACTGCTTTTTTAATTTATTTTTTTAATTTTTTAAAAGATTTTATTTATTTATTTGAGAGAGAGAGAGAATGAGAGATAGAAAGCATGGGAGGGAAGAGGGTCAGAGGGAGAAGCAGACTCCCTGCTGAGCAGGAAGCCCCACGTGGGACTTGATCCCGGGATTCCAGGGTCATGACCTGAGCTGAAGGCAGTTGTTTAACCAACTGAGCCACCCAGGCGCCCCTGCTTTTTTTAATTTAAATGAGCTAAGGCACATCACAGGTAGGGTAGGCGATGAGAGTATTAGAAAGGCATTCATTTCCTTTCCCTTTATCAAAAGGGTTTGTGAACTATATTGTGCACCAGCTATATAGCCACATTCTAATTCTGTTTCACATCCAGCACTGTTTTGACTAATTCCTAAGTTCCAGTCTCTACCAACTACTCATCTGGTACATCCCTGCTCTACGTGGGAGCTCCTTTATATTTCTAAAGCTTATTGTCCGTAAAAAGACATTTTTCTTTGCTTCTTGCATTTTGACTCTGAATCCATGGTGAAATTTGAAGCATTTATCTCTTTTCTCATTGAACAATGACCTGGTCAGAGTGCCAAGATTTGTCTTAATGACGAAACCTTGCTCAGCCGTAAGATTTTTGGAGCAGTGCAACCCTGACTTCCTCAGTCTGCTGGATGGTCTCAGGAGCCTATTCCTCCTTTGGCAGGAAATGGAGAGGAGGTCATCCAGGAGATCTTCCTGCATTCTAGTCTGGGATTCTCTTTAAGTGTGGAATTGAAAAGAAAAATTCAGGGTGTCTTGTTTCTGTATAGACAGGGCCTTGTTTTTACAGACTGAGCAGCATTATTCCCCATTTCTTTCCAAGATATTGAGTAATCATTTAAACATATTAATTGGGCGCCTGGGTGGCTCAGTCGGTTAAGCGACTGCCTTCGGCTCAGGTCATGATCCTGGAGTTCCGGGATCGAGTCCCACATCGGGCTCCCTGCTCGGCGGGGAGTCTGCTTCTCCCTCTGACCCTCTTCCCTCTCGTGCTATCTCTCATTCTCTCTCTCTCAAATAAATAAATAAAATCTTTAAAAAAAAATAAATAAAATAAACATATTAATTAATAGAAAATGATTGGTCAGGGGGCTGGATCTTTTTGGCAGAGTCTATAGCTGTAATCTCCAAATTCTGGAGCTATGATAAATTGGAATTCTTTCATTTGTCCAGAGGAACTGGAGACCTATTCTGCCATAGGTGTGTGATGCCTCATCAGAGCCCTAACTTCCCATGTGGTTAGCTCAGAGTCAACCAGAGGGCTGGCAATTATCTTGTTTCTGGGAGCTGAGTTGCCAGTTGTTTGAAAAGATTGGAGTAAAAATACCAGTGCAAAGCAATAAACACAGGAGAACTGATGGTTTGGAAGAATTGTCAGTGTATTTACTTCAGATGAAGCTTTGAACTCAGATGGTACATTAGACCCTTTCTCTCTCTTTTCAAAAAATGTTTTCTGGAAGAAATGTCAAAAACTCCTAGTAGGGGAGGACTGTGAAGACAGACCCTAGCTAGCAGGTGAAGCACTTAGGCCTCCTGATCCATTGTAACTGCCAGCCCATCATGGTTGAGGAGACATTGCTGTTGCTAATAGTCAGGGGAGGTGGGAAGTTGATTATGACACCTGTTAGTCCTGTGCATGCATTGTTCTACTGTTCTTTATCTTTTTTTTTTTTAACTGTTAGTCTGTGATAGCATGAAAAAGGACTATGAGATTTGGGAAGGTGAAATAATTACCAGCTTTGGCACAAATGTGATGACCTCTGTTCTATCAAACTAATAGATGCTGTATATGATGTTCATGATTGGGTTATACGGTCCACTTTCCAGACAGATGCAAATAACCAGAAATAGAAGCTAAATGCTGTGCAGAACTAGGGCAATTCTGGTTGTCCCTGGACTCAGTGCTTGTGGTGCTATCTTAATGAACTGTGGAAGTCAGAACAATCAAATCTTTAAGCTGTGTCCAATTTCTCTTAAGAAGAGAGACAGCCTGAGGCAAAACGCCTCAGGTTTCAGGAGGAAGCAGCTAAGCATGTAAGGGAGGATCATTATCATCAGGGAAAGGAGAGGTGACACTGAGCCTGTCACTTGCCTTGCCCAAGCAACCTGGGGCTGTGTCAATGTGAGGGAGGGGAAATGAGCCTATTACCTTTGAGAAGCTAGCCAAAAACTTTTTTTTTTTTTTGCCTAAAATATCCTAAAAATGGAGCCGATGATGAACTGAGGAAAGAAGCAGAGTTTGGGAAGAGAGAAGCTCATATTAACTGGATAACTGAATTAATTTTTACTTGGGGGACTTGGTTGTGTGCGTGTGCATGTGTGTGTGTGTGTGTGTGTGTGCATGCGTTCATGCATATTTAATGTTTGGTCAAAAAAAGGTGCCCCAAACCATAAAATAGACTCTTAACTGTAGAGAACAAGCTGACGGTTGCTGGAGGGGAGGCGGGCAGGGGGGTGGGTTAAATGGGTGATGGGTATTAAGGAGAGTACCTGTGATGAGCACTGGGTATTATATGTAAATGACGAATCACTAAATTCTACTCCTGAAACTAATATTACACTATATGTTAACTAACTTGCATTTAAATAAAAACTTGAAATAAAAAAATGTGCCCAAAGTGGTACTACAAAGGTAATTATGTAAAATTTTTTATGTTTAAAGGACTTTATGTACAAATTTGCTCTTTTAAAGGGTACATAATTTGAATATTGGCTCAAGTGCATTTTTATTGCTTTTCCAACATTTGTATTCCCCAATAAATATTTTTCTCTTAAATTGGAATCCATGCATATGTGAAATACTCTCACATATAAATCACATGCTATTTTTATTTTGGGAAAATATAAAATATTTTTACTACAAAATAAGCAAAGAAACTGTATTAAAATGAAAACTGGGTAATATAAAGATTCAAGAGTCACCTCATGGTGAATTTTATCATTTGTTAAATATCCCTCTCTTGGTAAGACTCAGCTTTCGACATTGGTTTCTATTTTGTACAGTGTTATTTATATTACAACATTGTGCTTTTTTTGTATTGTGGTCTAGAAATACCATGCTTCTCCCAGTTGATTTTGAGAGGTAATCTTCTGACCCAGTCTCTAAGATATGCTATCTAAAACATGCCTCCAAATATGTTTAAAGTTATAAAATAGAAATAGGTCAAAAATAGGATGATGCTACATTTTTTTGTCTTTGAATGAAAATATGTCACTAATGCATGTTTCATTACTCTCTGAGTTACTTGATTAATAAAGATACCATTTTCTCCATTAGCCAGAATAGAATGTGGAACTACAAAATATTTATATAAAACTTAAAATTATCATTCTTTCAGATGAAGTATGTCAACAACTAACACTCATATCATGTTGTTCTAAATGCAGCCCAAAGAGGAATCTTTGGAGTATCTCAACTTAGCATTTTGAAAACTTTTTAGTATCAGGGGCATCCAAATGAAAATTATCTTTCCGTTGAATAACCATCCATTTGTCTTCCCATAACCTCTGAACTTTTTGGTCTTCAGTTCCTTAACATAGACACCCACATCACTAAATAGCCCCTCAGCTCCCAAGCACTTTAGCCTCTTGGGTCCCCCTCTGTACTGGCAGTCATTCTTACTATATGAGAATAGTCTTCTGTTTCCCACTCTTTCCTCAATAGTAAGGTCAAATTTCAAGTCCACCCTCTAAAAAAATATTTTCCTGCTTACACATTAACTTAGCTTTTTGATCCCATTCCTGCAGAAATTGAATTTGGTCACATTACTCCTAGTATGTTGTAAGATTCTAGAGGAGAATTTGCATTATTTTACATTCTGTACCTGTTGAATGTGGCAACTTTTAGAAGTCCGTGATTCATACAGGACCATACTTAGGAGTGATGATTTTCTTATCCCTTCCCCCAACGAAACTGCTCATATTTGTGCACATGTGAAAACAAGAGGCTCACTACAGGAAAGCTGAAAGGGGACAGTGTGTCTCACATGACTTGCCTGAAGGACCTCTGAGAAGAGGGGGTGTCACCAGTGGGGTTTATCAGTTGATTGTGTGTGTACTTCTATGTTTAGCAGAGCATGACCTCCTCTCCACATGGGCAGCCTCTCTGTAGACTCCACGGATAGAGTCACTATCCAGCCACAGGCAAGAGCAAAAGGTCAAAATCCCCTAGGCTGAGCTGCCTCTCTCTGCTTCTTATCCTATGGTTGCCTCTGATGACAGTCTACCACTCAGCAGCGTTTCTAAAATGGCATTGGATAATTAAGGAGTTCACTGTGGAACATTTAATAATTTAAGATATTGTCTCTAAATCTAGAGGTGCTTGTATGCTTGGGAAATATTAATTGTTAGCATAATTTGGCAATTCCCAAAAGTGTACACGGTAAATCAGCAACCTCATTGTCTTCACCAGAGTTGTTCTGCAGGTGAAATAATGTTGTAAACATGGCACCATAACATGGTGTTTTAGGGCGTTTGGTGGAGAGAAGACAAGTGATATGGTGAGACTGATAGATGCAAATTGTAAAATGGAGTTGTGCTCTTTTAGCCTGTCTATAAGACTGTGTGTTGTGAAAAGAATATTTGGTTTGAGGTAAAAAATTGCTTTAACTACTTGCTTTATGATTGATGCAAGCCATCTAATCTCTCTTTCCTCCAGTCTCCTTATCTATAAAATGGGGGTGAGAATAGTACCTGCTCAAGTTGAATAACAACTAACAGATTTAAGAGTTTATTATGTGTCAGGCAGTGTTCTAATAGCTTAATATTATTAACTCCTTTCATATTCAAGCCCACACAGTCAGTATCAGTATTACACCCATTTTACAGATGTGAAAACTGAGGCACAGAGAACAAGTGACTTGTAAGTGGTAGAATTATAATTACTCAGGACATCTGCTCCAAAACCAGGAAGATATACCTATTCTCCAATGCATTTCACAGGATGGTTTTTCAGGTCAAATTGTTTCTTTAGTTCTGATGTAAAATACAAATATTAGATGTTATAGTATTCAGGATGATGTAGATTTAAACATATACCATTCTTTTACTGGCTTTTACTGGCTAGTGTGTAGTTGTGTTTTGAGGGGTTTGATTTGACCCATGTTCTATTCAAATCCATGGCATAATAAACCATGCATTAATAGGATTATAAACTTCCTGAAATGTAGAGATGAAAGAGCAAAAGCAATCTGCACATTAGAGATCAAGGTTAAACCTTTTTCAGCACTCAGATTGTATCTTTTTTGTTTCAGCCAGGGACAGCTTGAGAAGCAGCTGGGGTAGAGTTATTAAGAACAGGGCTTTGAACCTTGGCTCTGCCACTATTAGCTTCAGGATAGTTGGGATATCACTTGTTCTCTGTGCCTTGGTTCTGTATTTATAAAATGTGAGCAATACTGTTACCTTCTTTATAGGTTGTGATAAGGATTAAGATAATATGTGACCAGCATTTGAAAGTGTATCTGGCACATTGTGAGCTCTTTCTATAGATATTAGCTATTATTATTCAGGCTCTCCCAGAATATACTTTCTTTTCAAAATTAGTAGAAACCACATCTAAAACAGGCAGACAGAGGCAGATTTTTCCCTACTTGGTGTGTATGAGGAAGGGAAGTATGGGAGACAGAGGAGTGAGGGAGAAAATGTAAATGAATATATACTATACATGAACTAGGCAAAAACTCATAGACAGAGAGAGACAGTAGTGACTTGGCAGGGAAAAATGGAAAATGCATTCTGGGGAAGATCTGAAACCCCCAGTGGGAGATATGAAAAGGAAACCCAGAAGGCAAATGGACATGCCTCTGGCCTCTCTCAGGCCAGCCTGGTCCTCACTCAGACGCAGGTATGAGCTGATATGGAAGGCAGGTGTCTGCCACAGGCTAGAGACTGGGGAATGCAATTCTAACTCATTCTCTTAGAGCTATGGAGGCACTATTTCTAGTGCATTTTTCTTTATGTCAGCAACATTGTTCAGGATAGACGTTCAGGGCCCTCTAAAATAAGCTTATTTTTTCATAGCAGGCACTATCTGAGCTGAGCATATCTCTAAATTCAGCAGGATGGTTTCTGTGTGCAGCTGTAGCTTACATTTCTTAGCATGGTTACAAGTGTCAGAAGTATTCCTCAAAATATATTTCTTTATTAGCATCCTATTGTTAGTAGTTTGGATTCAAGGCATTGAAATAGTCTCAATCACATCACATTTAAATAAAAATAAAGAAAACATACAATCAAAGAGGATGAGGAAGAAAGTCACCTGGAAATAGTGAACCAGTTAAAAAATGTGTCTTAACCTCACTGATAGGAGGAATTCTTAATCTCAGGAAACAAACTGAGGGTTGCTGGAGTGGTGGGGGGTGGGAGGGGTGGGGTGGCTGGGTGATAGACATTGGGGAGGGTATGTGCTATGGTGAGTGCTGTGAATTGTGTAAGACTGTTGAATCACAGACCTGTACCTCTGAAACAAATAATACAATATATGTTAAAAAAATAGTAAGAAGATAGCAGGAGGGGAAGAATGAAGGGGGGGAATTGGAGGGGGAGACGAACCATGAGAGACTATGGACTCTGAGAAACAAACTGAAGGTTCTAGAAGGGAGGGGGGTGGGAGGATGGGTTAGCCTGGTGATGGGTATTAAAGAGGGCACATTCTGCGTGGAGCACTGGGTGTTATACACAAACAATGAATCATGGAACACTACATCAAAACCTAATGATGTAATGTATGGTGATTAACATAACAATAAAAAAATAAAAAATGTGTCTTAGGAGAAATTTTAGCATTAATCGTTTTCAGTACAAGAGACAAATTCATCAAGAGTTTTAGACCATATGAATCTTACTAGACCTGCTTTACTGAAAATATTATGATTTTTAATTTTGCACAATTAATGTCTGTGAAAACAATCACATTTTAGTAATCCTATTCATATCATTGACTTGTTTAATGAATTTAAATTGTAAGTCTTAATGATTATCACACTTCTAGATAGAATCAAATTAATATGATTTTATGTTTTTAAAAAAGTGGTCAGTGCTTCTGTGTAGCAGATGGCTTAAAATAAACAGATGATGAATCATTTGTGATTAGTTTTCTGAAATGCCAAGTTTTTCTTAAAGTTTTATATGTGGTTGGGGGAAAGGATGAAGGCCCACAATGACTGGATTCAGAGTCCTGGCTCTATCAGAGTAAACCTTCTGAGCCTTAGGTCTCCTTATCTGTAAAGTGCAAGTCCGAGGGTGAAGGTGAGAGAGTGTCCATAAAAGAGCAAGCACAGTTCTTGATACCTGTTAGGTACTTAAAAGATGGTGGTTATTGTTAGTAGTCTAGTGGTTTTATAATCTGCCCACAAATTGTTTGACTCATCTCCCTTCAGAAAGTGGAACCTGATTCTCCTCCCTCTGGCTGTGGACTGGACTTGGTGACTCACTTGTAATTAATAGAATGTGGTTGTAGTGATGATGTGTAATTTCTAAGACTAGGTCCTAAAGAGGAGACTTTCGCTGTCAGCTGCCATGTTGTAATGATGTGCAAGCAGTCTGTGGAGAAGTATGCATGGAGGAGCCAGCCTTGGAGAGAAACTGAGATCTCTTGCCAATGTTCAGTTCCAGCTTGCTGGCTATATGAGTGAGCTGCCTTAGGAGTGGATCTTTCATCTTAGTCAAGTCTTCAGATGACTGCAGTCCTGGCCAACATCTCTGCAGTCTCCCAAGAGACCCTGAGTCAGAACCATCCTGATTCCTGTGAGATAATAATGTTTCTTGTTGTAAGTCACTACATTTTGAGGTAATTTGCACACAGAAAAAGACAAATAGTACAGTAAATATAGAAGCAAAACACCCAGAGTGCCATGAAAAACTTGAATTGGTTAGCAGCCCCTGCCTGTGTGTAGGCAGTTACAATTGATGCTAAAAATCACTGGGGTGATTAATTTGTTAATGTATCCATTTTGTAGCATATGTACTAAGTGCTAGCTTTGAACAAGGCCCTTCATGGGTCCTGAGAACCATATGAGCTGCAGGAACCAGAATGAGTTACTAGACAGAGACCAAGGCTCCCAATGGTCTTTATCCTCCAGATGTAACCAAGGTCTCAAATGCTACCTCCTAAGGATCTTCTGTTCATCCATGTATCTCATTGTCACCACCCTTGGGCACATCACAAATTGTCACTGCCCAGGACCACTGGCTTCCTATTTACATTCTCATCCTATTAAGTAATATGTATCTATAGTTATGAATTATAAGTAGCCAGACTGAACTATGTAAATTAAATCAATTTTTTCCCCTGCTTAGAACATTATGGTGTCTCTCCAACCACTTTGAAAACAGTCAGACCTTTTCTGACCTGTGAGACCCTACATGATAAATAAGATTCATCTTATTTGCCTTCTTTTTTGAATTCATTATCTCCCACCTCCCTCTATTGGTTGATTATGCTTTAGCTACACTAACTTTCTTTCTGTTCCTCAACTCACTGTGGGATATTGTCAAAGAAGAAGTCCCAATAAGTCACCTCTCCCTGTATTCATACCCTTCTTTGCCCCTCCCACATTGACTGACTTGCCACTGTGACTTATTTTGACCTCTGAGACAAGAGCAAATGTGATATAAGAGGAACCTTGGTAAATACTACACATTGGGAAATTTCTCTCCCTGGATGCTTGTAGAAGAAGCCTGAATTACCCTGCTGTTTAATGAGTGACACATGGCTCAGTTTCCTTCATTATTTCTGCCAACCTTCACTCAACCTCCAGACATGCAATGAGCCCAGCACATGAGTGATTTCAGAGGTTGTGGAATAAGGTGCTATAGCTCGGTCCAGCCCAAGCTGCTAAACTTTGTGACAAATACAGATGCTGTATTAAGCCACTAAATCACTAAGCAAAAGATAGCTGCTACACACTAAGCTCATTCCTATCCCTGGGTCCTAATACTAGTTGCCCCCTCTGGTTGGTATGTTGTCTTTCCATATCTGCTGTAGAAGCTCTTTCCGGTCAATTAGATATTTTAAACCACAGCATGTAGAAGGCCTTGTCTGACTACAAGGCCAAAGTGGTCTTATATTCACTCTCTGTCATGTCATTATGTTTTTCCTCATATCATTATTTCATGTTTTCTTGTTCACCACAGTTTATCACATCTAAGACATTGTTGGTGGTAATCCATTCCTGTTTCAGAAATTTTAAAATATGAAAAAAAACAAGTCCTCTGAATTGATGAAATACAACATTTGATTATTTATTACTTTGTGTCTTCATGAGAGTGTATGCTTCATGAGAGTAGAGACCTCCCACTTCGTCTTGACCCCCTTCAATCATTCTCCATATTGGAGTTAAAATAAACTTTCTAAAACACTAATACAATCACACTACTCTTCTATTTAAAATGATTAATTGTACCCCCCCCCGCTTAGGACAAAACCCAAAATGCCTACATGGCTCACATGCCCTTCATGATTGGACTCTTGCCCACACAACCGTCCAGATTCAGACCACCCTTGGCTTTGCTCATTTCTCCAGCAACATCTGTCTTCTTTCAGGTCTTAGACCACATAATTCTGGCCTCAAAGCTACTAACATTGACTCTGCCAGATATTCTTTCCCAGCCTCTCCACCTGACTGACTTTGCCAATCATTCATCCTCAATTGTTACATCCTCAGTGAAGCCTTTTCTGCCCCTCCTAACTGACTTAACTTCCTCTCTTATAAAACTCTACACCAATAACTGTTGTAATTATAAAATACTTGTACAATTGTTTATTTAACACATTTATTGAATACCTACTAGGTACCAGACACAGATTTAGGCACTGAGGTCACAGAGGTAGATGAAACAACAAAAATATGCACCCTAGTGGAATCTATGCTTCCCTGAAGGCAAATGGTCAATAAATAAGATGAATATAGAAGAAGTAACATGTTAATGACTGTTATGGAGAAAATTAAGGAAGGAATAGGGAAATACAAAATCCTAGTGGTCAACAGCTGCATATTTACATAGAATGCCCATGATAGGATCTGACATTTCAATAAAAACTGAAGGAGATGAGGAGCAGATATTTGGGGAAGTGAGAAGAGCAAGTCCAAGGGTGCTGAGGCAGGATCCTGATCACTGGTAATGGATTTTAAAAACATTTCATTCCATAATTTTCACAGTGCTCTAGTTCAAGAAGTAGAGGAAAATCAATATATTTTTCCTTTAAATACATGAATCTTTACATAAAGATACAGTCTCACAGAGTATGGCTTAAACAGGTAAATGTACTATGTGTCTTGCCAAAGAGGCAAGTCCAAAGTATTGGTTTCTCAACTTTTTATCAGGTTTGTTTATGCAGAAGGAGGAAAGAGGCAGGTGGAGTCATCCTGAAAGGGTACACATAGAAAGTGAGTCTTGGTTGCGTAAAGGAGGAACAGTTCTTCCACCACTGGGACTCAGTAGAAGCAGCAAGCCAGGACCTGGTGTAGGTCCTGCAGCCTTCGGTTGACCTTGAGACATAGCCACTAGGCCTTCTCTCGCATAGAGTCAGCTGGATATGCTCCTAACTAGGAAAGAAAGGGCAAGTGTCAGGGATCAAATCAACCAATATCATTTGCAAGGGACCATGTAGGTACTTAATGAACTGTTTTTTCTTGTCAGTGGGTCTAAGCATTTATGTTGAAGTTGCACCTGTGAACAGTCTCACAACCTAGCAATCCTTTTAGAATACATAACTAAAAGCCAACTGCTCACATATACTTCAAACATAGCATTCGTGCATAAACTGCTGTATTCTAAGCAAGTTGCAACAGCCAACTTTACATCTTAGGCCCATAGGCATGACTTTGGAGTCTGATGACCAAAGAACCTGACTACAGCAAAAGGAGATTAGCCAAGCTAAACCTCACCAAGACACCTAGGAAGAGGAACAATAAATTGAATTCACGGCAACATGTACACGACCAATACTAACAATTTTGTAAAAGAAAGTTTTGTTAAAAGCGGGAGAGAACGGTAGAATGAGTGTCCAAGTGTGAAACTGAGAGGGGGAGAACAGAGGATGCAAAACACAGCTCTGTCTAGTTCTCAACTTTATTTGAACTTGCTCAGTTTGGCTGTTTCTCTTCTCAGTGCATTCTTGTCAAGGTTTATTATTTACCAAGCCTGCCAGTTTATTGCTTTTTCTCCAGATAAAATGTATGATTTTTTATGATTCTGTTTATTCATTGATTCATATGTGCATTTGTTGGGTCATACCCAACAAATAATTATCATTGCACTGCAATCAGTTCTATAGAGATGGACAAGTGAAGATCTTGTCTTATATATCAATAGCTTTCAAATGTGTCTGTGTAACAGAAAAGGCAATATATATGGTTAATAACTTAAACATTATAGTGTTATATAATTAAAAAATATGAACACCTGTAAGTTAACATTCTGGTGAACATCCTTCCCAAAACTGCTCTTTTGCTTGCTCTCTTTCTTTTTCTTATGTTTGTTCATTATTTAGGTGGTTTTAAATACATTTCTGATAGGAAGATAAAGGCTTCCCCATAAGAAATGTTAAAAATATACACAAGATCATAATAAATTAAAAATTCTGAAGCCTCAAACAAAGGATGGTTTTGTTAAATCATTAATGTAGCCAAGTAACAGAAGTTTAGATTTTAAATTGTTTTTGCTGTATTAAACAACATCATATTTGATATCTTGGTGTATGCCTTTTCCAGGTGTGGAATTATTGTGGAATTATTCAACCACCCTGTGTAAAGGCTGCACCACCAACCTTACACAAGTACTTGCTGTGAAGGAAAGTGTATCAGGTATAGCATGGCCTTTTGTGGTTCAAGTAAAGTTGATTATTATTTTGTTCTTTTTGGGTTTCTGTAGATACACTAGGCAAAAATTGAAGGAGGGGCTAGCTAGAGAAATATTTGTTCTGTTAAAGTCTCTTGCTACTTCTAAAAAGCCACTTCATCTGAGTAGACAAAGAAAGAAAATATATGCCTAATTTGGGGCAGCTTAATTTTGAGGCAAAGGCCCTGAAAATGCTGCACAGGGCAACCCACGGTGTGTACCAAAGATTGTTTCCCTGTATGGTGGAATACCACTTTGCACTTTATTTTGCTAGTAAAAATAGCATTGGCCAATAAAAGTAGCAGCTAAATAGTACTGGGCTCAATACAGTATTTCTCTTATTTTATGCTCCCCAGTACCTTAAAAGGAGCTGCTCTGAAGTAACAGAGAAGTAAGTTGAAGTCACTGATGCAACCAGGATTGGATCTACAAAGTTTGACTCCAGAGTCATGCTCTTGACATTAGTTATCTTGACTTTAATAGATATGAAGATGAAAATAAACTCAGGGTGCCTGGGTGGCTCAGTCAGTTAAGCATCTTGCCTTCGGTTCAGGTCATAATTCCAGGGTCCCGGGATCGAGCCCCAGGTTGGGCTCCCTGTACAGCTTCTCCCTCTCCCTCTGCTCCCTTGCTCCTGCTCTCTTGCTCACTTTCTCTCTTCCTCTCTCTCTCTCTCAAATAAGTGAATACAATCTTTAAAAAAAAAGAAAAAATAAACTCTTAAGGAAATTTTAAACAAAATCAATTTTATTTGAGTAAGATACTAACTTACAGATAACTATGCAATATCTTTTTAATCCAGGATTCACATTAATGTATTATTTATTCAGAAATATTTATAAGTACTTCCTATTTGTCAAGTACTGGGACATACAGTGGTGACTAAGGTAGACATGGACCTTACCTTCATAAAGAGGTTGGACGTGGAGGAGACTGGCAGGAAAGCAGGCTGCCATAGGATTGTGGGGTGAAGTCTCTCAAGGTGAAGTCCAGCAGGCTGTGGGTTATGAGGAAGAGGACCCAAACTTCAACCTTAGGTCTAAGGTTTATCTTTAAAGCAGATTAAAGGTAAGTACAAGTGGTTAATTTTACATATACAACTTAAAAACATAGTCCTGTCTAAGAATTCTGTTGGAAATATTAGACAACTATGACATGCAAGGTTCATGGATAGGTTACTTTCTATTTTCTAACTGGCTTCATGGTATGACCAGAATTTCAGATAAAGCTTAGAAAAACATGTAACTTTTGGAAACTTGGCAGTTTTCTTTAGTTTAATGTTTCTCATAATTTATGGATCTCATGGGAAAGTTGTTTATCTCTAGTTTCTGGGATTTGCTAGAACTTTATAGAAATTATCTGACAGGCAGCTTTTGGAGAGATAGAGGTTTCCAAAATTTATATTTCAACCTTTTTATTAAAGTCTCTTGACACCAGATTTCTCAGCTGGTGAGCCAGATTCATTTAGATGGGCTTCACTGTGAAAACTGGGTGTGTCCCATGGTGCTGGCCATGTCCAGCACTGTCTCATCAGAGCACCTTAATGGAGTGGCCTTGTCACTAGGGCATCAGTGATCTTGTGAAAGGGACTATTTGTCTTTGCTCCCTATGCATCTTCAGGGTGTGCACTGCCTGACACAGAGTAGCTGCTCAATAATTATTTGTTAAATGAGGGAAGTATATGTCTGGGAAAACTAAAATGTAGAAAGATAAGTGGATTGATATTAGGGTGTCTGCCATAGCAATTCCCTTTCCATGTTATAAATTCTCTATATCTATTCTGTCATAGGTGTGTAGTATCTGGATAAAAGGCCACCTTAGGTGAACACAATATGTTGAAACAGCTACAATTTCCACAGTCTATTCTGTTCTCCAATGTCAAATCACACTTTTCAGTAAGTGGTATCACCATTTCTCAAAATATCCTAGAGAAGCATTTGAAGCATGTGCTTTGAGGAGATGAGTTTGTTTTCAAAATATAAAGTGTGTTCCTATATGTTCATTTCAAGGAAGATAAGAGAGGAAAGACGGTATGTTCTAATTATCTTTATAATTTGCACATCTTCGATGATAATTTATTGTAACTGAAAGGAACAGCCTCTGCAACATAGATTATGGGCTCTTCTGCTTTGAGCTCAGAGGAATACACATGGTATGTACTGGATCTGAGCACAGAATGCTTCTATCACATCAGCTGTACAGGAGATATTATCAGCCAAACTATATGACATTCACTATCTAATTCCTTTCACTTCTTTTGGTAAAGACACTGAAAGAACTGATTTTAATCTGCGAATACCTCTTTTAAAGAAACTTTGAGAGATTTAGTGCTACTAGAGAAGGTAAAAGATACTGAAGTGTTTGTTAAAAGTGAGGAAAGCTGTAAAACAATGTAGAATAGGAAATGTACGCCTGATGACCTCTCCCCGACCTCAAAAGATAGTGAAAGGGATCTGATACGGATGACAACTGTCACTGGTTATGGATGTTACACTTACTTTCTAATGGAAAGACAACAAAGGCCACACTCAGTGGGTATTCAATGATCAGACAAAACCATTGAGAAGCATGAGGGTCTTACCTGAACATTGGTTCAAAGAAGTGTTCTAGCACTGGGAAACACGTAACAATACATAGAGAAAGGAAACTCGGATTGATGTTTAGTTGTCTACCTAAAATGATCACAAGAGAGGTATAGATGGAAAACTATTCTGCACATGATTTTTTTCAAGGAATATAGTATTGGTTTTGTAGTGCATCTTTCACCTAAATGTTTAGGTGGCATCTGTAAAACTATAGATTCTTTCATCCTTATATCAGAATGCCTGCAGTAATTGTGACACTGGTGTATAAACAGTTATTTCTGTACTGTGTAAATGAGGACATGTACAATTTTATCACAGTTAAATTAAAAATTATAAACTGGGAAAGGTGGTATGTAAATATATGTGTATATATGTGTGTTATGAACCTAAATAAGTTATTGGACATGATATGTGAAATGTGTTTTATTCAGTATGATAGCTATCATTGTAGGAAAGTAGAATAAGTTAAACTTGCATGTCATTTATTTGAATACTTAAAATTTGTGTGATATAAGTGATTTTTCTTATTTGCTTTATGCTGATATTCATAGTTGTACAAATCATTTTTCTGTTCAGACTATTTCTAGGGAATATAAAATAAATATTTTGAAATGATATGTCCCCCTAATCTAATAATAGTCATTTCACTAAAGCCATAAATAGGTGGACATAATGATGAGTGATGTGTCTGAGAACCTTTATGATTTGGGGAATATAAAATAGGGCGAGGTACATCAACTGCAAAAGCTAAAATCCTAGGAAACATAATTATCTATTAAGTATGTCTTTGGTTTGTTATTAATGAATAAGGAATGGGGTCCCCAAGACAGTAGAAATGACTTCATGGGATAATTAGAGGAATGAAAAATGTAAAGGGAATGTTCTCAGTAACTGTTAAGGGGTGTGTGTGTGGGGGGTATACATATTTATATATATCTCGTATACAAATGTATACTTCATTCTTCTAATTACAGTTATTTCACACTTTCCCACATGATTAATGTAAATCAGCTTCCATTTATTAAATACATGGATCTTGTTTCAAATTAATGTACAAGATTTGTGAGTGATCGTGAATCAGTCTTATTTGATTTGAGTGCCTGAATATGACATAGTATGCTTATTTCTATTTTAAAATGTAGTTATACTTTTAATGTGCTTTGATGTTCCTTCCTACTACCTTTTATTATGGTCCATAGATATAAGTCTAAGATAATTAAGAATTTATATCCAAGAGGAGAGAAATAACAATAATTTCTTTCCTGAAGAGTTTCTTTAGCTCAGTTTAAAATGTTTATGTGAGAAAAAGCAATTGAAGAACGTATTTCACATAAGTATTAAATTGTTTTTAACTAATTACTTTTATATCAGAGCATAGAAACATGTATTAAATCTATATATTTAGAGAGACATTCTTCAGTACTCTGTCAATTGTTAGGCATTTTCTTTTTTTTCGGATAAATTATGAAATTTATTTATATTTCACCATTTAAAAGCCAGAACATAACAAATTTCACTTTCTGGAAAGTCATCTTATTAGAAATATATGAAGTTCACTTAATACAAGGAAATCGGTTTCTGGGTACCACCAGTGAAATGGACACACTCTCATCCGTTTCCTCAAATGAAGGCTTTGTCAAATTTCCCTCCAAACTTAGACCTCTCAATTCAGGGAGGTCAGAGTGAACTTTTTCCAGAAATTACAGTGAAGACATGGACCTTAACATTTGGGCCCTCCCAAGCAACATCACATTAGAAAAAATTATTTTGCCCCCAAAGGGCCCTGTCTTTGCTGGTTACTAGGCATCTGCAGCCCCGACTGGCAGAGGGAGAGGCCCCCAACAGCACTACACACAGGCCCAAAGTGCGCTGTCACTTGCAACCTCAGCCACTGACCAGAAAAACTTTCCATGCTCAGTGTAGAGAGGTCTGACACGAAAAAGTGAACCTAAAGCCACATGCCTTTTGGTCAATCAGAGGTTCTGCTCCTACATATTAGACCGACAGCTCTTAGCCTTGTATTTATTGATATTCGTGAAACATGGTGAACTTCAAGTTTCTTGAGCTATTAAAAAAGCAAGCTTCCAGTAGACAGTTTCCATCAAGAAATGCTCACAGGAGACATGTTTTGCCTTCTGAACAGCGTGTCTTGTCAAAAAGAGATAGCAGGCTGTGATACTAGAGTTCCTATAACCTCTGCTTTAGAAGGCAGGTTTTCACACACTGATTTACACGTGGAAACCATTTGTGATAGAAAAACAATACTCAGTTTAATCTAAGTTAACAAATAAAAGATAAATTAACTATAGTATCCACTGGAGCCCCTAAATCTTTTCCTTCTTATTCATTTGAGGACTCCTTCTAGTGCTTCAAGGACAAGAATGTAAGCAGGCTCCATATAGAGAGGTAAACATGACTCAGTCATTTGAAAATACGGCATTAGTTTGAAAATCAGAACCAAAAAGTTATGGCCCTCACGCTGCTCTTAGCTGACCCTCCTCCCCACTTATGGATAAATGGAGTTTAACTTTCCTAACCTAGAAACACTTATTCTCACTAAAAATATATGGTTACACCTTATCCTAAAAAGGCACCATGCAGGCATTTAAGACCGAACCAGTTAATTCTAAGGATGTGCAGGAGTGGTAGGAAAATATCACTAATCAGAACTTCCAGCATCAGATCATGCTAAACCCAGAACATTCACTCCAACAGGCCTTTTGAAATGTTTCCCAGGAGGTAAACTCCAGCTTTTGGCAGCTGCTGCTAAGGGCCAACGAACAAGAACTTCCAGAGCATAGAAGGAGCTCCATCACCAATTGGATACACACACCTCAGGGACAAGGAGAGAAGATGCTGGTCTCATTTGTACTATTCATGACCCAGAAAAGGTCCTGGCTGGCTCAGAGGACCTGAACACCAGATGGGAGGAACAAGTGTGAAACAAGGATAGGTGGAGAAGCTGGGTTCTCTTCCAGAAGAGGAAGCAGAAACTCCACGAAGTAGCTGAGGAGCAATGAAAGACCAGACATGTGACAGAATGAACAGTAGGGAAGACCCCAAAGGAAAGGACGGCTCTGACCTGGAGACCTCTTTCTCTGTCAGAAGGGACCCTATCCTAACACCACAGCTCACTTCCAGGTCTGTTGTACATTTAAGGTGTATGAGTCACATGTTTCACGCCTAACACACAATGGAAGCTCTGGAACAGGAGACGGACAGCAGAGACTGCTCACTGATCAAAGATGGAGCGCTGCAACACCTCATGTCCTCTTCATCAACATTGTAATCCACAAAAGTGTCGTAAGAAAACTGGTGCCAGCGCTGGATGTGCTCTACGAAGCTGGCGCTGTGGTAGTTGGGCTCTCCCCTTGGCATTGAGGCACATATGGGGCAAACCACGGATTTGGTATCCGTGCTATGGGATAACTTGTAGTGTTCCACTAGTCCTTTTTTTTTTTTTTAAGATTTTATTTATTTATTTGAGAGAGAGAGAGAATGAGAGAGAGCATGAGGGGGAGGAGGGTCAGAGGGAGAGGAGCCCGATGTGGGACTCGATCCCAGGACTCTGGAATCATGACCTGAGCTGAAGGCAGACGCTTAACCATCTGAGCCACCCAGGCGCCCCTCCACTAGTCCTTCTTGATCAAAGTTCTTCTCCGGACAGTAAGAGCAAGGAAAGGTGTAACGGTTTGGGACGTTCCTTGGCTGAAGGGAGGCATCCTTGGTGGTGGCCTTCACACCTTCCATGATGTAATTCTGGTACTTGGAACAGGTAGCCACGTGTGCCCGGACCTTGGATAGGAAGAAATTTTTACCGCAGCCATGGCAAGAAGTCTCTGTGCTCTCAATCTGCCGCTCGAGCCCCGCGGCTCGGACGCCAGGTGCCAGAGTGCTGCGGCACACCCCACAGACCGGCTTCTTTGGCTTCAGACACTGCTGCAGCATGCAGAGCAAAAGACGTGACCGCAGGGCACTTGCACCGGCTTCTCGTACACCTCTAAACACACGGGACGCGTGAGGCGGCCCAGCGGGTAGGCGTCCGCTGCGAGCCCAGACGCCTGCGGACCACCCTCACAGTCCTGCTGTTGTGCCGCCATCTTGCAGCCGCGCAGCTAGGTATTTTCTTAATATTTACAATTAAAATTAAGACATATAATGTTAGAGTGTCTTTCTCATCTAGGTAACTATTTTTATTTCTAGAAAATTGGATTCTTCTCTTTATAGGATTTTTTTTAAAGATTTTTTTTTTTATTTATTTGACAGAGAGAGACACAGTGAGAGAGGGAACACAAGCAGGGGGAGTGGGAGAGGGAGAAGCAGGCTTCCCGTGGAGCAGGGAGCCCGACGCGGGGCTCGATCCCAGGACCCTGGGATGGTGACCTGAGCCGAAGGCGGACACTTTAAGGACTGAGCTACCCAGGCGCCCCCTCTTTATAGAATTTTGACAAAAAAATCTATATACATATTTTATTTTAATTTAATACACTCTTTCTTGTGATACTTGGGGTGCACTTTTGTCCTGATAAGTCCATCTTCAGCTCAGGAGATTCTTTTCCTTCCTTCCTTCCTTCCTTCCTTCCTTCCTTCTTTCTTTTTCTTTCTTTCTTTCTTTCTTTCTTTCTTTCTTTCTTTCTTTCTTTCTTTTTCTTTCTTTCTCTTTCTTTCTTTCTTTCTTTCTTTCTTTCTTTCTTTCTTTCTTTCTTTCTTTCTTTCTTTCTTTCTTTCTTTCTTTCTTTCTTTCTTTCTTTCTTCCTCTCTTTCGATTATTTATTCTCCAACATTTACTCCATTCTCTTCTGATACTTTTAATAAGTCAATATTATATGTTTTAGATCCATATTTCTTGTCTCGTAAGCTCTCTTCTGTACTTTCTATTTTGTTTTCTTTTTAAGTTATGGAAAAATTGCTCAAGATGAGATTCTGAATCACCAATTCAGTTTTCTGAAGCAACTGTTATGCAATTACAGCCATTTTTTGGTTTTTAAATTTTATCAAGTACACTTTTAAATTCCAAAAGGACTTTCTGGTTCTCTGATGGTTCTTTTGGCATAGCAGCCTATTCTTTTGTGGATGTGACAGTCTTTGAAACCAAGATTCATGAGTGTTGTTTAAAAAGGAACTTGTCCTGTTCCTTTGTTTTTTTTTTAAGTTTTTATTTATATTCCAGTTAGTTAACATACAGTGTTATATTAGTTTCAGGTGTACAATGCAGCAATTCAACACTTCTATATATCACAACAAGTGCACTCCTTAATCCCCATCACCTATTTCACCCATCCCCCAACCACCTCCCCTCTGGTAACCATCAGTGTGTTCTCTATAGTTAAGAGTCTGTTTCTTGGTTTGCCTCTCTCTCTTTTTACCCTTTGCTCCTTTGTTTCTTAAATTCCACCTAAAGTGAAATCATATGGTATTTGTCTTTCCCTGACTTATTTCACTTAGCATAGTACTCTGTAGCTCAATTCATGTCCTTTCAAATGGCAAAATTTCATTTTTTTTTATGGCTGAGCAGTATTCCGTCATGTATTCCACATCTTCTCTATCCATTCATCAGTCTGTGGACACTTGGGCTGCTTCCATAATTTGGCTACTGTAGGTAATGCTACTGTAAACATCAGGGTGCATGTTCCTTTTGAATTAGTATTTTTGTATTCTTTGCATACATACTTAGTAGTGCAATTGCTGGATCATAGGGTAGTTCTATTTTTTTAAAGATTATATTTATTTATTTGAGAGAGAGAGAGAGTGTGCACAAGCGGGGGGGGAGGGGCAGAGGCAGAAGCAGGCTCCCCGCTGAGTAGGGAGCCTGATGCGGGGCTCGATTCCAGGACCCCGGGATCATGACCTGAGCCAAAGGCAGCCACTTAACTGACTGAGCCACCCAAGCTCCCCAGGGTAGTTATATTTTTAACTTTTTGAGGAACTTCTGCACTGTTTTTCAGAGTGGCTGCACCAATTTGTGTTCCCATCAATAGTGCAAGAGTGTTCCCCTTTCTCCACATCCTCACCAACACCTGCTCTTTCTTGTGTCATTGATTTTAGACATTTTGACAGGTGTGAAGTGATATTTCATTATACTTTTGATTTGTATTTCCATGATGATCAGGGATGTTGAGCATCTTTTCATGTGTGTGTTGGCCATCTGTATGTATTCTTTGGAAACATATCTATGTCTTCTGCTCATTTTTTAATTGGATTATTTGGTTTTTTGGTGTTGAGTTTTATAAGTTTTTTATATGTTTCAGATACTAATCCTTTATCAGATATGTCATTTGCAAATATGTTCTCCCATTTTGTAGGTTGCCTTTTAGTTTTATTGGTTGTTTCCTTTACTGTGTAGAAGTTTTTCATTTCGATGTAGTTACAATAGTTTATTTTTGATATTGTTTCCCTTGCCTCAGGATTCATATCTTTTAAGAAGTCGCTGTATGTTCTCTTCTAGGATTTGTATGGTTTCAGGTCTCAGATTTAGGTCTTTAATCTATTTTGAGTTTTATTTTTGTGTATGATGTAAAAAAGTGGTCCATTTTCATTCTTTTGCATGTGGCTGTCCAGTTTTCCCAACACCATTTGCTGAAGAGACTGTCTTTTTCCCATTGGACATTCTTTCCTACTTTGTTGAAGATTAATTGACCTTATAGTTGTGGGTTCATTTCTGGGTTTTCTACTCTGTTCCATTGATTTATTTTTTGTGTCAGTACCACATTGTTTTGATCACTACAGCTTTGTAATATAACCTGGAGTCTAGAATTGTGATGCCTCCAGCTTTACTTTTCTTTTTTAAGGTTGCTTTGGCTATTTAGGGTCTTTTGTGGTTCCATACAAATTTTAGGATTGTTTGTTCTAGCTCTGTGAAAAATGTGGTTGGCATTTTGATAGGAATTGCATTAAATGTGTAGATTGTTTTAGATAGTATAGACATTTTAACAATATTTGTTCTTCCAATCCATGAGCATGGAATGTCTTTCCATTTCTTTGTGTCATCTTCAATTTCTTTCATTGTTATTTTATAGTTTTCAGAGTATAGGTCTTTCACTTCTTTGGTTGGGTTTATTCCTAGGTATCTTATTGTTTTTGGTGCAGTTTTAAATGGTACTGATTTCTTAATTTCTCTTTCTGTTGCTTCATTATTGGTGCATAGAGATGCAACAGATTTCTGTACATTGATTTTGTATCCTGCAACTTTACTGAATTTGTTTATCAGTTCTAACAGTTTTTAAGTGGAGTCTTTGGGATTTTCTTTTTTTTTTTAAAGATTTTATTTATTTATTTGAGAAACAGAGAGTGCATGAGTGGGGAGGGGGAGGGGTAGAGGGAGAGGGAGAAGCAGACTCCCTATTGAGCAGGGAGCCTGATGTGGGGCTCCATCTCAGGACCCTGAGATCACAACCTGAGCTGAAACCAACAGTCGGAGACCTAATGACCAGTGCCACTCAGGTGCCCTCTTGGGTTTTCTATATAGAGTATCATGTCATGTGCAAATAGTGAAAGTTTTACTTCTTCCTTACTGACTTGGATGCCTTTTATTTCTTTTCATTGTTGGATTGTTGTGGCTAGGACTGCGAGTATAATGTTCAATAACAGTGGTAAGAATGGATATCCCTGTCTTGTTCTTGACCATAGAGGAAAAGCTCTCAGTTTTTACCCATTGACAATGATATTAACTCTGGGCTTTTCATGTATGACCTTTATTATGTTGAGGTATATTCCCTCTATATCTGCTTGTTGAGGGATTTATCACGAATGGATGCTGTACATTGTCAAATGCTTTTTCCACATCTATTGTAATGATCATATGGTTCTAATGTCTTGTTTGTCTACCAGGAGGATTTTTATTGCCTGTTTAGTTTGATCACCCTCTTTCAGGTTGCTAATTTTCCATAAATGACCAAAAGTGTCTTGTTTATTTGTATCTATAGGTCAGTGATTAGGTTGATCAGTACTAGAGGCCACCAGGAATTTTGCAGATCACTATTAAATTTCTCTTTGAGGATGGAAACTGACTTTTGAGATCTGCATTTAACTCATTCAATAGGTATTTATTGCATATAATAAGTTTGTGAGGTACTGTGAGCTAAGCACTGTTCTGGCAGTTAGGAAACAATAATTAAAAAGAAATAAGTGACAATACCTGGTCATAGGAAAATTATATTCTAGTGGGGAGAGGAGGTGATGGCAATAAACAGAAAACACAGGTGATAAGTGCTATGGAAAAATGTAGAGCAGAGTATGGAGTATTGGAAGTGCTGGCTGGAAAGGGAGGTTGCAACTTTAAGTTGAATAGGGGAATCAGGGTGGGTCTTATTGAGAGGATGACATTTGAGGAAGGACCTGTCCAAAGCAGGTGAAGAAACAAGGCAAGGAGATATCAGATAAAAAGTGTTTCATTCCAAGGAAACAATAGGTGTGATGAGACCAAAGCTGGGATGTGCCTAGAATGTTCCAGGAAATGCAAGGAGGCAACTATGACTGCAGTGATCAGATTGAGGGGAGAAGAATTGGTGATAAGGTCAAGGACTTATACAGAACTAAATAATCTGAGATTTTGTGAACTTTTGCTTTTAGTCTGGTTGAAGTGGAGAGCCATCAGAAGGTTTTGAGTAAAGCAATGACTTAATTTGATTAATATTAAGAGGATTACACTGGCTGCACTGTTGATAATAATAACAAGAGCACAAGAGTGAAAGCAAGAAGACCAGTTAGAGAAGGCTATTACAGGTATCCTAGGGGAACAGCAATGGTGGTCAGGCTAGGTCGTCGCAGAGCCAGCATTGAGAGGCAGTGGGACTCTAGATGAATTGGAAAACAATTGGATCTGGTGGTATATTGCTTGTGGGGTATGGGAGTAAAATAGGAGTCAAGGATGTCTCCCCAATTTCAGGTCTAAGCATCAAGAAGGAAGAGTAGCTGTTACTGAGACCTGAGAGAAGGTTTTAGGGAAAGAGCAGGAGTTGAGTTTTGTACATGCTATATTTGAAATACTTGTTAGACATCCGAATCCAGACCGACATTTGGATGTGTTCATGTGCAGTTCATGGGAGACACCCAGAGTAAAGATAATAGTTTGTGAGTCACAGGCTTAATGCTGGTATTTAAAGTTATGAATCCACCAAAAAAGTAAGTGTAGATGGAGAAGTCCAAACTCCAAGCTTATAGGTAGCTTTTCCTGGACCTACTGATTGTGTGTTTCTGTTTAGGCCATGTGGGAGGGGAGTATGTTGATAGACCACGGATTCCCTCAAGTAAGGAAGTAGGAAGAAAAGCCCCTACAAGTGGAGCACTTTGGGAGATATCTCTACCATCTTTGACAGGTTATTGCTTCTTTGGTGACAGAGGTGTGAAAAACCTAAAGTTAGAGAGAGGACTGCCTTGTGTTTCTCTAGTCTTAATGTCCATGCTAGGGGTCCACTGTGACAGGTTTATTTCAGAGGAGCAGTATTGCCAGAAGCAACATGACAAACGTCACAGTTGCCCTCTGCGTGCATAGAACATAGCATGAACTCAGCTGTCAGTGCCTTCAGTGGGCTTGCAGAGTTCCACGACATGCTCAAAGTGGGAGGTTTTTCTGGAGTTTATTAATAAAATGCATTCATTTAACTTATCTAGAGGTCCCTCCTTGACCTGAATTCGGTCTTAGGCCATTCATCTATATAATTAGGTGTTCTGGCAGTATGATCCTTTTTGTTTTTATTTTACAGAAATTATACAGTTTCTGAATCATCAGTATCATCTTAATCCATCTGTTTTTCTTGTGCTATAATGGATTTCTGTGTGTGTGTATGTGTGCGTGTATGCATTTGCACATGCACTTATGTGAGGATGTGAGAGGTACCATTCAATGAGATGTGGGAACTGTGGAAAGGTGACTGTGGACTTGTCTTGAAATTGAAGCCATTTAAAAAGTTTCATTGTGTTTTGAGGAAAAATATGTTTAAATTAATCTTTAAAATTTTTCTCTAAAGGCACATGGGATTATAAAATTACCGATCATAAGAGATCCAAGTAAATATTTAAAATATAAGATATATTTTACTTTTAGTTCTAGATGTTAAAATGTTAATAAAAATATCAAGAAGCCAAAAGTCTCTGGAGTCATTATAGCTACAACTGTGTAAACAGCTTGCTTCAAATGATATCAAAGGAAGAGTTAACCTTATTAGATGTAGCTCTATCAACAAGAGAGCAAAAGGCATGGCCAACAACTGTAACTGAAGATTAAACTGGAGGGATTCTGTCCTTATAAAGGCTACAATTAAATGAAACTTTATTTGGTGAAATTTTCATTTGTAATGCAATATTTCTTCTTACAGTTTATTAATATGGTTTATTTTTTGGATCTATAACCAATTTTGCTGCCCACATTGTAAAATGAAAAAGCAGTTAAAATGCCAAATTTAGAAAACAATGCATCTGACCATGGGGACATTCTGACTGATCATATTATTTGTGATGTGGCAGATGCAATAAAGCTGGAGTGGAAAGGAGGCATATAATTTTGTGCATACTAAACAAGAAAACAAAAAGGTGACATAGAAAATCCCTTGCCACTGTGCTTTAATGCCAAATCATAGTACTCAATTTATATTTGAAGTAATTTCCATAATTAACAATCCTGCTCTTTCCAAATAATATATCATACTTTAGCTGGTTTAGGGAATAAAGTTGAGTTATTTGAAAAAATTTTTTGAAAGAGTTTACTGATAAGACAAAAATAGAAGATATACACTATATATGTACTTAACATACAGAACTCCACAAAGTGGATTGTATTCTTAGTATTTCTATGCCTGAACCACACTGTCAGCCCTAAAATGGAAAGTTTAAGCAGCTGTTTTTAGGTTTGCAATATCTTTTGGCACTTCAGTAATTAAGTCCCCTTGGAAAAGAGTCAACTCTAGGCTTCTCCCAATATTTTACTTATTATGTGGTACTTTTAGTGAGTGATTATGAAGGGATGCTGTGCTGGCTATTTTCCATTAGACTCACCCCCACCCCAACCTGCTCTTCTCTGTCTTGCTATGTACCAGGTGTGCTGGCTCCAATGGACCACACTACCTGAGTGCCTATGCCACTGTCAGGTAGTGAGGTGCAGCCAGGTTTAGGGGTCAGCCAGAGGATAGATGGAGAAAGAGAGAGAAGTGGGGGGGTTTACCTCCTCCTCTCTGTTTCTGTGTTTTATACTTGGAAGCAGCTGTACCACCCCACATGAGTGCAGCTTCTGTCTATCCCTCCTCCGGAGTTCCAGCTCTCACAGGGATCTGGTCACATTATCTACCACCCACTTCTGCCCCTTCTGCCCGGAGGGTGGTAATAGCTTCCCACGATTGAAAATGTCTGGGTGCCTCAATCCTTTGCAAGTATCTTTGACCCTGTGCTCACCTCTGCAGTTGTCTCATTAAAATCTCTTCAATGGAGTCATCAGAGTGGAATTATTTTCCTGCTGCCACCTGACTGGCATAAGCATCATAAATGATGCTGATATTGAATGACAGACCAAATAACATGATGTACTTCACAAGTGCTTGCTTTATGATCGAGGCTGTAAGCACGAGGGAGATTTGAATCTATTCTGTGATGACTTCTGCACTGCTCAGTAATAGTAATAGCTTAGTTATTATGACAATTATGAGGTAATGGTCAGGTAGCCCTACATTTTGAGACCAAATTGGGGAAGGATGCCACTGATAATTATTCCATGTACAGGCAGTAGCTTCATGAAAAAGAGAGACAGTGGCTCTTGACCAATAACCTGACTTCCCCAGTCTGATTGACCATTCTAGTATTCATTCCAGACCCCATTAAAGGAATGTCATATGTCTATTTCAACTTCTGAATTTCTTCCCAGGAAAATTTTAATGCATCATCTAGATAACTAGAAGATGACCATGAAAAAATTTCTTCATCAGAGGTGAAATCTCGAGGAGACAGCAAAGGGAAATGAACATTCTATTTTATCCATGAAAATACCTTTTGGAAGCTATACTCTTTTTGCAGAAGAGCTAAAAATTGGCAGCTACCTCTGGGTCCTGCCTTATTTGGTGCAGGAATATCTCTTGAGATTCCTGGATTCCTTTTTCCTAGTACCTAGGCTAGCTTAGTCTATCTTTGCTGCCACAGGCAAATTCCCTGTCCTGGCCTTCTCTCCCTTATGTGTAAGGGAGCTATTCCTATAGGAATATAGGAATATAGTTGGTAGTTTTCTCTTAGATTTGGCTAATGGGAGACACTCGCTGAAAATCAAAGACCCAGAGGAAAGAAATAGATCTGGATGATCTTCCCTACTTTCTCCCTTGTCTGTGCCTGTGCCCATGTTCCTCAGTGACAGAAGCTCCTGCTGGGTGTCTCTGCCCTGCCGATGTTCTCACAGGGCTTTGACAACACATTTTCATCTCCCTGCCTTTTCAGACCTCCCGGTGTTAACACTTTTTCACTGTTCCAAGTCTGGGTGTCTCAATATTCCTTGCCAGATACCTTAACATTTTCTATAACTCTGTATAACAACCTTACTAAAGTACTTTTATTTGAAACATCTGCATTGGATTTCTTTCTGTTCTTTACTCTTTCTTAAATTTGTATTATTTTAGTAGTGTTGCCTCTGAAATAATAGGCCATTGGCTTTACTGTTGCAATTTTAGTTAGAACAATGCTTATCATGTCATTTTGAAAATTATGTTAAATAATGCCACTAGAACAGTAGTAAGCTTAGTAGCATTTATACATAAAAGTTGGGCAGTGGATGTAGTTTTTTGTAACTGAAAAAAAAAAAAAAAAAAACAACCCAACAGATAAAGCCAAGAATAATCCCAAGGCAACCCTCTCAGTAGCTGAGAACATGCTTAGCAGTTGTGGGTTGAAAAAAATCTTTGTAAATGTCCAGAGTAGAGAAGTCTACTTTGCAAACAATGGTGCCGCACATGGTTTTACAAGCTGAATCAAAATTAGCTCTCTTCCTGGTTTATAAAAAGACAAAATATGTGACCCTTTGGATTGATGCTCTAATTCTTTTTTATACCTTTTAGTCTAGGCTTTCCCTTTAGTCTAGGTTCTATTTTAATATTACATTTTTTAAAACTACATTGTCATTGCTGAATAGAATTATGTAACAATTTTATATAAATATGTATACAATTATTTAATAAAGATGCTAAAATTTTAATATTTTATTTAGAAAACATATGTAAACATTTACAATAGAGACAGAAACAGAACTGGAAAAATATGGGCAGAGTGCCTTGAAGGGCTGACTGAGAAAGAAAAAAAAAAACAAAAAACCAAACCAAACCTCAAAGAAAACAGGATGTGAGCCTTTGGCCAGTAAAGCAAAAGGATAAAGAGAACAGAGAATGATTAAGTTTTAGGGTAAGAAAATTAACTTATTCTCTTTTCTCAATAAAATCAATAGAAGCTTAATGGTACTGAACCATGGATTTTAAAAAAGCTAACTTAATGGCCTGAAATGAAAGAATGGGCCACAGATTCTTGGAGGTGGCAACAAAGCTGTTAGCAGATCAAAAAATTTGGGAGATGAATTGATTGTAGCAAAGAGGGAAATTCCACAGCAATGTGGGGCATTTTGACAAAACCATTTTAAATAATCAGTTTTAACAGAACTGCACAAAAATCACCCTATCAAAGAGTAAAGTCATGTTTTAAAGTTATATCCCTGCTTCTTCCTCTACCCACACCCACAAGTCTATGAGTCTCTTTTATTCATTTTTGCATTGTTTACATTTTTAATATTTTTAAATTTTTTTCCTTTTTTATTGTTATGTTAATCACCATACATTACATCATTAGTTTTTGATGTAGTGTTCCATGATTCATTGTTTGTGCATAACACCCAGTGCTCCACACAGAACGTGCCCTCCCCGGTACCCATCACCAGGCTAACCCATCCGCCCACCCTCCTCCCCTCTAGAACCCTCAGTTTGTTTTTCAGAGTCCATCGTCTCTCATGGTTCATCTCCCCTTCAGATTTACTCCCCTTCATTCTTCCCCTCCTGCTATCTTCTTCTTTTTTTTTGCTTAACATATATTGCATTATTTGTTTTAGAGGTACATATCTGTGATTCAACAGTCTTGCACAATTCACAGTGCTCACCATAGCACATACCCTCCCCAATGTCTATCACCCAGCCACCCCATCCCTCCCACCCCCGACCACTCCAGCAACCTTCAGTTTGTTTCCTGAGATTAAGAATTCCTCATATCAGTGAGGTCATATGATAAATGTATTTCTCTGATTGACTTATTTCACTCAGCATAACACCCTCCAGTTCCATCCACGTCGTTGCAAATGGCAAGATCTCATTCCTTTTGATGGCTGCATAATATTCCATTGTGTATATATACTACCTCTTCTTTATCCATTCATCTGTCGATGGACATCTTGGCTCTTTCCACAGTTTGGCTATTGTGGACATTGCTGCTATAAACATTGGGGTGCACGTACCCATTCGGATCCCTGCATTTGCATCTTTCTGGTAAATACCCAGTAGTGCAATTTCTGGATCGTATGGTAGCTCTATTTTCAACTGTTTGAGGAACCTCCATACTGTTTTCCAGAGTGGTTGCACCCGCTTGCATTCACACCAACAGTGTAGGAGGGTTCCCCTTTCTCCGCATCCCCGCCAACATCTGTCATTTCCTGACTTGTTAATTTTAGCCATTCTGACTGGTGTGAGGTAGTAACTCATGGAGGTTTTGATTTGGATTTCCCTGATGCCGAGTGATGTTGAGCACTTTTTCATGTGTCTGTTGGCCATTTGGATGTCTTCTTGGGAAAAATGTCTGTTCATGTCTCCTGCCCATTTCTTGATTGGATTATTTGTTCTTTGGGTGTTGAGTTTGATAAGTTCTTTATAGATATTGGATACTAACCCTTTATCTGATATGTCATTTGCAAATATTTTCTCCCATTCTGTTGGTTGTCTTTTGGTTTTGTGGACTGTTTCTTTTGCTATGCAAAAGCTTTTTATCTTGATGAAATCCCCAATAGTTCATTTTTGCCCTTGCTTCTGTTGCCTTTGGTGATGTTTCTAGGAAGAAGTTGCTGTGGCTGAGGGCGAAGAGGTTGCTGCCTGTGTTCTCCTCTAGGATTTTGATGGACTCCTGTCTCACGTTTAGGATCTTTCAACCATTTGGAGTCTATTTTTGTGTGTGGTGTAAGGAAATGGTCCAGTTTCATTCTTCTGCATGTGGCTGTCCAATTTTCCCACCATTTGTTGAAGAGACTGTCTTTTTGCCATTGGACATTCTTTCCTGCTTTGTCAAAGATTAGTTGACCGTAGAGTTAAGGGTCCATTTCTGGGCTGTCTATTCTGTTCCATTGATCTATGTGTCTGTTTTTGTGCCAGTACCATACTGTCTTGATGATGACAGCTTTGTAATAGAGCTGGAAGTCCGGAATGGTGATGCCGCCAGCTTTGCTTTTCTTTTTCAACATTCCTCTGGCTATTCAGGGTCTCTTCTGGTTCCATCCAAATTTTAGGATTATTTGTTCCATTTCTTTGAAAAAAGTGGATGGTATTTTGATATCGATTGCATTGAATGTGTAGATTGCTCTAAGTAGCATTGACATCTTCACAATGTTTGTTCTTCAAATCCATGAGCATGGAACGTTTTTCCATTTCTTTGTGTCTTCCTCAATTTCTTTCATGAGTATTTTATAGTTTTCTGAGTCCATATCCTTTGCCTCTTTGTTTAGATTTATTCCTAGGTATCTTATGGTTTTGGGTGCAGTTGTAAATGGGATCGACTCATTAATTTGTCTCTCTTTTGTCTTGTTGTTGGTGTATAGGATTGCCACTGATTTCTGTGCATGGTTTTATATCCTGCCACTTTACTGAATTTCTGTATGAGTTCTAGCAGTTTTGGGGTGGGGTCTCTTTTGGGTTTTCCACATAAAGTATCATATCATCTGCAAAGAGTGAGGGTTTGACTTCTTCTTTGCCAATATGGATGCCTTTGATTTCTTTTTGTTGTCTGATTGCTGTCGCTAGGACTTCTAATACTATGTTGAATAGCAGTGGTGAGAGTGGACATCCCTGCCGCATTCCTGACCTTAGGGGGAAAGCTCTCAGCTTTTCCCCATTGAGAATGATATTTGCTGTAGGTTTTTCAAAGATGGCTTTTATGATATTGAGGTATGTACCCTCTATCCCTATACTCTGAGGAGTTTTGATCAAGAAAGGGTGCTGTACTTTGTCAAATGCTTTTTCTGCATCTACTGAGAGGATCATATGATTCTTGTTCTTTCTTTTATTAATATATTGTATCACATTGATTGATTTGTGGATGTTGAACCAACCATGCAGCCCAGGGATAAATCCCACTTGGTCATGGTGAATAATCATGTTAATGTACTCTTGGATCCTATTGGCTAGTATTTTGGTGAGAATTTCTGCATCCATGTTCATCAAGGATATTGGTCTGTAATTCTCCTTTTTGATGGGGTCTTTGTCTGGTTTTGGGATCAAGGTAATGGTGGCCTCATAAAATGAGTTTGGAAGTTTTCCTTCCATTTCTATTTTATGGAACAGTTTCAGGAGAATAGGTATTAATTCTTCTTTAAATGTTTGGTAGAATTCCCCTGGGAAGCCATCTACCCTGGGCTTTTGTGTGTTGGGAGATTTTTGATGATGGCTTCAATTTCCTTAGTGGTTATAGGTCTGTTCAGGTTTTCTATTTCTTCCTGGTTCAATTTTGGTAGTGGATACATCTCTAGGAATGCATCCATTTCTTCCAGGTTATCGAATTTGCTGGCATAGAGTTGCTCGTAATATGTTCTTATAATTGTTTCTATTTCTTTGGTGTTGGTTGTGATCTCTCCTCTTTCATTCATGATTTTGTTGATTTGGGTCATTTCTCTTTTCTTTTTGATACGTCTGGCCAGGGGTTTATCAATCTTGTTAATTCTTTCAAGAACCAGCTCCTAGTTTCGTTGATCTGTTCTACTGTTCTTTTGGTTTCTCTTTCATTGATTTCTGCTCTGATCTTTATTATTTCTCTTCTCCTGCTGGGTTTAGGCTTTATTTGCTGTTTTTTCTCTGGCTCCTTTAGGTGTAGGGTTAGGTTGTGTATTTGAGACTTTTCTTGTTTCTTGAGAAAGGCTTATATTGCTATATACTTTCCTCTTAGGACTGCCTCTGCTGCAGCCCAAAGATTTTGAACAGTTGTGTTTTCATTTTCATTGGTTTCCATGAATTTTTTAATTCTTAATTTCCAAGTTGACCCATTCATTCTTTAGTAGGATGCTCTTTAGCCTCCATGTATTTGAGTTCTTTCCGACTTTCCTCTTGTGATTGAGTTCTAGTTTCAAAGCATTGTGGTCTGAAAATATGCAGGGAATAATCCTAATATTTTGGTATCGGTTGAGACCTGATTTGTGACCTAGGATGCGATCTATTCTGGAGAGTGTTCCTAGGGCACTAGAGAAGAATGTGTATTCTGTTGCTTTGGGATGGAATGTTCTGAATATATCTGTGAAGTCCATTTGGTCCAGTATGTCATTTAAAGTTTTTATTTCCTTGTTGATCTTTTGCTTAGATGATCTGTCCATTTCAGTCAGAGGGGTGTTAAAGTCCTCCACTATTATTGTATTGTTGTCAATGTGTTTCTTTGCTTTTGTTATTAACTGGCTTATATAATTGGCTGCTCCCATGTTAGGGGCATAGATATTTTGTTAGATCTTCTTGTTGGATAGACCCTTTAAGTAGGTATAGTGACCTTCCTCATCTCGTATTACAGTCTTTGTTTTAAAATCTAATTTGTCTGATATAAGGATTGCCACCCCAGCTTTCTTTTGGTGTCCATTAGCATGGTACATGGTTTTCCACCCCCTCACTTTCAATCTGGGGGTGTCTTTGGGTCTAAAATGAGTCTCTTGCAGACAGCATATCAATGGGTCTTGTGTTTTTATCCAATATGATAGCCTGTGTCTTTTGATTGGGGCATTTAGCCCATTTACATTCAGGGTAACTATTGAAAGGTATGAATTTAGTGCCATTGTATTGCCTATAAGGTGACTGTTACTGTCTATTGTCTGTGTTCCTTTCTGGTCTATGCTGCTTTTAGGCTCTCTCTTCGCTTAGAGGACCCCTTTCAATATTTCTTGTAGGGCTGGTTTCGTGTTTGCAAATTCCTTTAGTTTTTGTTTGTCCTGGAAGCTTTTTATCTCTCCTTCTGTTCTCAATGACAGCCTAGCTGGATATAGTAGTCTTGGCTGCATATGTTTCTCATTTAGTGCTCTGAAGATATCATGCCAGTCCTTTCTGGCCTGCCAGGTCTCTGTGGATAGGTCTGTTGCCAATGTAATGTTTCTACCATTGTAGGTTACAGATCTCTTCTCCCGAGCTGCTTTCAGGATTTTCTCTTTGTCTCTGAGACTCATAAGTTTTACTATTAGATGTCGGGTTGTTGACCTATTTTTATTGATTTTGAGAGGGGTTCTCTGTGCCTCCTGGATTTTGATGCCTGTTTCCTTCCCCACATTAGGGAAGTTCTCTGCTATAATTTGCTCCAATATACCTTCTGCCCCTTTATCTCTTTTTCTTCTTCTTCTGGGATCCCAATTATTCTAATGTTGTTTCATCTTATCATATCGCTTATCTCTTGAATTCTGCCCTCGTGATCCAGTAGTTTTTTATCTCTCTTTTTCTCAGCTTCTTTATTTTCCATCATTTGGTCTTCTATATCGCTAATTCTCTCTTCTGCCTCCTTTATCCTAGCAGTTAATGCCCCCATTTTTTATTGCACCTCATTAATAGCCTTTTGGTTTCAATTTGTTTAGATTTTAGTTCTTTTATTTCTCCAGGAAGGGTGTCTCTAATAACTTCCATGCTTTTTTCAAGCCCAGCTAGTATCTTTAAAAACATGATTCTGAACTCTTGGTCTGACATTGTACTAATGTCCGTATTGAGTAGGTCCCTGGCAGACGGTACTACCTCTGTTCTTTTTGTTGAGGTAATTTTTTTGTCTTGTCATTTTGTCCAGAGGAGAATAGATGAATGAGAGAACAAAGTGCTAACAGATTAACAACGTCCCCAGCAAATATACTGTAAACAAATCAGAAAAGACCTGAAACCAGGGGAAAAGAAAGGGAAAGAAAGGAAAAAGAAAGAGGAAAAAAAAAGAAAAAGAAAAAGGTAAAAGAAACAAAAACGGAACAAAACAAAACAAAAAAAAACAGAAAATGATCAAATTGATCAGGGTAGTGCATAGATCAGTGCCACACACTAGATTTTGGGTGTATTTTGGTATGTTAGAAGAAAGTACCTTCTAAAGTTTTAAAGAAAGAAAGACTTATATATGTACAAAATATTGGTTGATACAATGAAGGGATGGAAGATGAGTGTAAAGATGAAAATTATAAAAGATTTTATAAAAGGAATTGATAAGATAAGAAGTAGTTTGAAAAAAGCCAGTAGAAGATTTAAAAAAAAAAGAAAAAAAAGGGAGAGAATGTGATCAGGCAGGAGACTAGAACAAAGCCATAAAGTAGTGACTTAGGGTATATTTTGATCTGTTAGAAGAAGCTGTATCTCAAAATTTAAAAGAGAGAACAACTTATATATATGCCAAAAATAAGGGTAACTACTATGAAGGGATAGAATATGACTCTAAAAATGAAAAATAACAATGTTTTTTTTTTAAAAAAGGGGTTGATAAGATGTTGGTTGAAAAAGGGAAAAAGAAAAATTAAAAAAAAAACAGTTAAAAAAGTTAACTTTGAAAAACTAATGAATCATGGTAAAAAAGCCATGAATTCTATGTGCAATATTCCCCTGGCGCTGGAGTTCTGCTGTTCTCCTTGATCGGTAAACTTGGTCTTGGCTGGCTGTTCTTGCGGATCTTCTGGGGGAGGGGCCTGTTGCCGTGGTTCCCAAATGTCTTTGCCGGAGGCGGAATTGCTCCGCCCTTTTCTGTCCTGGCTAAGCAATCTGCTGGGGTTTGTTCTCGGGAGCTTTTGTTCCCTGCAAGCTCTTGGTACAGCTTTGGAGGATGAGAGTGAAAATGGTGGCCTCCCAGTCTCCGCCCGGAGGAGCCGAGAACTTGGGGCCCTGCTCCTCAGTGCACCCCCAGAGAAAAGCAGTCAGTCACTCCCATCTCCCCGGTCTCTGGCCACACTTTGTGCTCACCCAGCCTGTGACCGAGTGTTTCTATCTCTGGTACGCGACCCCGTGTGGAGTCTCCAACCCCAGCAGATCCCTGAGGTGCCCTCCCACGCTACTCCTTCTGGGGGAGGAAGGGGAGTCTCCCTGGCTCTGCTGCTTTTTGGGTCCCTGCTGGAGGAGCAGTGGCCCGACTGGGCCATGGATCAGTTTATGGCAACTCGGAGCTGAGAGCCCACGCCTCGACTCCGTCTCTGCAGCCGGCTTCCCTGCTCTGATGCCTGGGACCTCTGCCACACTCAGGCACCCCCAGTCTTTCTGTGACCCTGAGGGTTCTGAGACCATACTGTCCCGGGAGGGTTCCACCCCCGGCTTAGCCACTGGAGTGACGTCCCTCAGCGGAGCCGACTTCTCAAAGTTCCGATTTTGTGCTTCGTAGCTCTAGCACTTGCCAGAAGTGGCCGACGGAAGCCCCCTCCCCTGCCGTCTATCCTCCTGAATATCGCCTCGGATTCACTTCTCCGCATGTCCTACCTTCCAGTAAGTGGTCACTTTTCTGTTCAGAGAGTTGTTGCTATTCTTTTCTTTGATCTCCTGTTGAGTTCATAGGTGTTCAGAATGGTTTGATCCCTATTCAGCTGAATTCCTGAGACCAGACGAAATCCAGGTCTCCTACTCTTCCGCCATCTTGCTCCGCCCCCCTGCATTGTTTACATTTTTTATAAGCAGCTATTGTTTCTTTTAATTTAACTACATTTTATTTATTCTGAAGATTTTAAAACTATTTTTATTATTACCAGTACTAAATTATGTATCTTTTATAATTAAAAAAAGATAATTTTAGTGTTTATAGATTTTTAACAATTTTATTGAGATACAATTCACATACCATAAAATTCACTCTTCTTAAGTGTACAATTCAGTGATTTTTAGTGCATTACAGATATGTAATGTAATGCAACTGTTACCATAGTCCATTTTAGAAAATTTTCACTGCCTCAAAAAGAAACTTCTTATCCGTTAGTTACTTTTCTCCCATTCCTCTCCCAAGCCCAAAGCAACCACACATCTACTTTTGCACTGTATTTCAATTCTGGAAATTTCATATGAATAGAATCATATGCTATGTGATATTTTGCAACTGGCTTCTTTCACTTAGAATAATATTTGCAAGGGTCATCCATGTTACAGCATGTATCAGTACTTCGTTACTTTTCACTGTCAAACAATACACCATTGTAGGGCAGTTCCACATTTTGTTTATCCACCCATCAGTTGATGGACATTTGGATTGCTTCCACCTTTTGGCTATTATGAATAATGCTATTAAACATTTGTGTACAAGTTTCTGTGTGGACATGTTTTCATTTCTCTTGGGTAAATATCTAGTAGTGGAATTCTAGGTCTTATGGTAATTCTAAGTTTAACCATTTGAGGAATTACCAGAATGTAAGTATCTCCACCATTTTCCATTTCTACCAGCAGTGTATGAGGGAATTCTGTGCATTCGTTTCAATCTTTGTTATTATTTGAGATTTTGATTATAGCTATCTTAGTGTAGATGAAATGGTATAATGTTGTTTTGATTTGCATTTCCTTGATGACTAATAATTTTGAACATTCTTTCATAGGCTTATTGGTCATTTGTATGTCTTCTCTGGAGAAATGTGTGTTCAGATACTTTGCCCATTTTTATTTGAGTCATTTGTCTTTTTATTATTGAGTTGTAAGAGTTCTTTACATATTCTGGATGCAAAAACCTTTTCAGATATGTAGTTTGTAAACATTTTCTCCCATTCTGAAGATTGTGTTTTCACGTTCTTGACAGTGTTCTTTGAAGCACAAGATCACTTTATTGATAGCATCCTTTAAAGCACAAAAGTTTTTTTGGGGGGGCGGTTCCTGGGTGGCTCAGTTGGTTAAGCATCTGCCTTAGGCTCAGGTGCTGATCTCAGGTTTCTGAGACTGAGACCCGCGTTGCCTCAGACTCCCTGCTTAATGGGAGTCTGCGTTTCCCTCCCCCCCCTTGCCCCTGCTTGTGCTCTCTCTCTTGCTTTCTCTTAAATAAATAAATAAATAAAAGCTTTAAAAAAATAAAGTAAGGCACAAAAGTTTTTAATTTTGCTGACAGATAATTTGTCTAATTTTTTTCTTTTGTTGCTTGTGCTTTTTGGTGTCATAGCAAAGAAACTAGTTGCCAAATCTGTGGTCATAAAGATTTACCTCTATGTTTTCTGCTAAGAGTTTAAATTTTAGCTTTTACATTTAGGTCTCTGATCCACTTTGAATTAATTTTTGTATGTGGTATGAAATAAAACATCTAAGTTAATTCTTTTCACAAGGCTATCAAGTTTTCCATCATCATTTGTTGAAAAGTCTATTCTTTCCCCATGGAACTATCTTTTACCCTTCTCAAAATCAGTTGACCACAGACACATGGGTCTATGTCTGAACTCTCAATTCTATTCAATTAATCTACATGTCTACCTTTACATCAGTACCACACTCTCTTGATTACTGTTCCTCTGTAGTTAGTTTCAAAATTAAGATATCTGAGTCTTCCAACTTTATCCTTTATTTTCAAGATAGTTTTGCCTATTCTAGGTCGCTTGCAATTCCACATGAATTTTATTTATTTATTTATTTATTATTTTTAATATAAAGCATTTTATTTATTTTTCATTTTTAATTTTTATTGTTATGTTAATCACCATATATTACATCATTAGTTTTTGATGTAGTGTTCCATGTCATTGTTTATGTATAACACCCAGTGCTCCATGCAGAACATGCCTTCTTTAATACCCATCACCAGGCTAACCCATGAATTTTAGAATTAGCTTGCCAATTTTCAAAGAAGCCCACTGGGGTTCAGATAGGGATTGCATGGAATTGTAACTCCATTTGGGGAATATTGCCATCTTAAATTAAATCTTTCAATCTATGAATGTGAATAATTACCACTTATTTAGATCTTTTAAAATTTCTTTCAACAATGTTTTATAGTTTTTAGAGTGTAAGATTTGAACATCTTTGGTTAAATTTATTCCTAAGTATTTTATTTTTTAAATGCTATTGTAAATGGAATTGTACTCTTAATTTCATTTTCAGATTGTTCATTGCAAATGTATAGAAATGCAATTGACTTTTATACAGATCTTGTATCCTGCAACCTTGCTGAACTCTTTTATTAGTTCTAACAGTTTTTAATGGATTCCTTAGAGTTGTCAATATCTAGATCATGTCATATGCAAATAGAATGTTTTACTTCTTTCCTTCTGACCTAAATGCATTTTATTTCTTTTTCATTCCTAATTGTCCTGACAAGAACCTTCAGTACAATGTTGAATAGAAGTGGTGATAGCAGATACCTTGTCTTGTTCCTGATCTTAAGGGAAAAGAACCCAGTTTTTCATCATTAAATATGATGTTAGTTTTTTATAGATGCCCCTTATTACACTGAGAAATTTCACTTGTATTCCTAGTTTGCTGAATATATATGTAAATTTATATTAATAAATATAAATATATATTTATATATAAAATCAGGAAAGGATGTTGGATATTGTCAAATGTATTTTCTGCAACTGTTGATATAATTATACGATTTTGGTTTTTTTAGTTAATTGATACAATGCTTTGCCTTAATGGATTTTCAGAAGTTAAACCAATCTTACATTTTTTGATAAATCCTTTTATGTTACTGGATTTAATTTGCTAATGTTTTGTAAAGGATTTTTGTTTCCATATATATAAGGGATATTGGTCTGTAGTGTTTTCTTTGTGATGTCTTTGGTTTTGGTATCAGGGTAATACTGGCTTCATAGAATGAGTTGATAAGTATTACCATCTTTTCTGTTTTTTGGAAGAGTTTGTGAAGAACAGGTACTAATACTTCTTTAAATGTTTGGTGGAATTCACCCAGGAAGACATCTGTATGGACCTAGGATTTTCTATGTGGGTAGGTTTTATTTATTTATTTATTTTTTATTCTTAATTCACTCTATTGTTATTGGTCTATTCAGATTGAGTCAGTTTCTGTAGTTTGTGTCTTTATAGGAATTTCTTTCATCTAATTTATTGGCATACAATTGTTTGTAGTATTTCTGTAAAATCCTTTTTTATTTCTGTTGAATGGTGGTAATACCCCTTTTTATTTTTTATTTTAGAAATATGACTCTTCTCCCTTTTTTCACTCTCATCAATCTAGCTAAAAGTTTTTCCATTTTATTCATCTTTTCAAAGAACCAGATTTTGGTCTTATCAATTTTCTCTATTGGTTTTCTATTCTCTATTTCCTTAATTTCCATTCTATTATTTCCATCTTTGTGCTTGTTTTGGGTTTAGCTTCTTCTTTTTCTGGTGTCTTGAGATGGAAAATTAGGTTATTGATTTGAGATTTTTTTTTAAATATAGGCACTTACTGTTATAAATTTCCCTTTTAGTACTGCTTTAATTACATCCCATAAGTTTTTGTATTTTTTTATTTTCATTTTTTCAAAGTATTTTCTAATTTCTCTTTTTAGACCTATTGCTTATTTAAGATTATGTTAATTTCCACCTATTTGTGAGTTCTTAAAAATTTTATATTGTTAGTTATAATTTCATTCCATTATGTCAGAAAACATTCTTCTTACTATTTCTATCTTTTAAAATGTATTGGCTCAGATGTACATCTACAGATGAATGGATAAAAATATGTGGTATACACACACACACACACACACACACACACACACAATGGAATATTATTCAGCCATCAAAAAGAATGAAATCTTGCCATTTGTAATGATATGGATGGAACTAGAGGGTATTATGCTAAGCAAAATAAGTCAGTCAGAGAAAGACAACTACCATATGATTTCACTCATATGTGGAATTTAAGAAACAAAACAGATGAACATAGGGGAAGTGAAGGAAAAATAAAATAAGATGAAAACAGAGAGGGAGGCAAACCATAAGAGACTCTTAACTATAGGAAACAAACTGAGAGGTGCTGGAGGGGAGGTGGGTGGGGGGATGGGGTAACTGGGTGTTGGACATTAAGAAGGGCACTTGATGTAATGAGCACTGGGTGTTGTATGCAACTGATGAATCTCTAAATTCTACCTCTGAAACTAGTAATACACTATATGTTAATTAATTGAATTTAAATAAAAAATTTTTAAAAATGTATTGAGGTGTATTTTATGGCCTAGCATATAGTCTATTCTGGAAAAGTATATTTCCATGTGCACTTAAGGATGATGTATGCTCTACTGCTGTTGGGTAGTGTATTCTATAGATGTCTGTCAGGTCTAGTTTGTTCGTTGTGTTGTTCAAGTGTTCTGTTTCCTTGTTGACCTGCCTAGTTGTTCTATCCATTATTGAAAGTGAAGTATTATTTATTATTTATTAAATAAATAAATAAACAATTATTTAATAATTATTAATCATTATTGTTGAATTATCTCTCTCCTGATTTTTATCACTTTTTGCTTCATGTATTTTGGTGCACATTTGTTATGTATGTATATATTTCTGGTTTTATATCTTCCTGATGGATTGACCCTTCTATCATTATGAAATATTCCTCTTTATCTCTAGTAACTTTTTGTTTGTTTTAAAGTATATTTGTCTTAGGATAGCTACTCCAGCTTTCTTGTGGTTGCTATTTGCACAACATATACATTTTCATTCTTTTACTTTTGATCTAATTATATCTTTGAATCTAAAGTGTGTCTTCTGTTCTTCTGTAGACAGTATATAGTCGGATCTTGTGTTTGTTTGCTTGTTTGTTTTATCCAATCTGACAATCTCTCCCTTTCAACTGGATTGCTTAACCCATTTAAACTTAATGTTATTCTTGATATAATTGGAGTTTCATGTGTCATTTACTTTTTGTTTTCCATAGGTCTCTTTTTTGTTCCTCTATTGCTCTTTTTCTACTTTCATTTTCTTTAAGTGAATATTCTCTAATGTAGCATTTTAATTTCTTTAATGATTTTTTTCGATATTTTCAACATTTATTTCCTTAATGGTCACTTTATGGTTTGCCATAAACATATTAACATATAAGAATCAGCTTCAAATTTACACTAACTTAATTCCAATGAAATATAGAAATATTAATTCTATAGAGTTCTATTCCCATCCTTCATTCTGTGATATTTTTATCATAAAAATTACACTTATATAAAAGTTACAAATCCAACATTACATTGTTTTAATTATTGCTTTATGTAGGTTTATGTTCTTTAAAGAAGCTAGGAGAAGAAAGGAGAGCAAGTATATACTTATAGTTTTTGTTATATTACCCTTCTTACTTATCATTTCTGGATCTCTTGATTTGTTCTTGTGGATTTGAGTAACTATCTGGAGTGACTTCTTAGGCCACTATAGCTTTGCTCCCACCTACTTCCTTTGTGCTATTATTTGCAAATATATCATTTCTATATATTGTAGGCTTGAAAATATATTATATGTATTTTGTTTTATAGAACTGTTTTCTAAGTTAGTTGAGAAAAGAAAAGAAGACATATGCATTTGCATATGTTTTATAATTACACAGTTACCCTTATCAGTACTCTTTGTTTTTCATGTCTTTACCCTCTGGGATCATTTGCCTTCATTCTGAAGAATTTTCTTTAGTATTTTTTTAGTTTTTTTTTTTTTGCAACAAATTCTGTTTATTTTATGTTATTTATGTTATTTTTTTATTTTTTTAAAGATTTTATTTATTTATTTGACAGAGAGAGAGATAGTGAGAGCAGGAACACAAGCAGGGGGAGTGGGAGAGGGAGAAGCAGACTTCCCATGGAGCAGGGAGCCCGATGAGGGGCTCGATCCAAGGACCCTGCGATCATGACCTGAGCCGAAAGCAGATGCTTAACAACTGAGCCACCCAGGCCCCCCAACAAATTCAGTTTTTTTTAATATGGCAATGTCTTTAACTTCATATTTGAAAGATACCTTTGCTGGATATAGGGTTCTTGGCTGACAGTTTTGTTTTGTTTTTTTTGAGGGCTTTGTATATAGTATACCACTGCCCCTGGCCTTCATTGATTTTTATAAGAACTCAGCTATTATTCCTATTGGGTTTCCCTTGTTAGTGATGAGTCACTTTTCTCTTGCTGCTTTCAGGATTTTTTTCTTGTCTTTGGTTTTGAGCATATTTACTATTCATGAAAGCAAATCACTTTCATTTATCCTATTTGGAATTTGTCAAGCTTCCCATATGTGTACATTTATGTTTTTTTAATAATTTGGGGATTTTTCAGCCATTATGTCTTTGAATATTTTTTTCTGCTCCTTTCTTCCCCTCTTCTCTTTCTGGTACTTCCATTAAATGTGTGTTGGTACAGTTAGTGTGTCCCACATTTTCCTAAGACCTTCTTCATTTTTCTTGATTCTTTTTTTTTTCCCTCTCTCTCTCTGTTCTTCAGATTGCATAATCTCTTTCAAGTGAAGTCAGTTCTTTCAGAAGAGAATAGCTTTTTTATGGCTTCCCAGGCAAAAATCTCTGAGCCAAGACTTAGGACTTACGGATGAGACAAGGCCAAGCTTTTCTCTGTGTAGGAACTTAGTGCTCAGTTGCAGGAGGCAGGAAAATATCCTCAGGTCTTCTTGCCTCTTTGGATATAAAACCTCTATCTTTCCTGCTGAGACAGGGCAGTCAAGACTCTAGTATGTATGTGTATATATATATCTATATAGAAACATATTGTATATAGTATATATTTAATGCAAATTAAATATATAAATTATTAATATACATTTTATAATTTTAATAATTTAATATATTTTTAATAATTTTGACCAGTTTTTCTGGGGAGTGGGTCTCATGCTGTCATGCCAGAAGTGAAATCTCATTTTTAAAGTGGATTTGCCTCCAGCTGAGCTATTGGTCTTATTTTCCATAGTCAAAGATGTTCTATATGTGAACTATATTATTAAGAGAAATGTAATTGCAGATTTCTTGTACAACCTGAATGACTTTTTTGCTTTTATATCATTCTCTCTAATTATATATTGTTGAATATAAAGAGCAATCTGAGAAGTTGTGATATAGAGCTTTCAAAATATAGATGACTTCTCAGAGAAAAGGCAGATAGTTTGCTCAGAGTGGCTGGTTGTCTGATTTGGGGGGAGACATTATCATTGAACATGGCTCTCTGTACTTGTTCTGACCAACCTCTGTCCCATCTCTGAATCTACATTCTTGACCCACATTTCTTTGCTGATGCCCACCTTACAGGCTGCAAGTCTGAAACAGATAAGGCTCAAGGACAGAATGGTTTTGCACATAAGTTACGAGTATAAAAGCTTATCTTTTAATATTTTATTTTTTTAGGTTGTATCAAAATGTTGAGGGTCAAAAATAGCCTTTGACAATGTCAAAGCCCTTGGCATTAAAATGCCTATAATGGAACCACCAGGTCAAAATTATTACAAATATGTTCCATAAAGAAGAGATTTTTAGCAAACTCTAGACATTGGTGGGACTTAGGTGAGGGAGGGGAAGGATTGAGGAATGTATACCAATGAGGGGTTCAGAGAGCCTTGTGAAGAGGATAAATTTCAGGGAATTCAGGCAAGTCTCAGAAGATGAGGAAACTGAGGCATGTGTCACCAGTATCACATAATTCAGGGATCCTATCTGGTGAGGTGTTATGACTTTTATGAGCTAATATAATCCAGGAATTTTCAGTGATTCTTTGCAGTTCAGATTAAATATTATTGTGGCTTGGTTCTTCTGTTAATAAGATATTTTTATAAATTTTAAATATTTTCAGGAGGGCTGGGAAAGGGGAATATGTTATTCAATGGAACTACTTGCTATGGACAATTAATGAAAAATAATAATGGGGTGAAACAATATTACTATATTTATTTATTACAAAAAATAAAATACCAGCCAATTGTCCATGCCAGATTAGAATAAAACTAATGTTAACTCATGAGAATTATTGAATCAAGACAGAAGGCTAAGGCCTTGAGTGTGACACACACTGCTTTGGGTCATTTGTATTTTCTCACACTACAAATGTCAAGTGCCATTTGGGGGTCAAAACTTCTGAAGGAGAAAATGCAGAAATACAAAGGTCATATAATTCTTACTTTCATTAAATTCAGCTGAACTCCATATCCACTTACATTGGATGCTTCAGCAACATTTTATCAACTTAAGTGTACAGTCTCTCATCTTTCTAGCACTTAAACAAAGATAAATAGTTAGAATTAAGTTAGTTTTTTCTTGGAGATTCTGTTTACAATAAAGAAGGTAGATACACAGTATTCTTAAGACTTTAGCTAGAAATCCATCAATGTTTGGAAAAAAAATGTTTTTCCTCAAATATTGGCCATAAATTAAAATAGAAACACTCCCAGTTTATTGTCCAGTGTATACGTACACATATGTATTTGTATGCATATGCATACACATGTGTATCGGTACATATGTGTGCATGTTTGTATGTTAGTGAAAATCTAACAGTATCTATCAGATGCCTATTAGTTAATTTATAGCTAAATATCCTTATAGTTTTTTTGTTATGTTTTGCATCCCTTAGTAACCACATGATAGGTACTATATATAAAAAGGTTATTCAGGGGCGCCTGGGTGGCTCAGTTGGTTAAGCGACTGCCTTCGGCTCAGGTCATGATCCTGGAGTCCTGGGATCGAGTCCCACATCGGACTCCCTGCTCTGCGGGGAGTCTGCTTCTCCCTCTGACCCTCCCCCCTCTCATGCTCTCTCTCTCTCTCTCTCTCATTCTCTCTCTCAAATAAATAAATAAAATCTTTAAAAAAAAAAAGGTTATTCAGCACTTTGCACTTTGCAGTATGACAATGTGAGGATAAAGGAGAAAGCTAAAAATGCCTGCAATCCATTCAAAATTATTTGTCAAATTGGAATGCCTTGATAATAGGATACATTTATGAATTATTTTAATGATTAATTCATAGTAAAGTATCAAACATTCTCCTATTCATCGTTCTCTCAGTGGTCATTTGTTAATCTATTTTTATATTAAAATAGTGTATGTGCAGCATATACTTCATTAGGAAGGACTTGCAGAAAGTTCTCAGATGAGAATATAGTGAATTCAGGCATTTATTCAGAATGAGACCAGATGTTTTCCCAGGAGTCTTGCATTCCTAACCACAGGCCAATGTCTGCCAGATTTGAGTGTTAGGTCTCAAAAACTAAACACACTGGGCTTAATGCAAATTAAATTAAAATGAGAAAAGTAATTATCCAGGACTTAACCTAACAATGGCCAAGTGAAGAAACTGAGATGACTGTCCTTCATGCAAGGATGTGCTGCTCATCTGCTATTAACAAGGTAAGTTCCTGTGAGATATTTTTCTTGGGTTGTAGTTGTGAGGGGTAGTGCTGCATTAGCTATGTCTTCTCAGGCTTCCTGTCCCCTTATTCCTAAAGGTACAATTGAGAAAACAGCTGGATGGGCTTAAGGAGTAACTTCCTTAACAAAAACTGCATAACAGGAGATATGGCTTAATACATCTACAAAAATAAGCATTGGCCTATGTGCTGAAAATAGTTCTGCTAGGTGGGAGGGCAGGTGGAGGCCATGCTGACAAAATGTAGGGCAATCTTGGTCACACAAATCATGTAGTAGGCCGAAAATATTTTCTGCTTTCCTTTCTCCTCTGACTTTTTTGTTTGTTTGTTTCCATAGGAATTCGGCAGGGAAGGGAGACTGAGGTGCGGGAAGCTGATGATTTACTACATTTGCTTAACATTGATTCATTTATTTATCTGAGCTAGCACTGATCTCACATCCTGAAGATTTACTGCACAGTTGAACAGGGTGGAGAATAATTCAGGACACTCTGATGAGAACCCGTAATAAGGTTTAAATCTGAGGCTAGATCTAATTCCCATGTAAATCCTGCTTGCTCTTGATGTTTCTGTTATGGGGGAGATGTGATTTGGTTTGGGTTATATCTGAACTACACTGTATCGCCTATGTCAGAATTAACTTCATCTGCAAGAAAGCATTAATTCTTAGACTCAGAGGTATAGACTTTTAGAGCTGGAAAACATATCTGATTTAGGTTCCTGTTTTTATAAATAGGAAACTTGCTAAGTTTTATAAATAAGACTTGCTCAAGGTCACACAGCCTATTAACATTTCTCCTTAGATTATGCAACAGCTTTTAGTATCTTGGGAGATTACCTTTTAACCACACTGTAAAACACATCAGTTCTGAAATCACTGGGATTTCTCTGGCTACAGTCCTGATTTGGGCAGCTTCTTTAATGCCTATCTTTTCTTGAACAATCCCAAATGCAATAATAAGCTTTCTGGAATCTTTTAGCCATGCATGAGAGTGGGCACATTTGTGGCAACTGAAAATCTCAAAGGATGTAGCTACAGGACTCATCTTGTGATAGTGCAATAACATGATACAATTTAAAAAATATTCTGTTTAGCTGAAAACATGGCATATAAGCCATCTAAGTTTGTTGTGGGAGGTATAAACTCACTCCTAATGTGAATTTATAAGTGAATAGTTAAGGAGTTGCCAGAAAAGACAATGGTACATGTTTATAATCTCCCCCTGAAATCTCCTGTTCTTCCTCATGCTCATAATAAATTTGAGTGCAGTAGAATTCAGTGGGTACTTCTGTTTCACTTGTTTTATATTAAACAAGTATTTATAGATAGATTTTTATCTACCTGACACTCATTTTTCCCACATGAGATTTTTTTCCTACAAGAATTTAGGCTGAAATGAGGGGAATTTATTTTCCTGAATAACAGAATTTTATAGCAGGAATATATGTTAAAGACCACTTCTACTTCTCTATTTACTATTGGGAAGCTAAGTAACATAGACATAAGACCACTTATCCGGGATGTAGAACTGGGATTAGATTTTCTAGAGTTAGCATGTGCTCTTATTTAGTGTCTTTCTATGTGAAACCATGATTTCATAAGTGAGAATTAAAAAAAAAGTTTAGGACAAGTTCTACTGACTTGGGCAAAAACAATCTTTGTTCTTGATCCAACTAGTAAGTTCACATTCAGATATGACCTACAGACATGTTTTCAAAACTGAAAACCTATCTCATTTCTCCTATAAAAGGAAAAATATAATTTATATCAATTTGGTATTAGGATAAGATCTTGTAAATATACTTCCAAAGAGACTGGACAAGTATAGACCCATCAGCATGAGCCACTTTCACTAGAAGAATTACATTTAGACTCTGGCTCTTTAGGATTTGCCAGTTGGGTTTGGCTGCTGAATGTACATGGAAAAGCCTTTCAGTATGGGATCATGGGTCGAGATTTAGGAGCCATCTTGCCCTACCTTTATTTCATAAATGAGAACAATGATTGCTATGAGAGTTGTGGCTTGTGCAAGAACACATAGTCATTTTAGTGGTTTAACAGCAAAACTCATCGATTCAAGCTTTTGACTTCCACTAACCTGCCAGCCCGTGTACTATACTCTTCCCATAGTCAAATATTCCAAGATTCTCAAAAGTATGATCTACCTGAACATGCTCTCAACATAGACATTTTCTTCCTGAGCCAAAAGAGCTGTGGCATAGCCATGGAGTTCAAAGTAAGTTTGAAACTTGAAATCTATTGGTGCCTCATTCAAGTTCCAGACCACTGTCCTTTGTATGCAGTCAGACTGCCTTCTCTGAGAAACCCAAACTTTTAAGCAATGTTGAATATGTTTAATTGCTGTTTAGAATTAGTCAGATTCCTCCATGGAGTATGTAAATCCCGGCAGGTATCTGGAACAAACTACAATCTTTGCTTAATCTAAGCTTTCATTTAAAGTTTTTCTATAAAATATGAATTTGTGAATGGGAGTTGATGGCGAGAGGCAGGGGAGTTACAGGATATTGAATGAGCTGTCACATTACCATAACCTGATTTAGATCCCCAGAAGGCAATTGTGCCTGGAATTTTCTGGGCTCAAGTGCTGATGGGAGAGTTCTACGTAAAGAGATTATGACAGACTCAGCCTCCGGAGTGACTGTTAGGGCAACGAATTGTGACTGGGGGTGAAATTCATGGGTATGCAAAGGAATGCTTTCAGGGAAGGACATTACTGGGGCAAAGAAGGAGAGTTAAATTAGGAATTTTAAGGGCATAGAAAATTTCAGGATCAGAATAACTTGTAGCAGGTGCACTGAATCATAAATCATGAATTAAAAAAATACTGCCACACGTCAGTCATCACAGTAGAGTAGCTGAGGCGTTGATTAACTGATACCATTTTAGAACTTCTTAGGAGCAAAAGCTTAAATTTCCAATTCTGTGGGCAATGTTTCACCCAGACTTCACATCTTCAAGCTAAGGGGGCAGGCTGACCACAAGGTAGTAGTAGATTTCGTGTCATTGAACTTAAGCAGCAGTTCGGAAACCTCCTTTGTTAACAGGGAAAAGCTTGCAGCGAACTTTGTAATCTCCCCCACTTTAATTCTGTGCTATGGTTTTGAGGGGTACAAAGATGAGTGCTTACTCCCCCAAAAGGGTCAGTAATTCTGCTTGGAGAGCATAGCCTGGGCTCAGTGCTGACTCACTGTACCATCTTGATGAGGCAAATGAGATCCGGAGAAGCAGGGACTTCACTAAGGTCTTACACATACTGAGGCATGGAGTGAAAAGCTAATGTTGATTGAGGGCTTACTCTATGCCAAGCACTTTTCTAAGTACTTTAAACGTATTAACTAATTTAGGCCTCAGGATTCCTCCCTACAGTGCGTACTATTATCAGCCCCCATTTTGAAATGAAGGAAGTTTAGATAACTTGCCCAGGCTGCACAGGTAGGATGTGGTGGTTGTGGGGTTTGAACCTAAGTGATTTTATCACATAGCTCCTAACTAACTGCATTTAGTACTGCCAAGTTTCCTGAATCCTTTCCCCTACATCCAGTTCCTATTGTCTGATAGGGCATCTTTGCCCCTTTCTTCAGGCAAGGGGATCATGGTTCAAATCATATTTGTCTTGTTCTCCCACATTTACAGCATACCCTGGAAATAATGATGTCACTGCAGATATTGCCTTATTAAGTAATTTTTGATCTGCTTCAGAGAGCTCAATTTACAAAAGATCTATCATTAACTAGTGGTCAGTGTTTTCCCTCAGATTGAACGAAGGATTGGTCATGGAAATAGAGGGAGATTCAAGCTTTTGCTCCTAAAATGCTACACAATGGTACTGTTCCATTAATACCTTGGCTACTAAACTCCATGTGACTGTGGGTTTTTTTATTCATGACTTACGATACAATGTACCCTCTATGCATTATTCGTTTTTTTAAATTTTTTAAAAAGATTTTATTTATTTATTTGACAGAGAGAGACACAGTGAGAGAGAGACCACAAGCAGGGGCAGAGGGAGAGGGAGAAGCAGGCTTCTCACATTGTAGGGAGCCCGATGTGGGGCTTGATCCCAGGACGCTGGGACTATGACCTCTGCCGAAGGCAGACGCTTAACCACTGAGCCACCCAGGCGCCCCCTCTATGCATTATTCTGATTCTGAAATTGCCAATGCCCTTAAAATTTCAAGTTTAACTATTTTCAGTCCCAGAATTATTCCATTCTTATCAACTCTCTGGTCAAAAGAAACTCTTGGATTTAAATATAAAGAATAAAAAGTGACAAAAAAGTGGAGTACAAATCCCAGAAGGTATTAAAGGTATTCACATCCAGACTGTTCGTTCTAAAACACATAAATGATGCCACCAGTAGTTGCTTTTGACCAGTCTTTTGTTGGCAGTCAGAGCCAGAGCTAGCCCATGGTTTTCTGTGGTGTCCAGTCTGAAGATAACTGCATACCACTGTATTATTGAGTAGGCCATTTTGATTAGATTTTATTCATTCACTTTCTGAATTCTTAGTATGATGGGTGCAGGAAAGTTCCTACTTGAAGAGTTTGTAGTCTAGCATGACTATGGTACTGTGTAATAACTAGACAGGATTACAAACAAGGAGCTATCTCAACAGTTTTTATCAATTAATTATGTAGTTGGAAAAAAATCAAGAGTGTATGAATTACTCAACTTAAGAACAATTGTATCCCAATAGGTCGTTTATAAATTGACTATTTGGAACCCCAAACATATTTTTTTTCCAGGTTGGATCACAGAAATTGCACCTGAATGACGTTTTCCTCTGCATTTAAGTCCTAATAGCAGCGAGGAAGAGGATGGTTAGCAAACAGGAAGGAGGAAGGTAAGAGAGAGTAAGCAGGACAGCCCCAGAAAACGCAGGCAGTAACATGATCGGACCCTGACCCGGGCCAGCTCCTTGATCTCTGTGAGCCTTGGTTTCTTTACTGTAAAAGAAATAGTTACATAACTCCCAAAAGCATGAAGCATCTGGCAAAGTGGCCAGTACCTGCTTTCCTGGGTAGGAACTTTCTGCAACTCCTCTACTTTCTAGTGCCCTAATTTACAGACTTCTAAATTCTCCATCAACATTAGCCAAAATTAGCGCATTCTCTCAAATTATCTTTCACCAGAATTACCTGCCTTTCCTTTCGAGCTGTTCAAAACTCTGATTAACTCAGGATTGTTGATCTTGGCTGGGTGTTAGGAGGCAAACAACGAACTCACACAAATGCATGAAGGCTTGACAGTCTCTGAAATCTCAAGTTAGTTGCATTAAAAAAAAAAAAAAACCTGCTTATTATCCAGAAAGCATGTCTCAGTGATGCGATTTCAGTCAGCATGCCAAAGTGAAGTCAAAACTTCAGGCACAGTAGGGGAAAGATATTTTTGGGCTGGTGAAGGTCAGCTCATTCTGCGTACCTGTCCCTGGTCAGCTCCACGCTGCATTTCCTTTTTCACAGTATCTTTCCTTTCTTTACTTCTGAACCTCCAATTTCTCTAAAGCTTTTTGCCTGCCCAGAGTGGCTTTTTGGCAGGAGCACCAGGGGTTCCAGAGGTGAGGAGACAAAGGGAAGAAGGGGCATTTGCACATGCTGTTCATATTCCTGAGTCATTTATAGGTAAGGGTTGTCTCTACTAGCACTTCAGATGCTCTTTACAAGGCTGTGATAATAGCTGTGGGGTTGTTTAGATGTGAGTTTGGATCAAAATGTTCATTGGCAGTGAAAATATAAATTAATGGAACCACCAAAGACTTTCCAGTGGCCTTACAGATAAGTTTTGTAAGAAAGATTGACTTACAAATATTTTTTAACAAACTGCAAAACTTTCATGTTTGAATTGGCATGGATCTTGGAGATTTATTGTGTCCTAGACGCCCATTTTAAATACAAGGAAACCAAATCCCAGAAAGGGAAACATGAACAGCCTCTCTACTTGCTTTTGTTCTCATTTCCTCTGGCTCTTCCGCAGAGCTGGGAGAACAGGCGTGGAATGACAGTGGTCAAGTGTGCCCATGTTACTCACTGGAAGGCAGGTTCCTCCCCAGATGGTCAGCTTTAAAAAGAAGCTGCTGAGTAAAGGAAAGTAGAGCGCTAAATATGTGGCAACTTCTCTGAAGTGTGAGGCAAGGAATGGGGAAGGGAATCTTGCACATTTACATGCTCAGAACTGCCATCTCAGTACCATAACTTGACTCCCTGCTCACATTAGCTGTAGTGGGAAGATGTAGAAATGATACCAGAAGGATTGTTTGGGGAGCTCACCCCATTTTATACAGGCCTATTATGTAACACCAGAACCCCCTGATGTTTCCTCTTCTTATGCTAATTAAGGAAAAAATTATAATTTGTCAAAAAGGCTAAAAATACTTAACTCTACCTCACAAAGTGGTGGGAGTATCAAATGAGGTAATGTATGTAACATATTTTATAAACAAGTGTACACAAATGCAAGATGTTCTCACAAATGCCGACCACCTTACACATGACATTTTTACTCCGTCTTTCCTCTTTCAGAATTGATTAAGTTTTTCTTCAGGCTGGCATAATTCTCATGATGTCAGTTCATGAGTAGAGGTTCAGTTTTTTATGGTTGGGACTTAAATGCATTGCCAGGGGGAGTATGGAGGGTCAGAATCAAAGCTTGGTAGATTTCTAGTTATCACTGCTCCTTCACATTCCTCTGAAAAGTGCAGGTCAGTGGGCAAATGCTCTAGGGCCTGCTGGGGATATCTGACCCTGAAAATAGTGAAAAAATTAAATTAAGATTTTTTACTGTGCCCCCAGCAAAAACAGTTACTGAACCAAATGTTAGTGTGACTGAAACCTATGGTCGTAATTGTGATTCAAGGACAGTTCTTAGAACGTGTGCCTTCCCCTTAATGAAATGTTTTAATTATATTATATAATTTTTAATCTTTCATGGAAAATACCATAATTTCTTCTGCTGAATCCTTGAATTTCCACTTCTCTGTAGCTTGGTGTTTTAACTTAATCAAACATTTATCATTGCAAAGAAATTCAAGAACAAAGTAATTTTCATTGCTTGGTCCTTCACCAAGCCAGCGTTTGACCTGTGCTATCCATATTTCATACATAAACAATGATAATTTCTCCATTATTTAAAAAGTACATAGATATATGACCCAGTCAATTATGTTAACTATCCAAGAGTATATTCATTTCGAAATTACCCAGTTAAATAACAGAGTGTATTAACTTTATTTTGTAATGTACGTGTGTTTAAAGATTTAAAAAGAAATTACAACCATTATATTTTGCTTAAATACACTTGAAGGCTTTGTATAAGTTACTCATAATGTCTCTGTTGACCTTAATGATGCATATTGCAAAAGTCTATCATAAATATTTTTAACAACTCACAGAACAAGAATCTTCCTGCAGTGAGGTAGGATTTGCCAGTCTGACATAGGGATGGATGTGCAGAAAACAGCATATAAGATCACAGAGTTGGGAGCAGCTTTCAGAGTCCAGAATCTAGGCAAAGACAAGGCAAGGGTGAATAACATACAATAGCCAGGGGTTGGGAACATCCCGGGGGTCAAATAGAGATAAAGAGCCTGGTAGATATAAGAAATCAGCTGTCAGAGGAGCAAAAATAGACCAGTCATTTTTAATGAGGGAAGTGGGTCAGGACACCTGTGATCACACCACACCAACCACTGGACATCACTGAAGTTTTTTTTAGTCCAGCTTGGGCTATTTTGCAAGTTTAATTAATGCTGTGGAGCTTCTCCAAAAACATGTACACTTTTCTTGCAGTTTGAGGGCATGGTTCATTGCTGGTAATCTTCTAAGTGTCCATAGACTGCAACACGAAAACTATTCTCATTTGATGCAAAGTCTTTTTTAGTTAGGAGATCTGCATCTTACTGGATGGTCATGGTTGAAGGTTAATTATCATATACTGCATCTACCTGATTCTGAAGATAAATCAGGCAAATTCCTAAGTTTTTGTTTCCCCTACTAATGAGGGATTTTCATAACCCCTTGCTATTTCTTTTACCTATCCGAAAAACCCAAAACAATGCAAAACAACAACAAAACAAAACACAATAAGCCAGACAGGGAAAATTATTGACAGTTTTCTGAGGTTGCCCAACTGTAAACTCTTCTTCATGCTTCTCCATTACCAATTTGGACAATGAGTGTCAGGAACATAGGTAGCATTTTCAGACTATTTTATATGTATTTGTACTCAACCGTTGGGATGCTATCACAGAAACCTTCAAATGCATTCTCAGCAGTACAAAGCAGGTCCTTCAGTCACATGAAGTGCTCATGTTTCTCTACATCTGGGCATCAAGGTCATCAGTAAGCCTCATGTATGTTTTGTTTTATGAGAGTGATTGTCCTTTCAATGTTGGGGTGATAGGGCCAATATTTTGGATCTACACTTTGGTCAAAGGTCAGTTTTTTTGGACTCTATATTCACTTAAATGGGGCAGAAAAATGAATAAGTGATGAATAATAATTTAGATCAAGTATTCTCTTTCACTTGAGATACTTCAAAATATTTGGGTGAGTTGCTTAATTTTTCATTTTTTTTTACTAATTCACATATGGGCATTTTTTAAATAATGCATTGTATGCAATGCAGTTAAGACAATAATGATTTTTTTCCTTCTAAAAATGGAGGGCATTCATTTCAAATTCATTCCTTTAAAATTGTTACTTTTACGTCGAAAAAATCTGACATTTATGTTTATGCAACTCGTGATTTTTACTAATTGTTATGTGTTTGGAAGTAAAGTCCTTTATGGCTTTTATATCATAGCGTTGGAACCCCAAAGGTTCTGTAATATAAGCAGCAGAAATAAACAGGAAAGATAACAAACAGATAAGCAAGTGAATATGAACACAACACTATGTGATATTCTGTTTAAAAATGCATAACCTGAATCTAAACAGAAGGAACTATCTGGGAAATTTGAAGTGAAGAACATTCCTCAAAATGACAGATCTCTATTCCTAAAACATGTCAAAGTCCTGAAAACGTTTACGTTTAAGGAACATTGTGGGGGCAATTGGCAAAATTTGAATATGTATTAGATCAATGTTCAATTTCCTGAATATTATAATTCTACTTTAGGTACATAACAATATATCTTTGTGTTTATGAAGTATACATCTAGACATGAGGTCTGCAACTAACTCATTTCCCCCCCAGCTTCACTGAAATATAATTGACCTATAACATTGTATAAGTTTAAGGTGTACACTCTTTTGATCTGATACACTTATATATTGTAAACTGATTACCACCCTTTTGTTTACTAGCACCTCCATCATGTCATGTCACATAATTGCCATTTCTTTTTGTGGTGAGAACTTAAAATTTACTCTCTGAGCAACACTCAAGTATATACAAAATTATTACTATAATCACCATGCTGTATATTAGATTCCCAGAATTTACTTATCTAATAACTTTGACCAACATCTTATTTCTCACACATTCAACGCCTGGTAACCACCACTCTATTTTCTGAGTGTGTTAGGTTTCACATATAAGCGAGATCATCCAGTATTTGGCTTTTTCTGTCTGACTGATTTCACTTAGTATAATGCCCTCAAAGTTCATCTATGCTGTCACAAATTGAAGAATTTCCTTCTTTCTCCCAATGGAATAATGTAACATTGTATATATATGTTACATTTTTATCCATTCATCAGTTGATGAACAACTTAGGTTTTTTCCATATCTTAGTTATTGTAAATAGGAGTACAGATATCTGTTCAATATCCTGTTTTCATTTCCTTTAGATATGTACCCAAAAGTGGGATTGCTGGATATATGGTTGTTCCATTTTTAATTTTTTGATGACCCTCCATATTGTTTTGCATAGTGGCTGTACCAAATTATATTGCCACCAACAGTGCACAAGGAAACCCCTTTCTCCATATCTTTGCCGTTATTTATCTCTTGCCTTTTTGATGACAGCCATTATAACAGGTATGAGGTGATGTCCCACTATGATTTTGATTTGCATTTCTTTGATGAATATTGATGTCCAGTACCTTTTCATGTACCTGTTGACCATTTGTATGTCTATTGGAAAAATGCCTATTTAGTACCTCAGCCAATTTTTTAATTATTTTTTTGCTATTAAGTTGTATGAGTTCTTTATATATTCCAGATATTAACCCATTATCAGATATATAATTTGCAATATTTTTCCCTGTCATAGATTGTCTTTTCATTTTGTTGACAGTTTGTTTTGCTGGTCAGAATCTTTTTAGTTGGCTGTAGTTCTATCCATTAATTTTTTATTTTGTTGGCTCTTTTTGGATTTCTTTTTGAACTATTGATTGTTTAGGAATGTGTTGCTTAATTTCCATATATTAGTGAATTTTCCAGCTTTCCTCATGTTATTTATTTCTAGTTTCATACCATTGTGGTTAGAAAAGATATTTGGTATGATTTCAATCTTCTTAAATTTTCTAAGATTTTTTTGGTGACCTATCATATGATTTATCCTGAAGAATGTTCCATGGGTGCTTGAGAAGTATATGTATTTTGTTGCTGTTGGATGGAAAACTCTGTATATATCTGTTAGGTCGATTTGGTCTAAAGTATGGTTCAAGTCCAACATTTCTATGTTGATTTTCTGTCTATATTTAGCCATTATTGAAAGTGAGTATAAAGTCCCCTACTATTATATTTCTTTCTCTTTTCCCTTTAGATCTGTTAGTATTTGCTTAGTATACTTAAGTGCTATAACACTGGGTGTAATGTAAATTTCACATATGTATGCATAATTTATAACATATTTATGATTCTTGGCCCCCTTATAATTATATAATGAGCTTCTTTGTCTCTTGTTACCCTTTTTGGCTGAAATGTACTTTGTATGATATAAATATAGCTACCCCTGCCCTCGTTTAGTTTTCACTTGCATGGGATATATTTTTCCATACTTTCACTTGGAATCTATATGTGTCCTTAAAGCTGAAGTGAGTCTTTTGTAGACAGCATATAGTTAGTTATTGTTTTCTAATCTGTCCAGTAGCTCTATGTCTGGTTGGTGAATTGAATCCATTTACATTTAGAGTAATTGTTGATAGGTAATGGCCTACTAATGGCATCTTATTAATTATTTTTTGACTGCTTTATAGTTCCCTTGTTCCTTTCTTTCTCTTTTGCTGCCTTCCTTTGTGAATTAATGATTTTTCTGTATTGGTATGCTTTGATTTCTTTCTCTTTATGCTCTTTTGTGAATCTACTGCAGTGTTTTGCTTTGTGTTACTAAAAATCTTGTAGAAAACATCATATATATGATGACACATATATCTAGATATATATATAATCTAATATATATGCTGATATTTATGCTGATAGCTTCAATCATGTGCAAAAGCCCTACACCTTTAAATCTCCACTTTTATGTTTTTGATGTCATAACATATTTTTATATTGCATATTCATTTAAAATTATTGTAGTTATAACTATTTTTATTACTTTTGTCCTTTAATCTTTATGCTAGTTAAATAGTTAACACATCATCATATTATAGTGTCAGTGTATTCAAAACCTGACTGTACCCTTACCTTTACCGGTGGGTTGTATATTTCCATATGTTTTCAAGTCACTGATTAACATCCTTTCAATTCAGCTTAAAGAACTCTTTTCAACATTTTTTACAAGGGGTATTTAATGGTATGAATTCCCTCAGCTTTTGTTTATTAGGGAGCCTTTATCTTGCCTTTATTTCTGAAGGAAACTTTGCAGCATGAAGTATTCTTGTTTGCTAGTTCTTTCTTTCAGCACTTTGAATATATCATCCTATTCTCTCCTGGCTTGCAAAGTCTCTGCTAAGAAATCTGCTGAGAGCCTTATGGGGGTTTCCTTGTTGGAAAGAAAGTTTTTTCTCTTGCTGCTTTTAAAATCCTCTCTTTTTCTTTGATTTATGCCATTTTATTTTGATGTGTCTGGGAGGAGGTTTTTTTGGATTGAAATTTGGGGGTTACCTATGAGCTTCATGAACTTAGATGTTCAAATCTCTCCCCAGGTTTGGGAAGTTCTCAGCTATTATTTCTTTAAATAAGCTGTCTGCTTCTTTCTCCTCTTCTCCTCTGGGACTCCAGTGATGAATACATTATTTTTCTTAATAGTGTCCTGTAAGTCCTATATGTTTTCTTTATTCCTTTTCATTCATTTTTCTTTTGCTCCTCAGATTAGATACTTTCAATTGGTCTTCTCTAGCTCATTGATTCTTTCTTCTGGTTGGCCAAGTTGGTTGTTGAAACTCTCTGTGGAATTCTTCAGTTCCATCATTGTGTTCTTCAGTACCAAAATTTCTGTTTGGTTCTTTTTATGATTTCTGTCTCTGTGTTGAATTTCTCATTTTGTTCTTGTATTATTTTCCTGATAGCATTAAATTGTTTTTCTGTATTCTCTTTAGCTTTCTTATTATTTTCATTATTTGTTGAAAAACTCCTGGATCTCCATTTTGTGGTCTAGTTATAGGAGGTTTACTGTATTTCTTCAGTAGAGTCATGTTTCCTTGATTCTTCATGATTCCTGTAGCCTTGTGTAGGTTTCTGAACATTTAAAGGAATAGTAACTTCTTCCAGAGTTTATGGACTGACTTTGGTAAGGGAAGACTTTTACCTATGAGTGGGGGCATGCTTGAATGTGTTGTGACCCCAGGTTTAATGGTGAAAGGTGCCAGGTGTGGGGGCATGTGGTGCCATCACATCTATGGGGGCTCAGGCCACTGGGGTCCATAGCATTGACAACTGTTGGTCCTTAGCAAATACTGTGTGGGGTCTGTAGTTGCTTTACATACAGTACTGGGGACCAGGGCAGGCAGCAAGGTCTAAGACCAACTGTAGGCTCACTGGCAGCTGCAGGGGCCCTGGCTGTTGACATGCTCTCCCATGGCTTCACTATCTCCCCCATAAGCATGTACACTACAGTGGATTCTGATGATGAGTCAGGCTAAGAACACACAGGTGAGTAGCTGGAGGGACTAGCTACAGGTAAGCATGGTGGTGCAGGCTAATGAGAGAAGACAGAGCCTGGTCTGGGTCCACAAGCATCTGTGGAGGCCCTGGCTATTGCCTTTCCTTCTTGGTGCTGCACAGTTTTCCTCCGGGTATGTACAATGCAGTGGCGGTAGGAGATGGGGATCAGGCCAGCAGCATATACAACTATATAGCCAAGATGGCTAGCCCTGAGCCCATACATAGCAGAGGGGTTCAGCTGTGGGATCGAGGATGGCATCTTGCACTTGTGAAACCACAAGATCTGAGCTGGTTGCTGGTTCCAGGGCTCTAACAGGGTCTGGGGTGGTTGGGAGTGGGGGGTGGGGAGGAATTCAAGTGCCTGGTGTCAGTGATTGCAGATACCTGTGAGGCAAAAGTTGGTGAAGTGTGAAGTTATTCTCAAGATTTTTTTCCCACTGTGTTGCTAAAATTTCTTAAGTGGTCTCCAGAGCTCTTTCAGGGCTGTTTTTATTCACGGATAACTGTCTAATTGTTGATATTTGTTGGGGGATGGAGGCTGGGGTCTCCTACATTACATTTTGATGACATTAGTCTGCAACTCTTAAATGTTTCATAATAAACCAACAATGTCTGTGTGTGTGTGAGAGTACACAAATGTGATAAAATGTCAACAATTTTAAATCTCAGTGAATGCCATTTTTCAACTCTGTAAATTTAAAATTACTTCAGAATACTATGAAATATTTCAACTACACTTTGAAATAAAAAGAGCACTGGGTGTTATACACAAACAATGAATCATGGAACACTACATCAAAAACTAATGATGTAATGTATGGTGATTAACATAACATAATAAAATAAAAAAAAAGAAAGAAAGAAAAAGATGAGACTATCTCTTAGTGAGCACTGGATTTCATCTGACACTGTATTCACTTGATTTTTTCTTAAATATCTCATTCAGAAAGTGATCACTCCAGAATCTAAGTCTGTCAAACCTCATAGCCCATGTTCTTTTTATTAATTTTTACTATCAGATAAATGGTCTGTTATGTTACTTACTTAAAGATTCATGTGCCAAGTTCCAGTCTACTCAGAAGTAGGAAAAAGTTTCTTTCTTCTGCTGAGTCATGGTAATTTTACCAGGTGACACCCTGGGTAAACCTTCTTTGGGACCACAGTCCCAAGTACAGCACTAGGATCAGACCCATTTAGTTGAAGTCCTGCTCTATTTCTTTGAAATAATTTAAATTACTTAATCCCTTTAAACTCTGCTATCCACATCTGGATTGAGTGAGATAATGCATGTAGCGCATTAATAGATATAACTACTCAAAAAATATAACCTAATATTTCAATAATATTTTGTGAATAATTACTTAGCGTATGCTTTATATCATTGTTAATCTATCCATGCCTTCTGGTGAACAATTTTTTTTTTCTTTTCAAAATAATCACTAACAATATTTGTCAGGACAGTCTAGGTTACGTGGTAACAAAAACCTCTCAAATTTCCATGGCTTAGTAGAATAAACAAAAAGCCCTGAGCAGATGGGCAAGAACTTTTTTCCATTCAGATATTTTGTCTAATGTCCAAGTGGAGGTGGTCTCCACCTCTTGTTCTTGGGAACCCACAGCCTCTTCAGCTAAAGTAGCCAAGAAGAGAGAAGCTGGAGAATCACATCTAGGGTTGTCATTGCCTCTGCTAGGAAGTGACACGTGCCACTTTCCCCTCACATTTATTTCCTTGGTCTACACAATGCACTGTGGCTGAGAAGAGCCTCTTCCTCAGGCCCAGAAGGAGACAGCTGATGTGGTGACAGTTGTAACCTCTCCCTGGAGCTCTTTGCATTACACAGTGCCTATCTTCTTAATCTTGCCTTAATGTATCTTTTGTGGTTTCTGTATGTGTGTGTTTGTAAGTTGATGTTTCAAAACAAATCTGTTTCATGAAAAGAGCCTGTGGAAAATGACTCCCTGAGATTTTTTCCTGGAAAAATTTTATTTCATCATTTTGCTGTTTCTACTTCCTATTATAGTGTTATTTGAGGATAATTCTTTGTCACATTGAGAATTTACATCTATTGTGCTTTGTTAGTTTCAAGGAAATTATGCTTGTAAATTTAGTCATTTTCCAGAACTATTCCATCAAAAACCCATCATCAAATTACTGAGTTATTACTACTGTTTACATTCATCATGGAAGTTAATACTTTCTAGATACAACACTTAATGGAAGAAGATTAATCTACATAGAGCAATGGTGATAATATACTCTTTCTTAAAACTAACATTATGCTAGAGAATTGAGTGTTTTTCAAAACCAACTTATTTTAATTGTGGCTAGGCACCATGAAAAACAACTGGCTGAAAGCCCTCAAAGAGAACTGGTTGTAAAACATACATTTGAATAATGCCAACAATAACTAGGAAATCCTCACAAGTTTATGATTTTGGAAATGGAAATAATGTGGCTCAGTTTGAAAAGGGATTCAGAACATCAAATGCTTAATCTCTTATTTTTTATTTTAAGAACTCTTCGGTAAACATGATGACTCTTAGCCTGTCTTATTATTTTTGCTTCCATGTGGTCAGAAATATAAGAGACATTTTATTTCTCAAGATATTTTGAAATTACAGTTTCAGATCCTACTGAGTAACAGACATGGTAGAAGCAAATAAAAACAAAGGGCTTATTACTGTGAATTTTTAAAAAGTATTTTCTTTTAAATATAAAAATGTATACTCAATTTGAATTTGGGTATTTAGGAGGTCATAGTTATTCCAAGACACTAGGTAGTGGAGAAATGGGAATGTTACCTTCATGTCCAAGTGCTGGAATTGCTGCCCACTCTCCCCCTTCCAGAGAGGAGATCATGTAAAGAAAGCAGAGTCCTGGAGATCTGTCAAGAATAGTGTGAAATGACATTTAAACCCTCAAACTCTCACGACCCCAAAACAGTCTAGTCACAAATCTGTTAATTCTGCTTCAAAGATCCTCTTGAATTGTTCCTGTTCCATTATCAGCCAAGTTCAAGCCACCGTCTTGTCTTGTTCAAACTCCTGGGCCCCCATGTTAGCCTGATGATCTAGTTTAGATCTTGCCCTGGTGTAGCCTCCATTCTGAACTCTGATAGTGTAGAAACTCTGATAATGTTGCCCCTACCACTTTTCTCCTCCTGGACGCATTTCAGTGGCTATCTACTGCCCACAGAATGAAGTCTCAACTTCTCACTCAGGTCTGGGAGGCTTGTCCTGACGGTCCACTTGCCTCCCTCTTCAGCTTCCTCAGTGCCAATTGCCCCCTTGTTTTCTTCATCTCAGTTGTATTCCTCCTCTGTCATATAGCAGGACCCTTCTATCTGGGTTCCTTGAAGTCTGTGGTGGGGGGATAAAGAAGAGGAAAGAGGAAGATGAAAATATAAACTTAAAGAACTATTTGGATAAAGACTGAGCTACTGGGCCACACACAGTAAAAACTAGAACATTAACAAAAATAGTGTTCCTTAATTTATACATATTGCTATAGATCAGACCTGTTCATCTATTATGGTCTGACTGGATAAATCACTTTAGAAAGTGTCTATAATCTGGACAGTTTCTGTTTGGAAACAGGCATCTTTATGGAAAGGGACCTTAGTGACTGAGGGGGAAACTTTTGACTAGGTTCCAGTGTAAAGTGTGTTGCTCAAATTCATGACCTGGTTTCATAAATCTTCCTCTTTATAGGCACAACTCTACATTTTTAGTTTCAGGTGGAGCCCTCAATATCTTTTTCATTGTTTTTAATGCATGCTTGTTCAGGCTAGTATATACAAGACCCAAATTGTGAATTGATCACTCAACATTTAAATCTGGTCTCCTTAAAAAGTGACTATAATCAAGAGCAGGTCCAGCCTTTTTATTCAGGAATAGCACAATGATGTGATTAATTGTTTGGACATAGAAACTATGGGACTTGTCTTAAAGTGCATTTGCATGGTAAACACACCATTTCTTGTATAGATTTTGTTTATTTGTGGTAACTCTGCAAGATGCTGAAGGAGGGTATAGGGAGACTAAAGCCACAGCCCTCCCAGCCATTGCTACATTTAGCAAAATGGTTAGATATTTCCCCTCGGTGTATCATTGCCCTAATATCACAATCACTTGTTTTATTTCTTAATTGTGCAACATCATGGTTTATCTTCTGAGGCATGCTTGTCTCAGATCCCTGTGCATGCAAGTCCAGGGAGAGACTGACTTACACCTTTTTCTTTCTTAGCATCCACTACCATGTCTTATATCTAGCTGAACCTCAATAAATGTTTTATTAATAAATTAGTGGTGACTTTGTAAATGTGTCTACTTAGCAATAGAAACTGACTAGTCTTCATGTGCCAAGCCTGGTATATCATAACCAAATAGTGTCTCCAAAGGGGAATTTAAGTAATAGTTTGTTTCTTGGTTATCTCATTTTTGGCATTTAATTTTAGATTTTAGGCTTTATTACAGAAGTTATAGGATTGGTTTCAAATAATCCTAACAGTTGAGACTTGGAAGGATGTTAGACAATTAGTCAAGTGTACAGATTTAGAAAAGGAGTACCCAAAAGGGTGAGCCCTGGTTCCAAGTCTCAGAACTCTCTGGTGTCCAGGGGATGAAAAACCTTGATTTATCACTTCCTTTATGGTGCTTTTTACATTCTATGAGAAATGAAAGCTAACATAGTGAGAGCTGGTCACCCTCACTTTAGTCCTGGCCTCTATTATGGCTTTTAACTAGACATTTCTAAAACTATAATTTCAAATTGGATTATATTTTAAAAGTACACTAATTGGGGGCCTGGGTGGCTCAGTCAGTTAAGCATCCGACTCAATTTGAGCTCAGGTCATGAGATTGAACCCCACTTAGGGCTCTGTGCTGGGCATGGGGCCTGCTGAAGATTGTCTCTTGCCTTCTCCCTCTGCCCCTCCTCTCCACCTCTAAAAAAAAAAAAAAAAGTACAATAATTAAAACTCTAGCCATATGACAAAGCCTTAAGAATGGTGGGGACTATTAATATTAGGGTGTGAATTCCAAGAACAGCATCCCATTCATTTTGACACTCTTATGTGAAATAGCCAATAGGGCCAATCTGCCTTTAAACTATAGGAATTAGGAAAATAATACACCTGAAGAAAATACCTCAGCTTTAAAAATTAATTTTATTATCCATAATAAAAGGATGTTATATATATAGTATATTTGGCAATTCAACTTTGTAATTTCTCTCTTGTACTTATTTCAAAGGCAAAACCCTTTACTAAACAGTTCTTACCTGGGGTTTCTGACCTCAGCCTTGACATTCTCCACAAGAATAGACACTTATTTTATATATTATAGTTGGTAGACAAAGACACTTGTCCCTGTGAAAGGTATCTTTCTTTAGTTCTCAAATTATTTTGGTTATTTTCATGTGGCAAGTATTGGCAAATATCAGGCACATTTAGAACTGAGAATTTCTCTCTCTTTAGTTTCTCCATCAAGTTTTATTATAGAAAAATATGGAAATAATCTGAAAAAATAGATCAGTACATTGATTCTATATTATGTGGCAAGTTCAACCTGGAAAATAAAATTTAAAAAAATCTCAGCATGTGCATTTTGCTTTTTACAAACTCCTTTTAATCTTGGGCTGATCTTAGTTTCCATATTTCCTATCTGTTTTTGCTACTCTACTTAGAGTTCTAAGATTTAACTTCCCTGCAGGAAATCCACTAGAATTCTTTCTGGGAAAATTGTGAAAGAGGTATAAAGATTGGCTTATGTTTCTCTTTTCTGGGTTTAGTGATTTTTTTCCTATTGTCACCTCTATGGCAACACTCATGTTCTGGGCTAAATTTTCATTATTATTCAAAAAGGATTTTTTAAATTGATAAAAGCCTAACTTGCTCTCCACAAAATGAGTTTTGCTAATTAAAAGGCTCTGATTCTTAGTCAGTGTTAACACCTGTCCAATACTAAACAAACATCTTAGTGTTAATCCAGGTGGTGGCATATCAGTTGATTGCAGAAATATTTCATGAGGCACAAACAAGAAGGCAAAAATTAATTATTACTTATTGAATTTGGTTAATAATTACTCTAGTTTCCATCAGCTCACAACTAGAATTATTTTCAAAGTCAAACTTTTCAGTCTCAGTGATTTGGGAGCAATGATTTTACAAGAGAAAGTAAGAGGATGTTTATTTTCCACAACCATCATTTCTACCCACGTTTAAAATTGTGAACATTACTTACTTAGAGCACCAACCTTTATCTTTTCTGAGAGATATTATACAGAGGAATAGCAAAAGAATGGTGTTCAGAGGAATAGCAAAAAAGTAGCCCAGAAAACCTCATAACATTTTCTATGCCATCACTCTGACATCTTTATGAACATTTCATTCAGATATTTGTGTGTTTATTTTATTTGTTCTATTTATTTATAGCTCTCCTCATTTTGCAAAGGATTTGCTTAAGAATTATTTCAGCATATAATAAAAAATGAAGAAATATATTTAAGCTTAAAATTTTTTCAGGAAGAAAAGTCTATGCTTGCTATTCTATTGGGTAAAATGCATCCAGTACTTATGAAAACAAGTAATTATTAGGCATAACCACTGAGATGGTTTTAAAATACATCTGGAAATTCTTTGAACACCTTTAAAAAGAGGGAACGTAATTCCTCTCTCCTAATGAGGTCTGAACTGCTGACTGGCCTCTAATGATTAGAACATTGTGGAAGTGATGCTGGGTGACCTCTGGGTGGATATGCTCTCCTGCTCCCTTCCACAGACCGAAGCCCTGAGCTACCATGTAAGAAGTTTTGCTCCCTTGAAAAAGCCATGCTGGAGACAGGACCCACAGAGAGACACACAGAAATAGAAGGAGATATTTGATGAGCCCAGCTGCCTAGCCTCCACTGTCTGAGTCTTTCCAGCCTTGGCATTGGACAGATGAGAGAACAATCCTGGTGATTTCCCAGCCTGAGCCCCTACCTGACTAGAATGTCGTGAGGGCACCCAAGTCAGAATTGAACAGCCAAGCCACTCCTAAAGTTCTGACCTCCAGAAACTGAGAGATAGTATACGATGATTATTGTTTTAAGCCACCTAGTTTTGGATGGTTTATTGAGGTTAGACACCTGGAACAACTATCACTACTGACTTGCAGATTTAAAGGCTAAAGTCATAAATGCTCTTGCTCAGCAAAGGTTAAATCATCAGGAAAATGCCTTTTAAACCCAACAGATCTTTAAATACTCCTTTGCTGGGGCCAGGGAATGAAATGCATCTAGTAGGGCTTCTTTAAAGCCTCTGTCAATAGGTCTTGCCTGGGTCTGTGTCAACCCTGGGCTATTAATTCCAGTAAACTGCAGTAACTCACCTTCTACCTTAGGTCCTGGCCAACACTGTTCTCTTGATTCCGTGTGGAGGGGTATGTGTGTATCTGTGTGCGTCTCTTTTTGAGTGTGTTTGTGTATTTTGCATATTTTCCCAATTTATCTGAAGGAATAGACAATAGTATTGTGGTTGTTTTATGTACAAAGTGCCAAGTTTCTAGGAAGAAAATATTGTTTATCAACTGAGCTTTAAAACAGATGTGGGAAAACTCTGAGGAAAAGAATGAATAAAACTAAGGAAAAAAAACTGCCATTTTTCCCCTTTATCCACATGAATTTTAAACTAGGTTAAAAATAACATTTAGTGGTCTAAAGACCTAACTGAAGTTTTGGAATAAATTGGTGGGATTGTTGCAATTACTCATATAATTATAGTATAAGCTAAGATTATAATAATTTAAAAAATCTAATCTAATTGACAATTGTCACCAAATTATTCCTTCAAGGGCAAGGTGTTATCCTGCTTAGTTTACTCTAAATTCAAAACAAAATTTTATCCCCCAAAGATTTTATCCCCCTTCATATTTATAGTATGAGTAAAGATTATTCTGTTTCCCGAGTTGTGTGGGATTTCACTTACAGTTTTGATGCCCTCTGGGAAAAGATATACAGAGCACATGGAAGAAATCTTTTCTGGTCCAAACCTCCTTTTGTCATCAGGGAATACATGTATTCAGGCACTGAAGAGAAAGAGAATCTAATCCCATTGCTGTCCTTGGCTCATGTGAGCAAGAAAATGGGTTGCGTTAGAGACTATTAAGATAAATATGTTGAATATATTGATCAAGAAACTACTATATTCCTAAATAGTCAAAGAAATTATCAATTTAGATATGAAGGTTAATACACTTATTATAAATCATGTATTTCATAAACATATGGCAGGTTCTGCAGAGAACTGTAGGTTTTCACTAAATATTTGCCATAGTTGATGAGGCTGCCTTAGCATTGGGGATAAATGAGAATCACCTCCAGAAAAAGTGTGCACTTTCCAATGTTGGTTGCCAGGTTCTTGTGGGATTTCAATCTGAGCTACCTTGCTCTACATTGCCCTCATTCTGGACAGAGCAGAATTCACATTCCCAATTTTAGTAATTATAAAGCAGAAGTATTTCATGTTGGTCTATAATTTAAATTATCATAATTTTAAAATGAAATACTGGTAAATTTTAATGTAGAGTGATAGGTGATCAATAATTGGGTTGAAAGAATATTGTCTTCATTAAGCAAAATGAAAATGTTTTCAGGGATTTGTGAAATATTTGATATGAAGACCTTATACTACAAAGAATGAAAGAGTCTTACATTTGATTCACAAAGAGTGTTGTCGTAGGCACCATGCTGGATGAATTTAAGGATGCTTTCCACACAGATCCTCCCAATATTTTGAGATGGTAAAATACGCACACAAAAGACTGAAATCCAGTGTTGTGAGTGCTATGTTCTATAAAAGAAGCTCAGAGTAAATGTTGTGGGCATTTCTATTATTAATAGCTAATATTTATCAATCTGTATGCTGGTCACCTGAGAACTTTAAACATTATTTCTTTTGACCTTTACAAAATTTCTGAGGTTTTTATTACTATCTGCATTTTATAGATGATGACACTGAGGCTCAGGGAAATTTAATGATTTGCCCACTGGTATGGAATCACCTGGGGGATCCAAGAATCAAACCCAGGCAGTTTGGCTCCAGACAATGTAACCACTGTATTTCCTACCTCCGATGGAGTAGAGCAGTTACTTCTGCAGGCAGTGGTGCCAGGGTAGGGACGGGGAGGTGAGTGTTACTAAAATAAAACACGAACGAAGAGGCTTCCCTCCAGGTAATTTTCAGTCTTTCTTTTATACAGAGTAGGGGGAAATTCATCCTGCTTCTTCCTTGGAATTATAGATCCTGAGTATGAAGACACCTTTTATAATCCCAATTTAGCAACGGCCTCCTGCTGTTCTGAACTTCAGGATGCTGCATGATTGACTCAAACTGACAGTGATGAACATGTTTTGGCTGACACTTTACCAACATTTGGGTTTATTTATCTCATTAATATTTTTCTTTAGGCAAAAGATATTTGTAATGCCCTTTCTATTTATAAAATGGAAATGTTTCCTTTCTTGAGTCAGATGACCCTCTGTGACTGGCAACTGAGAAGCAGAAAAGTACTTTAGATACCCCCTTAGAAATGCAGTCTCTTTGTAAAAGGATGTAAGTCTGAATCAGGGTAGGACTCCCTGTGTACCATTTTGGATTTTTTGGGTTTTTTTCCTAATGCATTGGTTTGAGCAGAAGTTGCATGCATTCCTAAAGGAGGATTCCTGCCATGCACACTGCAGTTCTGAACATGGCTCCTGATAGAGGATGTGACCAAGATGTCATACTGGGTTTCTTTCCACTGACAAGGCTTCTCAAGGCATGAGATTAAAGCTATATTCCAGCCCTGAAACAGATATTTGGGCTCCTGGTGCTATAGCTATTTTGTTCTTTTTTTACAAATAACTCCCCTAATGGGCTGCCTTATCGAGAACCATGTAAATAAGCCATATTTGTGATATATCCTTTCCATCAAGAAGATTCAAATACACTAAAAATCCAAAGATGAACACTGAATTTATTTTTTAAGTGTATGAATATATGTATATATTTTTAAAGATTTTATTTATTTATTTATTTGACAGAGAGAGAGAGACAGAGAGAGAGGGAACACAAGCAGGGGGAGTGGGAGAGGGAGAAGCAGGCTTCCTGCGGAGCAGAGAGCCCGATGCGGGGCTTGATCCCAGGACCCTGGGATCATGATGTGAGCCGAAGGCAGATGCTTAATGACTGAGCCACCCAGGAGCACCTGTATGAATATATTTTTAAAAAATATTCTCAAAGCATAATTGTTACTTAGCAACAGCTGTGGACTTGTGCATCTTGGTTTGAGCATGTCCAAGCATGAGTAAAAAGTTGGGGGAGATTAAGTTTAATGAATCCCTAAAGAGGAACTTCTTTGATAAGTTCTTATGAAAAGTTTTGTTGTCCAGATGTCTCATGCGACAAATGCCAAATGTATGTCAATTACCTGGGTAAGTTAGCCAGAAGTATTTTGTTGATCTGAAATCATTACTTCAATTTCACATTGTTTACAGAGCAAACTTGATTAACAGAGACTTAGGGTACTGCTTTTTCTCAGGAACTTTTTCCCAATCCCCGGCACTGTTAGCTGTTTTGTCTACCCTTGACTACCGTTATGGTAGTCTTGAAAACTCTAGCCCAGTAATTATCATCCTTGGAGATGATGTAATGCTATATTATATGAGGACCCGCTGAGTACTTAAAAGATATGGACCACGTCTTCAGGGGCTTTCTAAGAGAGCCCAAGAGGAAGATGATAAACATCCTCAGTCTGTGTGTTTGGCACCTTCATGGACACATGGTATTATGCCCATATATCCATATTTATTTCTCTGTTATTAACAGTCACACACGCAATCACAATACTGGCTGCACTGGAATTGGTGGTATGTCAGTATCTTAGCATATGATGTACTAGGTGGGACCATGGTAAGTGTGAAGGGTGAGTTTGCTCAGATTCTGTGAATGAGAGAAGAGGAGGCTTTATTCCATGCCTTGTGAGACAGGGAAGGGAGGAAATGGAGGCTGGAAAAGGAGAGTGAAGCCAGGGCCCTTGGCAAGGAGCTGCCAGGTAGGAGTTTCAGGGAACTAAGACCTTCTGAAGAGAGGGAAAAGGATGGTCAAGAGCTAGAGCACTTAATACCTTAACCACCAGGTTAGAATTTGGTTTTACAAACTGGTTAAGGGTATGGGACCATTTAGAACTGAGATTGAGAGTGTCACCTTCACTTCTGATAAATCTCTGAGGACATGAGTCTTGTTTATTTAAGATAAATTCCAAATAACCAAGCAAACAGAGGAATTATCAGGAAAAAATTCTCATTTACAACATGGAAAAAAAAAAAAACCCAAACCTTTCTACCATGGTTACAAGGCCTTAAATTTGTAATTTGCAAATTCCTTTTTAAAAAAGAGCTAGCTGTTTTTCTGAGTCCTTAGTAGATGGCAGGCCTATGCTAAGTGCTTTACATAATATTTTCCTTTGTGATCACATAAGTAACTCATTGTGTTTGTGAAAGCGATGAGTTAATCCTATTCATATAGGCCCAAATGACCAAGCCTCCATATGGGAGAGGATCTCCTGCAGAGCCCAGAGGACAATGTCATGTCTCTTTAGGCCTATTTGACAAAGGCAGTAAATTGTGTTCCGAAAGCTATGTGGCTACAGATACTGTGAGCAGCAGGAAAGCCTTTTCACAGTTCAAGGAATCTTGCTGCCTGAAATGAGAGCTGCCAGGGATGGCAAAATATCAAATATGTCCTTCCACTACTACTTTATATTGGAATTAATTTGCTAACCAATTCATTGCACCCATGTCCCAACAAATAGCCTATATTTTAATATTCATGTGGAGGGGATGTTCTTTAAAAAGTTATATTCTATCAGATTTTACATTCCCTTTTGTATCCAAATGCACAAAAGGGAGGTCAAAATTCTAATTGGAAATGTTTTCAGTAAAATTCATTTTTAATGATAAAATTAGGTAACCTTATTCTTTTCATAGACTATTTTTTCTTCCAAGATCACACAGGGGGTTTTAAATATATTGTCTTAAATGTCAAGTTTAATTCTTTGGTGCTGGACTAAAGAAGAGACGAGCAAATTAGAAAAGTGTTCAGATAATAACTGCCCACAAGAAGACAAAAGGATTGGCTTTGAATTGAAAGGATTAAAGGAACTGTACTCATTTAACCTGAAGAGAATGGTTATTTAATGATAATCTTTATATACACATGCATGACTGTTATGCAGGAAATGGCCAATAACTGTTTTCTATCTTTACTTGAAAAATAATAGGAAGAAATGGTATTAAGCAGCAGCATAAAAGATTGAATTCATATTTAAAAAGAGACCCTGACAAAGGGATTATTAAATATGTGAAAGACAATCTGAATGTTTTCTCTAGAGGTTCAACAAAAGTGAGATAAGTATCATCTACTTGCCTATTTTAGATATGGTCTCACCTTGATGGCAACAGACTTAGTACATTCAAAGATTTACTTAGGCTTGTGATATTTTATTTTATTCCATTTTATGGGAGTTTTTTGGCATTTGCATTTGTGAAACATAACATTAAAAAGCATTAGAACCTGGGAAATAAATTCAACCAGCACCATTAAAAAAAAAATCCATTGTTGTATATGGCTGGTCTGAAACAGCCTCTTTAATTTATAGGAGGCAGGGTAACCCCTGAGATATTGGAATTTTCAGATTTTCACTGGAAATTATTTTTTTAATCTTCTAAAAGAAATTGAGAGAAAGATGAATTAATTAGTCAGTATGATTGACTCCTTAAAATAAATAATATAAATTTATTTTGAGTATAGTGATATTTATAAAATAAATTTCAAAATAGAATTTTGGATATTGGTCTTTATAATGGAATTCTTGGAATGGAATTTAAAGGTAACGTAACTAGATGACACATTTATCTTTTTTTAAAGAACTGTTTTAGATTTGCAGAAAAGTTGTAAGGATAGTACAAAGAGTTCTTACACCCCAGCTTCTTCTATTAATAACATCTTACATTAGTTTGGTACATTTGTTATGATTAATGAATCACTATTGATACATTTTTATTATCTAAAGACCATACTTTATACAGATTTCCTTGGCTTTTACCTAATGTTCTTTTTCTGTTCCAGGATCTCATCCAGGATACCGTATTACATTTAGTCATTATATCTCCTTAGGCTTCTCTTGGTTGTGACAGTTTCTCAGACTTTCCTTATAACTGATGATCTTGAGGCATCCTGGTCAGGTATTTTGTAGAATGTTCCTCAGATGAGGTTTGTCTGCTATTTTTCTCATGATTAGACTAGAGTTACAGGTTTTTGGGAGGATTACAGAAGTGCCATTTTCATCAACTTACTATCAACATGACTAATTCCAGTTGATGTTGACCTTAATCACCTGGCTTGAGGTAGTGCTTGTCAGGTTTCTCCATTGCAAAGTTACTTTTCCTCCCCCTTATTTATACTGTATTCTTTGGAAGGAAGTCACTATATGCAACCCATACTTCAAGAATTATCCTCTACCTCTTCAAGAGCAGAATATCTACATAAATTATTTGGAATTCTTCTGCATGAGAGGTATGTTTCTTCTCCCTCATTTATTCAATCATATATTATCAGTATGGACTCAAAGATATTATATTTATGCTTTGAGTTATACTCCAATACTACTTTACTTATTGCTCAAATTGTACCAGCTTTGGTAATTGGGAATTTTAGATTGACTACTATGCTCCCATTATTTTTTTTTAAACAGTTTACTTTCTAGCACTACAGGATGCTCATATTATTTTCCTGCCTCAGTCCTAGAATCAGCAATTTCTCCATATATCCCTTGTTCCTTTTATTGAACAATGGTATTAGAAACCAAGATCTGGGTGCTTAATGTGCCCATTGCTATTACGTGTTACTGCTTTTAGGCCCACTGAGCTTACAGAGGAAGGAAAAGTATGATATTCATTAACCTGCTTATATACACATATTTGTAATATTTATTTGTGTAACTATATTAAGCTAAATGAGTTCATGCTGATGTTTCTAACTCTGGTCTAATACTACATGGATCAAAGGCACCTTTTTTCCTAGCTTATTTATAAACTCCAACTCCTATAGAGAACAATTTGGCTTCAGATACATGTTTTGCAAATATTTTCTCCTAGTCTATGACTTATCTTTCTATTCTCTTAACAGTATCTTTTGCAGAGGAAAAGTTTTTCATTTTAATACAAACAAACATCAATTTTTTCTTTTATGGATTATACTTCTGGTTTTATATCAATAAACTCATTGCCAAACCCAAGGTCACATAGATTTTCTTCTTTTATTTTTTTCTAAAACTTTTACTGGTTTTCATGGTCTTTCAGCACTATTTTCTATGTTCAGTTAATTTTTCTGAAAGGTATAAGATCTGTATCTGGGTTCATTTTTCCCCACAATTGTTGCAGCACCATTTATTGGAAAGACTACTGTCTCTATTGAATTTCATTTGCTTCTTTGTCAAAGAGCAGGTGACTTCATTTTTTGATTAAGAAACTACATCAAGAAATGTCAATTACTGATTTCATAGATTGTAGGTTTATTGATAAAATATAATGAAAATTTATTAGGTATTTAGAGAAGTTGCCTGAGCATTGATTAAAACAAAAGGGTGAAGGGGAACAGAAAAGGAGATATTTATAAAGAAATGAAATAAATCAATGTTGTATCTGGATCTCTACACTTTGAGGTTATAACTAGGTTCATGGAATAGAAGTGGTTTGATCTGACACCAAGTTAAAGAAGAACAAAGAAAGGAAGCATTAAACGTTCTATATATTTATTGTGAATAGGAGCCAAGAGTGGACTAGGTGTAGACTTGAAGTCAGGTTAACTATGCTGGGGTGTGGCCTGCACATCAGATGAACTAACACCTCAGTTGTGATGATTAATTTTATTTCTCAACTTGACTGGGCCAAGGGGTGTCCAGATTGTCAATCAAATACTATTGTGGGTGTTTCTGTGAGGGTGTTTTTGGACAAGATTAACATTCAAATAGATAGACTGCGTAAATCAGATTGCCTTCCATAATGTGAATGGACCTCATCCACTCAGCTGAAGGCCTGAATAGAACAGAAAGACTGACCATCCCCTGAATAAGAGAATTCGTCCTGCCTCATGATCTTCAAACTGGGGCATTGACTCGTCCTAGGTTCTCAAGCCTGCCAGCCTTCGCCAGGAGCTATACCATTGGCTCTCCTGGCTCTTCAACTTGCTCACTCACTCTGCAGATCATTGGGCTTGCCAGCGTCCATAATTGTGTGAGCTAATTTCTTGTAATAAATCTCTTCATATCTATCTATCTATCTACCTACCTATCCATCTATCCTCCTGGTTCTGTTTCTTTCTTTTAAAAAAAAAATATTTATTTATTTATTTATTTATTTATTTATTTATTTATTTGACAGAGAGATAGACAGAGCCAGAGAGCACAGTGGAGGGAATGGCAGAGGGAGAGGGAGAAACAGGCTCCGCACTGCGCAGGGAGCCCCACTCCAGGCTTGATCCCAGGACCCTGGGATCATGACCTGAGCTGAAAACAAACGCTTAAGCATCTCAGCCACCCAGGCGCCCTGACTGTTTCCTACTAATACATCAAATTTCCTTTTACATTCCTGTTTAGTAAATATACATTTCTACTTTGTAGAACCCAATTATCGTTTTGTAAGAGATAAGTCGTCTTGGCAGAAAAATCCTTTATGGTCAATTGGCTGTGGGCTATAAGAGGACTACTTTCCCCTTCTGCATTCTCCTTCCTGATATCCCAGGATAAAAAGCCATTGCCCGATAGCTATGCTGGCTGGGGAAGCCTGAGTCACACACCTGAGTCTGGTGTTTTGCTACCATTACATTGTCTGGGCTATGTTAATTTCGCAATATTAACTAATCCAGCAAGGTTGTGCTGAATAAGGAAAAAGGCACCAGGTTCCCACAAGAAGAATGTGTGACTTATGAAGTAGAACACCACTTCATTTTTTTCCTGCCCTTCAGCGGTGGACTTGACTGATTTTAGAGTTGCTACAAAGGTAGCTCACCTCTGCAATTAAACAGGGTCCAGAATTTGGGCCTTGGAAGTGAAATTTGCTCAAGGAAAAAATCCAAGTTTTCATTCTGCTTGAACGGAAGAACAAGATTAAAAGAGAAAAATGGCTGTATTGAGGACAGAAGACAAAACTCAATTTCACCTCGGTCTGTTTTAGCAGTTAATTTCTTCTCAAGAGGGACATTAAGTCTTTCTACCTGGCAGACAGGCTATAGCTGTTTAAACTCAGTGTGGGCCATGGGATGGAGTGAATGATTAGATTTTTGCATTAGTCATAGAAAGACAAGGTGCATATTATTTTCCCCTGTGTTTCATCATGAAATATAGGCTATCCTTCCACTGAGTATTTGTTTAACCAGGTCATAGAACTCTTAATTCAGAAAGAGGGAAAAAAACAGCATCTGAGAACTAAGACCAACACACTTTAGAACATTTGCAGGTGTTTCTGGACAACAGGAACACACTTGGTTACTCACCCTGTACTTCACCAATATCTTTGCTCATTTTAATCAGTCATTCTGTCCAGTGCTTTCAGCTCAAAACTGAATTCTATGACAAAGAATTATGAATTTTTCATTTCAGAAAAAGACTGTACATTTTTATAGACAATAAAAATGCTATTAGTTTGTTTTTAATAAGCTTCAAACAATAGCAATTTCAAATGATGTGTGAAAATAATTGGAAATATATTATTTAATGAATTTTAAGTTTTTACCTATATTTAAACTTCTAGTCAAAATTCAGTAACTTAAAAGTATTAGAGATTTAAGGAATGTCCCACAATGTCCTGAAGTCTTGCTTCCACACCAATTTTTACATTTGGAAACACATTTTAATGTTTCTGGTACATTATTATGATTGCAGAGCCTTATTGAGAACTTTTAATTTTGTCGCTCACCTCATTTTGCCAATAATTGTCCATTTGTTTTTTAATCAAAGTTATGCTATACGTGATATAATAAAATTTACATTCCAGAGAATACAAATGTCCCAATCAAGTCTGTGACCATGAATATAACCTTGGCATAGAGTCCATATAACCTGCCTAGTATAGTTCTTAATGCCTAAAAACATACTGGAGCACAAAGACTCATCAGTAAATATTTGTTGTATGGACTGTCCCACATCCCACCCAGGCCAGAATTCAGTGGGAAAATTGTAACCACTTTTCCCTACTGAGAGGAAGGATACTGTAGATTAATCAGTCTGGCCCACATTATAAGGGAAGATGCTGAGAACAGTTCCAAGAAAACGGTGGTGGTATTTCAGTAAAATGAGAACACATTTTTGATTATTAGAAATGAAAAAATGAGTTTCAGTGAAAAGGCAATATTCTCTCTTGCCATCAGCACAAGTTTTATAGCTCAAAAATATCATTCACCAAATTACAATACTATGTTAGTACCAAGAGGGCTTTTCCTGCCTTGATAAAACTCAGAATTGCTCACACTCTTACCATGTATATAACCAAAAGTGATAAGAACCCTTCTTATTTGTAATATTCTTTAAAAAATGTCACACATGCTACATTTTCTGTGTTCCCTACTTTTGATGCTGGGGATTGTGAACTGTGTGTGACTCTTGCTTCGATGAGGGAGCTTCCTTGCACCCCCATACCATTTGGTTGGTTCCAAATAAAGTTATCAGGAACTGAGAAATTCTGTTAAGGGTCCTTGGTTGAAGAAAGATGTTCATCATAGAAAATAAGGAAATGACTCCTTTATGAAATGTATGGGCCCATTTTTAGATTTATAAAGCATTAATGTCTCTATAAAAATGTACAAAGTATTAATAGACAAAACTATTTTAGGGTAGTAGCTTATTAAGTCATGGTTTCTACATGCCCTCTTGAGATATTTGCAACATAGTCATTCATCTTGTATGAACACACAGCACTTCACTTAATTACTGCTGTGTACATTCATAGCACCGCTCCTGATTACTCAATAGTTTTGAGACTGAAATGGTTGTTTCAGTTAATACATGATCAAATAAATAATATTCTCATGTAATGTGTTTCAGGCTCCCTCTTAATTTCCTTTCCAAGTAGGCATCTGGTTTTAAATCTGGCTCCATGTCAGTCTTTGAAGGGCAGTATTTGTAAGACTTAAAATTGTCCTGGCTGCTGACCTTAGCAGGGGATGTCAGAGAAGCAGTGCAATGGAGTCCTTGAGGCAGGATCGCTTTTCAGAGCATTATTTAATTTTGGTTGTTGGCTCAGCTCACTCATCAGAGACTGCTATTTCCAGCTGCACTGCAAGCTCTCCCACAGTTTAATTCTTTGCTTATTTTTTTTAGAAATCCTCCATCCAAGCACCTCAGTAATGTGCCAAAGTATGACGATGACTTCACACCTCAGCTAATTCACATCTGCAAGGAGAGGAAACAATTTGCAACTGAATCCAGCCTCACTAAATACTAACAAATTCCCCTTGTTTGTCAGCCACTCTGGAGATTGCTCAGCAAACCCAGATTTTGTCAAGAAATGTACATATGATATGATATGCAAATGCAATATGCTATATATTTATTGATTTGTCTTTTGACATTATGTTTATAGACAGTCTTTATACAACTCATGGATTAAATGAAATCTTGTGCTTAGAGCACCTAAACAGAAAATTATGTATACTTAGCATTTATACTATTATGATATATTCACCCTAGATATGCACAAAATAGAAATAACTTTACCATCCGTATAATTATTAAACACTTTATGTTATTGCTACCTTAAATTTTCAAAGACATCAGAACCAATGTTATTAGTCTTAGCAGATGTTAGTATGTGAAGTTGTCCTTAAATAAATTGTCCTGTCAGAAAAATATAAATATTGATCAAGCACTCCATATAGCACAAGGACCAATCTAGACTTTGAAGATACAGCAGGGAATAAGACAAGCAGAATCTTGGCTTTCACGGAGTTTGGGTTTCTCTTTCCATCTCTGCTCTCTCTCATGTGTTTATGTGTATGTAGGGGAGAAAATTAGTAAACAAATAAGTAAAAAGTTATGTATAAAGGGGCACCTAGGTGGCTCAGTTGGTTAACTGTCCGACTCTGGATTTCGGCTCGGGTCATGATCTCAGAGTCATGAGATCAAGCCCTGCATTGGGCTCCATGCTGGGTGTGGAGCCTGCTTGGGACTCTCTCTCCCTCTTCCTTTGCCCCTCTTCCTCTCCCTCTGCCCCCCTCCCCCCACTTGTGTGCTCTCTCTCTCTTTCAAAAAAAAAAAAGTTATGTATAGAATTAGATACTGAGAAATGCTATCCAGAGAATAAAATCAGATTACGTGACAGGGAGTCACAGTGTCTACTTTAGATTCAGTGATTTCTTAATCAGGAAAGGAGTTTTTGTGGACAAATTTAAGCATCTTTAGACAAGAAGCCAGGTACCTGAGGATCTGGTAAAAGAACATTCTGGGCAGAAAGGAGAGCTCTTTTAAAGTCTGAAAGCAGGAATGAACTCGGTCCATTCAAAGAACAGATGAAGAGCAGTAGCTAGAGAGTAAGAGATGAGGGAAGAGGACGAGGAGGAAAACGAATACGCAAGCTAGTCATGCGCACCTGTGCGCTGTGCATCAGGCACGCCCCGTGCGCTGTGCATCAGGCACCGGGCTGAGCATTTTGCATCGATGAATTCTTTTCATCTTCATTACAGCCTCTGAGCTGAGTACTGACATTATCTTCATATTGTAGATGAAGAAACCAAAGCACAGAATGTTATAATAGCTTGCTTGTTTCAGGTCACACCATGGTGATCTCGCTCTGTGTCCTTGGTCCTCAGACATTCCACTAAATGAAGAGTTTGGATTCCATTCTCAATGTGAGGAGAGTGTTGTACTGGAAAGTTTTCTCAGGAGGGCGATTTGATCTGCCTTACTTTGAAATGGTTAGCCATTATGGTTTGGAGATGGATTGTGAGTGGGGGACAGACAAGCGTGGAAGCAGAAAGACTGCTTGGGAGGCCACTGTGACAGTCAAGCATGAAGTATTGGTGGCTGATCCTAGTATGGGAACATGGTAGTAGTGTATATACAACTGGATTTGAGACACATTGTGGAATAAAGCCAATAAGATTTACTGATGGAGTCAGTGTGGGGGGTAAAGGAGAAAATAAAAAATAACTCCTAGCTATTTGATTTAAGTAATTAAGAAAAATATGATAATGATTCATATGATCATGATAGTATATAACATTCATATAGTGACTACCGTGTGTTGCAGGCATGGTTCTAAGTATTTATAAGTATACTAACTCACTGAAGCCTCATCACAACTATAGGAACCTACTATCATTATATCCCATATTCACAGATGAGAGAGCTAGGATACCAAGAGAGTAAATAGTTTGCCCAAGGTCACACAACTAGTTAAGTGATGGGTGATGGGTTTGAACCTAGGGCACTTGGTTGTGTAATCTATTATATCCAGATTCTCATTAGCTGTCACATCCTGGGTCCACTGGCTAAAGAGCTAGCTCTTCTGGGGAAGGGAAGAAATCAAGGACCCCATTGACTATGTAAATGTTGACATGGCTACTAGACATCCATGTGAAGATGAAATCAGGCATTTGGAATTATGAATTTGAAGTTCTGTGGAGAGATAAGGACTAGTGACCTAGATTTGGAACACTTGAGCATATGGATGGCATTTAAAGCCATGGACCTGGATTTTATCACCTATAATAATAATAGGTTATATGTGCTATTGTATATACTAATTTATTTTCATAATTACTTGAATTAGAACTATCGTCTAACTACTGTCATTCTCATTTTTTATAGATTAGAAAATTGAAGCACCAAGTAGTTATGCCATACAACCCAGAAGTGCAAATTTCATTGTGAGAATTAAAAGAGGTAATTTAAGTTTAAAGCTTAGAACATAAATATTTTTAAGTGCTAGCTATTAGTAATAAGAGTAGTAGTCTCTATTGTGATCTCATTTTTATGTGTATCATCCGAGCCTAGCACAGTACCCAGTAAATAAAGCTTAAATTGCATGAAGGTCTCAAGTTGGTGAAAGAAAAGCAAAAAAGCAGAGTTCATCATTCATTAAGTCTTTGCTGCTAAAAGAACATAAGAACGTGAGTGATCATTCTGGGAGAGAAGAAGGAAAAATTTGACAAAAATATTTTAGGACAAATTGTTTTGCATTCCAGCTCACTATATTTAAATATTAAATATATTTAATAGATAAGTAGCATAAAAATATTTTCTGTGATTATTGCAGTATGGATCATTTTCTCATCTTTCTCTATGTCTCTAATAAGTTATTTTGGATTTAGGGATCTTGCTGACTTTTCCTTAAATCTGCATTGTGCTGTGACTGCCTTTAATGTAGGTGAAGTGGTACAAAATTTAGAATAAGAAAAATATTTTCTCTACAAATTCTGTTTTTTTTTTTTTTAATCCTGGGAAATTACATGGTATGTTAGTGTCAGTGGATACTTTTTCAGAAACTTGTTTCTCCATCTCTCTTTTTTCCCCCCCACAGAGTTGTTCCTATTTCTCAGTCCATCTGGCACATCTGTATGATGGTATCACTGCAGGTGCTGTGTTGCTAACACAGGATAGATTTCCCTGGGTAGTGGGGCTGAGGGACTTTTTTTCTTGAGTCACTCAAAACAAGACTGGCTATATAAACCACTAGAGAATACATACTGTAGGAAACAAGATTACCTAATCATCTGTTGCATCTCTATTTTTTGCTTTTCCACAAATGGCTGGTAACATGAGCAGTCACAGTTATGGATTTCATTTTTTTCCATATCATATTTACTGTTTAAAAAATAAATTTTTTAAAAAGCACTATCATTCTCACTACTTGGGAAATCAAAACCATTTTGATGTTTTAGAATTTTACACTTGAGTTCATTTGACAGATAAAATATTAGTTTTCCGGACAACTGTGGATAATATTAATACAAGCATGTCAGAGAGAAGGGGACTCAAACCATGCCTAAAATCATCTACAGGTCAGTGTTAGGTGTAGCTTCCCTTTAGGTTACAGACTCTGTTCTGTATGAAGTAGATTCTTAGTTTACTTTTTAAAGGTAAAATTTATTTTTATTAAAATACTATACATATATAGCTTATAACTCAAACAGTCCTTCAGAGCTTATCACTCAAATAGCAGCTTTCTATCTACCCTTTCAAATCCCTGAATCTTGCTTCCAAGAGCAACTATATTTCTGATTGTTCTTGTATCTTAATATTCCTAAATAAATGGGTTTTGACATTCTCTCTTAGGTTGCCACTATGGGAGAAGATGATTTAGTTTGTCTACAAAAACTCTTTTCTGAAAAAATATGTCCATTCTCCATTCTTCCAATAAAAGCATGTTGAAAATTTTGGTTAGATCACTATTCACTGTTTATAATGAAGACTACATAGGTATTCTTCAAACTAAGGCATATATCCACACTTGGACAATATGATTGTATTTCATATCTTTATATTTTCATCTCAGAATGGAAACATCTTCAAAAACCATAGATTATGTTTTTTTATGTTTTATTTCCTTTATTTCATATGTAGTTTCAGATGTACAACAAAGTGATTCAACAACTCAATATGTTATGTTATGCCTAACTCTCTGTGTAGTTACTGTCACCGCACAAGGCTATTATAGTACCACTTACTCTACCCCTGTGCTGTTGCCTCTCGTCTTCATGGCCTGTTCATTCCATAATGATGCCTGTACCTTCCACTGCCCTTTAAAATTTCAGGCATTCAGATACATTCAGGCACTGAAAGTAATAGAACAAATATACATGTATATATCACCCCATTTAAGAAGTAAAACTTTACAAATACCACTGAAGCCATTGATAAGCTGTTTTTGTTTTTTGATAAACTGTTTTTTGATCACATTTCCCTTCCTGCCCATTAGAGGTAAATACTATGAAATTTTTGCTTATTTATTATTCCCATGAGGTATTGACAGTATATATTCCTAAGCAACATATTACATATTTTTAACTTTGTGTAATTGCATTATACTGTATATTATATTATATTATTATTATCATTTGTGTAAAGCTCATTTTTCTACATTGATGGGTTTTTGAGATTTCTAATGCATTGTAGCTCTAATTCATTTTATTATTATAAATATCCCATCATGCATCTACACACACAATGCATTTATTCTTCCTACTTTTTTGATTTGCATTTAGTTTATCAAAGTTTAGCTATAAAAATGTTGTCACAAGAATTCTGGTATATGTCTCCTTGTCCATAAAGTGGAATTGTTATAGTATTTATACTTATAAATGGAACTGATAAATCATGGGGCTGAGTTTTAATAGAGAATGCTGAATATCTCTCCTGAGTAGTTAAGACAGTTTATAACCCCATTAACACTGTAAATGGTTTCCAATAGATTCTTTTACTTATTCTTATTTTTTATTCAAACATAATTAACATACAGTATTATATTAGTTTCAGGTGTACAATAAATGATTCAACAATTTTATATATTTCTCAGTACTCATCAGGATCAGGATTAAGAAATCCTCTTTATCTGTTTCACCATCCTGCTACCACCTTCCCTCTGGCAGCCACCAGTGTGTTCTCTGTATTTAAGAGTCTGCTTTTTTGTTTTTTATTTTGTGTCTTTATGTATTTGTTTTGTTTTTTCCACTTGTGAGTGAAATCATTTGGTATTTGTCTTTCTCTGACTTATTCCACTTAGCATTATACCTTCTAAGTCCATCTATATTGTTGCAAATGGCAAAATTTCATCCTTTTTTTTATGGCTGAGTCATATTCCGTTGTATATGTATACCACGTCTTCCTTATCCTATAGTAATCAAAACTGTATGGTACTGGCACAAAAATAGACACACAGATCAGTAGAACAGAATGGAGAATCCAAAAATAAACACATACTTTTATGATCAATTAATCTATGACAAAGAAAGCAGGAACACACAATGGGAAAAAGATGGTTTCTAATTATTTCTTATTCTTATCTACACTTAAATTTTTTGTCAATCTCTTACATGTAAAATGTTCTTTTATTTTTTACTTCTACAATTATTATTTTTGAAGATTTTTATTTATTTATTTTTTTGACAGAGAGAGAGACAAAGAGAGAGCGCACAAGCAGGCAGAGCGGCAGGTAGAGGGAGAGGGAGAAGATGAAGCAGGTTCCCTGCTGAGCAGAGAGCCCGATGTGGGGATCGATTCCAGGGCCCTGGGATCATGACCTGAGCCGAATGCAGACACTTAACTGACTGAGCCACCCAGGCGTCCCAGGTATTTCCACAATTATTAATGAGGATTTCTCTTCCTAGTTTTATTGGCCATTGGACTTTTTTACCTGTGGATTTGTCCATTTGTAGGACTTGTTTGTCTTTTACTTATTTATTTTTGGGAAATCTTTACATATTTTGGATTTTAATGATTTCTTTTACACTTTGCAAATGTTTTTGACCATGCTATAATTTATCAATTTTCTTTATAATGTCTTTTGACATTTGATCATTTCGAATTTTAAAGTAGTTAAATTTGTCAATCTTTTTCCATGTTTTGTATTTTTTCTGTCTTGTGTAAGACTCTTCCTACACCAAGGTTATAAAAATAACTGTTATTTTCTTCTGATTTTTGAGTTGTTTTCAAGCCACCTGTGATTGATTTTTATGTACATTGCAAAGTTAGGTATAATTTTATTATTCCTGTACGGCTAACCATGTCCTGGCATTGTACTTTCTAGAGTTCATCATTTTCTGACTGATCTACAAGGCCACCCCATCAAGTATCAATTTACTTATATGTGTAGTATTTTTTAGAAATTTAAATCTATTCTGTTCCATTGATTTATTTTTCTATTTCTGTGTAATTACTACGTTCTTTTAATTATTGTAGTCTTAAAAAAAGTTCTGATAGGTGGTAGGATGAAATCTTCCTTCTATACAAACCTCGATTATTTTTCTTTCTTTTTTTCTTCCTTTGTTTCTCTTTCTCTTTCTTCTTTCTCTTCTCCTTCTCCTCTTATTTCTTTTTATTACCTTCTTTGTCCTCCTTTCTTTTTATTTAATTATTTTGTTATTATCACCCTATCTCTAAGTATTACTCTCATATCGCTACTTTTTAGTCATTTTTTATAGGCTTTCCACAATTAAAGATGGTTTTTGAGTTAGTTCCTCCTCCCATCTCTACCATATCAAATATGATCTTCCTATTCTACCCTCAGATAGAATTATGTATTAATTTTGGTTAGATTACTATCCAGTGTTTATATGTTATTAAAATCATGTAAATGCTATTAAGTTAATGATTATTGTCTTTCCCAAAAAACTTTTTGTTTTCTCTATCACTAATAATTATCTTGTGTTTTCATTTCTTACATTTCCATGCATCCATGTATTCAAGCCACACTCTTTGCCCATTATCTTATTCTCCTTGCAAGGCACTCAGATGCATCAAATATTCTGTATATTTCATTTTGATGAAAGCCTAGACTACTTTGACTACTCCAGTCTGACCTGCTTTCCCTCTGTACCTGGTGTATAGTGGTCATTCTTAAATTTGGATAAAGCATCAGCCTAGGCATCCCCTGGGTCTTTCTCTCTTCTATATCCAATGACTTTCATCCAGTGACTTTCATTCACTGAGTTTACTCCTTGTTTTGGTGAAGTACATACTCTAGTAGCTTCTTAATAGAAGGTGTATAAGTAGTAAATTTGAGATGTTGTCTGTCTGATGATGTCTTTATTTTACATGGATTTTAAGACTTGTTTATGCATTAGATTTTAAATTTATAATCATTTCTTCTCAAAATGTGATTGCATTGTCCCATATTCTTCTAGCTTACAGCATTTTGGTTAAGAAATATGATGCCATTTGGCTCCTGAATATTTAATGTGACTTGATTGCTTTTTCTCTCGAAGGTTTTTTAAATTTTTTTTCCCCTTTTTTCCCTAATGTACTGAAATTTCACTGTGATGTGTTCTGGTGTATGTCTTTTTCATTCATTTTGATGAAAAATCATTGTTAAATCTGGATAGTTTCTTCATGATTTTTTGATTATTTCTCTTGTTTGTTTTACCTTCTTAGTTGGATGTTAGTTTTTTTGTATGATCATTATTTTAAAAAATTATCTCCTATTTTCCACTTCTTTGTATTGGTCTTCTACATTTTTGTTGTCTTTTCTTCATCTTCTGATTTTTCTATTTTCAAAATTTCTACCATAAAGCTTTTAATGTCTATGAAATCTTACTTTTTTTTGAAAGCTTCTTCTATAAAAATCTGTTATTTTATTTTATATTTATTATTCTCAGCTCTTAGAGAATACAATGTTAGATTTTCTTATTTTCTTATTGTCCCCAAATTTCCTGTTTTTTTGTATATATATTTTCCTCAAATATCTGATGATACCTTTATGTCTGTTCACATTTATTGTAGTAAGGACTAAACAGCCAATTAGAAAATTTGATCATTAATCTATACATTAGCCAATCAATACAGAGTAGATTTCTTTATACCAATTAAAATTTTTGGGGCCAGTTTCTATAGAAAAGAGCTCTTTAAACTCCTACCTGGGATATATGTTTATCCCAATATTCCAAATTATATGATACCTCCAATTTCCACACCTTTTTAGAGTGTGTAGTAGGAATCAGATTGCTTCTTTGTAGCATTTGTTTCTGAAGACATGTATGTTTCAACTTTTTCTGCTTCTCTCAGAAAGTAACCCATTAACAATGCATTCTCCATTTTCAAAATTTTTTTGCTGATTACATCTACCATTTTTTTTGTCATGTTTATCCTTGTAGTTATATGCACTTTTCATTCTTTCTCTGTCATTTTAATGACATAACAACATAGCAAATTTATGAATTATTCAATGGCTCTGAAAGCCTCTAGTTGGCCATGGTATATATCACTTGCATTCATACTCTACTGGCCAAAGATAAATGTGTACTTCTCCCACAGACATCTCTGTAAGTCATATGGAAATAGGCACAGATATATAATTTTGCTATAGAGAAGAGATGAATACTTAGTAACAGTAGTTCAGTACCCTACAATAGAAAGGGAAATATACTTAATATATTGGACTTCTTATTAAGAATGCTGACATATTATTGAAGAATAATTGAAATGACAGGAAAAGTTATATTTGGGATATTTTGAATACCTCATTTATCCAGCTTTGAGAATCTTAAATATATTGATATTTAATTAAGTATAATGATTGGGGAGAAATATTGGTGATTTGGTATATTAAAATATATTAAAATCTTATTTTAAGCTATTTTTCAGTGAACTACAAGGGAACTCAGAATGATAACTAAATTGATGAAAAAAAATGAACAAAGCAAGAAGTTCAAAGAAATAAAAATCATAAAAAGGAACAAAACAAAAATTCTGGAGCTTAAGAGCATAATGACTTCAATGAAAAATTCAATACAGACTTTTAAGAACAGACAAAATCAAGTGGAGGAAGGATACAGTGAGTTTGAAGATCACTTGAAATTACCTACTTGGAACAACGACAACATCAACAAAGAATAAAGTAAAGAAAACATGCTGGGACTGTGGGAATATCATCAAGAAAATAAATATATGCATTGTTGGGAGTCCCAAAGGAGAAAAGAATGAGAAAGTGGCAGAAAGCTTATTTTGAAGAAGTAATGGCTGAAAACGTCCCACAGTCTGGGGAGGGGATTTGACATCCAAATTCATAAAGTCCAAAGGATCTCAGAGTGAACCTACAGAGGTCTACCAAGATATATCACAATTAAATTACCAAAAGTCAAAGACAAGGAATTTTGAAAGCAGCAAACAAGGCCACCCCATAAGACTATTAGTGAATTTCCTTAATAGAAATATTGCAGGCATGGAAAAAGTGAGGTGATATATTCAAAATACTGAAAGAAAATAAAAAACTTGCCAAGCAAGAATATGACATTCGGTAAAACTATCCTTTAAAAATAAAAGAGAGATAAAAACTTCCCAAGGCAAACAAAAACTAAGGGAGTTTATAACACTAGATCTGCCTTATTATAAGTGCTAAAGGGAGTTCTTCAAGCTAAAATGAAAGGAGGCAAAACAACATGAAGGCATATGAAAGTATAAACCTCACAGATAAAGATAAATAGATAAACAAGTACAAAATAATGTGTCACGAGTAAGGGTGGTGTGTAAATCCCTTTTAACCCTAATATAAAAGTTAAAAGAAAAAAGTATTAAGAATAACTATAACTACAAAAATCAGTTACTGGACATGCAATATTAAAATAAGTAAATTCTGATATCAATAACAAAGTTTGGGGGCAGGGAGTAAAAGTGTAGAGTTTTTGTATGCAATCGATGCTAAGTTGTTACCAGTTCAAATACTCTGTTGTAACAGTAAATTTTTAATATAAGCCTCATGATAACCACAAGAAAAAGAAAACATTACAGATATAGAAAAAAATAAAGAGAACAGAAAGTATATTGCTACAAAAAATCACAAAGGAGGTAAGCAAAAGAGGAATAGAGGAACAAAAATATACTACAAAACAGACAAAACAATTAATAAAATGGCAATACTAAGTTCTTACCTGCCTATACTTACTTTAAATGTAATAGATTAAAAGTCTAATCAAAAGACATAGAATGGCAAAATGGATATACAAAAAGATCCAACTATATGCAGTCTGCAAAAAACCCACTTTAGATATAAGGCCACACATAAGCTGAAAGTGAAGGGAAAGAAAATGATAATCAAAAGAGAGCAGATGTTACTTATATCAGACAAAACAGACTGCAAGTCAAAAACTGTTGCGAGACCAAAAAAAAAAAATTTAAATAATAATAAAAGGGTCAATACAACAGGAAGATAGAACAATTGTAAATATATATGTACCCAGCATCAGAGCACCTAAGTACATAAAGCACACATTGACAGACTTTAATGGAGAAATTAGACAGCAATACAGTAATAGTAAGAGGCTTTAATACCCCACTTACAATAATGGACAGATAATTCACACAGAAAATCCATATGGAATCAGACAACTAGAACTACACTATAGGCCAATGGACCTGACAGACATATATAGAACATCCCATTCAACAGAAGCAGAACACATTTTCCTTAAACACTTATGGAACATTCTCCAGGATTGATCATGTTAATCACAAAACAATTTTAAAAATGTTGAGACTAAAATCATTCTAGGTATTTTTTCCTCACAACAATGTAATGAAACTAGGAATCAGTAACAAAGAGAAAGTGAAAAAATATCACAAATACATGGAAATAAAACAGCATATTCTTGTACCAACTTTGGATCAAAAAGGAATCAAAAGGGAAATCAAGAATATCTCAGACAAATGAAAATTAAAACACTACATAACAAACTCATGGTGTGCAGCAAAAGCAGTACAAAGGGGGAAGCTCACAGTAATAAATGCTTAAATTAATAAAGAAGAAAGATCTCAAATGAACAACCTCACATTATACCTCAAGGAACTAGAAAAAGAAGAACAAATTAAGCTCAAAGTTAGAAGTGAGGAAATAAGATTAGAAGAGAAATAATTAAAACAGAAAGAGAAAAAATAGAAAAAATAGACTAAATGAAGAATTGGTTTTTTGAAAAGAAAAAACAAAACTGATAAATATTCAGGTAGACTAAGAGAAGAAGAGAGAAGATTCAAATAAAATCAGAAATAGAAGAAGAGATATTAGAACGAATGACACAGAAAATTAAAAAATCATGAGACCATTATAAACTATTATATTTCAACAAACTGGACAATCTAGATGAAATAGATGAATTCCTAGAAAAATACAATTTACCAAGACTGGATAAAAAAGAGAAATAAAAACATAAACAGACAAATAACAAATAAGGAAATTGAATGCATAATCATAATCTTCCAACAACAACAAAAAGTCAGAAGCAGATACCTTCAGAGATGAATTCTTCCAAACACTAAAAGAAAAATTAATATCAATTTTCTTAAACTCTTCCAAAAAATGGAAGAGGAAGGAACACATTCAGACACTTTTTAGGAGGACAGCATTACCCTGGTACCAAAGACAGACGAAGGCACCACAAGAAAACTACATGGATGCAAAATCCTCACCAAAATATTAGCAAACTGATTTCAACAGCATATTAAGGATCATACATTGTGACTGAGTGGGATTTATCCCTGGGATGCAAGAATAGTTCAATATGTGCAAATAAATCAATATGATATTAACAAAATGAAAAACAGATCACATGATCATCTTGATAGCTATAGAAAAAACCATTTGATGATATTCAACATACTTTCATGATAAAAACTCAACATATTAGGTATAGAAGGAACTTACTTCAACACAATAAAGGTCACATATGAAAAACCCAGTTAACATCTGAAATTTTTCTTCTAAAATCCAATAAGACAAGGATGCCCACTCTCACCACTTCTATTTAACATAGCCCTAAAAATCCTAGGCAGAGTAATAGACAAGAACAAGAAATGAAAAGCATCCAAATAACAAAGGAAGAATTAAAATTATATCTTTTTTGCAGATGATGTGAACATATGTATAGAAAACCCCAAAAATTTCACAAAAATCTATTAGAATAACAGAAACCAGCGAAGTTGCAGAATAAAAAAGTCAATGTACAGAAATCATTTACATTTCTATACACTAACAAGCTATCCAAAGAGAAAATTAAGGAGACAATCCCATCGAAAAGAGTAGAACACCTAGAAATAAACTAATCAACATGGTAAAAGACTTATATACTGAAAATTATAAAACACTAGTGAAAAAGATGAAAGCAGACTAAATAAATGAAAATATGTCTCCTGTTTATGTATGAGAATTCATATTGTTAAAATGTTCATACTACCCAAAGTGATCTACAGATTCAATGCAATCTTCATCAAAATTCCAAATACCATATTTTATAGAAATTAGGAAAAACCCTAAAATTCTTATGGAACCACAAAAGACTCCAAATAGCCAAACAATTTTAAGCAAGAGAACCAAAACTGGAGGCATCACTTTTCCTGATTTCAAAATATATTACAAAACAACAGTAATCAAAACAGTATGGTACTGGCATAAAAACAGATATATAGACAGATGTTACAGAATATAGAGCCCAGAATTAAACCTACGTATAATATAGTCAACTGACTTTTGACAAAGGTGCCAATAATACATAATGGAGAAAGAATAGTCTCTTCAATAAATGATGTTGGGAAAACTGGGCAGCCACATACAGAAGAAAGAAATTCGATCCTATCTCATACCATTCACAAAAATCAGCTCAAAATGAATTAGAGGCTTAACATAAGACTTGAAACCATAAAACTCTCAGAACAAAACATAAGGGAAAGCCTGGACATTAGTCGTGGCAATTATTTCTTGAATATGATACCAAAAACACAACAATAAAAACAAAAAAAAAGGGAATACATCTAAACTATAATGCTTTTGCATAGCAAAGGAAACAATCAACAACAACAAAAAAGCTATAGAATGGGATGGAATAAAATATTTGCAAACCATATATCTAAGAGGTTAATATTCAAAATATATAATAACTCATATAATTCAATGGTAAAAAAAACAAATATCCTAACTGGAAAGTGGACAAAGGAAGTAAACAGATTTCTCCAAAGAAGATATATAAAGACATATATAAATATGTGCTCCACATTAATCATCAGGGAAATTAGATTCAAACCACAATGAGATGTCACCTTACATCTCTTAGGTTGGCTTGTATTTTTTAAAATTTTTATTATTATGTTAATCACCATACATTACATCATTTTTTGATGTAGTAGGTTGGCTTGTATTTAAAAAAAGATAAATTTTGATGAAGATGTAAAAAAAAAAAGAAACCCTTGTACACTATTGTTGGGAATGTAAATTGGTGCTGCAGCTGCTATAGAACACAGTATGGATTTTCCTCAAAAAAATAAAATCAGAACTACTATGGGATCCAGAAATACCACTTCTGGGCATATATCCAAAAAAAAAAATGACATCAGGATCTTGAAGAGATATATGCACTCCCATCTTCATTAATTAATTATTCACAATAGTCAAGACATGTGTCCATCGATGGATGAACATACATACAATGAAATGTTAATCAGTCTTAGAAAAGAAGTCCCAACGTTTTCAATAACATGGGTAAACCTGGATGATATTATGCTAAGTGAAATAAAAATACTATACAGAAAGTCAAATACTATATGATATCACTTACATGATGAATCTAACATAGTCAAATTCAGAAAAGCAGAATGTGGGAGGAGGTACTAGTTAAAGAGTACAAAGTTGCATTTATAGAAGATGAGTATGTCCTAGAGATCTGTATAGCATAGTGCCTTTAGTTAAAGATACTGTATTGTATAGTTAAAAATTTACTGAGGGTATAACTTACATGTTCTTATCACAAAATAATAATAACAGTAAAATAATGATATTAATAATACTAGAAGAAGGAAGGAGAATGAGAAGATGGAGAAGGAGAAGAGAAAAGGAGGTGGAGGAAGTGGAGGAGAGGGAGTTGGAGGGTAAATGAGCTTAGGAGAAAATTTTAGGAGGTGATGGACAGATTTAATGGCTTTGATTGGGATGATAGTTTCATGGGTGTACACTTATCTCCAAACTCATAAAATTGTATATATTAATTAAAGTTTTTGTGAATTAAAAAAAAGGAAATGGGATTTTTCTTGAAATATGCTTTCCTTTAATAGCATGGTAATTAAAATATATATGTATATGTTATATACACATATATATTTTTGTGTGGGTGTGTGTTGTATGCAATAGTAAATACATTGTGCCAAAATTATTTTCCATTTTATTTTGTAGTGTTTCATAGTTTTCTACTCATTTGAGACAGGAAGCATGAGAAGTACATTATTCTAATATGCTTAAATATTAGCTGAATTAAGTTTATTATACAAAGACAAAAGTATTTGCATGTAGCTGTGTTTTGTAAACTGTTTATCATAAAGATATTGGTCAGTACCATAATCTCTTTGGGAGAATATTCTTTAAGAATAAAACAAAGAACATCTCTTTTAGCCACCCCCAGTCAGAGCTCTACAGAGCTCTACCACCCACTCCTCGGACAGAGTTCCTCTGGTCCTCTACTCCCCCCGCTCCACCCCCGTCCGCCCCCCTCTGTCCCCCTCCGCCTCCCTCCGCCTCCAGGCCGGAGCCCTCAGCCACATCATCTCTGCCTTGGGAGGCAGCCTGCGGGCCAACGCAGTGTTGGGACTGGCTGAGGTGCGGGGGGGCGCAGGGTTTTTAAACAAACAAACAAACAAACACCTCTTTTTAAACTGTTACATTCAAAAATTTTTTATATATTTAAACTTCTATGGTCCCACTTTTAATTAAAATAGAAAGTGCCAAAAATGTAGTGGAAAAAAAATGCCTGGGTTCTTCATAGCTGGAGCTTTGAAGAAAACCCCAGAGCCTTCACCTGGACGATCACCTCGTTTTACAGACGCAGGTAGTTAAAATAGTTGTGAGAACGTTAGATAAATATTTCTAAGTTTAGATGCTTAGTAGAAATGCACCTTCTAATCACAGATTGTTTCTGCTAGAGGAACCTTCCTTCTTCTGGTCTCCAGAGCCACTCTTTATGGACTGCAGACACAATCAGATGCTTCCAGAGTCAGAAGTTGGAATTCTTGGGGACACTTCATCAAGATTTCTTTGAATATACACTTCAGTCTCATAACAGACATTTTATTTTTTAAATATTTTTTATTTATTTATTTGACAGAGAGAGACACAGTCAGAGAAGGAACACAAGCAGGGGGAGTGGGAGAGGGAGAAGTAGGCTTCCCGCCAAGCAGGGAGCCGGATGCAGGGCTCGATCCCAGGACCCTGGGATCATGACCTGAGCAGAAGGCAGACGCTTAACGACTGAGCCACCCAGGCACCATTTAACATTTTAAATAACTCCTTACTATGAAAAAAATTAGATCTTGAGGGGGTAGGTAATTGCTTCTTTCTTGCTCAGTGACTTGCACAAACAGATTTGCTTGCCCTTTAGACTGTTCTATTTAATCCAAATTAATGATTCTCCTGGTCTAAGCCTCTAAGGTTTGGTAATAGTGACTGTTCCCTTTTTCTCTAGGAATCTTTAGGTATACCCGTCCAGAATTCCAATTAATGCAAAAAATTGTAAGTAGGTAAAAGATAACTAGTCAGTAAGATTTCATAAATTATATTAGGACCTCTTAGTAAGAAAAAAAATAGGGACAACTGAGAGGAGAGAAATGAGGACATAAGTAGATAAATACTATAAGCCTTGTGCAGGAAAAGATAAGGCTAGAAAATTTTTTTAAAGGCAATCTGAGTACATAATGTTAGTAGAAAGGGTTAACAGGAGGTGGATGAATTTTTACAAGTATAAAAGGAAAAATATGTACTATGAAGGAATGCTAGCACCGCTTAGCAATTTCAGAGTGCTTTTCATCTTCAAAGAATCTTGCATGTTAACTAATTAATCCTTCCAACACCCTTGTGACGTAGACGTGACAAACAAGGACAGAAATAAGTCTAAAATGACTACCAAACTCACTGGTTGAGAAAGAATTATGAAAGCATGCTATTTACTAATGAGGAAGATCCTAGATAGATTTTGTACAGGATTGTGTGTGTGGGGGGGCAGGGTATGTGTAGACTTTCAAAAATTTGTTTATGGAAATAGAGAGCAAATGATAGAATTAAAAAAGAACTTATCCCTACTTGAGCTCAGTTAATGCTACACTAATAAGATTTTCTCAAATAATCCAAACAATCCATAAATATTAGCAGCAGTTAGGTATTTGTTTTTTATAACATGTAATTGATGAATGTAATAAGCACCAACTACCTAAAACTTTAGTGGGAGAAAGGGAACAACTCTTGCTGGAGCTTAGTCTCTGCACAATCCCATAGCATGTAATTTACACATTCTTTTTTATTTATCCAAACACAAAGACAGGTATGCAAGGCCCAATTAAATGAGAGATCTGAAAATTTAAGCTCTTATTCACCAACTACTTATTTTTGAAACTTCTGAGGCTGCAGTTATTTTTTTAAAGATCCAAGTCTGTTTCCTTTTTCTCTGCCTGCCTCTGTAATACCATGACACTTGTTTACTATTACCCTTTTGTGACAGCGACTTTCCCCAAGCTTGCAGAAGAAAATAGCATGAGCTCATGACCACCCTGGAATGATAATAGTAGTGCCATGCTGTTGGCACCCTGAGGTGATAGTAGCAGGAAGTCACATTATCCACTTAGAGTAACAGCCATTCCATTCCAACTTAATGGGTAACAGCAGTGAGTCTCACTGATTATAAACTGCTAACATACGCACCATCCTTCATTCCTTTTCTTGATGGTGATTCTCATTGTGGGCGTTATTAGCCTTACCGCGTTGCTCTTAAAATTGTTAATATGACCTATGAAACAGTATCAAGCCACAAATGACAAATGGTTAAATATTTTCAGAGGAAAACCTGGTTGCATTTTCTGTACCACAGCTACAAAATTTTCCTTCCAATGTATTCGGGCTGGAAGTTACTACAATGTAGAAGCCTCACCCTATCTTTCTCTGTTAGTTCCACAGGATTATGTGGAATTTCTATCTCTTCCCTTCCTTCCTTTTTTCCTTGTCAAAACATAAACATGGATTTTCATCTCAGGCCATAATTTCCTTAACACTGTATCTTGATACCTAAAGTCCTCTATTATTGCCCAGCACTTTCAAATATGGTGCAAAGTTGTAGACCGTAATCATTTAGTCAGTCAATTAACAGATTTTTTTGAGTACTTACTTTGTAGCAGTGACCATATTAGTCACTAGTGATACAATAAAGAATAAGACAAATTCCCTGCCCTCATGGATAAACACTAACTGAGGAGACTGGTACTGGAGTACACATAATGAAGAACTATCTTTCTATTTGGTCATAAAATTCAATCATTAAATACATTCCAATCACTCAGATATATTCTGTTTCTCTAAACTTCCTGCATTTCTGTGTTGCTACCTGCGATCATTTTTTCTCTGCTTGAAGAATAAAGCTTTTATTATTATTATTATTATTATTATTTTGTTTCAGTCTGTTGGCAATAAATTCTCCTATATTTTTCTTTGAATTTTTGAAATATTCTCTTTTGTCTCTGATTTTCAGCAGTTTGTCTATGATGCGATTAGTTGTGGGATCTTTTGTGTGTGTGCATATATGATTATCATGCTTGAGATGATAGTTTTTCTAAGATCTATATGTTGATCTTTTGTCAGTTTTTGAAAATCTGTTATCTTTTCAAATATTGTTTCTTCTTTATTCCCTCTCTCTCCTTCTGAGCCTCCAGTTGCATATGTTACAATTTTCTCCATGTCATATATGGATAGAGATAGAGATCTTTTCTTTATTATTCTTTCTTTTGGTTTGGTCTCTATGTTTTAGCCTGTATACTTTTTTAAGATTTATTTATTTATTTGTTTATTTATTTATTTATTTGAGTGAGAGAGCATGCAGTGAGGAGGGGCAAAGGGAGAGGGAGAGAGTCTTAAGCAGTCTCCATGCTGAGCTTGGAGCCCTGTGCAGGGCTTTATCTCAGGACCCTGAGATCACTACCTGAGCAGAAACCAAGAATCCGACACTTAACCAACTGCTCCACCCAGGCACGGCCAGCCTATATTTTTTTCAGTTTCTTTTCACAAATTCATTTATTCTTTTTTGTGCTGTATCAGTGTGCTGTTAAGCCCATCTATCAAAGTCTAAATTTCAGCTTATCACATTTTCAATTCTAGAATTTTTCTTTTATTCTCTTCATGATTCTTGGTATACCTGGTAATTTTTTTATTCAACAACAATCATCGTGTGGGTTATGAATATTACCTTTTGTCCAAGAGGGTTTATCCTATCCTCGTTTATCCTAGACCTTAGAACCATACAGTAGGGTCAGATGACATTAATCTGATCAAGAACTGAATTTACTTAAGGCTGGCTAAGTCTCTCTCTGGTTATTCCAACAATTGTAGGGTTTAAACTTCCAGGGTGCCTACTGAGATCACAAAGTATTTGCTAGGATCCCTCTCCACTGGTACTCTCAGACTTTAATTTCTATATCTTTAGTGTGGTGCTATTTAGTCAGTAGAAAATGATAATACTCTAAATTTGTTTTATTCTTTTTGCCCTGAGAGTGTCATTATCAGGAATATATATGGGGTAGATAAAGGGAACCAACCCAATTAGGAGGTTACAGTAATAGTTTGGGTATGAACTAATGAAGCCTGCGATGCAGGGAGTTGGCAGTAGGAATGTATTTTAAGGGACATAACTGGAAACTCTTGTGAAAGAAGAATGGGTGAGTAAACTCGCTGATTATGTGAAGGTTGATGTGTCAAAATTTCTTCACAATTTTCAGCCTAGGGATATGAGATATATGGACAAGTGGAGAAGTGAGATTGTAAGTTAAAAGAGAATTTAGAGATGGAAATACATATTTGAAGGTAACACACACATAGGAGATGATTAAAGACTTGGTTAAGAACATGCGAAGGAAGAAGAGAAGAGTATGGAGAAAAGAATCATAGTGATCATATACATGTTGGGATACATCTGGTGGCAGATGACTTCTCTTGTCACTTATCCAGGATGTGCCCCTTAATTAATTAATTAATTTTTTAAAAAACATTTTATTTATTTATTAATTTGACAGAGAGAGACAGCGAGAGAGGGAACACAAGCAGGGGGATTGGGAGAGAGAGAAGCAGGCCTCCCAAGGAGCAAGGAGCCCGATGCAGGGCTCAATCCCAGGACCCTGGGACCATGACCTGAGCCAAAGGCAGATGCTTAATGACTGAGCCACCCAGGCGCCCCATGCCCCTTAATTTAAAGGCATAATTCCATCAAAGGAAAACATTTGTATTTAAGCACAGACAGTGTTTAGTATTCATAAGGGACTGGGGATGACGTAAAACATGAAATAATTTTATGGTTTCTATTATCTCTTTTTGTGTCAGATGAACTAAAATTTTTATCAGCATGAATATATAGAGACTATCAGTCCTTCATTACTAATGAAAGATTTAGTTAACTCTTTTATCCTTTTTAGGGTTGAAATTACAAATACAACCTATTGAAAAGTATACATGGAATTCTTAAATCCAGGAGAGTTTAGGATATATGAGTCGAGCAAAGGGAATGTTGTTAGTGTTGAAAGTAAATATACTCTGTGTTAAAATGCACTGTGGAGCCAAGTGGTATGTGATAAGATATAGAAGCTTGCTTTGGAACTCTCCTTGTAAGTGCTAGGGTTGGGGTTTCAATAACATAACAATTCTTTGGGCTTTCTGACAAGGAATGCTTGAAAGCATGCAGCACTGCAGCAGGCTTATCAGTCAACTTCCAGGACAAATACAGAAAGAATTTTTCTATATTAATCTTCAGGCAATGCATTTGCCTCAGCTGTCAGTTACATTTGCTGAGAAAAAGTAACCTTAGCGATCTTTGCAACATTCAGTAATTTTAAGAGCACATTGGAATTGAAAGGACTCCATAATTTGCATAAAAAGTAGTGAATTAGGTCTGTTCTTTCTGTAATATTTCAGAGTTCTATGACTGGCACTGTTAGATAATGTTTTTCGAAAAAAATGCAATAAAACTATGGGGAAATATGTACTTGAAATATATACTTTGTGACTTCTATCCATGGACAGTAAATATAAATATATATGTCTCTATATAATTTAAATCCTTTGACAAAAGCATAGATTTATGAGTATTCGACTTTCTTTAACAGTTGTGTTCATAAAACCCAGCCAAAGTTCATAAGCCTGCTTATATTTGAAGATGTAGTTTAGACTTTTAAGAAACCTTCTCCTCTTTACTATTTCTCACCCCTTCATTTGATTCCCATCACTAGCAGTGTATACTCTTATAAATTCCAAAGCTGGAAGGGACAAAACCAACCAAATTTTCTGCTAACCTAAATTACATATCAAAATGGAAGCATTAATCACCTTTTTATTTTTTGTTTTTGTGATCACAGGTTGGTATATCGGCAGGTTGGTGCCGTCTAGAGCAGTGATTCCAACAATAGCAGCACATTGGTATCACTGAGGAGCCTTAAAACGTACAGATGCCTGGGTCCCACCCAGACATTCTGGTTTAATTGGTCTGAGCTGCAGTTTGGACACAGGGATTTTTAAAACTCCCCAGACAGTTATAAAATGCAACCTAGAAGAAAACTCAGGCAATTCAGTTCCCTAAAGTAACTCTTATAACTAACTTCTTAGAAAACTCTACCAGGGTTTTCCTCATAAATAATACTTAATCTTTAGGGTTCTATACATAGGTATTGGCTATACTGACTCAAATAAAATTTGGTGTGCTTTTGGGGGTGGGAGTATAAAAAACACATATCCTATTTTATATGTATGACACGTAAATTTGCCAGATTTAACAAATAAAAATAGAGAATGTACAGTTATATTTGAATTTTAGATAAAAAATGAATAATTTTTTGGTATAAGTATGTTGCATGCAATATTTAGGACATGCTTATACTAAAAAATTATCTGAAATTTAAATGTAGCCAGTATCCTGCATTTTTATTTGGTAGCCCGAATTATAGGACATGGAGAAAATGTTTAGCCATTCCATTTTAATCAAAACATTTTTGTTGACTTGCAACCAATCACCTATGAAACCATTTTATATAGGTCTAATCAGTTAAGTCACACAGAACAAGCAATCTAGCCAATGTGGCTGAGCCATTTAACTCAATTCACTAAGCCTCCTGGCCTACTTACTCATTTAAAGAAAACAAAAACACTTTGTCTAAGATATTTATAGAAGAGATCAATTTTAATTTCCTTTACCTCTGGGGTACACAGTTTGCAATTCCTCCAACAGAGATTTATCAGCTTTCTAATACAGTTCTGGGGTAAAAGCTGGGTGCCAAAGGGGTTCACTTCTACTCCAACATAAGTTGTCTGAACTGTCTTAATCTGTAGACCAATTTTCTCTACAGCCCCCTAAGGAAGGAACTTGTTGATTTTGGCAGTGTTTACTTTTCCTACAAACAAATTCAATATTTTCCAGACCGGCTGGCTCTTAAAAATCACGAGAGCTGGGGAAAAACTGCCTTCAGTCTGCTTCAGAATTCCCACCCCCAATTTCCCCCAAATTCTAGGAAAAGCTTTCTGTTCCTCACAGAGCCTGGAAGATAATCTGTGGCGTCATGATTATTTAGAATCTGTGGAGAAGGCTGTACAGTTCCCTGAGTTAAGTTCTTTTCTATAGCATAATAGAAGAATCTGTCAGATAAAAAGATGAAATGTTCCAGCCTTAATTAATAGTAATAGGGACTTTTACATGGAGAATAGGGGGAAAAAACTGATCTTGGTTTTTCATAAAAGTGAAATGTTTAACAATGTCATTTTAAAGATAGAGCAGTAACATTTAGCATATCATATGCTTGCATGTTACTTGCTTTCACTTAGCATTGTCATTCATCTGTGCTTTGGAAAGCTTGAATTGCTAGAGTCCCGTCTTTGTATACCTTTCATTAGTTAAGATCATCACCTCCTTCCCATCTCCCCAGCCACCTCCAGTCACTCGTCCCAGACTCTTAGACCAAAATCCTAGCATCATGTAGCAGCATTAGTAAACATTCTTACCTGAAAGAATCTTCCTCTGCAGATGCTAAGTGGAGGCTGGTGTCACTATTAATCAAGACCTCCCAATTTATGTTTTGAAAAAAGAAAGTGTAATGCATTTGCTTATTAGAATTTCCTTACATCTGCCTTTTATTTATAAAAAAAATTCAGATTTAATTGAATATTCTCCAAGTTCTATGAGTTGATGTGCTAGAGATTGTAATTTTCTTTATCAAAATGGTCTTGATCTGGAAAGTATAAATGACATTTATTCCCCCTTGATATATTTCAGTGTTATCTCTGGTTAATTAAAAAGCAATTTATCTATTTAACCAAAATTTTTTCTCCAACTAATAACTTCATTGTTTTCAATGTTTAAAAACGCAAGATTAATGTCTCAGGCTTTCAGATGTCCTTTCTGGTTTTTGCCACAGCCCGGCATCTCCCACCTTCCTCATAGATCTCTTCCTGTAAGTTTCTGCTCCTAGTATATCCTTGGGGAAATGCACATTTGCTTCAATTTGTTTCTTGTCTCTTCTGTTTTCTCTTCTTCCATTAATTTTTTTTCAAGTTCAGGCTGCTCTACCAACTGTCTCTTACAATTTAGCCTAACCTCAGGGTGTGTTAAGAGACTTTCCCTCTATTTTCTATTCCTGCTCTTTCTCTCCAATTCTGCACTGAAATGATTTTTCTTTCTCTTCCAAGTGTCTTCTTTGTTGGATTACTTCCTTTCCTTTTTCAGTCCCTCCTCTTTCCTCAGAAGAACTGTTAACAATGAAATTTACTGTGCTAATTCTTTGGCTTATTCTTGCCATTCAGGCCAGGTCCTGGCACTACTTGGCTTCTGTCATCTAGATTAGATGGATTGCAGGGGAAGGAAGGTGACTGATTTGTAATTCCCTGCTACAGGCATTCTAAAATGTTGGAACCAAACCTGTAACACTTTGATTTAATGCTCTGAAATGAACTTGAATATTGGCCAAACTCACCAATTATTTGGCTTATATACATAAACCTGAGCTGCATTTAGACTTACAGTCCTCTTGTCCCATGAGTCCTAGAGTAGAATTCTCTGCAGGTGAAAGCCAGAGGTCATTTGTGGTTGGGACTTAGTATAACTGCTTTTTATGGTTTGTGGTATAAACCAAGGGCTGGGAATGGGGAAAAGGAAAGGGGTAGATTCTTCTCCTCCTTTCTGCTTTCACAGAATTCACCATTCTGTTTTTCTTTTTAAACAAAGCTTTATCTATACTGAAAAATTTAGATTTTTAGTTTTGAAATTATTGGTAGTTGAAGTTAGGTAAGCTCTTTAGTTTGCTCCACGTTTTTGACCCTTTTTCAAGACAATGTACTTGATACAGCTTTGAACTTTTGTGCTTATTTGAAAAAATATGCTTCAGTATCACATAGAGCAAAATGAAGGGAACGTTTTCCTTGCAGCTTGGGTAACTGACTCTCTTGATAACTGTCCTGTGGGTCTCTTCTACATGGATTTAGGTGATGTAGAATTTAGAATCAATATTCAGGTCCCATAGCACTGCTATTGTCAAGTATTGTCATACTGTTTCCTATAACAACTCTTACCCCGCCCCCATGGAAAATGTATTATAAGGACCCTAATTGTCAAAGGGGCTCAGAAGGCACATATCAGGTCTGTGCAGATTCTTGTTGGTTCATGTCTGAGAACACAACAACTCCTTGCTGCCAAATAAGTCAGCAGGGACATTCTGGCAACTTGGAAGTGATTTTATGTGGGATGATAAGAGCTTCCCAGACACAATTAAATCAGACCAGGAACTATATTAGACAATTCTGCCAAATTTTTATTAAAGTAAAATAAACCAGGTCACCATTTATTCCTTAACATTATTTTGGTAAACCTTGATCTATGTCAAAGGTTTAAGAAAAAAGCCCCTTTCTCCTTTCCTCCCACCTTCATTGCCATTGTTCCAAGGAAATGACATTGATTGTGGATCTACCAGGTTAACAGGTTGCTTTTTAGTCAAACTGAAAAAAATCCTGAGCTGATTTTACAATCTATTGATTTCCAGAACAAATTTAACAAAATCCATGAAAATTTCTATAGAGAGACTCAATTTCTCTATATAGATGCTTTGAACAATGTACAGCAACTGGATATTTGTAACAAATAATCTTGTGATTTGAAGGCTTAAAACCTGGCTAAATGTGGAAAAATATTAAGCATCAATAATAAAAAAATGGCTAAAACGTTGAACTCATTTTGAAAAATATTTATTTTGATTCCAATGTAAAGAAACATTTATATATGACATGCACAATACACAAAATGCTGAAATATTATAGAATCTATGGTTACACATGCAGGCTTCAAGAATTTTGATTTATTTGTTAGGAAATGCAAGACTATGGAAATGTTTATATATCTGTTCTAAGGATGGTATGGTATAGTTGGTGCAGCCATAGAAGACATGAGAACTAGGCTTAGGAAGAAGAGGTTTATGCATGCCACTCAGAGCCACCCGGCCAGGAGAGGTGCCAGGTTTTGGTCAGGTGGCAGACGACAAGAAAAAGGGGGACAGTCTAGGGTAGAGATTTTATTGGGGTTTCTGTGGGAAAAACAAGGCAAGTCAGAGTAAAATGCTTGGGATTGAATAATTCTTGGGAACTTTGGGCTATAGGGGTGGTCTGTGGTTGGTGGTCCCTGGCTCAGAGATGACTTAGAACTTGATGTGTAGTTAGATAAGCAGGTGGCTGGAGTGTAGACTTGGACTGATTGGTTTGTATTTGAAAGGTGTGCTCTAGGAAATGGCTAGCCCTTATAGGGTCTGTCTCTCCTTGGCCAGGAAGCTTTTTAAGATGTCAAATCATAAAATGCAGAAAATAAACAAAATTATTAATATAGCATCTTTAGTAACTTTCACAATCAGTTAGGTGCTATGAATGTTAAAATATGTAGAAGGCTTAGTTTCTGTATTTCACAATCCCATACTGTCTGGAATAAGGACATTTATAAGAGAAATGACTATATAAGAGAAAAAATATATATATTTTATTATAATATATGTCTTGATAAAGTAAGAGGGAATAGGATACAAAACACACATGAGAATAGGGTCTCAAGTCCAAAAAAGATGCTGCTTCACTGTTGTACATATTGTTCAATTTAATAAAATATTATGGATAATTTTAAGTTTCCATTCTTAGTAAATTCTTACCTTTACTCTCAGAGCTAACTAAATTTTGTGTTTATCTTTCCTTGTTCTCTCTCTCTCTCTCTTTTTTTTTTTTTACTTTGCGAAGTCTGAATAGTTTTTTTAAGACTTTATTTCTTTGGAGAAGTTTTAGGTTTATTTACAGCAAAATTAAAAAGGTACAGAGATTTAAGTTTTGTTGATTGTTTCCTTCACTTTGCAGAAGCTTTTTATTCTGATATAGTCCCAATAGTTTTGCTTTAATTTTCCTGGCCTTAGGAGACATATAGAAAAATGTTGCTATGGCTAATGTCAGGGACATTACTGCTTGTGCTCTCTTCTAGGACTTTTATGGTTTCAGGTCTCACATTTAGGTCTTTAATTCATCTTGGGTTTATTTTTGTGTATGGTGTAAAAAAGTGCTCGAGTTTCATTCTTTTGCATGTAGCTGTCCAGTTTTCCCAACACCATTTGTTGAAGAGACCGTCTTTTTCCTATTGGATATTCTTTTCTTCTTTGTTGAAGATTAATTGGCCATATAATTGTGGGTTTATTTCTGGGTATTCTGTTCTATTGATCTCTGTGTCTATTTTTGTGCCAGTACCGTACTGTTTTGATTACTGAAGCTTTGTAATATAATCTGAAGTCTGGTATTGTGATGCCGCTTTGCTTTTCTTTTTCAAGATTGCTTTGGTTATTTGGGGTGTTTTGTGGTTCCATACAAATTTTAGGATTGTTGATTCAAGAAAACTAAAAGGCAACCTACTGAATGGAAAAAGGTATCTGCAAATTACATATCCAATAAAGAGTTAGTACCCAAAATATATAAAATAAACTTTTACAACTCAACACCCAATCCAATTAAAAATGGGCAAAAGACATGAACAGACATTTCTCCAAAGAAGACATCCAGATGACAACAGACACATGAAAAAAGGCTCAACATCACTCATTATCAGGGAAATGCACATTAAAACAACAATAAGATATCACCTCACATCTGTCAAAATGGCTAAAAAACACAGGAAAGAGTAAGTCTTGACAAGGATGTGGAGAAAAAGGAACCCTCTTGCACTGTTTGTGGGAATACAAACTGGTGCAGCCACTGTGGAAAAAACTGTGGAGTTTCCTTAAAAATGTTAAAAATAGAACTACCCTCTAATCCAGTAATTGCACTATTGGGCATTTACCAAAAAAATACAAAAAACACTAATTCAATACATACACTCCTATACTTATAGCAACATTATTTACAATAGCCAAATTATGGAAGTAGCACAAGTGTCCACTGATAGATGAATGGATAAAGATGTGTTATACGTACACAATGGAATATTACACAGACATAAAAAAGAATGAAATCTTGCTATTTGCAATGACATGGATGGATCTAGACAGTACAATGCTAAGTGAAATAAATCAGTCAGAGAAAGGTAAATACCATATGATTTCACTCATATGTGCAATATAAGAATGAACCAGCAAAGTAAAAAGAAAAAGAGAGAAGTCAAGAAACAAACTTTTAACCATAGAGAACAAACTGATGGTTACCAGAGGGGAGAAGAATGAGGGAATGGGTGAAATAGGAGATGGGGATTAAGGAGTGCAGTTGTCATGATGAGCATGGGGTGATGTAGGCAATTGTTGAATCCCTATATCGTACACCTGAAACTAATATAACACTGAATGTTAACTATATGGGAATTAAAAAACAAAAACAAAAAATGAAATTCAAGTCACACACAAAAAAGGTACAGAGATTTTCCATATTCCCTGCCCCTACAATTGCTTAGTCTCCCCCATTATCAACATCCTATACCAGACTGGTATATTTGTTATAATTGATGAATTAACATTAGCACATCATAATCACTCAAAGTCCATAGTTTACCTTAGGGTTCACTCTTGTTGTTGCATAGCCTATAGATTTGGACAAATGTATAATGACATATATCCATTATCATAGTATCATATAGATTATTTTCAATGTCCTAAAAATCCTCTATGCTCTGCCTATATATACCTCCCCCTGCCCCAACCCCTGGAAACTACTGATATTTTAATTGTCTCTAGTTTTTTTCTTTTTGAGAATGTCAGATAGTTGTAATCAGGCAGCATACAGCCTTTTCATATTGTCTCCTTTCACTAAATAATACACAAAATGTCTCTCCATGTCTTTTCATGGCTTCATAACTCATTCCTTTTTAGTGTTCAATAATATTCCATTGTGTGAATATAACTCAGTTTATTAATCCATTTACCTTTTGAAAAACACCTTGGTTCCTTCCAACTTTTGGTAATTATGAATAAAGTTATTGTAAACATCAATGTACAGGTTTTTATATTGATATTATTTAGACATCTTTGGATACATATCAAAGAGAATGATTGCTGGATTATATGGTAATAAGATGCTTAGTTTTGTAAGAAACTGCTTACTTGTTTTCCAAAGTGGCTGAATCATTTTGCATTCCCACCAGCAATGAATGAGAGTTCCTATTGCTCCACGTCCTCACCAGCATTTTATGTTGTCGGTGTTCTGGATTTTGGTCATCCTAAAAGGTGTGTAAAGGTATCTCATTGTTTTAATTAGTGTTTTCCTGCTGACGTGTGATGTGGAGGGTCTTATCATATGCTTATTTGTCATTTGTATATATTCTTTGGTAAGATATCTGTTAAGGATTTTGGCCCATTTTAATTGAATTTTTTTTTAATCATTTGAGTTTAAAGAGTTCTTTATATATTTCAGACAACAGTGTTTTATCAGATGTCTTTTGCAAATATTTTCTCCCATCTGTGGGTTATGTTCTCATTCTCTTGATATTATCTTTCACAGAATAGAAGTTTTTAATTTTAATGAAATCCATCTTGTCAATTATTTTTTTTCATGGATCATGCCTTTGGTGTTGTATCTAAAAAGACATCACCATATCCAAAGTCATCTAGGTTTTCGCCTATGTTATCTTCTAGGAATTTTACAGTTTTGTATTTTACATTTAGGTAGAGATCCATTTTAAATTATTTTTAAGTCTGTGTGTAAATTCAATTTTTTATTGTTCCAGTACTTTGGTGAAAAGATTGCCTGGGTTCCATTGTATTGTCTTTGCTCTGCTGTCAAAGATCAGTTCAATTGACTACATTTGTGTGACTTGATTTTTGGGCTCTCAGTTATGTTCTATTGATCTATTTATCTATTCTTTCACCAATATCACACGGTTTTGATGATTGTAACTTTACAGTAAGTCTTAAAGTCACGTAGTGTCATTTTCCTAACTTTGTTCTTCAGTATCATGTTGGCACTCTGGGTCTTTTGCCTCACTGTATAATCTTTAGAATCATTTTTTTAATTTTTTTGTATATTTAACAAATAATATTCTGGGATTTTGATTGGGATTGCTTGAATCTGTAGGTTAAGTGGATAAGAACTGACATCTTGACAATAGTGAGTCTTCCTATCCATGAACATGAAATACCTCTCCATTTATTTTAGTTCTTCTTTGATTTTATATAGATCTTATACATATTTTGTTAGATTTATCCCTTTATATTTAAGGACTTTGGGGTATTAATGTAAATGGTATGTGTTCTAAATATTAATTCTATTGGTTCATATCAGGTATATAGGAAAGTGATTAACATTTACACTTTAACCCTGTTATAACTGCTTATTAGTTTCGGGAATTTATTGTTGGTGTTGATTCTATCAGATTTTCCATGTAGGTGATTATGTCATCTGTGAACAAAGATAGTTTTATGTTTTCCTTTCCAATCTGTATAGCTTTTATTTCTCTTTCTTTCCTTATTGCATTAGCTAGGACTTTAAGCATGAAGTTGAAAAGGAGTGATGAGATGGGCCATCTTTGCTTTGTTTCTGATCTTAGAAATATTCAAGTTTTTTATTAATGTTGTTAGCCATAGTTTTTTTTAAAAGATTTTATTTATTTCAGAGAGAGAAGGAGAGAGAGAGAGAGAAAAAAAAAAAAGCGAGGGAGGAGCAGACTTCCTGCTGAGCAGAGAGCCTGATACAGGGCTCAATCCCAGGACCCTGGGATCATGATCTGAGCTGAAGGCAGACACTTAACTGACTGAGCCACCCAAGTGCCCCAGCTATAAGTTTTTTGTAGTTATTCTTTATCAAGTTGAGGAAGTTCCTCTCTCTTTCTAGTTTACTGGGAGTATTTTTATATCATGAATGGGTGTTAGATTTTGTCAAATGCTTTTTCTACATCTATTGATTTGACCACATGATTTTTCTTTTTTATTCTGTTGTTGTGATGTATTGCATTCATTGATTTTTTTTTATTGAACCAGCCATGTATACCTGGGATAAATCTCATGTGGTCATGGTGGATATTTATTTTTATATGCTGTTGGATGTGATTCACTAATATTTTGTTGAGGATTTTTGCATCAATATTTATCAGAGAATGGGTCTATAATTTTCTTTTCTTGTAATGTCTGTATCTGGTTTTCTATTAGGGTAATTCTTGTCTCATAGAAAGAGAATGACTTAGCATGTATTCCTCTGTTTCTATCTTCTGAAAGGGATTATAGAGAACTGCTATAATTTCTTCCTTAAATGTTTGGTAGAATTCATCAGTGGACCCATCTGGGTATGGTGTTTTTTGTTTTGGAAGATTATAAATTATCAATTCAATTTATTTAATTAAATTTAATTATTTAATTATTGAGATTGTCTCTTTCTTCTTGAGTGAATTTCAGAAGATTGGGTCTTTTAAGGAATTAGTCCATTTTATGTTGGTTATCAGATTTGTGGACATATAGTTGGTCATAATATTCCTTTATAATTCTTTTAATGTCTAAAGAATCTGTAGGGATCCCCCTCTTTTATTTCTAATATTAGCAATTTGTGTTGTCATCTTTTTTTATTGATTTTATTGATATTTTCAAAGAACCAGCTTTTGGTTTCATTGATTTTCTCTATTGATTTCTTGTTTTCAATTTCATTGATTTCTGCTTTAATTCTTATTATTTCCTTTCTTCTGCCTACTTTGGATTTAATTGGTTCTGTTTTTTTTCTAGTTTGATTTTTATATGCAATTTATTTTATTTTTATTTATAATCGAAGTATAATTGATATACAGTGTTATATTAGCTTCAGTTATACAACACCTTGATTTCACAATTTTATACATTACTCCATGCTCACCACAGTAAGCAGTCACCATCTGTCATCATAAAACATTATTACATTATTATTGACTATATTTCCTATGCTTTTCATTTCATTGTTTGTGCCTTTTAATCCCCTTCATGTATTTACTCATCCTCCCACTCCCCACACCTCTGGCAACCAGCAGTTTGTTTTTTGTATTTAAGAGTCTGTTTCTCTGCTCATTTATTTTTTTACCCCTAGTTTCTCAAGGTGGAAGATTGGATGATTTATTTTAGATTTTTTTAATATATATGCATTGAATGGTATAAATTTCTCTTTTACTGAATCTTACAAAATTTGAAAAGTATTTTAATTTTCATTTAGTTCAAAATATTTTGTAAATTGATATTTCTTCCATGACCTTTATGTTATTTAGAAGTGTGTTGTTTGATCTCCAAGTTTTTTGGATTTTCCAGCTATGTTTTTGTTATTGATTTCTAGTTTAGTTTCATTGTGGCCTGAGAGCAGGCACTGTATGATCTTTATTTTTTCAATTTGTTAAGGTGTGTTTTCTGGCTCAGAAGTGGTCTGTCTTGGTGAATGTTCCATGTGGTCTTGAGAAGAATGTGTATTCTGCTGTTGTTGGATCGATCAAGTAGGCTATAGATACCAATTAAATGTAATTATCGATAATGTTGTTTAGGTCAGCTATGCCTTACTGATTTTCTGCCTGCTGGATGTGTCTATTTCTGTTAGAGGGGTCCTTAGTCTCCAATTATAATAGTGGATTCATCTATTTCTCCTTGCAGTTCTATCCATTTTTGCCTCCTGCATTTAAAGGAAAAGTAATTTTACCATTCTCTATGTTATTGCAGTCAAAGGCACAGAGCATATATGATACCCAGAGATCAAAGAATTTATGTATTTGTGTATGTATGTGCTCATGTATGGAAAATATATATACATATATATATATAAATCTCCAATCAGTGGATACTAAAATATAACAGTTATCAATGACAACTTTTGGAAGTAAAAAAAAAAAAAATGCTGAGCTCCACTAGTGTATTTAGGTGACATTTACTGGCAAACATGAAACAAAACAAAATACAGAAAAAAACAGAATATGAAAGTTTAGAGTAAAGGAATGGTCAGGTCCAAAGCAATAGCTTTCTGCGGGAGGCACACTCTTGTGATTTGTCCAATTCCTTTCTGGTAGTGTGTTTCCTTCAGTATTGCTCTAGAGGAATGGTCCCTAGCATTTTGACACTATGTTGCTAGGTACATATGTATTAAGGATTGTTATGTCTTCTTGGAGAATTGACCCTTTATCATTACATAATACTTCTCTTTATCTCTGATACTCATCCATGATTGGAAGTCTGCTCTGTCTCAAAGCTACTCTCACTTTCTTTGATTAGTGTTAGGATAGTATGTTTCTCCATTCATTTACTTTTAATCTATATGTGTCTATATATTTAAAGTGGATTTCTTGTAGACACCCTATAGTTCGTTCTTCTTTTTTGATCTATTCTGAGAATCTTTGTCTTTTAATTTGTGTATTTAGACCATTGACATTCAAAATGATTATTGATGGATTAACATCTACCATATTTGTTACTGTTTTCTATTTGGTGCCCTTGTTCTTTGTTCCTATTTTAATTTTTTTCTTTTTCTCCCTTTTGTGGTTTTAATTGAGAATTTTATGTGACTCCAACATCTCCTTGTTGGTGGGGTATTAGTTATACTTTTTAAAAAACATTTTTATTGGCCACCCTAAGGATTACAGTATGCATTTACAATTAACCCAAGACCACTTTTAAATAACACTATACCACTTCACAGGTAATGCAAGTACCTTATAATAACAAATTAATCCTAATTCCTCCTTCCCATTTCTTGGGTCATTGCCTTTATTTATTTCACTTATATATAAGCATACATGAGTAGATTCTTACACATAATCATTCATAAATATATTGTTGCTATTATTATTTTGAGCAAACTCATCTCTTAGATCAATCAAAACTAAGAACAAATTTTTTTTTACCCCTACTTTTTTTTTTTTTTTTTTTGGTGCTTTTCCTTTCTTCATGTGCATCTGAGTTTCTGACCTATATCACTTTCCCTCTCTTTAAAGAATCTATTTTAATATTTCTTGCTAGGCTATAAATTCCCTCAATTTTGTTTGTCTGGAGAAATTCTTTATTTCTCCTTCACTTTAGAAGGATAATTCCTCTGGGTACAGAATAAGTACAGAATTCTGGTTGGGTTTTTTTTCTTACAACACTTTAAATAGATCACTCAACTCTCTTTTTACTTGCATGGTTCCTTAGGAAAACTTGTAATTCTTTTTTCTTTTTTCATTATTCCTGCATTTCTTTTTTTTTAATTTTTATTTTATTATGTTATGTTAATCACCATACATTACATGATTAGTTTTTGATGTAGTGTTCCATGATTCATTGTTTGTGTATAACACCCAGTGCTCCATTCAGTACATGCCCTCTTTAATACCCATCACCAGGCTAACCCATCCCCCCACCCCCCTCCCCTCTAGAACCCTCAGTTTGTTTCTCAGAGTCTTACTGTTGCTTCACTATAGGTAAGGTGTTTTTTTCCTCTGGCTTCTTTTAGGATATTTTCTTTATCTTTGGTTTTCTTTAGTTTGAAAAGAATATGCCTAGGTGTAGGGGATTGTTGTTGTTATTGTTGTTTTGCATTTGTCCTTGTTGGTGTTCTCTGAGTTTCCTAGACCTGTGGTTTGGTGTCTGGTATTAATTTTGGGAAATTCTCAGTCATTACTGTTTCAAATATTCCCTTCTTTCTTTTTGATATTCCCACTACATATATGTTATGCCCTTTATGCTTATCCCATGGTTCTTGGCTATTCTTTTTTGTTTTTCTTAAAATATTTTCCCTGTGCTTTTCATTTGTGGAGGTTTCTATTGAGATAGCCTCATACTGATAGATTCTTTCATCATACATGTTCACTCTACTAATAATCTCATCAAAGGCATTGACCTATAGCATTTCTTTTTGTTTCTTTCTTGAGATTTCCATCTCAGTGCTTACATTGCCCATATGTTCTTGCATGTTGTCCACTTTATCTATTATAGCCCTTAGTGTATTAATCATAGTTATTTTAAGTTTCCAGTCTGATAATTCCAACATCCCTTCCATATCTGAGTCTCATTCTGATGCTTGTTTTGTCTCTTCAAACTGGGTTTTGTTTTTCATATTGTGTATTGTAATTTTTTCTTGATAGCTGGATGTGATATACTAGGTAAAGGAATTCAGGTAAATAGGCCGTTAGTGATGTGATTGCAATGTCTGGAGAGAGGGGAAACATCCTATAATCCTATGAATAGGTCTCAGTCTTTTGGTGAGCTTGCAACTCACACATTAGGGTTGTTTTTTTTGTCCCTCATCCATTAGTTGAGACAGGATGGCTAGAGTGGGCTGAAGCTGAGTATTTCCTTGACCTATTTCCTTTAAATAGATTACTCAACTCTCCTTTCACTTGCCTGGTTCCTGAGGAAGACTTGTAATTCTCACTGTTGCTTTGCTATAGGTAAGGTGGTTTTTTTCCTCTGCCTTCTTTTAGGATATTTTCTTTATCTTTGGTTTTCTTTAGTTTGAAAAGAATATGCCTAGGTGTAGGGGTTTGTTGTTGTTTTTATTGTTTTGCATTTGTCCTTGTTGGTGTTCTCTGAGTTTCCTAGACCTGTGGTTTGGTGTCTTATTGACAAAGGATTAGTGACTACAATTACAAAGAATTCCCATAAATTAATGAGTAGCAAGAAATAGCAAATTTCCTTGTTAGGCTCTTCTAAATCCCCAGTCATTCAAGCTCTTAAGCTCTTTTCTTAAGCTCCTTCCCCCAACCAGAACCATGAGAGGATTTTTCTTTGATATTCACCATGAAAAACATTTTAGGCTCCTGAAGAAGGTGAGGCTACTCCATGACTAAATGATTTCTCTGGAGTTTTTAACTCTCTGAATTGTCCATACTAATCCTCTGGCAATTCACCAAGTATAATTCAGGTTTCCCTACTCTGGCCTGGTCTACAGAGATTTTGGCTCTTGAGTTTCTGCTTTGGTAGGTTGTGATTCTCTGTATTTGCCTGTTGTCTTTCCAATTTTAAAAGCAACAGTTTGGCCTGTAACCTTTCTTCTCTTACAGACCTAAGAAGAGTTGTTGATTTTTCTGTTGTTCAACTTTTCACTTGTTAGGATGAAATGGCAACTTCCAAACTTCATACATGCTGGACCAAAAAACCAATACTACGTTATTTAACTTTGCATGTTTTTGACCTTTATAGAAAAGGAATAACAAAGTACACATTCTTCTGTGTGGCTTTTCACTTAATGTCTTTTCGCTAACTGTTTTGCCTTAAAATTTATTCATGTTGATGAACATAGCAGTGATGAACATAGCACTTCAATGTTCTGAGATATTCTGGTGTGTGTGTGTGTGTGTGTGTGTGTGTGTGTGTGTGTAATTTATCTCTTCCTCTGTCAATAAACATCTGAATTATGTTCAGTTTTTTTGTTTTACAAATAGCATTTATATAACAATTTTGTACATTTCCATGTTCATGCTTATGTAGAAATGGAATAGCTTTTATCATCTATCATCTATCTATCTATCATCTATCTATCATCTATCTCTATCATCTGTAACATCTATTTATCATATAGTATTATTATTATTAATCATTATTATCTATCATCTGTTCATTTTCTCCAGAATGGAATTATTAGATTAAAAGTATACATATCTTAAGTTTTACTTGGCAATGCTAAAATACATTCCAAATTACTTTCCATGGCTTTAGTAGCTCTTGGTATGATCAAACTTCTTGATTTTTAAAAATTTGATGGAGAGGGGTGCCTGGGAGGCTCAGTTGTTAAGCGTCTGCCTTCAGCTCAGGTCATGATCCCAGGGTCCTGGGATCAAGCCCCGCATCAGGCTCCCTGCTCGGCGGGAAGCCTGCTTCTCCCTCTCCCACTCCCCCTGCTTGTGTTCCCTCTCTCACTGTGTCTCTCTCTGTCAAATAAATAAATAAAATCTTTGGAAAAAATTTGATGGGGAGGAAAATAATGTCTTACTAAGGTTTCAATTTGCATCATTTTTATTGTGACTTTTGGCTAAACATATTTCCCCTTCTGAAGGTGTCTCCTTATGTTATTTGCCATTTTCTTGCTACTCATTAATTTATGGGAATTCTTTGTAATTGTAGTCACTAATCCTTTGTCAATAATATGTGCTACAAGTACCATATTTCAATTTATGGCTTTTTTTTTAACTTCATTGGTGTCTTTGATCAACAGATTTAAACATAGTCAAATACATTAAAGTTTTTCTTTATGATTTATTCTTTTCTTTTTGTATTTAAGAAATCTTTATCTACTATGAAGTAGTAAGGAGTATATTTTCTTCTAAATGTTTTAATAATTTGACTTTCACATGAAGCCTTAATCCCTCTAGAACTGATTTTTATATATTAAGTGATTTTTTTGTGTTTTGTTTTCATGTGTAGGAGCATATACCCAAGTATTATTTGTTGAGTAATTTTATTCTTTTTCCACTGGCCACAGATATTCTATGTCAACTTTTCTTATATGCATGGATTTGCTTTCAAGCTCTCTATTCTCTTTCATTGGTCTATTTGTCTACCCCTACACTAATATTATATTAACTATTATAGCTTAATTCTACTTCTTGATACCTGGCATGCATGGCATCTCAAATTTTTCCTCCTCTCGTTCCCTCCCTCCCCACCTCCTTCCTCCCTCTCTTCCTTCTCCTTCTCCCATCTCTCCTCCTTCTTCTTCCTCCTCCTCCTCCTTTGTCTCCTTTGTCCCCCCCCTTTTTTTTTCAGTTGTCTTTGCTCTTTTTGGCCTTTTCTTTTCTATGCATTTTAGAATCTATCTATCTATCATCTATCTATATCATCTCTCTATCATCTATCTATCTATCATCTATACATATACATAGAAATTGCCTTTTGGACTCTTATTCAATCTAAGAAACAATTTGTATAGAAGTGGCATCTTTATTATAGTAAGGTTTCCCATCCAAAAATCACTGTATCTATCTCCTTTTACTGAGGTCTTCTTTAGTGTTTTTTAAATAGAAGTTTGAAATTTCTCCATAAAGATCTTACACAATTTTTATTATATTTATTGATAGGTATTTTATTACAGTTTCTGTATGATAAAGTACACCAAAGCTAGTGGCTTAAAACAACAATTTGTTATTATTATAGTTCTGTGGATTGGGAGGGTTCAACTAGGGACTGGTTCTTATTTGGGTTCTCTCATACAACGTTAATCAGATCATCAAATTGTGACTGGGGTGGGGCTAGTGTCTTTTGAAAGCTCAAATGTGCAGAATTGTGGATTGTTTGATGTTTATTAAACATGTAAAAGACTCTTGAATAGAAACAAATCTACCCACCTTTTACTGCCTATTTTAAGATTTATTGGATATATCATGAGTCATTAGGAAAAAGAGTGGGGATGCTAACAGCTATCTTTCTCACCACCTGGGAAGAGCTTATCTGAGAGTAACACAAGCGTACGGTGAGAAGCAGAATCCAGACATGGCAAGATAGCCAGGGCCCTGACAACATCTTTTGAGGACCTGGATCCAACAATGCCTAAAGCTATATATATTCTATCACCCATTTCAAACTAGGTTAAACAAATGAACAACCACAAAACAACAACAGCAAAGAAATTCATTGTCTAAACAAACAAAAGAGATGGTTTACTTACATGGCTGTCAGATCATCCTAACAGTTGGCTAGATGTTCAACTGGAGCTACAAAATAGAGGCTTTATGAACTCTCTATTTGGTCTCTCAATGCAAATTGATCTTCTTATAGTGTGTTGGCTTTGTTCCAAAGAGATTGTGCCATAAGCAAATGTAGGAGGAGCAGGTGTTCTTTTTTGTTTTTTTTTTTTTTTGGTAAGAGCAGTTGTTGTAAGAGAACAAGGTAAAAGCTACACAAATTTTTGTAGCTTACAAAAGTTTGTACTTACACCTAGTCTTAGAAGACACATAGCATCATTTCTGCTATACTGCATTGACAGAAACAGTAACAGGATCTCTCATGTAATGAAAGGAGTATCAAAGCATTTTGGAGCCATACTAGGTAACTTTTTCTTTCTTTTTTGTTGCTATAAAGAAGACTAATGGTATTATTTTTTTTTTTTTGGTCTTTTTTTTAATTAACATATAATGTATTATTTGTTTCAGGGGTACAGGTCTGTGATTCATCAGTCTTATATAATATCCAGTGCTCATTACAACACATACCCTCCCCAGTGTTCGTCCCCCAGTTACCCCATCCCTCCACCCCCATCCCCTCCAGCAACCCTAGGTTTGTTTCCTATGATTAAGAGTCTCTTATGGTTTGTCTCCCTCTCTGGTTTCATCTTGTTTCATTATTTCCTCTCTCCCCCTATGATCATCTGCCTTATTTCTTAAATTCCACATATCAGTGAGATCATATGATAATTGTCTTTTTCTGATTGACTTATTTCACTAAGCATGATACCCTCTAGTTCCATCCACGTCATTGCAATTTGCAAGATTTTATTTTTTTGATGGCTGTGTAATATGCCATTGTGTATATATACATATATATATATATATATATATATATATATATATATATATATATATGCACCATAACTTCTTTATCCATGACTAATGGTATTTTCAACTACCTGTATTTTCTGTTAAGTGCATAAAAATGCAACTAACTTTGGTAATTATTTCTATATCCAAAACGCTTCCTAAGGTATCTTATTAATTTACCTAATTTATCTGTAGGTTCTTTGGAGATTTTCATATAGGCAATCATATCATCTACAAATAAGGAATGTTTGTTCCTTCCTTTGCAATCCTTATATATTAAGGTATTATTATATTATTATTATTTTTTATTGTTATGTTAATCATCATTAGTTTTTGATGTAGTGTTCCATGATTCATTGTTTGTGCATAACACACAGTGCTCCACGCAGAACGTGCCCTCTTTTATACCCATCACCAGGCTAACCCATCTCCCCACCCCCCTCCCCTCTAGAACCCTCAGTTTGTTTTTCAGAGTCCATCGTCTCTCATGGTTCGTCTCCCCCTCTGACTTACTCCCTTTCATTCTTCCCCTCCTGCTATTTTCTCCTTTTTTTTTCTTAACATATATTGCATTATTTGTTCCAGAAGTACAGATCTGTGATTCAACAGTCTTGCACAATTCACAGCGCTCACCATAGCACATACCCTCCCCAATGTCTATCACCCAGCCATCCCATCCCTCCCACACCCTCACTACTCAAGCAATCCTCAGTTTGTTTCCTGAGATTAAGAATTCCTCATATCAGTGAGGTCATATGATACATGTCTTTCTCTGATTGACTTATTTCACTCAGCATAACACCCTCCAGTTCCATCCACGTCGTTACAAATGGCAAGATCTCATTCCTTTTGATGGCTGCATAATATTCCATTGTGTATATATACCACCTCTTCTTTATCCATTCATCTGTCGATGAACATATTGGCTCTTTCCACAGTTTGGCTATTGTGGACATTGCTGCTATAAACATTGGGGTGCACGTACCCCTTCGGATACCTACATTTATATCTTTGAGGTAAATACCCAGTAGTGCAATTGCTGGATCATATGGTAGCTCTATTTTCAACTGTTTGAAGAACCTCCACACTGTTTTCCAGAGTGGTTGCACCAGCTTGCATTCCCACCAACAGTGTAGGAGGGTTCCCCTTTCTCTGCATCCCTGCCAACATCTGTCATTTCCTGACTTGTTAATTTTAGCCATTCTGACTTGTGTGAGGTGGTATCTCATTGAGGTTTTGATTTGGATTTCTCTGATGCCGAGTGATGTTGAGCACTTTTTCATGTGTCTGTTGGCCATTTGGATGTCTTCTTTGGAAAAATGTCTGTTCATGTCTTCTGCCCATTTCTTGATTGGATTATTTGTTCTTTGGGTGTTGAGTTTGATGAGTTCTTTATAGATTTTGGATACTAGCTCTCTATCTGGTATGTCATTTGCAAATATTTTCTCCCATTCTGTCGGTTGTCTTTTGGTTTTGTGGACTGTTTCTTTTGCTGTGCAAAAGCTTTTTATCTTGATGAAACCCCAATAGTTCATTTTTGCCCTTGCTTCCCTTGCCTTTGGCGATGTTTCTAGGAAGAAGTTGCTGTGGCTGAGGTCGAAGAGGTTGCTGCCTGTGTTCTCCTCTAGGATTTTGATGGACTCCTGTCTCACGTTTAGGATCTTTCAACCACTTGGAGTCTATTTCTGTGTGTGGTGTAAGGAAATGGTCCAGTTTCATTCTTCTGCATGTGGCTGTCCAATTTTCCCCACACGATTTGTTGAAGAGACTGTCCTTTTTCCACTGGACATTCTTTCCCGCTTTGTCGAAGATCAGTTGACCATAGAGTTGAGGGTCCATTTCTGGGCTCTCGATTCTGTTGCATTGATCTATGTGTCTGTTTTTGTGCCAGAACCATACTGTCTTGATGATGACAGCTTTGTAATAGAGCTGGAAGTCTGGAATTGTGATGCCGCCAGCTTTGCTTTTCTTTTTCAACATTCCTGTGGCTATTCGGGGTCTCTTCTGGTTCCATACAAATTTTAGGATTATTTGTTCCATTTCTTTGAAAAAAGTGGAGGATATTTTGAGGGGATTGCATTGAATGTGTAGATTGCTCTAGGTAGCATTGACATCTTCACAATGTTTGTTCTTCTAATCCATGAGCATGGAAAATTTTTCCATTTCTTTGTGTCTTCCTCAATTTCTTTCATGAGTATTTTATACTTTTCTGAGTACAGATCCTTTGCCTCTTTGGTTAAATTTATTCCTAGGTATCTTATGGTTTTAGGTGCAGTTGTAAATGGGATCGACTCCTTAATTTGTCTCTCTTTTGTCTTGTTGTTGGTGTGTAGGAATGCCACTGATTTCTGTGCATTGATTTTATATGCTGCCACTTTACTGAATTCCTGTATGAGTTCTAGCAGTTTTGGGGTGGAGTGTTCTGGGTTTTCCACATAAAGTATCATATCCTCTGCGAAGAGTGAGAGTTTGACTTCCTCTTTGCCAATATGGATGCCTTTGATTTCTTTCTGTTTTCTGATTGCTGTGGCTAGGACTTCTAATACTATGTTGAATAGCAGAGGTGAGAGTGGACATCCCTGCCACGTTCCTGACCTTAGGGGGAAAGCTCTTAGCTTTTCCCCATTGAGAATGATATTTGCTGTAGGTTTTTCATAGATGGCTTTTATGGTATTGAGGTATGTACCCTCTATCCCTATACTCTGAAGTATTTTGATCAAGAAAGGTTGCTGTATTTTGTTAAATGCTTTTTCTGCATCTATTGAGAGGATCATATGATTCTTGTCCTTTTTTTGTGAATATATTGTATCACATTGATTGATTTGTGGATGTTGAACCAACCTTGCAGCCCAGGGATAAATCCTATTTGGTCATGGTGAATAATCCTTTTAATGTACTGTGGGATCCTATTGGCTAGTAATTTGGTGAGAATTTTTGCATTCATGTTCATCAAGGATATTGGTCTGTAATTCTTCTTTTTGAATGGGTCTTTGTCTGGTTTGGGGACCAAAGTAATGGTGGCCTCATAAAATGTGTTTGGAAGTATTCCTTCCATTTCTATTTTTTGGAACAGTTTCAGGAGAATAGGTATTAATTCTTCCTGAAATGTTTGGTAGAATTCCCCTGGGAAGCCATCTGGCCCTGGCCTTTTGTTTGTTGGGAGATTTTTGATGACTGCTTCAATTTCCTTAGTGGCTATAGGTCTCTTCAGGTTTTCTATTTCTTCCTGGTTCAATTTTGGTAGTGGATACATTGCTCGGAATGCATCCACTTCCAGGTTATCTAATTTGCTGGCATAGGGTTGCTCATAATAGCTTCTTATAATTGTTTGTATTTCTTTGGTGTTGGTTGTGATCTCTCCTCTTTCATTCATGATTTTGTTGATTTAGGTCCTTTCTCTTTTCTTTTTGATAAGTCTGGCCAGGGGTTTATCAATCTTGTTAATTCTTTCAAAGAACCAGCTCCTAGTTTCGTTGATCTGTTCTACTGTTCTTTTGGTTTCTGTTTCATTGATTTCTGCTCTGATCTTTATTATTTCTCTTCTCCTGATGGGTTTAGGCTTTATTTGCTGTTTTTTCTGTGGCTCCTTTAGGTGTAGGGTTAGGTTGTGTATTTGAGACCTCTCTTGTTTCTTGAGAAAGGCTTCTATTGCTATATACTTTCCTCTTAGGACTGCCTCTGCTGTATCCCAAAGATTTTGAACAGTTGTGTTTTCATTTTCATTGGTTTCCATGAGTTTTTTAAATTCTTCTTTAATTTCCTGGTTGACCCATTTATTCCTTAGTAGGATGCTCTTTAGCCTCCATGTATTGGAGTTCTTTCCAAGTTTCCTCTTGTGATTGAGCTCTAGTTTCAAAGCATTGTGGTCTGAAAATATGCAGGGAATAATCCCAATCTTTTGGTAGCAGTTGAGACCTGATTTGTGACCTAGGATGTGATCTATTCTGGAGAATGTTCCATGGGCACTCGAGAAGAATGTGTATTCTCTTGCGTTGGGATGGAATGTTCTGAATATATCTGTGAAGTCCATTTGGTCCAGTGTGTCATTTAAAGTCTTTATTTCCTTGTTGATCTTTTGCTTAGATGATCTGTCCATTTCAGTCAGGAGGGTGTTAAAGTCCCCCACTATCATTGTATTGTTGTCAATGTGTTTCTTTGCTTTTGTTATTAATTGCCTCATATTATTGCTCCCCCCATTTTAGGGGCATAGATATTTACAAATTCTTAGATCTTCTTCGTGGATAGACCCTTTAAGTAGGATATAGTGTCCTTCCTCATCTCTTATTACAGTCTTTGCTTTAAAATCTAATTTGTCTGATTAAAGGATTGCCACCCCAGATTTCTTTTGGTGGCCATTAGCATGGTAAATGGTTTTCCACCCCTTCACTTTCAATGTGGGGATGTCTTTGGGTCTAAAATGAGTCTCTTGCAGACAGCATATCGATGGGTCTTGTTTTTTAATCCAATCTGATAGCCTGTGTCTTTTCATTGGTGCACTTAGCCGATTTACATTCAGGGTAACTATTGAAACATAGGAATTTAGTGCCATTGTACTGCCTGTAAGGTGATTGTTACTGTCTATTGTTTGTGTTCCTTTCTGGTCTATGCTGCTTTTAGGCTCTCTCTTTGCTTAGAGGACCCCTTTCAATATTTCTTGTAGGGCTGGCTTCATGTTTGCAAATTCCTTTAGTTTTTGTTTGTCCTGGAAGCTTTTTATCTCTCCTTCTATTTTCAATGACAGCCTAGCTGGATATAGTATTCTTGGCTGCATATTTTTCTCGTTTAGTGCTCTGAAGATATCATGCCAGTCCTTTCTGGCCTGCCAGAAAGGTGTATAGGTCTGTTGCCAATCTAATATTTCTACCATTATAGTTTACATATCTCTTCTCCCAAACTACTTTCAGGATTTTCTCTTTGTCTCTGAGACTCGTAAGTTTTACTATTAGATGTCGGGGTGTTGACCTATTTTTATTGATTTTGAGAGGGGTTCTCTGTGCCTCCTGGATTTTGATGCCTGTTTCCTTCCTCACATTGGGGAAGTTCTCTGCTATAATTTGCTCCAATATACCTTCTGCCCCTCTCTCTCTTTCTTCTTCTTCTGGGATCCCAATTATTCTAATGTTGTTTCGTCTTATCGTATCACTTATCTCTCGAATTCTGCCCCCCTGATCCAGTAGTTTTTTATCTCTCTTTTTCTCAGCTTCTTTATTTTCCATCATTTGGTCTTCTATATCGCTAATTCTCTCTTCTGCCTCATTTATCCTAGGAGTTAGGCCCCCATATTTTATTGCACCTCATTAATAGCCTTTTTGATTTCGATTTGGTTAGATTTTAGTTCTTTTATTTCTCCAGGAAGCGTATCTCTAATAACTTCCATGCTTTTTTCAAGCCCAGCTAGTATCTTTAAAATCATGATTCTGAACACTAGGTCGACATCGTACTAATGTCCGTATTGAGTAGGTCCCTGGCAGACGATACTACCTCTTGTTCTTTTGCTGAGGTGATTTCTTTCGTCTTGTCATTTTGTCCAGAGGAGAATAGATGAATGAGAGAACAAAATGCTAACAGGTTAACAACGTCCCCAGAAAACATACTCTAAACAAATCAGAAAAGACCTGAAACCAGGGGGAAAGGAAAAAGAAAGAAAAAAAGAAAAAGAAAAAGATAAAAACAAACAAAAACAGAACAAAATAAAAAAAACAGAATATGATCAAATATGATCAGGCTAGTGCATAGATCAGTGTCACACACTAGATTTTGGGTGTATTTTGGTCTTTTAGAAGATAGTGCCTCCTAAAATTGTAAAGAAAGAAAGACTTATATATGTACAAAATAAGGGTTGATACAATGAAGGGATGGAAGATGACTGTAAAGATGAAAATTATAAAAGATTTTCAAAAGGATAATAAGTTGTTTGAAAAAAGAAAGAAGATTTAAAAAAAAAAGGGAGAGAATGTGATTAGGCAGGAGACTAGAACAAAGCCATACACTAGAGATTTAAGTTATATTTTGATCTGTTAGAAGAAACTGTATCTCAAAATTTTTAAGAGAGAACAATTTATATATATATGCCAAAAATAAGGGTAACTACTATGAAGGGATAGAATGTGACTCTAAAAATGAAAAATAAATTTTTTTTTAAAAAGGGAATGATAAGATGTTGGTTGAAAAAGGGAAAAAAAAATAAAAAAAAATAGTTAAAAAAATTAACTTTGAAAAACTAATGAATCATGGTAAAAAAAAATGCCATGAATTCTATGTACAGTATTGCCCTAGCGCTGGAGTTCTCCCATTCTCCTTGATCGGTAAACTTGGTCTTGGCTGGCTGTTCCTGCTGATCTTCTGGGGGAGGGGCCTGTTGCCATGGTTCCCAAATATCTTTGCCGGAGGCGGAATTGCCCTGCCCTTTGAGTCCGGGCTAAGCAATCTGCTCGGTTTTGCTCTCTGGGGCTCTTGTTCCCTGCAAGCTGTCGGTACAGCTTTGGAGAATGAGAGTGAAAATGGTGGCCTCCCAATCTCCACCCAGAGGAACTGAGAACTTGGGGCTCTGCTCCTCAGTGTGCCCCCAGAGAAGAGCAGTGAATCACTCCCGTCTCCCTGGTCTCCGGCTGCACTCCGTGCTCACCCGAACTGTGACTGAGCGTTTCTATCTCTGGCACCCGACCCCATGTGGAGTCTCCAAACCCAGCAGATCCTTGCGGTGCACTCCCGCGGAGCTCCTCCCGGGGGAGGAAGGAGAGTCTCCCCGGCTCTGCTGCTTGTTGTGTCCCTGCTGGAGGAGCAGTGGCCCGAGTGGGCCACGGATCAGTTTATGGCCACCCCGAGCTGAGAGCCTGCACCTCGGCTCCATCTCTGCAGCCGGCTTCCCCGCTCCGATACCTGGGGGCTCTGCCGTACTCAGACACCCCTGGTCTTTCTGTGACCCTGAGGGTCCTGAGACCACACTGTCCTGCGCGGTTTCCACCCCCCGCTTAGCCACTGGAGCAACATCCCTCAGCAGAGCTGACTTCTAAAAGTTCCAATTTTTTGCTCCACGACTCTATCACTTGCCAGAAGTGGAGGATGGATGCCCCCTCCCCCGCCATCTATCCTCCCGAATATCGCCTCAGATTCACCTCTCCGCATGTCCTACCTTCCAATAAGTGGTCGCTTCTCTGTTCAGAGTTATTGCTACTCTCTTCTTTGATCTCCTGTTGAGTTTGTAGGTGTTCAGAATGGTTTGATTCCCATTCAGCTGAATTCCTGAGACCAGACGAAATCCAGGTCTCCTACTCCTCCGTCATCTTGCTCCACCTCTCTATTATTATTATTATTATAACCTATATTGAAAGCTAAGATATCCAGGATAATGCTGAATAGAAATGGTAATAGTGGGCATTTTAGTTTTGCTTCTGATTTTGAAGAGAATGTTTTCAGACAAGGAAGATTCCTTCTACTTGTAATTTAGTGTTTTGTTTTATTGTGAATATGTATTAAATTTTACTCAAAATTTATTTTGCTTCTATTGAGGTAATCCTATTTTTCTACTTTATTTTGATAGTGCATTTAACTAATAGGGTCCTTAAGTTGAACCACTCTTGTGTTCTTGAGGTAAACTCAATGAGGTCATGTGGTCTTAATATATATCTTACATTTGTTTCCTTATATTTTACTTAGATTTCTGCATTTATGTTCTTGAATGAAATTGGCCTGTAATGATTTTTTATCTCATGTTTTTTGTCTAGATTTGGTAACAAAATTGTATTGACTTCAACAAATAGGGAGGGCTCTCTTTCTTTCTTTTCTTTTTCCTTTCCCTGAAAGAATTTTTTTTTTCATGAATGCGTAATGGAATACATCTGTAAAAACAACTGATCCTACTGATTTCTTTGTAAGGATATTTTAAAGTGTGGATCCATTTTTTCAAAATGGAAGTAACAGGTGAGGTTTCCTACTTAATTTGAGGTAGTTTGAGTAATTTATATTTTTGTAGGGATTTGTCCATTTAACCTAAGATTTTAAATGTATTTGCATCAAGATATTCCTAATACTCTCTTAGAGATTGTCTCTCCTGCCTGACTGAAAATGTCCTCTTCTTAGTTCTCAATATTGTTTGTATCTTTTTTCCTTAATCTGTCTTGTCAGGGGTTTTCAAGGTTATTGTTCTTTTTGAAGAACTAATTTTCTTTCTATTTTATTAGCTTCTGCTCTTGGTTTATTATTTTCTTACTTCCGCTTGCTTTTTGTGGTACATTTATTCTGTTTTCCTTTCCTAACGTTTTAATGAAAATGTTTTATATGTTAATGTTATCTTATCTTCTTTTTTTAGTACAAGAATTTTAGCTTTTAAAATCACCATTAACTCTTTTTTTATAATTTTTATTTTTTTAAAGATTTTATTTATTTATTTGACAGAGACACAGCAAGAGAGAGAGCACAAGCAGGGGGAGTGGGAGAGGGAGAAGCAGGCTTCCCACTGAGCAGGGAGCCTGATGCGGGGCTCTATCCCAGATGCTAAACCACTGAGCCACCCAGGTGCCCCTCACCATTCACTCTTAGCAGGATCCCACAAGTATTTAAATTTCATATTTGTACCATTTAGTTCAGAATGTTAAATTTCTATTCCATATATATTTTTATCTATGAGCTATTCAAAAGTACATTTTACACATTTCCAATTTATGGAATTTGAAAGTTGTTTTTCTAACTTGTGTTAGAATCAGAGAATGTGTTCTTCCTGATACATGATTCTTTGAAATTTTTTATATTTGCCTAATGGCATAAATTTTCAAGAATTTTGAAAAATATCCTTTAACCATTCCATATATTATCCTATAACTGTCTATTAGATTAAGTTTCTAAATTGTGTTGCTCAAATTTTCTAACATCTACTAAATTTAATATTCTGAGAGTATTAAAACATTCCACTATGATGGGATTTCCCATATAATTTTGTCAATTTTTGCTGTATCTATTTTAAAGTTTAGTTTAATATCATTTTCCTGGTCTACTGAATTTTTCACTGTTATCTAGAGACTATATATTTGTCTTTAGTTATGGTTGTTGCTTTAAGTCTGGTAATATGCTTCACCAACAAACTTTTTGGAGAGAATACTATTTACCTGTTGTATCTTTTTATGTAATTTCAACATTTTGAAACTCAGTTTTTTATAATGAAATAATTTTGGTGTTTTAAATGGAGATTATTATTTAAATGGAGATTATTTACTATTATTATTTGAATATTTATACCATATTATTTTTTATTTCTATTTGTCTCTGTTTTTAGGTTTCACTTTTCTTCTCCTGTTTAAAATTACTTGTTTTTTGTCATTCTATTTTTCACTCTCTATTTTTATATTTTGTTACCTGAAAAAGTAAAGCATAATAAAATTAAACATAGTTTAATAATGTCTAATACTAATCAGTATCTTTATCCTCTGAAAATTCAAGATCTTATCGTGCTAAAATTGTGATCAATTTCTTTCCCTTTATATACTTTATTTGTACATTTAATTTTAAAGATTTTATTTATTTATTTGACAGAGGTAGAGAGAAAGAGCACAAGCAGGGGGAGCAGCAGAGGGAGAGGGAGAAGCAGGCTCCCCAATGAGCAGGGACCCAGATGTGGGGCTTGATCCTAGGACTCTGGGATCATGACCTGGGCCAAAGGCAGACGCTTAACCAACTGAGCCACCCAGGCACCCTCCACTTTATATATTTTAATGCAATATTTTAAACTCTACCTTGTTTTATTAAATTCTATAAAATATATTATTATTACCATTTTTATTGTTGTTTATACAACCATTGTTTGACTAGATTTCTGGACATGTTGCCTTGTCTGTCTTTCTTGTCAGCCTTTAGAATTTCCTTTAATGAAAGTCTGTGTTTTAGAAAATCTCTCAGTATTTGTCTGAAAAATGTTATTCTCTTCAAAAATTTTCCTTAATTGTAAAATTATTTGTCTTATCTTTTGGTTTATTCATTTGAATCTTTTTTTAAAAAATTATTTATTTATTTGAGAGAGTGTGTGAGTGGGGGAGGGACAGAGAGAGGGAGAGAGAATCTCAAGCAGGCTCCATGCCCAACGCTGAGCCCCGATGGCAGCTTGATCTCACAATCTTGAGATCATGACCTGAACTAAAACCAAGAGTCCGAAGCTTAACCGACTGAGCTACCCAGGAACCCCTCATTTGAATCTTTTAATTCATTAAATGTTCTCTGACTTGCTTTTTAAGCAATCTACTGGGTTTCCAATTTTTAAGGATTATATATTTTCTAAAATTTCTATCTCATTTGTAGACTTCCAGACCTATCTTATCCTTTTTGATTTTTCTTCAGTATTTGGCCACACCTTCAATATTACTTTTTAAATGTATTAAGCATATTTAGTTTATATTTAATATCTGATCATTAAAGGATCTGTAGGATTTCTTAAATAGTTCTATCTGCTGTTTCTACTGATTCTTTTTCATAGTATTTTAATGCGTTTTTTAATTAATTTTTTATTTCAATCATCTCAATTTTATTTATAAGACTTTATGGACTGAGCTAAGTTGTTTAAAAGATTTAGGGTGGCATCAGCCAGGTACTGTACAAATAACTTTTATATTAAATTCTTAGCTTGAGTTCTAGGAGCTACAGGTGTGGTGTAAAATCTGGCCTCAAACCTGTATGAGAGTGAATTTGATTGGAAAATAGTAAGAGTAGGCATTGCCCCTCCTCCCCCACGCATGAAAGCCAAGGTTATCTCTATGGGGAGAATCTGTCTGGCTGTTCTCTTTTTGGGGCTCCATTTGGATTATGAGAGTCTTTTTTGGTGGTCCCAGCTTTATGTGGTAATTTTGATCAAATCTCCCACCTTGAGTAGGTCCTACATTTTGTTTCCTTTCCCCACTTCAAACTGATTAAAATTAAAAAGTCTAGGAGCCATCAGGGGTTGGTAGATGCCCCAGAATGGCTGTTGGCTTTGACTTTACTACTTCTCTGAAGTCTTAATATTTTCATTGTTTTTACTCTCTGAAAGTTCTCTTTACTTTCTTGTTTGACTGTCATGTAAGAAGATGTTTAAATTTTTTCCCCAGTATTTTTAGGTATTTCTTAAAGAACGTGTTCCTTTGTGTGTATGCTTCATGAAATGTTAAGTCCCTCTCAAATAAATATATAAAAACAGGAAATTCTCTCATCACCCTTTTAAATTATATCTCTTATTATCCTTGCATTGCCAAAACATCATTTAAGAAGTAGACTTCAATCATCAGTTCAAATTCTTTACATTCTACTATTAATGGAACTTACCTGTAGTAAGACCATCTTCTACTTTTCTGCAGGATGAGTTGCAAGGGAAGCAGATACTGAGATAGAAATTGGCATGTAGTACATTTATTACGGGGTACTCTTAGGATTAACACCTGCAAAAAGGAAACCATAGAAGCAGGATGGAGCAGAGGGAGAAGCTGAGCTGCAGTGCAATCTCCATGGAACTTCTGCTGACTCTAGCAAAAGGTCTGATGATGCGGTGAACTGTCAGAGCTATCTGCAGTTGGAAAGAGAAGACTGGGACTTTATCCCCATATCAATCAGCCATTGGATTTAGGCTGTCACAGGAATGGGGATGTGACCTTAGGTAAGATGGCTTTCTGCAACTGAGGCAAACTCCAAAGGGGGCTGATAGCTGAGGGCTATGTGTTGGCAGTTCTCCCAGTGGCTTGAATATTATTATATCCTTTATAGCTGAAGGGGGAATCTTGGTGGTACATCATGGAGTCCACCACAAAACACATACTTATAAATGAATAATTTCTTTTTTTTTTAAAGATTTTTTTAAAAGATTTTTAAGTAACCTCTACACCCAACTTGGGGCTTGAACTCACAACCCTGAGATCAAGAGTTATGTACTCCACTGACTGAGCCAGCCAGGCAACCCCATAAAATACTGAAAGCACATGTACACACACAGAGACTCAAAGTGGAAATTCTTTTAATCAAGTGAAGTCAATAAAGTTCAAGAACGGCAAGAAAAACAATTGAGGCCTTTATGTTGAATGGAATTATGATCATATTTAAAAGTTGATGTTAACTTAACCATGAAAGTATAAAATACAGAAAGAAAATAGGTAACTGAGAAAGACATGTTTATAATCAGATTTCAGATATGTCTATGTTTTTTATTTATTTATGATTTTGTTTATTTATTTGAGAGAGAGAGATTGAGAGAGAGAGAGCACATGAGTCAGGGTGTAAGGGTAAAGGGAGAGGGGGAAGCAGACTCCCCACTGGACAGGGAGCCCAACAGCCCCCAGATATGTCTATGTTTTTAAAGGATAGAGTGAGGTAAGATTAAATTGTGTAAAATACATATTAGGAAATCTTTCAATACAGATTCTAGACTATAAGTCATTTTCTGGTGGCAGCCTATTAAAAAAAATTGGGAGCCCAAATGAAAAGTTCCTTTCTTTTCTTTTTATTATTTATTTACTTTTTAAAAGATTTTATTTCTTTATTTGACAGAGAGAGAGGGAGGGAGAGAGAGCACAAGTAGGGGGAGCAGCAGAGGGAGAGGGAGAAGCAGGCTCCCCGCTGAGCAAGGAGCCTGATGCAGGGCTCCATCCCAGGACCCTGGGATCATGACTTGAGCTGAAGACAGATGCTTAACCAACTGAGCCACCGGGGTGCCCCAAAAAGTTCTTTTAATTATTGATTCAATGACAGTAAGTATACTTTGAGTTATTCTTTGAAAGAAGTGGCACAAGGTTTTATTATAGGATTCACTTACATTGTATTTAATGTTTAATATCTTTTACCTTCTGAAGACAAATTATAACAAAACTAACCTCACTTATTCGATAATGGATGAACAATGAATAATTTGAATTAAAATTCATTTAAATGCCATTGTTTAAGAGACAAGGAATTTTGATGCAAATTTCATTTGCAATTTAGAAAATCATACTTATTATAGAAAGCTAATTTTGAGTAACAAGATCATTGCTCAGACCAATTGGTTCCATTTTGGCATCACATGTTTTAAGGGTCCTGATTCACATAATAGGTATACAAATGGCATTTTCTTATATAAGTAAAGTCAGAATAATGACTGAGAAGAGATGCCTAAAATTCTGCCAGACAAGGGACATATTAGAGTGCAGGGGTCACATACTGGTGATCTGAGAATAAAATTTGGACCTTTAGACAGGTATTCTCTCTTACCTCCTCAGGCTCACTAATTTATGTTGCCTTGAGGGCATTTGAGTTTTGTGCTTCTTGGTGTTTCAGGTGATTGCTGAGGAAATTCATTAATTGTATCTCTTAGGTCACTTTGTTATAGCCGAATACAGAGGTCTCTAAGTGTAAGGGTCTCTGATATGTTGATCAGATTCTATTACTGTGACTGCAAAATACTCAATCACCGTCTTTTCATTAGTGAAAGATAGTTTTAGATTTTTATTTTACCACAGATACATGCACATGCATCAAATCAAGAGTCTCCAATAATTCATAATTGCCAAGGTCAAATTTCTTCATCCAACTTACCTTCCCTGCAGCAATCTTCATAGGCCATTGAAACGTGTAGCTTTGCCTTGACTTAGGGTATTCAGCCTTAAAAGTATATCTGGTAAACAAGCCAACTCTAGGTCAACAAATATATTTTTCAGGATTTTATCCTTTTTAAAATGTTATTATCTTCTCTATATTTCACAAATAAAAATAATAATTAAATGTGAGTATAAGAATTCTGTCAGTCATCTCCCCTAACTGTACTAGAATAGATCTATGTAGTACAGCAAGCTTCCAAAGTTCACTTCCATTTTAATTCAGATTTTCTAAAGCACAAATATATAAACCAGTATTTTTATTGTTTTAGAACATTTAACATTTTTACTACCTCAATGAATATGGAACAATATCATAGTAAAACTATTTGAGACAGGTGTTCTTTCTGAGTGGTGTAGGAATTACTGGCAAAAATGTGGTTTTGATGGCCTTGATATAAGTGATGACTCATATAGTTTTTTTTTTAAGATTTATTTATTTATTTGAGAGAGCGAGAATGAGAGAGAGAGTACATGAGAGGGGTGAGGGCCAGAGGGAGAAGCAGGCTCCTCGCCGAGCAGGGAGCCCAATGTGGGACTCGATCCCGGGACTCCGGGATCATGACCCGAGCCAAAGGCAGTTGCTTAACCAACTGAGCCACCCAGGCGCCCAATGACTCATATAGTTTTAACCACTTGTAGATTGCTCTCTATCCATGCAGACATCTGTGTATTCTTCAAGTGAATAGTACTAGATTGACAAATAACTCACATAAATATTTTTCTTGTTAAAAATTTAAATTTAAAAAAATTAAAAAGAAAAAACTATAAACATTTTCAATAAACATAACTTCATAGATAAAACCAATATAAATATAGTGGAAAATCTAAGATATAATGTGAATTAATTGCCCAAGAACTGAAAGTCTCTCAACCAATTCAATTATGATTTTAGCACACTTGAAAGTGTTATTAATCAATATTGTGTCAGTAATTTTTTTCTTTAGTTTTGCTGTCTCTTTTTATCAAAAGATTTTTTCATATCTAAAAATAGAAATTTACCTAATTTTCTTATTTCATAAGCACCATCTTTCAAAGTGATTCTGAAATTAGCCATCAAAAAAACCTGAAGCATTTAAAATTTTTTTAGTTTCATCTGTGCTCTCTCTCTCTCTCTCTTTTTTTTTTTTGGTTGATTCTAGCCAAGACTTCTCTTTGGCTTAGCTGTAAATAATCTGTTGATTTTCCTTCAAAATGTGCATGATTTGTTTTAAATTTACTGTAAGAATGACAATTTGATAGTTATTACTCAGGGTAGTTTTTTTTTTCTTGTTTGCACAAGAGACATCAAGGTTTCTACTCATTTTCATCCTTAAGGTAATATTAATTGTATTTTACATAAGCTTGGATATATAGCTATGGCTTGCTTCTTTGACTGCTATAGTGGCTGGAATCATAGCCCCACCTTCCCTGCTGCAAACATATTGTGATGCCTCAGCAACCACACCATCTGTCTCACTTAGGCCCATTCAGATGGTCTGGTCTTCCTTGGTATTAATAATATACTTAAAACTTGTAATTTTATCTGCCAATCCTGTACTCATTTGAAACTATATTTTAAAAATTATATCACTTTAAAGATATCAAGTGAAGAATGATGCAAAAATCACAAACCTTAGAATTTCAGTACTTTTCAGTTACCAAGGGTAATCCTGTGGTGAGAAGTGAAACTAACCATAGTCCATACGTTTTTTGTTGATCAATTATGAAGTTGACCTGGTTTGTGGAAACCAGTGTTATTTTCTGAAATTTAAAACAAAAGGCATTAAAGGTAAGAACTTATTTTAAAGTCCAATTTGTGATCTTCCACCCACTTTATAAGAAATCAGAAGTGTCAACATGTCCACTTGGACATTAGCTATGTAAGTCAGTCACCAACTTTTCAAAACCCCTACTACATATAAATAGTTTTTGCTTTCCCAGCTTTCAAGTAAACAAACAAATATATATTCATATTGGCTGGAACTAAGAAGTTGGAGATTTTGTGGAAGTACATTTGACATAATATTTCTAAGTTTCAAACACTTAAATTGCTGTTTCTCTATACCTGCAGTAAAATGTTGGGAAGCCACACAATCTTCAGCCAATGGTTAAAAAGCACCCTAGCCTCTGAACAGATGCCTCTGGAAAATGTGTGCCCCATATTGAGAGAATGAGCATTAGGGGAGAATGTGACCTTTGGAATCAAGCAAGGAAAATTTGACTTCCGGCTATGCCACTTTCTTGTTATGTGATTATAGGTAGCATACGTTAGCTCTCTGAAGCTAATATTCATCTTTTTTTAAAAGGACAGAATGACGGGCGCCTGGGTGGCTCAGTTAGTTAAGTGTCTGCCTTCAGCTCAGGTCATGACCCAGGGTCCTGGGATTGAGCCCCGTATCGGGCTCAGCGGGGAGCCTGCTTCTTCTTCTCCCTCTGCTGCTCCCCCTGCTTGTGCTCTCTCTCTGTCATATAAATAAATAAAATCTTTAAAAAAATTAAAATAAAAGGACGGAATGAGACAACATACATGAAATACAAAGCAATTTCCCTTGGCATATAGTGGGTGTTCCTTAAATGTAAAATAACCAATTTATGTACTGTGGAAGAATCCTTTTTTTAGTACCCTGCTGATCATTCAATACACTTTTATTGTTGATTCTTTATTTTTTCAAGTTTATTTATTTATTTGAGAGAAAGAAAGAGACAGAGAGCACACAGGGGGAGGCGTGGGGGAGGGGGAGGGGCAAAGGGAGAGGGAAAGAATCCTAAAGGAGGCTCCCAGATGAGTGCAGAGCCTGAGGTAGGGCTCCATCCCTGCGCCCTGAGATCATGACAAGAGCTGAAATCAAGAGTTGGTAGCTTAACCAACTGGGCCACCCAGGTGCCCCTTATTGTTTACTCTTTGTATAAGCAATTTTTTTTGAATTGGTCATACTTTGAAAAATTAAATTTAGTTGTTGTGTTCTAGCAGAACCTTTCAAATGATAGGTGTAACTACTTGGAAACCAATTATGTCAGGTTTGGATTTGTGTTGGTGGCTTTCTTTTACTGGGGTTCCAGAAGTTTCTAAGTTACACCCACCCATTCACAGCAGCATTTACCCATTTGTGGGAAAGTAGAATCATTCTCTTGCAAGAAGTTGAGTTTTGCAGTTTGTGAAATTCCCCAGTAAGAACTGCTGACAACTTGAGTGGGCAAAGAAAAACCTATCTGAAAAGGCGGCTGTTTGATTTGACCATGGCATCTTCCCTTCTGGAAGTGTCACTGCCATCAAATGATGGTATATCTGCTCTCAGTTTTTGTTGTATTCTGTCTTACAACTGACATAAAATGACATCTCTAATCCTTGTGCACTTTGGGTTACAGCCCCATATGTCAAAGTAAAAGCCAGCAGGAGGGCTAAGAAGTCTTCCTAAACATCCTCTCTATATATACACCCTCCCTTCAGACTGGCCAGTCCATGCCTGTGGCAGCTACATTCTGAGAGGTGAGAGCAGCTGGTTACCAGCTCATGTAAGCCCAGCTTGGGCTTGTATGGATTGTTAACGAGCTGTCAAGAGTCACAAGAGCATTTCAGGAAAAAAGAAATACATGTGAATGCCATATATTTCATGAACCTTAAAACTATAGTAACATATAGAAATTTTGTGATTTTTATTAGCAATTAGGAGAAAAGTTTTTTTTTCTTGTACTTTTTATTATTCAAATAGTCAAAGAGAGCAACATGGAGATAATTCCAAAGAATAAGTAATGCCAGTGTTATTTTCATTTGGCTCTGTAATGCTGTTTGTGATTTTCTTTGGGCCACAGATTTTTTTTTTTTCAGGTGAGATTTTTTTTTTTTTAATGTTTACATTTTCTGAACTTGGCAACTGCCCTAGGCTGGAAGTACCATAGTGGCAAACCAGTCTGCTCAAAAACCTTTCGAGAGCTAATCTGCATGTAAATCACCAACTAGTAAGGATAGTGATAATGGTGATGATGCCAGCAACTAAAGTTTACTGATGACTCATTATGTGCCTGGCACTTTTATAAGGTCCTCAGTTTTGTCATTTGTAAAATGAGAAAATAGTATTTACCAAAAGGGTTTACTGGAGAAATTAAATTAATATACATAAAGTACTTGGAATAGTGCTGGACACATAAAAACATGTTAGCTGTTATTATTGTGCATGGGATCATTTAGTCATCATCACAAGTTTTTTTTTTTTTAAGATTTATTTATTTATTTGAGAGATAAAGAGCGGGGAGGGGCAGAGAGAGTCCTAGGCAGACTCCATGCTGAGCACAGAGCCTGACCAGGGCTAGATCTCAGGAGCCTGAAATCACGACCTGAGCAGAAATTAAGAGTTGGTTGCTTAACCAACTGCACCACCAGGGTGCCCCTCCTCTTTGCTGCTTTGTAAACCCAGTGCTGTCATTGATGTTATCTTACAGATGAGGAAATTAAAGGGCAAATGAAATAAACTTGCCTAAAGTCACAACATTAAGTGACAGAGCCAGCATTAGAACCCAGGTGGTCTAACTCTTGACTAACCTGCTCATTTTGTTTGAGTTTATCCATTCTACTGGAAAAGGTTTGTAAGTCCAGGGATTAATGACTTAGAATTATTTGTATTGCATATGATTAAAGCTCATAGGGACCTGTGATTAACTAACTGTGTGGATTTGGTCAAGTAACTATATCCCTACATTTTAATCCCCAGATGAAAAAAAGGGAGATGAACTAAATGATCTCTCAGGATCTTCCCAACACTATGAACAGTCTATAAACTTATGAAGTTTATCCTTTCTCAGGCAATTCACCTGGTTTCCCTTGACCTCCAGACAAAAGGAAATTGGCTTAAATTGTACCAGAAGGATTTTTTAAAGAATGTTTTCCTGGTAATAAGGTAGTAAAATACTGAAAAGAGAAGCTTTTAAAACTTCTTACCTAAAGCTCTGTAAGAAGAATGTCCGCACTACTACTTGGAATTGTCAGTGGGCTCTTATTGCCTAGAGGCTGAGCACAAACTAGGTTATAGATTTCTTGTAGCTAAATGGTTCTATTTTTCCAATGATGTTAACTCCACAGTAACTGATAGGATTTATGATTCTAGTCAAATAATTAGCTTTAGCATCAAGCTGTGAGATTAGTGTTGGTAAAGGGAAGGAATTAGTGTTGGTAAAGGGAAGGAATTAGTGTTGGTAAAGCAAAAGGAATCCTCCACTTGCTTAAGAAGCAGGTGTATAAATAAATTAAAAGGGCATTGAAAGGATGGACATCAGTGAGATCAGTTTTGGCCCAAGACTAAATTATGAAGTGCCTGGGTTTTCTTTGGGACCTTCCAGCCACTTTGCATACTACTGTGCTCTTCCCTTCAGGAACTCGGTGTGTCATGATTTAAGAATTCCTCCAAGAGCACCCAATGCTAAGTTTTCCTTCCTTCCTTCCCATATCTATTCCTTTAGGTCTAATACTTAGGCAAGAAAGGGCCTATGATGGTTTAATGTGTAATACCTTTCAGGTAACCTTAAAGCTTTTATAGTTGCCTTAAATATCTGTATGAAATTTAACATTTGCCGAGAGTTTCAGACAAAGAAGCAAATTCTTTGTATGTGAAATTTTTCTCATTATGTAAGAGAAGAGATGACTTCTCACTCTACTTACGGGCAAGGGTAGCCTTACTTGGAATGGGGAGGATTAGAACTACAAAGTTATCTATTTTTAAAATGTGGGAATGTGAATCAACAAAGTGGATGGAAATTTTGTTAAAATTTTTTGAATTTACTTATTAAAATATTTGTTAAAAATTTTCTAAGAAGTTGTTAAGATACTATGTTCAGGTTATTTTCCATGGTTTCTGCAAGTTATTTAAATTAATCACAGTAGTGGTAGTGGTAGAATAAAACAAAAGGGAGTAACATAATCAATAACAATAAAATTTTAGTTGTAGTGATTAAAACCTAGAAAGAGTCTCTTATAGTAGCTATGCTCATTAACATACTAACTACTGAGATAATGTGACATTTTTATTTAAAATAATAAAACAAAATTTAACCAAATATTTATATTTCTGAGGGTTTTTTTGAAAAATAAGCCTCCATACGTATATAATTTGTCCGGCTTATTTCAGCTATTTATGGTAACATAAATCCATGTTATTACAAAGCTGAATTTTCTCTTATTTAAAAGATCTTCTGTTTAAGCTCATGACAGCTTTCAATTAATTTCTAAGAAATTATCTTCTTAGACTTCTATAAATATTTTGAGTAAATCATAAAAGTCTTTTTTGACATATAAATATAATTTACTTTCTCAATTTTATAATATCCATCCCCATTATGTGAAGACATAATGGAGGGACATTCTTGATTATCTGCTATTTCTTAGGCAGGTCATACATTATCCTATTTAATCTTTACTGCAAGTTAAGTATCATTGTGTCTGCTTTTCAGATGAGAAAATTATAGCTCAAGAAAAAAAAGTTACCCATGATGCCATAACTTGTGAGTGATAGGAAGGGATTTAAGACAAAGCATACCCAACTTTAGTCTATGAGAAAAATACTTTAAAATCTCTCTTATTTTCATACTACTTAACTTCTGAAGCTAGCAGAACCCTATCTTTTGTTTATGCATCAGAACTATTGATAAATAAGAGTCCAACCATGTCCTATAGACTAAATGCTTTCTCTTTTGGATAGATAATAAAAGAAGACAAATTTGTTTAAATCTGTTTTCTAAGAATCTTTTATAACTGCCCTTGGATATGACATTTAGCTGAATGTTTAATGTTAAAGTTCATTAGGGGTAAAGAAGTCTGAGTGAATTATACTCTACTATAAAAGCTATGCTATATTTCCAACCTATTCTACAAGGTATTCTGAGATCCCCTTAGCTTCTGGCATGACTATCTGAATGATATGAATATTTTGGATCCACTCAGTTCTGGAACCAAATCCATGAATGTTTTTCTCAGAGCAGGTGTAATCTTTGGAGGTGGCCTAGGATTATTGCAAACCCTTAGAAATCCTCCCAGCCTTCATCATAGCTGGTTTCCTGAGTCCTTTGATATTGTTAGGAAGTATTAGCTAACTTCTTCCATATCTTCCTCCACCTTCTGTTCCCAAATACTAACTTGTCTCTCATGAGCTGAACCAGAACTCAGGGCCTCCTTAATATAAACTGTAGCTTTATGGGCCATTTACATTTCTAAATTGTTGTGATGAAGATGCCATAACAATTATTTATGAACTCATTTATTTGCCTCCAAAATAACAATACCATCGCATCTGAAAATATTCTGTTATTAAATGTCAAATGTGTGTAGGCATTTAAAGCTTAAGACTTTATGGTGTCATGTGCAGATATTTTGATGATACCATGTTTTTTATGATTATTTCATGAAAGTCATGTTTTCCTAGCTTACTGGTTCTGAAATGGTTTATTTAGGTAATTGTAAAAGTAGAGTGCTGTTGTCTTAATTGTGGCTATGTCATTAATATTTTTATGTATTAGTCATTCCCCAGAAAACTCTGCAAAATTTCCACATTTACCTCTCTAAAGATACCAATGTTCTTCTGAAGTATATAGTAGGGATCCCAGGAGAGAGAAGTGTTGAGAATGACATCCATGGCAATAAAACAAACAAACAGAAAAACACACAAAAATACAAAGATTTAATCCAGGAAGTTAAGTTTATTCAGTTGCGGTAGCTGATGTGTAATAAATTAGCCCTAATGAATGGCCTGTGGCAAACCCATGAGAATACTACCCTCCCAGTTATGACTGGGCTTTGATTTTCAGGCAAGACAACAAGTCTTCAACATCCTGCTTCCATGGAATGGATGGCAAGAATCCATGATCTCTAGGAGGGGGAGGGGCAAGATGGCAGAGGAGTAGGAGACCTAAATTTCTTCTGGTCCCAGGAATTCAGATAGATAGGGATCAAAAAATTTGGAACACCTATGAACTCAACAGGAGATTAAAGAAAAAAATAGCAGCAACTCTCTGAACAGAAAAGTGACCACTTTCTGGAAGGTAGGATGTGCGGAGAAGTGAATCCGAGGCGTACAGGAGTACAGACAGCAGGGGAGGGAGCCTCCATTGGCTGCTACCAACAAGTGATAGAGCAGTGGAACACAAAATCGGAACTTTTAGAAGTCAGCTCTGCTGAGGGATGTCGCTCCAGTGGCTAAGCAGGGGGTGGAACCCTTGCTCGGACAGTGTGGCTTCAGGACCCTAGGGGTCACAGAAAGACCATTTGTTAGGTTGCGGCACAATCAGGCACTGCTCTTCCAGCAGGGACCCAACAAGTGGCAGATCCAGGGAGACTCCCCTTCCTCCCCTGGGAGGAGTGGCGTGGTAGTGCACTGCTGGGATCGGCTGGGTTTGGAGACTCCACATGGGGTTGTATGCCAGAGATAGAAATGCTCAGTCACAGGCCAGGTGAACACGGAGTGTGGCCGGAGATGGGGAGACGGGAATGATTGACTGCTTTTCTCTGGGAGTGCACTGAGGAATGGGGCCCCGAGTTCTCGGCTCCTCCTGGGTGGAGATTAGGAGGCCGCCATTTTCACTCTCATCCTCCAAAGCTGTACAGAAAGCTTGCAGGGAACAAAAGCTCCCGAGAGCAAACCTGAGCAGATTACTTAGCCCAGACCCACAAGGGAGAGACAATTCCGCCTCCGGCAAAGACATTTGGGAACCACTGCAACAAGCCCCTCCCCCAGAAGATTAGCAAGAACAGCCAGCCAAGACCAAGTTTACTGATCAATGAGAACAGCAGAACTCCAGCACTAGGGGAATACTGCACATAGAATTCATGGCTTTTTCCCCATGATTCTTTAGTCTTTCAAAGGTAATTTTTTTTTAATTTTATTTCTTACTCTTTTTTTTAATTTTTCTTTTTCCTTTTTTCAAACAACATCTTTTCAATCCCTTTTTTAAAAATCTTTTTTTATTTTTCATTTTTAGAGTCATATTCTATTCCTTCATAATAGTTAACCTTACTTTTGGTATATATATATATATTCTCTCTTTAAAATTTTGAGATACAGTTTCTTCTAACAGACCAAAATATACCCTAAATCTCTAGTGTATGGCTTTGTTCTAGTCTCCTGCTTAATCACATTCTCTCCCCCTGCCCCTCCCTTTTTTTAATTCCTCTTCTTTCTTTTTTCAACCAACTTCCTATCAATTCCTTTTATAAAATCTCTTATACTTTTCATCTTTACGGTCATATTCCATCCCTTCATCATATTTACCCTTATTTTTGTACACATATAAGTTTTTCTTTCTTTAAAACTTTGGGAGGCACTTTCTTCTAACAGACCAAAATACACCCAATTTCTACTGTGTGGCACTGATCTATGCACCAGCCTGAGCATATTTCATCATATTCTTTTTTTTTATCTTTTTTTTCCTTTTTTTCTTTTTCTTTTTTCTTTCTTTCCCTTTCTTTTCCCCCAGTTTCAGGTTTCTTCTGGTTTGTTTAGTGTATATTTTTCTGGGGTCGTTGTTACCCTGTTAGCATTTTGTTCTTTCATTCATCTATTGTCCTCTGGGCAAAATGACAAGATGGAAAAAAATCACATCAAAAAAAAGAACAAGAGGCAGTACCAACTGCCAGGGACTTAATCAATACAGCCATTAGTAAGATGTTGGAATTAGAGTTCAGAATGATGATTTTAAAGCTACTAGCTGGGCTTGAAAAAAGCATGGAAGATATTAGAGAAACCCTTTTGGGAGAAATAAAAGAACTAAAATCTAACCAAGTCAAAATCAAAAAGGTTATTAATGAGGTGCAATAAAAAATGGAGGCTCTAACTGCTAGAATAAATGAGGCAGAAGAGAGAATTAGCAATATAGAAGACCAAATGATGGAAAATAAAGAAGCTGAGGAAAAGAGAGATAAACAACTACTGGATTATGAGGACAGAATTTGAAAGATAAGTGATACCATAAGACAAAACAATATTAGAATAATTGGGATCCCAGAAGAAGAAAGAGAGGAGCAGAAGGTATGTTGGAACAAATTATAGCAGGGAACTTCCCTAATTTGGGGAAGGAAATAGGCATCAAAATCCAGGAGGCACAGAGAACCCCCCTCAAAATCAATAAAAATAGGTCAACACCCTGACATCTAATAGTAAAACTTACGAGTCTCAGAGACAAAGAGAAAATCCTGAAAGCAGCTCAGGAAAAGAGATCTGTAGCCTACAATGGTAGAAACAATAGATTGGCAACAGATCTATCCACAGAGACCTGGCAGGCCAGAAAGACTGGCATGATATATTCAGAGCACTAGACGAGAAAAATATGCAGCCAAGAATACTATACCCAGCTAGGCTGTCATTGAAAATAGAAGGAGAGATAAAAACCTTCCAGGACAAACAAAACTAAAGGAATTTGCAAACACGAAACCAGCCCTACAAGAAATTTTGAAAGGGGTCCTCTAAGCAAAGAGAGAGCCTAAAAGTAACATAGAGCAGAAAGGAACACAGAAAATGTACAGTAACAGTCACCTCACAGGCAATACAATGGCACTAAATTAATATCTTTCAATAGTTACCCTGAATGTAAATGGGCTAAATGCCCCAATCAAAAGACACAGGCTATCAAATTGGTTAAAAAAACAAGACACATTGATATGCTGTCTGCAAGAGACTCATTTTAGACCCAAACACCTCCAGATTGAAAGTGAGGGGGTAGAAAACAATTTACCATGCTAAGGACACCAAAAGAAAGCTGGGATCAGACAAATATATCAGACAAATTAGATTTTAAGCCAAAGACTAATAAGAGATGAAGAAGGACAACTATATCCTACTTAAAGGGTCTATCCAACAAGAAGATCTAACAATTGTAAATGTCTATGCCTCTAACATGGGAGCAGCCAATTATATAAGACAGTTAATAACAAAAGCAAAGAAACACATCGATAACAATACCATAATAGTGGGTATTTTAACACCTTCCTCGCTGAAATGGACAGATCATCTAAGCAAAAGATCAACAAGGAAATAAAGACTTTAAATGACACACTGGACAAAATGGACTTCACAGATATATTTAGAACATTCCATCCTAAAGCAACAGAATACACATTCTTCTCTAGTGCCCATGGAACATTCTCCAGAATAGATCACATCCTAGGTCACAAATCAGGTCTCAACTGGTACCAAAAGATTGGGATTGTCTCCTGCAAATTTTCAGACCACAATGCTTTGAAATTAGAACTCAATCACAAGAGGAAAGTTGGAAAGAACTCAAATACATGGAGGCTAAAGAGCATCCTACTAAAGAATGAGTGGTCAACCTGGAAATTAAAGAAGAATTTAAAAAGTTCATGGAAACAAATGAAAATGAAAACAAAAACATAACTGTTCAAAATCTTTGGGATGCAGCAAAGGCAGTCCTGAGAGGAAAGTATATAGCAATACAAGCCTTTCTCAAGAAACAAGAAAGGTCCCAAATACACAGTCTAACCCTACACTTAAAGGAGCTGGAGAAAGAACAGCAAATAAAGCCTAAACCCAGCAGAAGAAGAGAAATAATAAAGATCAGAGCAGAAATCAATGAAATAGAAACCAAAAGAACAGTAGAACAGATCAACGAAACTAGGAGCTGGTTGTTTGAAAGAATTAACAAGATTGATAAACCCCTGGCCAGGCTTATCAAAAAGAAAAGAGAAAGGACCCAAATAAAATCATGAATGAAAGAGGAGAGATCACAACCAACACCAAAGAAATAGAAACAATTATAAGAACATATTATGAGCAACTCTATGCCAGCAAATTAGACAACCTGGAAGAAATGCATTCCTAGAGATGTATAAACTACCAACACTGAACCAGGAAGAAATAGAAAACCTGAACAGACCTATAACTGCTAAGGAAATTGAAGCAGTAATCAAAATCTCCCAACAAGAGCCCAGGGTCAGATGTTCCTCCCAGGGGCATTCTACCAAACATTTCAAGAAGAATAAATACCATTCTTCTGAAACTGTTCCAAAAAATAGAAAACTCGTTTTATGAGGCCACCATTACCTTGATCCCCAAACCAAACAAAGTCTCCATCAAAAAGAATTACAGACCAATATCCTTGATGAACATGGATGGCAAAATTCTCACCAAAATACTAGCTAATAGGATCCAACAGTACATTAAAAGGATTATTCACCAGGACCAGTGGGATTTATCCCTGGGCTACAAGGTTGGTTCAACATCCACATATCAATCAATGTTATACAATACATTAATAAAAAGAAGAACAAGAACCATATTATCCTCTCAATACCTGCAGAAAAGGCATTTGAGAAAGTACAGCATCCTTTCTTGATCAAAACTCTTCAGAGTATAGGGATACAGGGTACATACCTCAATATCATAAAAGCCATCTATGAAAAACCCACAGCGAATATCATTCTCAATGGGGAAAAACTGAGAGCTTTCCCTTTAAGGTCAGGAATACTGCAGGGATGTCCACTATCACCACTGCTATTCAACATAGTAGAAGAAGTCTTAGCCACAGCAATCAGAAAACAAAAAGAAATAAATGCATCCAAATCGGCAAGGACGAAGTCAATCTCTCACTCTTTGCAGATGATATGATACTTTATGTGGAAAACCCAAAAGACTCCACCCCAAAACTGCTAGAACTCATTACAGGAATTCAGTAAAGTGGCAGGATATAAAATCAATGCACAGAAATCAGTGGCATTCCTATACACCCACAACAAGACAGAAGAAAGAGAAATTAAGGAGTTGATCCCATTTACAACTGCAACCAAAAGCATGAGATACCTAGGAATAAATCTAACCAAAGAGGCAAAGCCTCTGTACTCAGAAAACTATGAAATACTCATGAAAGAAATTGAAGAAGATGCAAGGAAATGGAAAAATGTTCCATGCTCATGGATTGGAAGAACAAACATTGTGAAGATGTCAAGGCTACCTAGAGCAATCTACACATTCAATGCAATCCCTATTAAAATACCATCCATTTTTTTCAAAGAAATGGAACAAATAATCCTAAAATTTGGATGGAACCAGAAAAGACCCTGAATAGCTAGAGGAATGTTGAAAAAGAAAAGCAAAGCTGGTGGCATCACAATCCCGGACTTCCACCTCTATTACAAAGCTGTAATCATCAAGACAGTATGGTACTGGCACAAAAACAGACACATAGATCAATGCAACAGAATAGAGAGCCCAGAAATGGACCCTCAACTCTATGGCCAACTAATCTTCGATGAAGCAGGAAAGAATGTCCAATGGAAAAAAGACACTCTCTTCAACAAATGTAGGGAAAATTGGACAACCACATGCAGAAGAATGAAACTGGACCATTTCCTTACACCACACACAAAAATAGACTCCAAATGGTTGAAAGACCTAAATGTGAGACAGGAGTCCATCAAAATCCTAGAGGAGAACACAGGCAGCAACCTCTTCAACCTCAGCCGCAGCAATTTCTTCCTAGAAACATCGCCAAAGGCAAGAGAAGCAAAGGCAAAAATAAACTATTGGGACTTCATCAAGAATAAAAAGCTTTTGCACAGCAAAGGAAACAGTCAACAAAACCAAAAGACAACGGACAGAATGGGAGAAGATATTTGCAAATGACATATCAGATAAAGGGCTAGTATCCAAAATCTATAAAATCTTATCAAACTCAACATCCAAAGAACAAATGATCCAATCAAGAAACGGACAGAAGACATAAACAGACATTTTTCCCAAGAAGACATCCAAATGGCCAACAGACACATGAAAAAGTGCTCCACATCCCTCGGCATCAGGGAAATCCAAATCAAAAGCTCAATGAGATATCACCTCACACCAGTCAGAATGGCTAAAATTAACAAGTCAGGAAATGACAGATTTTGGCGGGGATGTGGAGAAAGGGGAACCCTCCTACACTGTTGGTGGGAATGCAAGCTGGTGCAACCACTCTGGAAAACAGTATGGAGGTTCCTCAAACAGTTGAAAATAGAGCTACCATACAATCCAGCAATTGCACTACTGGGTATTTACCCCAAAGATACAAATGTAGTTATCTGAAGGGGTATGTGCACCCCGATATTTAGAGCAGCAATGTCCACAATAACCAAACTATGGAAAGAGCCAAGATGTCCATTGACAGATGAATGGATAAAGAAGGTGTGGTATATATATGCAATGGAATATTATGCAGCCATCAATAGGAATGAAATCTTGCCATTTGCAATGACATGGATGGAACTGGAGGGTATTATTCTGAGCGAAATGAATCAGGGAACACTACATCAAAAACTAATTATGTAACATATGGTGATTAGCGTAACATAATAAAAAAAAAATCCATGATCTGTAGAGTGCCATCCTCTCCAGTTTTATCCACATTATACAGGGGCCACCATGAACAGTCTGTAGAGCTTGTTTCTAAAGGCAGTATTTAATACTTAGGAGTTTAAGAACATCTTTTCCTCTACAATATTTTGTAGCCTTATTTTTATTAATTTCTTGATCCATTTTCCAATACTTTCTAATCCTAAATTCATAAATGATACATATTCATCCACAGATTTTGCTCTGGAAAGTAAATTTATATAGCTTGGATTCAAAACCATGATATTTCTATTGAAAAGCTCTAATGAGCTTTTAGTAGAGCTAATAGTAGCTGCTAGTAGAGCTAATAGCCTAATGAGGCTAATAGTAGAGTTGTATGTCATCTAGGAACACATAGAAAACACATAAGGTACCTTATGAGAATATCCTTGAAACGAACAAAGAAATATACTTCCTGAAGCTTCCTTTGGTTTATAGAAAACTGCTAGTTGGTGCTTTTGGAGCATTGCTGTAGTTCTGGCATAGCAAATTTGTATCTCAGTTGTTCTTTTCTTTCTTTCTTTTTTTAAGATTTTATTTATTTATTTGTCAGAGTGGTAGATAGAGCACAAGCAGGGGGAGAGGAAGAGGGAGAAGCAGGCTCCCCGCTGAGCAGGGAGCCTGACACGGGACTCGATCCCAGGACCCTGGGGTCACAACCTGAGCTGAAGGCAGACACTTAACGACTGAGCCACCCAGGTGTCCCCACAGTTGTTATTTTCACAGATAGCAATTATCTAGAAGTATTAAATGGTACATATAAACATGGGCCTGCATTATTTTCTTACCTATTTAAGGGTGTTGTTATTTGGTTAAAATAAGACATATTTGTAAATCTTTACAAAATCTAAATCATAGCATTTGAAATTGTTTTCTTTTTCTCTCTCTCCATTCAGTGCTGTCCATGCCCTCTGTGTGGTTATTCACCAGGCATTTACTTCCCTGACCAGCACTAGTCCTAGAAATATGCCTTGTCTACATGAACTATTCAGAAAATAGGAAAAATATAAGAAACGTGAAAAAATAATTTTCTTTCCTTATGAAGGAAGCAAAAGAAAAAAGTAGCAAAACCCCCTCTATTCGTTACTATGTCTCCATTTTGTTGTTTTTAACCGATTGCAACTTATTGCTCTGAGTCCTTTTGCTCAAAGGCCTTCCCAAGGTCAATCCCAGACAACCAACCTTCAGAAAAGAGAAACTTGAAAGGCAATTTGATAATGGAGAAGAAACTGGTGATGGTTAGAGGGGGGAAAAAGCAGAAAGTGAGTCATAGCCCCTGACTCACTGGCTGGATAGGTAAAAATGAAGAGAAAATTAATTAGCAGTAAATCTAGCAGGAGATTGAGCTGGGTACTGGAGTAATTAGCCTTTTGCTCTAAATCCACTCTCCCTGCCTCACAATGGCTGTGTTGCACTGCCTAGCTAATGAATTCTCCTGACCTCCTGCCAAATTTCTGTTTCATTCCCAACAGACTAAAGAGCACCTTGCTATATTTGCAGAGTTTCCAAGCCTCTTGGGTTTTCCAGAGTTGCTGTGACTTTGACCTATCTGGGCAAATAGACAAGGAGGACTGAGGTGCAGATTTTAATGTTAACAGCTAAGCCTTTGCAGATATACTCCAAAGAGGACTGCCCCAAATCTGAGGGCTCATGAGGAGTTAACCAGCACCAGGAGAAAATTACAAAAGATATGTGGTCTTATTTCCTACCCTTTTTGGGTAGGAAATTTATGTTTGTTTTAAAATTATTTTTAGTGCCCTAAAGGTACTGATTATATAATTTAACAGAACCTAGTGATTTTCTATCAAGAATTCTGTGATTTAACTTGAGCTAAATAGACACTCTGAAGTGTCTATAGGAAAATGGCACTCTATCTGTATTGGAGAAAAGAAGAAGGAAAAAAAATGGTTCTAGGATCAATCAGTCATTTTTAGAACAAATTTCTTTATATTTATTGGGCATAATTTGTATTCAGAAATGATTGTTTTAGTAATGCATCTAGTTAGAAAAGAAACTGAAGCTCTTCAGTCAATGATCCTAAAAAGAGTATTTCATTGTGATTATGTTTTTTCAATAGTCACTTGTAAATCTTTCTAGTTGTCTGAAAAAATTTACTAAAAAGTAAGATTTATCTTAGACATAAAGCACAGACATGTCCAATAAATTTGTTCAAAAATCTCTGACCCATTTATTCATTTAAAAATCATCAAATTCTTAACCATTTATGGAGGACAGGAAAAGTGGGTATCCCAAATTAAAGCTGATTAGAGACAAAGGATCAAATTCACTTATGCCAGACACTTTTATCACTTCATTCCTCTCTGTTTCTCTCCGGGAAGAATTTAGGAAAATACATTGGCTTAAACGAACCTGTTTAGTTTGGCTTGTTCCAGAACTTGGCTTGGATACTAACAATGAGTATATTTTCATCAGGAAGGATGCAGACCAAGGTAAGGAATGCAGAAGTGCTGGTTGCCACGCACATGGCTGTAGGTAATTTTGTTTTGCATTTGATGTTCAGACCCACAGACCACACTGATGATAAGGCTTACCGAGTCAAGTGTAGCATCATCTAGTAGTGTTGGCTCAGATCTCTCACCTACGTATAAGACTAGAGAGCACCTCTTAGTCTTCTACAACTTTGGTTGGGTCTGAATATCAATTAATTAAAATAGAGGAATATAATCCACAGTGATTACATAGGAATTAGAGGAAAATTACAGAACTATTATATTACTCGGTAAAATCTGGGAGTTTTTTTTTTTAATAGAAATGGTCTTTTTAGAGTTTATTATCATGTTGGAAAAATAATTTGATTTATAAATATATTCTTATTTACTAGAAGAGGCTTAAAAAATATACATGATCTTTCTATGGTATAAACCTAGGGTTGGCAAACTATATTCTGCATGCTTAATATGGCCAACCAACTGTTTTTGTAAATAAAGTTTTATTGGAACACAACCCCACTCATTTATTAGCATAACATCTATGGTAGCTTTTGTGCTGCAATGACAGAGTAGGTGTGGCAGAGTCCATATAGCCCACAAAACCTAAAATATTTGCCATCTGGCTCTTTACAGAAGTTTCCTGACACCTGAGTGTTAGCGATTTGATGGAAATAGATTAGGCATATTAGCTTCTCATAAAATATAAAATTCAGTGTTATTAATTAGTTGAATCCAGATGTCTTTAAAATCTTAAACAGTAGAAGTAAGAATTAAGACTTTCTGAAAATAAAAAATCTAAGGTTGTGCATTTTTTTTCAGAATTTGATCTTTTATGGACTTTCCCCCTCTGTTTATGCTAAAATCCTCTTTGCTTATTTTTATGACAGAATATCTTGTTGATAGTTTAAAGCCTTTGATGATGGGGATGATTTCAGTAGCATTCCAGTTTTTATTTGGTTGCCAAATAGGCACAAAACTAGACTTAGTTGATCAGAAGTAGATTCTGCAGCTTTTAACTATGGAATTCCCTGATAGTATGAAATATCTTGAGGTGTTCTGTGGCTAGAGATATACTTTTGAATGGCAAACTTGGTCATATACTATCACTAGATTTAAGAAGTTACTGCTAAATTAAGTCCATAAAATATTTGGTGAGCACCAGTCAAAGCCTTTCCTACCCTGTCAGGTTCCCAGATCAATAGAGTGTGGTGGCATCTGGCTGGTCCTGCTTTATTCCTATTACCCTGGCATAGCATCATGTGTCTAGAGCAGTCCTCTCAAACCTGAATGCCTGAATTCCAGTGACCTCCTGGGTAGGCCTTGATCATATTTCTTAATCTCCTGTGCCTCACTTTCCTTGTCTGTGTACACCTCATAGGGTGACTTGAATGTAAAGAACTTAGAACAGTGCTAAGTGTGAAATGTTACCATCATTATCCTCTAACTGGAATGTCAAAAGCAGGTAAGGATCTTTGCAAAGTAGTAAAATAATTATTTAAAAATTTTTTTTCGCATTCTATAAGGATTATAATGGATTCATCAGAATATTCTTAGAGAAATTACCTGAAATACCTCTTCTTCTGATGGCAGAACATTTCTCTCTTGCTAGCTCTCTCTCTCTCTCTCTCTCATTTTTCAGTGTTTAGGAAACTTAAAAATGTCACATATGTAGTTTGGGTCTTATGTACACTGTCTTGGCCTAGGCAACACCTGCCACATTTTCCCCAAGTCCACAAAAGAGATTGATTTTCTGACAGAAACAAGAAGTCTAGCAAGTCAAAACATTGCCTCAATAGCTTGGTTAAGGTTATCTTGTTGTCAGACATGCATGTTTTTACCTGTATCATCTCTCTGAAAATGTGTGGGGTAATACATTTAACCACAGTTTTGGATAACATAAGTAAAAGAGCAGCTCAGCCAAACAGATTAAAAGAACAGCTACTGTAGTATACAGTATAAGCCATTTTTTAAAATGTTTTATTTTACCTAGTATAACACATAACATTTGCATTGTGAAAAAAAAAAGGCGAGTGTTAAAAGGGCCAATGTGTGGCACTTAGAGAGAAAGAAAAATGTCGAACATAATAAGTTCTCATGTCAGGGCCTGCACAGAGCCACGCCTTAAGTGTCATTCAGAGGCTGGCCCCTCAATGGGTTTGATTTCCCCAAAGAATAGTTTTGATCTGCTAAATGTAAATTCTGCAAGGAAGCATCAAAACGTTAAGGCTGCAGTATAACTTTAAACTGACCCAAAATTTAAACATACAACGATGAAGTTCCTAGCCAGGAAAATGAATAGTGAACGAGAAACCAGTTCAAGGATCAATTTTGAAGGAAATGCCAAAAAATGTTTTTAAAGATGTACTTCCTGCAGCTTTTCTCTTTCCTTTATATTACAGAGAATTTCTTTTCTCACAGTGGGATTTTAAATTAATTTATAATTATACACACTTGCAGGGGATGAGAGAGAAATGACCTAATTATAGACCAAATGGATACCCTCTGGCTATCCTGCAATTAGAGCTACTGGGGTAATAGATGTGCTTTATCCTGCCTTGAGTGGACTCAGTGGTTAACCTGGCAGTGAGTGTTGAAAGTGGTTCACATAGTCCACAGCGAAATGTCAAAATTTGTGCAAATTATTTGGAAGAAAAAATAAACAGATAAAACTAAACTTGAAAAGTGATTGTGAAACTGAAACTTCTCTGCCCTGAACAGATAGAAGCACAAACTGTGACCATCAAGGGAGAAAAAAGAAGCAAAGGGTTTTAATGCTGTCTCTGTATCTAACTAGATTCTAATTAGTTACAATTATGTTGCCAGGGAATAGCAGCTACAGTGACACTGAAGAAGAAAATGCCCAGTTCTAACACAATTCCCACCAGTTCTTTAGATTTCTCTTTTTTTTGCTGAGATTTAGTTAGAAATGGTAGAGGAAGCAAAAGGTCTTAACAGGTATCTAACAGGGTCACTGAAGCAGCAAATTCCTTTTTTGTAATTCTTTGGCCTTCTTACTTTTCTCTCTGTACACTCTACAGCAAAGGGAATAATTGCTTTTATAATGTGTACTCAGTTCTTTTCCCTTCTTCCAGCCAAGAGGGCATTTCTCTGCCTGTTCTTTCTGTACCAACCCCAAACAGGATACTTAACCTGCAATTTGAAAAGAGCCATGTTCTTTGTCTAGTTAACAAAAATATTCTGGCTATGGAGTTCCTAAAACCCATATGAAACACTTAGCAAATGATATAAATGACATGTCATTGAGAAGGGGAAAAAGAGCCACTAATGTACTTTTCATAGGTTGGGAGAAAATCAGCAGAACGGAATATTGTCATGAGTGTACAATGGTTACACTGAGTATATCAATGAGGTGAGGAGATTGTGACCCAGTTTAAGTGTACTGAGGTGGATTGTGATGGTGTGTGACTGCTGACTGGAGACGTAATTCTTGCACTTCAAGTGATTAATTATTTGGTACACTTTTCTGTGTTCTTCTATGTAAAATGGGATTTTCATCCCACAACTAAAGTTGTGGGATAGTAAATACTTAAGGGATAAATATTTTATAGCATCATTGATACATTTAGTGGTTTTGTTAAACAAAACTATGTAACATTCTTTTAATGAAATTACACATATTTTAGCGAGAGCCATTGGTTAAAAAATAGTTTGTCTAGATTTTCTAGCTATAATTCATGCAGTACTGTTTCTTTTTGAATAACAAAAAATTTCAAATATTTACCCAAATCTTGTAAAGTAAATTCATGAGATATTCTATTCTCAGATCCCTATATAAGGTATGTAGTCTAAAAAGAAGAACCATTCAAACAAATCAGAAACATAATTACTTACTACAGGGAATGGAAAAGGTATTGAGATTTAAGTGACAGTTTTAACTGTATCAAAATGGAGTGACCTGAAAATATGTAAAGTAATAGGAGATGAGGAACATTTAAAAAACTAAGTAACTCAACAGAAGCAATGAAGAACAAGTTGGATATCTCACCAAACCAAATAGGTAAACCAAACAGGTAGATCTGATAGCTATACCTCTATGCAACATTCACAATTATTTATTGTGTGCCAGGTGTGTGGTGGAAAAGACAGCATGGAGTTTAGAGTCTACAGGGTGAGCTGGACCCAGACTTTTGGGAAAAAGATAGTGATGGAAATTTTAAGAGAATAAACACAAATTTTGCTTCCATTTTCATGTTGCTAAATATAAGTGCAAATATGCTGAAAGATGAAATAACCAGTGGATAAAAATAGAAAATAGAACTTCCAAATCAGAGACCTCTGGAGTCAAACTATCCAATTCCATTTCCCAACTCCACCACTTGAAATACTCATCTTGAGTCGTCTGTGAGTATTTTTTCATCACTTCTTGCCTATTCAAAATGGGTATATTAATGGTACCAATTTGATGTTGCTTTAAATCTGTTAATATATGTTGAAATTTGGAGACTGTACCTATTTTATGGAAACCCTTTAATAAATGTTGGCTATCACTGTTCACAGTTATCATAAGGGGAAGAACAAATTGGGCAATGGTGTTTGGCACATGGGTGCTTAATAAATATTTTGCATGATCTAATGAATTAATATGGAAAAATACAAAAAAGTAAACAAAACATTTTAATAAAGAAAAACATGAGAAGACAAATAAAAAGCACAATTATTAAAATAAATGTAAGTAAAAATTACCCTATTGAAAAATTAAGGCTTTATATTAATAGAAAGAAAGTTCATATATATTCTATCTCTAAGACATCACTCTTCAAACAAAAGTGAAAGAACAATGTTGAAATGTAGGATAGATCATGATCTACAGTGCAAATGAAAACCACCAGAAAGCAGGTGACAATATCAACATCAAACAAAGAAGAATTCAAAGTAGACACATATTAAATATGAGAAAAAATGTTATTTTGAGATAGAAAATATGATTTAGAGTGAAGATGAGCAGAAATGTACCACTATGGGGGCGCCTGGGTGGCTCAGTCATTAAGCATCTGCCTTTGGCTCAGGTCATGATCCCAAGGTCCTGGGATCGAGCCCCACATCGGGCTCCCTGCTCCATGGGAAGCCTGCTTCTCTCTCTCCCACTCCCCCTGCTTGTGTTCCCTCTCTCTTAAGGGAAAACACTCGCAAATATAGTAATGTGATTCCTCATATTAGTGAGAAAAATACATGGCTGTGTAACTAATTAAAAACTAAACAGTTATAATTCAGCAACCATTTAAATACATTAGTTTCCCATCAACACACTAGACATTTAATGATAATTATATTGGCCATTTCCATTGGTTGGCAGGAGGCTCTTCTGCTAAAGGCTTCCATGGTTTCCACTGTATCATTTTTCTTGCCAGACCTAGTTCATTTCAGCCTGAAGAAGCACCTCTTCTAGGTAGCCACCCTGAACTTGGTCTTCTAATTTCTTAATATCTGGTTCTGGTTTAACTATACTTAGCTTCTCATTTCTAATCTGTTCTGTATACTTTCTATATACTGCATTTTTAGGAATTTGCTCAAGAATATCAAGAATCTTTGTGTACAATATTCTTAGCCTCTCGTGTGGACTTTCACATATAACCAATCCCACAAGGCCAGTGGTCTTCTTCAGCAAATCCACCATGACAGCCGTTCAGCATCCATTCTTATGAAATTTTTTAAAAGACCAAATCCATGGTAACTAGATATAGATATGTAATAAGATGTTTTATCTGAACCAAGAGCAATATGCTGAATGGAGGGTACACTCCAGGATGTTCTGTTAATAACAAGAACAAAATACCAATGCCTGCTTTCACCTCTACAATGAACAGTGTTCTGAAAGTCCTAACAAGTATAAAAAGAGAATACAAAGAAATAAGAATCCATTCACTTTGGAATGAACCTGCCATTAGTTACTATTTTTTTTTTAGTATTATAGAAAACATAAGATAATCAATTGCAAAATCCTTTGAACTAATAAAAATTTAAATAGGTGGCCACTTATTTAGTAAATATACCAAAACATAATAGCTTTCCTGTATACCAGTTAGAAAATACAATAGAAAAATAAACATTATATTCGCAATAGCAAATAATCTTTAAATTATTTAAGAATAAACTTAATAAAAGACATATAAGACATATGTAATTACGAAACTACACTGAATGTCATAGAATAAGAGCTGAATAAAAGAAGTGACATGCTATTTTCCTGTATGGTATGAATAAATAATTTAAATGTTAAATCTTTAAAAATTAATCTATAGATGTAATTCTAATACAAAACTCCTGGTATAGTTTAATTTTTGATAAAATCATACTTAATCTTGAAGAATAAATATGAAAGAATACGGTTAGGAAATTTTTGAAAAAACATAATAATTTGTCCTGTCACATATTAAAACATATTATAAGGGTATAACAAATAGCATTTTTCTAGAAGTAGATTAGACTACGAGCACCTGGGTGTTTGAGTCAGTTGAATGTTTGACTCTTGGTTTGAGCTCAGGTCATGATTTCCTGGGTCATGAGATCAAGCCCCACATTGGGTTCTGAACTTAACGAGGAGTTTGCTTGACGACTCTCCCCCTCTGTCCCAACCCTCCTCATGTGTATGCCCTCTCTCTCTTTCTCTCTCTCTCTAAAATAAATAAATAAATCTTAAAAAATTCTATTAAACTAAAACCAGACCATAATCTTAAAATAAATTAAGACAAGTATAGATAAAAATATAGTATATCAAGCCATAAGTATTATGGTATTAAAATACTATATTTTAAGCCATAACATTATAGCCCATCAAACCATTAAGTAAAAAGTGAACTATTTATTTAATGGTATTACAAAACAAGCTAACCATATTTTATGGGCAATATTTCATTGTTATGGCATACTTCAACTGTAACTAAATTAAAAACTGCCAAAAAATCCATAAAATACTTGATGCAAATTGGTGAATATATGAACAATTATCCTGTGGGGTCATGGCCAACTGTAAAACCAAAGGGAAATGTTCATAAATTGGCAAAAACCGTAACAACAAAAGCCTTAAATAAAAACAGGAGATAAAAAAAAATTTCAGAATGGCAGAAAACCACTATAAATGGTACTAGAAAACAAACCACAAATCTGAAAAAAAATTCTGGTGTCTATACGCAAATGACCAATTCAGATATGTAAACATTTCTTTCAAGTTGATAAGTAAAAAAAGAACATCTTAATGGAATATTGAGCAAAAGACATAGCATGGAATTAAAATTAATAAAATGGACAATAAATGAATAAAAAGATGTTTGGATTCAATAGTAAGCAAAGAAATGCAAATAAAACAAAACCAAAATAGTATTTTCCACCTATCATATTTTCAAAGACTAAAATAAATACTAATAGTATAATCAGGGTGTTGGAAAGTAGCCAAACTTCTTTTGTAAGTTAATAAAAACTTTCTAAAGAGCTATTTTAAAAAAGTATCATGCACCCTTTAATCCAGCAATTTCATTTTTAGTCATTTCTTCTAAGAAATAATACCCTCAAAATTCCAAATGATAGTAGGTTTATTATAGAGTAATTTATATATGTATTAAGTAATCATAAATAATCTAAGTGTTGAATAATAGCAACTTAGTAAATAAATTACCTTAAAGTTATACAATGATCTATTACATAGTCATACTAATTTAATATGATAAAAATATATCAATGGAGAGAGAGGAACAAGCACATTATAAATTAGGGTGCCTAATGTGGTCTCATTTTTATATGAAAATAGAAATCTCCCTCTCTCTCTCTGTAGGTATATATATATATATATATATATATATATATATGTATGTATGTTATAGGCTGAACTGTGTCCCCTCAAAATTCATATTTTGAAGTTCTAACCCGCAGAACCTCAGAATGTGAATATATTTGGGGATAGAAGCTTAAAAGAGATTATTACATTAAAATGAGGCTATTAGGGGGATCCAATCTGACTGATATTCTTGTAAGAGGAGGGAATTTGAACAGACAAAGCAACACAAGGATGCAGACATACACCGAAGAGGACACGTGAGGACACAATGAGAAGGCAGGCATTTGCAAGCCAAAGGAGGGACCTCAGAAAAACACAGACCGGCCTACACCTTACTCTTGGACTTCTAGTCTCTAGAACTTAGAGAAAATAAATTTCCATTGTTTAAGTCACCCAGTTATGATATTTTGTTAGGGTAGCCCTAGCAAACTAATGCTCTATGTTTGTGTGTGTGTGCGTCTGTGTGTGTGTTGTATATAAATATTATATATAAATTATAAGTATATTACATATACTATATATGTTTATGTAGAGACATATATAATGTTTTCATATATATACACATATATATGTATGTGTGTATATATATATATCATTTGATAGGCTAGAATAATATATCCCACAATGTCGATAGTGGTTATTTCTAGACATTAAATATGGTTTTGGGGCATATTTTTTCTAGATATTTATATTTAGTATTTGTTTTTATAAGAACAAAAGTAAAGCCACTTTAATTCACAAAAAAGCGCTCAGTACTCAACTGATTGTTTTTCTTTTATATTTAGTAGAGTGCCTTATGTACAAAAAGGCACAATAAAAATTGTTTTGATTAAAACAATTAAAGACTAAATTGTATGAATCGACAGGCTTTTGTTCAATGACTCTCAAAAGCACAATAAACCTTCATGGAGATACACTGTCTCAGATTCTATTCATATTCAGGTCTGTGTTTTCATGGTGTTCTGTCTCCTACCCTACCCAGGAGGCAAATGCATAGGACTCATATTTGATTATTAAGTATGTTTACTTCTATTTTTCTTTGAGAAGTTTCGGTTCCTTACTAGTTATAGTCTATTTTTAGGTTTGATTGGTATCATTTTAAATTTTTTTCTGACATTTGATTTGTCTTCTTTTTTCTGACATTTAATTTGTGTGTGTGTGCTTTTTGTTTTGGTTTGGTTTTTTGTTTTCCTTGACATTACATTTTGGTTAGGCTCTGTATGGATTTGGTGTAATGGCTCCCTGACATTCAGGTTTCTCTTCGTGTAGCTCACCATCTCCCTGTTTCCAGCTCTGAAACTACCATGGCATATTGACAAGTGAGAATGGATAGAGCCTCAGTGTCTGACATAGATAAAGCTATCAAAAAACACCCTGCAGGGGCAAGCCCCAGGTCCAAATAGGTCTTGTTAGATCTGTATAGACACTTTAGAGTTCCTCTTTCTGAACATACATTTAATCATTGTACAGATGCAAGCCATTTTCCCTTTGCCCCTAAACTCTGGATCCTGAGATCATAAATCTGTACCTCCTGCAGGCATGTATCTTTTATTAATGGAAACATCAAAATTCCAGTGTAGCTTTGGCAACTCAGTTTGCAGAGAATTATTAAGCTATTTTGAGTGCTCCAGAAAAGTAAGATGCATATCTGGTATTAAAAAATGTCATGCAGAGATGGAAATCTAATCAATCATATTTTGGATGAAGGAATAAATGGTCTTTGTGTTTTATGTTATTAGTGAAACTAGTTAATAAAAGTAAATCAGGTTTATGTGTGACAGAGACATTATCAATTAATAGCTCCTGGGTTTTCAGTACCTTGTATATAAAATAAAATAAAATAAATCCTTGTCTTTAGACCTAGAATCTTAAGTGTCACCAGACAGAAATGTATTTGCTCCCTTTTTGGCTCAATCATTTAAACTTTCTCAAAGATACATTAGATAAGTTAATGAAAGCAAGGTTGGTCATGGAAAAGGGGGAAATCATGTTTCTGTGACAGTGGAAAACAGAAAGCATACAACTAATGTCATTCATCTATTAATAACCATCACTGAAATTTGTGGATTCAAGGTGGCTACAACTGGAAAATTGAAATAGAAAGACCTCATGTTGGGAATGTGTGTTGCTTCTCATAGCCAAGCTTCTCAGGGGGTTGAGCTCAGTACTTCATCAAAGAAGGGAAGCTTTGCATGTAATGTATGTGATTGCAGGTATCGGTGTTCTGAAATTAGTATTTCCCAAAATACAATCTTAATTTAATTTTCCACAGCCTCTCTGGGGGATGGTTTTGCTGAGGTTACCATTTAGGTAGCTTCATGGTGCAACGTTTATGGGTTTGTGTTCAATGGCTTTGCTTATGCAGATCCTGCTGCACTGAACAGGGCACTGAACTTGCCCCGGTGTTGGCCAAACTAAGAAAAAAAATTCTGTTTTGTAAGGAAGTAAAATAATAGAGATTAAAAACTAAACTACTTTTATAGAGAACCTGAGAAATATGAAATGGAAGGTTTCAATGTGAAGTATAAAGGGGTTTTCTAAATGGAAACAATATTGATGAAAAGAATTCTGTTAGAAATATCCTAGGAAAGATATAGCTAAGAAATTTAAACTAGATTCTTTTATTAAATCTAGTTAATATTGAGGATTTAAAGGCAAAACTCTTGTACTAGTTATGACTAAAAGCTTATTATGTGCCTAAGACTAATTACCTGACATCGCACAGTTAATTAAGTGATGAAACCAGGTTTAAACTCGTTTAGCCTGAATCCAGAGCCTTGTTAACTACCACGTTGTATGATTCTTTTATTATGAAGTGGTGGGAGATAGAAAGCTCCTCAAGGCAGTGAATCATGAAAATATCCTCTGGTGTACTTAGAATCTCCTGTAGACCTCAGAGTGTCTTATAAAATTAAATTTTGGTCAAATATATAAATAGATATGTAATTATCACAGTTTAGTGTGATAACTAATTGTTGAACAATTAGTCAAGAGGAACACATTTTTACAATTTTAAAAAGGTAACCATAATCCATCCCCCTTTCTTTCTTCCTTCTTTCCTTTCCCTATATTTGATATTTGTTCACTTGCTATACAAAATTGAATTGTCCATTTCATCCAATGTCTCTAATTTTCTTTTTAAAAATTATTAGACTTTATTTTTTTAAGATAGTATTAGGTTTACAAAAAATTGAGCAAAAAGTACAGTGAGTTTCCCCATCACCTCTCCCCTTTGTCCCAGTTCCCCAATATTTAACATCTTGCACTGGTGTTGGTATATTTGTTATTATCTCTGAGCCAATACTGATACATTATTATTAACGAAAGTACATTATCTCCCTTCCCCTTGATTGTGGACTGGATGTAGTGATTCGCTTCTAAAGAGTAGAGTGTGGTAGAATTAATTGTATGTGACTTCCAAGATTGGGTTATAAAAGGCATTATAGCTTCCTCCATGTTCATTCTCTTGCTCTGGGGGAAGCCAACTGCCCATGTAACAAGGACAACATGTCAAGAAGTCCTATGGAGAGATTCACGTGGCAAGGAACTGAGACCTCCTGCCAATAGCCATGTGAATGAGCTATCTTGGAAGTAGACCCTCCAGCCCTGATTAGCCCTCTGATGACTGCAGCTCTGGCAAACATTTTGAAAGCAACCTTATGAGAAATGCCGAGCCAGGCCACTTAGCTAAGCTGCTCCCAAATTCATAACTCACAGAAGCTATATAACATAATAAATGTCCATTGTTATGTAAGCTTTGGGTTGCAGCATAATTTGTCTCACTGTAATAGATAACTGATACCCAAGGAGATATGATTTGTCAAAAAGTTTCTCCCAACTCTTGAGGTATCATAGGAAAGGGGGAAAATTGGAAGAAAACAAGAAAGTAAGGTCTACAGCATATTGAAACATGGAAAGAAATGGAGCAATGGAAGCAGAAACCTTGGGCTCAAATTGAAATCATGTCAAAAGATTTTAAGAAATAGTAACACTGATATTCTAGGAAAAATACTGTCATTTTAGGATATGATATTTTAAAAATTTAAGAGTCATTTTCCTTGCAAACACTTCTGGTGTTTAGATTACCTAGTGAATCCATTAATCCATCAAATTTCCCAAGCCAGAAATCTGGAGTCTAGTAGATTGTGTTCTTTAACTTGCACTCTTTTGCTAACTGGAAACCAAGGGCTGTTGTTTTCAGAACTTCATTAATTTAAAAAATCTGCCTCCTCTTTCCTTAATTCTGCCACTGCTTATTTCCAGCACCCATTGCTTACAGCTTACAATTCTTCAGTCCCTTCCTGACTACCTCAATGTATTCTTCATAGTTCTATCAAAGTAATCTTTCTAGCATGCAAATATAATCTTATCACTCATCTATCCTGATGAAGTTCAAACTCATTAACTCCACATAGAGACTCCATGATCTGGCTTCAGACTACCTCTTAAATTTCTTTTCCTGAACTCACATTCTTCTCTCTCCTTTTTAAAGATTTATTTATTTCAGAGAGAGAGAGAGAGAGCGAGTGCGTGCCTGAGTGGGAGGGGCAGAGGGAGAGAGAGAAAAAAATCTAAGGCAGACTTTGAACTAAACATGGAGCTGGATGCAGGGCTCAATCTCACCACCATGAGATCACATTATGAGCCAAAACCAAGAGTCAGACATTTAACCGACTGTGACACCCAGGTTCCCCTCACATTCTCTCTTAATACAATGTTGTTTCATACCTCTTTACTTCCCTATAGGTGCAAACCTGAGCTCTGGTACTTACTTGTGTGGATGTGTGGACTTATTCCTTCTTTATTTAAGTCTCAGAAACCTCATCTATAAAGGAAGAGCAATCATAGGATATGATCAATAGAGTTGCTTTGATGATTGTAATATAATACATGTAAAGTACTTGGGTGGGTGTCTGATGCATAATAAATCGTATTACCTCCATAAGCTCTTCCCTCTGCCTCCATTCTTCTTCCTTCCTTCCTTCCTTTTTCTTTCTTCCTTCCTTCCTTTCTTTCTTTCTTTCTTTCTTTCTTTCTTTCTTTCTTTCTTTTCTTTCTTTCTTTCTTTCTTTCTTTTCTTCTTTCTTTCTTTCTTTCTTCCTTCCTTCCTTTCTTTCTTCCTTCCTTCCTTTCTTTCTTTCTTCTTTCTTTCTTTCTTTCTTTCTTTCTTTCTTTCTTTCTTTCTTTCTTTCTTTCTTTCTTTCTTTCTTTCTTTCTTCTTTCTCTCTCTCTCTCTCTTTCTTTCTTTCAAGATTTATTTATTTGAGAGAGAAAGAGAATACAGGGGGCAGGGCAAAGGGAGAGGGAGAGAGAGTCTCAAGAAGACTTTGTGCTGAATGTGGACCCTGACGTGGGGCTTGAGATCATGACCCCCCACTGAAACCAAGAGTCCGGCACTCAACCAACAGTGCCACCCAGGCACCTCTACATCCCCTCTTCTTTGCCTAGCTGGCTCCTATTCTCTTTTCAGATTTAATTAAGATGTTAACACCTTGGGAAGTTTTCATTCAGCCAGGTTGATTTTGATGCTTTCTTTTTGTGTTTCTACAGACCCATTGCCATGGTAATAATCTACCTTTTTTAAATTGTTGCTTTATTTGTCAAACTCAATCTCTCTAAACTTAGTTCTTTATTATATATTTACTACCTCTGCCCATAGTATATTTAGGGAAAAGATTTATTAAATAAATGAATGTGTTCAGGATAACCAAACAAAACTGAAAACTGTCTACATCTAGAGCTTAATTTAATTGTACTTTTGTTTTCTCAAGGTAGATGAACATCAGTGAATACTCACCAAAATTATACAAAACTTCTAATGTAGTATAAGGCTTCATAGTAACTATTATTAATTTACCCTGAATGAGATATCTCATTTAACAAATCCTTCAAACAAATAAACAGACAAATCAGGATATCAGGAGTTCAAACTTGAAAGAAATTAACTAATAAACAAGTATAAAGCTTTTTCTGCTGTTTATGCACCATAATATTAAACAGTGTAATATGTTAATTTACCCATAATAGAAATGACATTATCATGTATAATATGTATCAAAACTATGGATAAAACCTTAAGAGTTTAATTTTATATAGTATGATTATACATGTTATATTTTTTGAAATGTATTTAAAATTACAAAGCTAAATCTTCTTCAAGCAATCTATTACATATAACTCCCTATTACATATATTTATATGCAACTCAAATCTACCTCCTCCATAAATGCTTGTACCTGTTAGTATCCAAATATATTGTAGTGATGTAGTGATGTGCCACTCAGACCTCCTGCAGAACTAAAACACTCATTCCCTTAGCTATCAGATCTCTAGGAATTGCCTTTGACAGAAAAAGGACCACCTTTCTGAAGGTCATGCCCACTCACATGGCCTCTATCTAGGCCTTTGTTTGTGACTGCAATGCTACCCAGTTCTGCTAATCTCCTGTGGCATCCTTCCCTTCCCCCACAGCTATTAATCCCAAAAGCTTTTCCTAATAAACTTCTTGCATGCTAATCCCTGTCTGGATATTGTCTTTGTGAGCAGCTTTCACTGTAACATTTCTTAAATCTTCAAATCATTCTTATGATTGAATTTTCATAACAACATATTTGACTTTTGATATCACACAAGCACTTATTTAAGAACACATTCCATCACTCATACAGTCATTCACTCATTCATCTAATTTATTAATTTGCTAATTCATCTCTTCTTTGGTGACATTTCTAATAGTATTTACAAAAACCATGTAGTACTACTTGGTGAAAATCAGAATTGCCCTGCTTCATTCATTCTGAGATGAATTCTTTTTCTTTCTCTTTTTTCTCATTGTACCATCTCTGTAACATCTTGATAGAGTAGGCAGTTAACTAGATATAGGTAGGGAACAAATGCTTTCTGATTATTAAAAAGGGCAGAAGCCAAGTTCCAAACAGTCCAGAAAGACCCTGGGGGGATATTCATGTGTTCTTCCCTATAACTGCTGCCCTACAGTAACCTATAACTTCATTATAATACATTTACATTGAGGTTTTGACCATTTCCCCCATCCCTGCAGGGGAGGCCTGCCATGACAGTTTCAACAAGGACCACATAGGGCCAAAAACTTCCCCTCCTGACCCATAGAAGGAGTCCCTTAGATGACTGGTCTCAGTCAGAGACCACTGTAGCTATGACCCATAACCCATGCAAGTATAAAAAACAAAACAACCCTGACCTCTGGCACAGTTGCCACCTCTGGGCCACTTGCTCTCCCATCTTGAGAATATACTTTTTTTTAAATTGCTATTAAACTCTTGCTTACTTGAGAGTTTGGCCCTTAATTCTTTCTTGGCTGAACTTAAGAACCAAGGTTGGTGCTGAGGCAAGGGAAGGACCTGCCTATGACAATCATACTATCTCTGTTCACCAGACAAATTCATATGGTAGTTGTGAAAGTATAAACTTGGTTATTGTTGTTGATGACTGACAGAACAATCGAAACCTCCTAACAATTTAATTGATGTATCATTTAAAGACTATTGGAAGTTATGTGAATCCTAATTGTTGAATATATACCTTTGGTGATATTTTTGGATAAGATCAAGAAATTACCTGTGTCAAAACTTGAAGCATGGTTTCTACCTCCTAACATAATGATTGATTTACACAGAGGATATTAATGAATACTAAAACTATTATGCAATAGATTGCTGAGGGAATGGAATATTGACAATGTCTTGGAGTACTTCTCAATAGATACTTACTAGTTTTTAAGGGAAATGTTACCTTTATAATGAGATTGTAGTAGCCACCTGATTAACCAAGTAATTAAGCTTAGCAATACTAATAGTGGAATAAAGTTACACTATTTGCCTCCTGATGCGATGTAATTAGACATATATAACATCACCTATGTAGCATTTTATCAAAAATGTTTAACCTGAATATAATCATGAGGAAATTTTCAGGCAAATCCATAATGTGGGGTATTCTACAAGACAAGCCTGGACTTTCCAACAAAGTTAATGACATATACAAACCACACACAGATACACACACACACAAACACAAAAACGCACACTGTGAGAAACTATACCAGAATAGAAGAAACTTAGAGATGTAATAACCAACTTGATTGAACTTTGGATCAGGAGAACAGACAGCTACCATCTTGGGACAATCAGGGAAACTTAAATATGGATTGAATGTATTACTGATTTAATGTGAAATTTTTTTGATAAGATAATGATATTGTGGTTATTTCGGATAATGTTCTTCTCATAGGAGAGGCACACTAAAATATTTGAGTGACATGTCATGATGTCTATAACTTATTTTCAGATGGTCTGTCAAAGTCCAAATTGGGAGAGAAAGATAAAGCAGCTGTGTAATATATACAATATATCAGGGTTTACAGGTATTCATTGTATAATTTTTCAACTTTCCTGTAGGCTTGATAATTTTCAACATATAAAAAGCTGGAAAAATAATGCTGTATATGTAGAACTTACACATAGATACACACATACATATTTACAGAACAGGTGTTGGCACTTGGAAAAAATTCTTGGAGACAAGAATGGAGTACTCCCAAGAAATATTGCATCATCAGTGCTTTTCATGATATGGAGGTTGATACTGCGTGCAAAGTTGTAGACTTTAACACCTCCTAATCAGACTAGGAAGTAAAGAATTTTAAAGAATACTTTCACCAATTTATCTTGTTTACATTTTCATTTTTATGTATGCTTGAGTGTTATATGATAAACATGATGTCTAAATAATCCTAGAATTTTTTAATAAAATAAAAGTAAAAAAACAAAATAAAATAAATTATAAAGGAATGAGAGAGCATTTTCAGTAGTTTAATTGGCAGAGTTATTTCCTAATGATATAGAAAATAATGGTGTGTCTTATAGTTAGTTGATGACATTTTAAATTGGATAAAATATGCTCAAAGAATTGGAACATGTAATTCTTCTCAAATAATATTGGTGAAGGGTATAGTGACCTCATGAATGCCAAAATAACAAAATATTTTGCAGAAATGGTGATGTTAGTCTAAATAATAATATCAACACATCAACACATCAATTGCCAAATTTTGATTAAATTTTGTGCCAGAGATTATCTATACATAATGGAAATTGTGATTCTTTGAATGAGGAGAAACAATTTCCAGAAGCAAAACAATAAAACAGAGAGAAAGCCATAATAACAACCATAGCCTGCCATTTCTAATATTTAACATTTTACTGTAAACATTATAAAACATGCGCATTTGTGGAAAGAAGAGAACAATTAAACTCCAACTTCATCATCCAGCTTTGATAATCACTAAGATTTGTCCAATGTCCACTATCTCTTTTGAAATGACCCAAGAAAATGATTTATTTATAGATAGGGTTCAAAGACTTCTCAAAGTTTCTTCTGGATCTATGATTTTTAAATTTGTTGCCTTAGTGGACATTGAATGAATATACATTCACAATAAATACATAAATATATATGTCTATATGTATATATGCCTATGCAGATATATAGATATAGATATGTCGGTAAAAACACACACATGCCTATATACACACACACACACACACACACACACACACACACACACATATATATGTTTGCATTTATGTTCTGTGGGTCCTATTTTATTGTGAGGAGCTGAAGAATGGAGGTGATTTGCTCTAGGGAATTCCATTTATTTAAGCTAGATTTAGAATTACAACCATTTTTAACTTTCATCCTTGAATTTCCTGAAATAAAAAGCAATGAAGATAATTCAGAGAAAAATCATAGTAAATAAGAAAATGATTAAAATAAACATATAAAAAATGGAAGCTTCTGTCAAGAAATAGTTTGAAAATCTGAAATAAGCACAGGTTATTATTCCTTGCTTGAGAATTTAAAATCCTGTTGAATAAAGTTACATATGGCTGAGGACATTTTACTCTGAGCTGATTTACCAGGTTTCTCATATCACCCACACTCCTAATACTTAATACATTTTCTTCTTACTCCAGTTACAGAGATCCTATAAATTAAATTCTGGTTATCTAGATTTTTAATTCTTGCCATATATATTATTTTCACTTTTGCTTTGTATACTATGTTCTATTCGGTGAATATGCATTCTTCTGTCTCTAAGGAATTATTGATTCGGATGTAGCTGAATCTCTCCAATGTGAGGCAGTTTGAAAATGCTATTTTTATTCAGATTAAAGAATTTGGAATTCAACAAGTCAATAGCATATGGAGGATGTCAGGCTGATTCACTCCCTAAGTAGTCTTTTCAGATACCCTAGGGTATGGGATAAACTATGTATAGATTATTCAGGTCTGACTGCACAGCATTCTATTTTAATTCCATTTTATGTTAATAGCTATGCAGAATGTCTAAGGACAGCAAATCAATTGAACTACAAGGGATGTATTGAATCATTGATTTGAACACAGCATAGTGCCTTGCAAGATATAAAATATTGATTAAAACAAACTAAAGCAGTTTTTTCTACTTTCTTCATTTAAAGTTATCTAATATTTTGATTTTACTAGTTAGATGGAGATATGCAAAAATTATGATATATATATGAGACTATTTCGAGGCTTCTTCAATGCTCATCAGTAAGAACCTATGAGACTTTTATTAATATTCCAAACTTTTTCTGAATATTCAACTTTATACTGATGAGTTGTACAGAGAGAATTTACCTATTGATATTTATTTGGCTCTGAGTCTTGGCACAGAGTGGGGTTCTGTTAAAGTTATGCTAAAAAACAATTTTTTAAAAACTCAGAATCATTTCTAAGTGACAGTTTTCTTAACAGTTTCACAATGTAATGAAAGAGACTGATTATTAACAATCTCACATATTAGTGGAGATGCACATCTATAAAATGTGCAGTTTTAAAATTAAATTGAAATCTTGAAAATAAGCAGATACCATCAAAATAATTCCAAGTGTTCTAGAAAAGTTGGACAAAGGTTAAGTCCCCCAAAACATTTCAGAAATGATAGTTTCCTCTTGGTCCAATTAGGGAACCTGAATGTCATTATGTTGTTGCAGTTCTCTGGAGCCTAATTGCACATAAAATCTCCCTTCAAATCATAACACATGTGCTATTTCTAAGTTTCTATCTTAAACAAAAGACGAATTATTAAAATGTGGTGAGATTTCATGCAGAATTGGCAGTCAATTTAGAAGGCAATAATTTAACACTTGCACCGTGAAATTAAAATTTACCTCCACTCAATGTAATCCCACTGACCAGCAGTAGGCAGTTGTATTTTTATTTTATTTTACTTTTATGAGAGCAGAGAGATTTAATTACTTCAGTTTAAACAGAATGGCCTACCACTGCCTGTTGACAGGGCCTCTGGTGCAGGCAAATTATGGCAGATAATGTTACTGTTCCAACGAGCTTCCTAAGGGGCGCCCTGTCTCCCCGCTCTGAGTTGAGCTAAATAAAAGGCCCTGGATGCAGTGGCTCAGGATCCTTCTTTAGCAAAAAGTCACCTTTTTGCTAAAAAGAAGGATGCTTTGTGGATCAGATTTGCTGCTCAGCTCTGCTGTCCCTGTAATCTCATGCTTTTTCACTTTTGTAAATTCTTGCTTTTGAGGACAAAATTTTGTTCCTTTTCTTTGTATGTACAGTATAATAAGAGTAAAGTATAATTTCTTCTTAGTTGGGACATTTGGGCAGTTAAATATACATTTTTTTTTGTTATAGGAAACAACTCATAGCTTAGCTTTATTTAGGGTAGGAATGGTCAAACTCCCTCCTCCTAAACAAACAAACAGATTTATAACAGTGTATTTTAAATAAACTTTCTCTCCCAGTAACTATTCCTGGGGCAGTGAATACTGTCTAATTCCCAGCTAAACGATGAGTTCAGATTATATTCTTGTTGGATTGATGTAAAATTCAGATTAATATGCCTGAGCAGAAAATATGGAAAGAATTATGCTGACTATAAGCATTCACTACACAACCACGCATTTTTTAAAAAGCTTAAAAGTGTATAGAATGCATATCATTATGTATTTATAATTTAAAAGCATGATATTGTTATAGAAAAATACAGATGAGGGATTTTGTGTCTCTCTGAGGTAGTAACATCTCACTGCTTCTTAACTAGTCAGCTGTTTAAAAGGTAGCCCTAGGCCTAGCTTCCTGCGTGTGTGACCCAGGCAGTTAACAGGGCCTAGCACTATAGAAGGCCCTCATGCTTGGTTTACTGCTCTGCTGTCCCTGTCTTGAAATTCTTAACAATTTTTGAATAAGGGGTCCTTCATTTTCATTTTGCACTGGGGCCTGCAAACTCTATAGTTTGAGGCTGGATATCCCTAATTGTAAATAAGCTAATGCTGTACTTCACAGGCTTAATTTTTCCCTTCTCCTTCCAAGTGTGTTCTATGGTTCTTGTCTGGGTTATGAGGTTTAGCCTATTTTTACCTTTCTGCACTGCTTCTTATGTTCCATTTTCATGGTGTTTAGATTATAGCAGACACGAACTTCCTGTGTCTCAGCCGGCCATGAATCAGGCTGGGAGCTGGGACTACAAGGCTGTCAGGGGAGCTGCCTGGTTCCAGCTTTAAAATAACAAGTGCTTGACAGCTTAGTTTACATAACTGCAAAATTGTGGCTATATTCTAAAACGCAGTTACATGTGACATAATAACTAGGGACTTAATTTATTTAGACTTTTTCCTTGCAATATAATTTCCAATAAATAAATCTCCCAGGGGCAGGAAGACATGGCATTTCACAATGCTCACCTTTTCCTCCCTGAGTTTGGGCCTGTTTTCCTTTCTTGGTAGTTAAAAAAACTAACACTACACCTCATAATTTTACATTTACCCTACTTGCAACAGCTTATGTGCAGGGCTTATGAGAATGTATGGAGTGCTCATGGACTGTGTTAGAACAAGTTTCATTTCATTTTTAATGTGGGGTATTTTTTTTTCATTTTTTCCCAATATTTTTTTCTAACTATCCAAAACAACATTGATGATAATCTGCCAGAGTGTAATAAAAATTAGAATTTTTCTTTAAAGCACTATAACAATGTGCGGAAAATTAGGTTTCATTTGTACATGCATGTTTTCCAGTTATTTTAAAAAATAAAGGTTTCAGTTAAAATGTTTAAATGAAAAGTTAGGAAGGTGAAAGTAAATACTGGAAAACATCCCCTTCCCTCCTGAGGAAAGAACAGTCATTGTCTTGTTATTATTTAATATTTATATAAGGGCAGAGACATCTAGGGCCAAGTACAATGGATGAAATTGTGCCAAAGATGAACACAATCCCTGCCTTGAGGTGCTTTCTGCCTAGGGCTGGGTCAAGAGTGCATTCAAGGGAAGGAAGTGAGCTGAAGAATCTAGAATTCCACTGAGTGGTGAGTGCCAAGCCACCTGTGGGCTTTGAACAATGGCTTTGGATGGGAAATGTTGGAGAATTTCTTCTGAAATGTAGAAAAGCGCATAGTAAGACTTGAAGGTTAACAATTGTTATAAGTATATGTACCTATGAACAAGTAGACATGCATGAATTTATTGTTAATGTTTGACAAGTGCTGATTATTAAGGTAGGAAATTCTTAGGACATTGAAAGAAAAATTTTGTGGATAATCATTAAGATCTTGAGCAGAAACCTAACCACAGCTGGCTTCAGTAGATCAGACTGCATGCAGTTCCGTCTGAGTGGTCAGAGTAGACATCAGTGAATTCTCTCAGGGCCAGAATTTCTCTATGAAAGAGACCTCTGAAGAGTTCACTCTTCTTCTCAAATTATAACCTTGAAGATTCTATGTGAAATGCACTGTGTTAGACTAATTAAAATTTGCTTTTTGTTATCTCTGTATTTATAACTGCTTAACTTATATAGTGAATGAAAATTTTGGTGGTGAAAAGAGGAATAAAGGCATATAAGGATAGTTTAAATTTTTTTGTGTGCAGCTCCTTTCATGTGTATTTAGTTTTCATTGGAAATACTCATAATCATTCAGTATAAGATGCCTTATAAAGCAGAACCATATAGTAAGTAAATGGTAGAAAAAAGTAAGACAATAGTTTTTGGATGGATAATTGTGTCTATGAAAGAAAATTAAAAAGTAATATAGGAAGAGCAATAAATTCCACTCTTCAATCAAACAAGGTTTGGATACTTGGCAACTCAGTAGATTCTTAAAGAGTCATCTTAAGTGAGAGTCCCTTCACTACTGGTTTTTAGTCCAAAAAGTATCCATTATTCCTATTTTGGGAGTAAAACAACCTCTTCTCACAACTTCACTAAGTTTGCCTCTTTTCAAGGTGTTCCATCTTTTCTCCTCCACTTGATTTTCTCTCTTGCATAGTACATAAAACCAGTATATGTTGGTTCTGGGTATATAAGAAATAGTGAAAAAAAAGAGATACAGGTAGAATAGAGAGCCCAGAAACAAATTGTCACATTTATGGTCAAATAATTTTCAATGAGGGTACCAAGACCATTTGATGAGGAAAGGCCAGTCTTTTCAATAAATGATACTGGGAAAAATGATAGATACATACAAAAGGATGAAGTTGGACTATTACCTTGCATTATATAGAAAATAACTCAAAATGAATTTAAAAATTTAACTATAACAACAAAAAATTATAAAACTCTTGGAAGAAATCATAGGAGAAAATCTTCATAACATTGGATTTGGCAGTGATTTCTTGGATCTGACACCAAAAAATAGGAAATAAAAGAAAAACTAGTTAAGTGTTGGACTGCATCAAAATTAAAAATTTTGTGCATTAAAGGCCACTATCAATAGGGTGAAAAGATATCCTACAGCATGAGGAAGGTATTTGCAAATCACATGTCTGATATGATCTAAAAATCTAGAATATAGAAAGTACTGCTACAGCTCAACAAGAAAAAAATAAAAACAAATAACCCAACTACAAAGTGAGCAAAAGACCTGAATAGACAGTTTTCTAAAGAAGATATACAAATGGTCAATGAGTACATGAAAAGATACTCAAACCACTAGCCAGAAAGAAAATGCAAAGCAAACCCAAAATGAGAACCTTCATATCCTTAAAACTGGCTATTATAAGAAAAGAATGGGAAGTAAAAAATGTGTTAGAAGGATGTGGAAAAATTGGGATATCTGTGCATTGCTGTAGGAGTGTAAAATGGTGCAGCCATTGTAGAAAACAGTATGGCATTTCCTCAAAAAATTAAACATAGAATTACCATAACACTATCAATTCTAGTCCTAGGTATATATTCAAAATAATTGGAAAGCAGAAACTCTAACATAAACTTGTACACCAATGTTCATAGCAGCTTTATTTACAATAGCCAAAATGAAGAAACAACACAAATGTCCATCCACAGATGAATGAATAAACAAAATGTGGTATATGCATACCATAAAATATTATTCAGCTCTAAAGATGAATAAATTTTGATACATGCTACAACATGAATGAACCTTCAAGACATATGCTAAGTGAAATAAGGCAGACAAAAAAAGGACAAATACTATATGATCTGACTTACCTGAAATACCTAGAATAGGCAAATTCATAGTATTAAACTAGGATAGTGGTTGCCAGGGGCTAGAGGAATGGAAAGTTATTGTTTAATGAGTAAAGAATTTCATTTTGGGATGATGAAAAACTTCTGGAAAAGGATAGTGGTGATGATCACATAACATTGTGAATGCACTTAATGTCACCAGATTGCATACTTAAAAGTGGTTAAAATGGTATAAAAAGGGTTAAAAAAATGAAAAGAATACATAGGAAATTTTCTTGGAGACATACTTCTTTTTTCTTGCTCTGGCAGGTAATGTTTATCTATCCACTTTTTATTGTTGTGAGTAGGAAATTGGAGCTGCATGTTGACCATGAGACTATGCTACCTGCTGTAACCATATTGACCTTACTGAATAACTCATCAATCAATAACCTACATTAAAAATCAAGTGAGTTCAGTTAAATAATTAATTTGTACATTTAGACATAGTGTGCAGATCTTGACTGCAGTTTTAGGACCATTAAGTCTAAATATCTCCTAAAACTTAACAGTATGTTACCATTAGCTCCTTATCAAAATTGGTGAAATAATAATATCTTAGGCAAAATATCGTGTAGACATAGTAAAGAGGGATGTATATATGAAGTGATTTGATTTTACATATATGCATGTCATGTTTCCCCCACTAGACTGTAACAGTCCTGAGGGGCATATGGAAACATTTTGGATCCCTTACAAACCTCAGCACAAAGCTTGGAATTATTAAATATTCCATTCATCTTCCCACCATTTACCAAATAATTTTTCTGCTCAAGGTGTTGGTGAAGGCTAGGGAAACAAAAATGAAAAAGCAGAAAACAAAACAAACAGAAACCAAAATTCATTGTTTTACTGGCAGTCCTACTGGTGGTAGATGAGCAAAAGGTGCTACAGGAGAGCTCAGTTCAATACAGAATATTTTGATAATAGTTTTCTTGGGGGATATAATATCCACACAAGGCCAGTTAGAGTAGCCAGACAAGTGAATTCAATGAAAGGGAGCCACAGAAAAGTTATGATTACCCAGGCCCAGGGGAGAAGCCAGCTTGAGAGCTGGGACTACAACACCTTGCCTCCAGATTTCTGTTTTCTACTACTGAGGATTCATCAAAAGTGTATTTTGGATAATACACTTTTTATAGAGACAAAATAGGATGATGTATTGAATGGAGCACTGGGTGTTATATGCAAACAATGAATCATGGAACACTACATCAAAAACTAATGATGTAATGTATGGTGACTAACATAACATAATAAAATAAAATTAAAAAGCAAAAATAAGGAAACAAAACAGAATGATGGGTCTTAAAGAATCATTCATTGTGACAGTGCTTTCTCTACTTTTTTCAGTCCATAAAGTAACCACTGATCTTACTCTACCGACTTTGCTAGGTCTCATCTAGTGATGAAACATAATTACTAAACATATATTACGTATAAAAAGTGTTATAAAACTTACCTTCAAAAGTCACTAATTAAACTTGAGAACAGAATATGCCTTTTACCTTTCCTATACCCTATTTGATTCCTACTTTATATGTGTTTTTTATGTCCTACAGTTCCAGCTGGTTGCATGTGACAAACAGAGTGTGGGGAGAGGAAGGGACGTAAAGGCAAACAATTAAGGATGAACTAACAAGTCAGAAGATTGGTGAGTTGTATGTGATTTATAATTACCCTTTTCCCCCAGGGCTTTAATGATTTAGGTTATGTTTCTTCTTCACTAATTCTTTTATCACTAAATATTTACCAAATGAATTTTTCTCTAGAGAGGAAAAGACCAGTCGTTTGCTGGACATGAGTGAAGGCTTCATTTAACAACACACAGATACATTCACACATTGTTCCATAATTTTGGGTATTATAACATATATAAGTTACTCTTATATAAGTAACTTAAAGCAATTTAAAGTATGGATGCACTCAGATGAAAGTTTTAGATAGGGTGTGATATATTTATAAATGCTGGATTTCAAGATGGATGTGGAATTTAGATGTCAGTCTGAAGAAGCTATTTGGTTTGAAAAGAAATAGAACTGAACTGACAAAAGTGATATCCTATATGAATAGAATAAGGACACCAAATATGGCTTCTGGCATAAAACATCATGGGTCTAGGGTGCCTGGGGTGGTTCAGTTGGCTAAGCATCTGACTCCTTTTTTTGGCTCAGGTCATTATCTCAGGGTTGTGAGTTTGAGCCCTGCAGAGGACTCCTCGAGCTCAACTAGGAGTATGTTTGATTCTCTCTCTCTCCCTCTGCCCCTCCCCCTGCTTGCACACACACTCTCTCTCTCAAATAAATAAACATATCTTAAAAAAAATAATTATGGGTCTTTTATTTTTATCCATTTATTTAATAAATATTGAGTACTATGCTATTGCTGAGGTCACAAATGTGAATGAGATATACTCTGGATTCTTACAGTATAGTTTGGAAAGAGATACTGATACAAATATGTATATTACAGGGGCACCGGGTGGCTCAGTCTGTTAAGCATTTGCCTTCGGCTCAGGTCATGATCTCGGGGTCCTGGGATCTAGCCCATCCCTGGGCTTCCTGCTGAGCAAGGAGTCTGCTTCTCTCTCTACTTTTCCCTCTGCCACTCCCCCTGCTTGTCCTTGCTTGCTCTCTCTCTGTCAAGTAAATAAATAAAATCTTTTTAAAAAAGCAACAAATATGTATATTACAATATGGTTTTAGTGAAATAAACAAAATACTTAAGAGAAGACAAAGCTAATTTGGAGGTAACCCAAATATTTCTTCAAGGATGTGACATTTGAGCTGGGCCTTGAAATATTTCTAAGCGAAGAAGAGAAGGGTAGTTAGAGAGGAAGTGGATCAGAATCACCATTAAGAAACTGTAGCCATTTATGCCTAAATTATGACGATGATGATAACTATGATTGTTAATGTTTACTGATTATTTCCTGTATGGCAGCACAACACAAAGCATTTTATATGTATTATCTTTTTTAATACTCACAATACTTCTGTGAAGTAGATTCTTGTATCAGTTTTCTATTGAGTTCTACCCCAAAATTTGGTGCCTTAAAACAAGTATTTATTTAGTTCATTATTCTCTGTGGGTTGACAATTTAAGCTAGAACCCATTGGGTGATTATTCTGGTCTTGCTCAGTTCCCTGTGAATCTGTGGTCAGTTGCTGGGTTATTGCAGAGCTGGCTGGTCTAGAATGAACTGAGCCATATTGTTTTTTCAGCCCTTTATGGTATTGTGCTTTTCAGTGTTCTGACCTAAGCTTCACATAGCAGCTGGGCAGTTTTCTATGATAAGGAGTAGACACACATAAGATTCCTAGAGTGTAGGTCCAGAACAGGCACACTATCATTTCTGCTGCTTTTCTATTGCCCAAAATAAGTCACAAGTCACAAGCTCAACCCAATTTAAGGGGAGGGGAATAGACTCCACCTCTTAATGGGAAGACTTATAAAGTCACATTACAATAGGGCATAGCTCCAGGAATAATATTGTGGCCATTCTTACAAATGATCTTCCATAGTACTATTACTGTTTCCACTTTACAGATGAGGAAATGGAGGCTTAGCCTGAGAACCTGTAAAGAAGGTGAGCCATGATTTATGTTTGAGCTGCCTAATGTCAGAAACTGGACTTTGCTATGAAATGAATTAAAAAAAATAGTACGGGCTGATAGATTGGCAAAGGGATAAATAAATGGACAGATATGTGATAAATCAAATACTGTATAATGTTAATTTCAGATTCCAGGTGGTTAGTATCACCTCTAAAATTCTTTCAACTTTTTTTTTATTTTATTATGTTATGTTAATCACCATACATCATTAGTTTTTGATGTAGTGTTCCACGATTCATTGTTTGCATATAACACCCAGTGCTCCATTCAGTACGTGCCCTCTTTATTTATTTATTTTTTAAAGATTTTATTTATTTATTTGAGAGACAGAGAATGAGAGATAGAAAGCACGAGAGGGAAGAGGGTCAGAGGGAGAAGCAGACTCCCTGCCGAGCAGGAAGCCCGATGCGGGACTCGATCCTGGGACTCCAGGATCATGACCTGAGCCGAAGGCAGTCGCTTAACCAACTGAGCCACCCAGGCACCCACGTGCCCTCTTTAATACACATCACCAGGCTAAACCATTTCCCCCAACATCTCCCCTCTAGAACCCTCAGTTTGTTTCAAAGAGTCCGTAGTCTCTCATGGTTCATGTTCCCCTCCGATTCCCCCCCCTTCATTTTTCCCTTCCTGCTATCTTCTTCTTCTTTTTTTTTTTTTTAACATATAATGTATTATTTGTTTCAGAGGTACAGGTCTGTGATTCAACAGTCTTACACAATCCACAGCACTCATCATAGCACATACCCTCCCCAATGTCTATCACCCAGCCACTGCATCCTTCCAACCCCCCCACCACTCCAGCACCCCTCAGTTTGTTTCCTGAGATTAGGAATTTCTCATATCAGTGAGGTCATATGATACATGTCTTAATGTCTTACTCTGACTGACTTATTTCACTCAGCATAATACCCTCCAGTTCCATTCACGGCATTGCAAATGGCAAAATTATATTCCTGGTGATAGCTGCATAATATTCCAGTGTGTGTGTGTGTGTGTGTGTGTGTGTGTGTGTGTGTGTGTATCACATCTTCTTCATCCACTCATCTGTCGATGGACAACTTGGCTCTTTCCACAGTTTGGCTATTGTGGACATTGCTGCTATAAACATTGGGGTACATGTACCCCTTCAGATCCCTACATTTGTATCTTTGGGGCAAATACCCAGTAGTGAATTTGCTGGATCATAGGGTAGCTCTATTTTCAACTTTTTGAGGAACCTCCATACTGTTTTCAAGAGCGACTGCACCAGCTTGCATTCCCACCAACAGTGTAGGAGGGTTCCCCATTCTCTGCATCCCTGCCAACATCTGTTGTTTCCTAATTTGTTAATTTCAGCCATTCTGACTGATGTGAGGTGGTATCCCATTGAGGTTTTGATGTGCATTTCCCTGATGCCAAGTGATGCTGAACAGTTTTTCATGTGTCTGTTGGCCATTTGGATGTATTCTTGGAAAAAATGTCTGTTCATGTCTTCTGCTCACTTCTTGATTGGACCATTTGTTCTTTGGGTGTTCAGTTTAAGTTCTTTATAGATTTTGGATACTAGCCCTTTATCTGATATGTCATTTACAAATATCTTCTCCCATTCTGTCAGTTGTCTTTTGGTTTTATTTACTGTTTGCTTCACTGTGAAAAACTTTCTAACTTGATGAAGTCCCAATAGTTCATTTTTACCCTTGCTTCCCTTGCCTTTGGCAATGTTTCTGGGAAGAAGTTACTGCAGCTGAGGTTGAAGAGGTTGTTGCCTGTGTTCTCCTCAAGGATTTTGATGGATTCCTATCTCACATTGAGGTATTTCATCCATTTTGAGTCTACTTTTATGTGTGGTGTAAGGAAATGGTCCAGTTTCATTCTTCTGCATGTGGCTGTTCAATTTTCCCAACACCATGTGTTGAAGAGACTGTCTTTTTACCATTGGACATTCTTTCCAGCATTGCTGAAGATTAGTTGACCATAGAGTTGAGGGTCCATTTCTGGGCTCTCCATTCTGTTCCATTGATCTATGTGTCTGTTTTTGTACAAGTACCATACTGTCTTGATGGTAACAGCTTTGTAATACAGCTTGAAGTCCGAAATTGTGATGCCACCAGCTTTGCTTTTCTTTTTCAACATTCCTCTAGCTATCCGGGGTCTTTTCTGGTTCCATACAAATTTTAGGATTATTTGCTCCATTTCTTTGAAAAACTGGATGGTATTTTGATAGGGATTCCATTAAATGTATAGATTGTTCTAAGTAGCATTAACATGTTCACAATGTTTGTTCTTCCAATCCATGAGCATGGAACATTTCTCCATTTCTTTGTGTCTTCCTCAATTTCTTTCATGAGTATTTCATAGTTTTCTGAGTACAGATTCTTTGCCTCTTTGGTTAGATTTATTCCTAGGTATCTTATAGTCTTGGGTGCAGTTGTAAATGGGATCGACTCCTTAATTTCTCTTTCTTCTATCTTACTGTTGGTGTATAGGAATGCCATTGATTTCTGTGCATTGATTTTAAAGATTTTACTTATTTATTTGACAGAGAGAGACACAGTGAGAGAGGGAATACAAGCAGTGGGAGTGGGAGAGGGAGAAGCAGGCTTCCCGCCGAGCAGGGAGCCCGATGTGGGGCTCGATCCCAGGACCTGGAATCATGACCTGAGCCAAAGGCAGACGCTTAACGATTGAGCCACCCAGGCACCCTTCTGTGCATTGATTTTATATCCTGCCACTTTACTGAATTCCTGTATGAGTTCTAGCAGCTTTGGGGTGGAGTCTTTTGGGTTTTCCACATAAAGTATCATATCATCTGCAAAGAGTGAGAGTTTGACTTCTTCTTTGCTGAATCAGATGCTTTTCATTTCTTTTTGTTGTCTGATTGCTGTGGCTAGGACGTCTAATACTATGTTGAATAGCAGTGGTGATAGTGGATATCCCTGCCATGTTCCTGACCTTAGGGGGAAAGCTCTCAGTTTTTCCTCATTGAGAATAACATTTGCTGTGGGTTTTTCATAGATGGCTTTTATGATATTGAGGTATATACTCTTTATCCCTATACTCTGAAGAGTTTTGATCAAGAAAGGGTGCTGTACTTTGTCAAATGCTTTTTCTGCATGTATTGAGAGGATCATATGATTCTTGTTCTTTCTTTTGTTAATGTATTGTATCACATTGATTGATTTGTGGATGTTGAACCAACCTTGCAGCCCAGGGATAAATCCCACTTAGTCGAGGTGAATAATCCTTTTAATGTACTGTTGGATCCTATTGGCTAGTATTTTGGTGGGAATTTTTGCATCCATGTTCATCAAGGATATTGGTCTGTAAAATCCTTTTTGATGGGGTCTTTGTCTAGTTTGGGGATCAATGTAATGGTGGCATCATAAAACGAGTTTGGAAGTTTTCCTTCCATTTCTATTTTATGGAACAGTTTCAGAAAAATAGGTATTAATTCTTCTTGAAATGTTTGGTAGAATTTCCCTGGGAAGACATCTGGCCCTGGGCACTTGTTTGTTGGGAGATTTTTGATTACTGCTTCAATTTCCTAAGCGGTTATAGGTCTGTTCAGGTTTTCTATTTCTTCCTGGTTCAATTTTGGTAGTTAGACATCTCTAGGAATGCATCCATTTCTTCCAGATTATCTCATTTGCTGGCATAGAGTTGCTCATAATATGTTCTTACAATTGTATGTATTTCTTTGGTATTGGTTTTGATCTCTCCTCTTTCATTCATGATTTTGTTGATTTGGGTCCTTTCTCTTTTCTTTTTGATCAGTCTGGCCAGGGGTTTATCAATCTTGTTAATTCTTTCAAAGAACAAGCTCCTAGTTTCGTTGATCTGTTCTACTGTTCTTTTGGTTTCTATTTCATTGATTTCTGCTCTGATCTTTATTATTTCTCTTCTCCTGCTGGGTTTAGGCTTTATTTGCTCTTTTTTCTCTAGCTCCTTTAGGTGTAGGGTTAGGTTGTGTGTTTGAGAACTTTTTTGTTTCTTGAGAAAGGCTTTTATTGCTATATACTTTCTTCTTAGGACTGCCTTTGCTGCATCCCAAAGATTTTGAACAGTTGTGTTTTCATATTCATTGGTTTCCATGAATTTTTAAAATTCTTCTTTAATATCCTGGTTGACCCATCCATTCTTTAGTAGGATGCTCTTTAGCCTCCATGTATTTGAGTTCTTTCTGACTTTCCTCTTGTGATTGAGTTCTAGTTTCAAAGCATTGTGGTCTGAAAATATGCTGGAAATGATCCCAATCTTTTGGTACCGGTTGATACTTGAATTGTACGCTAGGATGTGATCTATTTTGGAGAATGTTTCATGGGCACTAGAAAAGAATGTGTATTCTGTTGCTTTGGGATGGATTGTTCTGAATATATCTGTGAAGTCCATTTGGTCCATTGTTTCATTTAAAGTCTTTATTTCCTTGTTGATCTTTTGCTTAGATGAGATGTCCATTTCAGTCAGGGGGGCAGTTAAAGTTCCCCACTCTTATTGTATTGTTGTCAATGTGTTTCTTTGCTTTTGTTATTAATTGGCTTATATAATTGGCTGCTCCCATGTTAGGGGCATAGATATTTACAATTGTTAGATCTTCTTGTTGGATAGACCCTTTAAGTAGGATATAGTGTCCTTCCTCATCTCTTATTACAGTCTTTGGTTTAAAATGTAATTTGTTTGCTAGAAGGATTGCCATCCCAGCTTTCTTTTGGGGTCCATTAGCATGGTAAGTGGTTTTCCACCCCCTCACTTTCAATCTGGGGGTGTCTTTGAGTCTAAAATGAGTCTCTTGCAGACAGCATATCAATGGGTCTTGTTTTTTTTCCAATCTGATAGCCTGTGTCTTTTGATTGGGGCATTTAGCCCATTTACATTCAGAGTAACTATTGAAAGATATGAATTTAGTGCCATTGTTTTGCCTGTAAGGTGATGGTTACTGTGCATTTTCTGTGTTCCTTTCTGGTCTATGTTACTTTTAGGCTCTCTCTTTGCTTAGAGGACCCCTTTCAATATTTCTTGTAGGGATGGTTTCGTGTTTGCAAATTCCTTCGGTTTTTTGTTTGTCCTGGAAGCTTTTTATCTCTCCTTCTATTTTCAATGAGAGCCTAGCTGGATATAGTATTCTTGGCTGCATATTTTCTCATTTATTGCTCTAAATATATCATGCCAGTCTTTCTGGCCTGCCAGGTCTCTTTGGATAGGTCTGTTGCCAATGTAATGTTTCTACCATTGCAAGTTACATATCTCTTCTCCTGAGCTGTTTTCAGGATTTTGTCTTTGTCTGTGAGACTCCTAAGTTTTAGTATTAGATGTCAGGGTGTTGACCTATTTTTATTGATTTTGAGAGGGGTTCTCTGTGCCTCCTGGATTTTGATGCCTGTTCCCTTCCCCAAATTAGGGAAGTTCTCTGCTATAATTTGCTCCAATATACCTTCTGCCCCCTCTCTCTTTCTTCTTCTTCTGGGTTCCCAATTATTCTAATGTTGTTTCATCTTATCATATCGCTTATCTCTCGAATTCTGCCCTGATGATCCAGTAGTTGTTTATCTCTCTTTTACTCAGCTTCTTTATTTTCCATCATTTGGTCTTCTATATCACTGATTCTCTCTTCTGCCTCATTTATCCTAGCAGTTAGTGCCCCCATTTTTTATTGTACCTCATTAATAGCCTTTTTGATTTTGACTTGGTTAGATTTTAGTTCTTTTATTTCTCCAGAAAGGGTTTCTCTAATGTCTTCCATGCTTTTTTCAAGCCTAGCTAGTATCTTTAAAGTCATGATTCTGAACTCTAGTTCTGACATCTTACTAATGTCCATATTGATTAGGTCCCTAGCAGCTGGTACTGCCTCTTGTTCTTTTTTTTTTTGAAGTGATATTTTTCTGTCTTGTCGTTTTGTCCAGAGGATACTAGATGAATGAGAGAACAAAATGCTAACAGGGTAGCAATATCCCCAGAAAACATACTCTAAACAAATCAGAAAAAACCTGAACCCAGAGGAAAAGAGAGGGAAAGAAAGAAAAAAGAAAAAGAAAATGATAAATACAGAACAAAACAAAAGAACAGAATATGATCAAATATGATCAGGCTGCTGCATAGATCAGTGCCACACAGTAGATTTTGGGTGTATTTTGGTCTCTTAGAAGAAAGTGCCTCCTAAAATTTTAAAGAAAGAAAACTTATATATACAAAAATAAGGGTTGGTACAATGAAGGGATGGAATATGACTAAAGATGAAAATTTTTAAAAATTCTATAAAAGGAATTGATAAGTTGTTTGAAAAAAGAAAGAAAAGAATTTAAAAGAAAAAAGGAAAAAAAGGGAGACAATATGATCAGGGATGAGACTAGAACAAAGCCATACACTAGAGATTTAGGGTATATTTTTATCTGTTATAAGTAACTGTATCTCAAAATTTTAAAAAGAGAACAACTTACATATATATGCAAAAATAAGGGTAACTACTTTGAAGGGATAGAATATGACTCTAAAATGAAAAATAAAAATGTTTTTTTAAAAAAGAAATTGTTAAGATGTTGGTTGAAAAAGGGAAAAAGAAAAATTAAAAAAAAAGTTAAAAAAATTAACTTTGAAAGACTAAAGAATCCTGGTAAAAAAGCCATGAATTCTATGTGCAGTACTCCCCTAGCTCTGGAGTTCTGCCTTTCTCATTGATCGGTAAACTTGGTCTTGGCTGGCTGTTCTTGCTGATCTTCTGGGGGTGGGGCCTGTTGCCGTGGTTCCCAAATGTCTTTGCCGGAGGTGGAATTGCCCTGCCCTTGCCCATCTGGGGTAAATAATCTGCTCGTGTGTGCTCTCAGGAGTTTGTTCCATGCAAGCTTTCCATACAGCTTTGGAGGAGGAGAGTGAAAATGGCAGTCTCCCAATCTCCACCCCAGAGGAGCTGAGAACTCGGGGCCCCACTCCTCAGTGTGCCCCCAGAGAAATGCAGTCATTCAACTCCCGTCTCCCCGGTCTCTGGCTGCACTCTGTGCTCACCCAGCCTGTGACCGAGCATTTCTATCTCTGGCACATGACCCCATGTGGAGTCTCCAAACCCAGCAGATCCCTGCGGTGCGCTCCCCCAGGGGAGGAAGGGAGTCTCCCCAGATCTGCCGTTTGTTGGGTCCCTGCTGGAGGAGCAGTGGCCCGACTGTGCCGCGGATCACAGTTTATGGCAACGCTGAGCTGAGAGCCCGCTCCTCAGCTCCGTCTCTGCAGCCGGCTTCCCTGCTCCGATACCTGGGAGCTCTGCCACACTCAGGCACCCCCGGTCTTTCTGTGACCTCTGAGGGTCCTGAGACCACACTGTCCCGCCAGGGTTCCACCCCCCGCTTAGCCACTGGAGCGATGTCCCTCAGCGGAGCAGCCTTCTAAAAGTTCCAATTTTGTGCTCCGTGGTTCTATCACTTGCCAGTAGTGGCTGATGGAGGCCCCCTCCCCCACCATATATCCTCCTGAATATTGCCTCATATTCACTTCTCTGCACATCCAACCTTCCAGAAAGTGGTTGCTTTTCTGTTCAGATAATTGTTGCTATTCTTTTCTTCGATCTCCTATTGAGTTCATAGGTGTTCAGAATGGTTTGATCCCTATCCAGCTGAATTCCTCAGACCAGACGAAATCCAGGTCTCTTATTCTTCTGCCATCTTGCTCCAAACCCCATCTTGGGAGCTTTTGTTCCTTGCAAGCTTTCAGTACAACTTTGGAGGACGAGAGTGAAAATGGTGGCCTACTGATCTCCACCCTGGAGGAGCTGAGAATTTGGGGCCCTGCTCCTCAGTGAGCCCCCAGAGAAAAGCAGTCAATCACTCTTGTCTCCCCGGTCTCTAGCCGCACTCCGTGTTCACCCAGCCTGTGACTGAGCATTTCTATCTCTGGCACCCGACCCTGTGTGGAGTCTCCAAACCCCTCAGATTCCTGTGCCGCTCCTCCCAGGGGAGGAAGGGGGCTCTCCCTGGATTTGCCGCTTGTTTGGTCCCTGCTGGAAAAGCAGTGGCCTGACTGTGCCAAGGATCACAGTTTATGGCAACCCCGAGCTGAGAGCCTGCTCCTCAGCTCCATCTCTGCAGCCAGCTTTCCTGCTCCAATACCTGGGAGCTCTGCCACATTCTGGCACCCCTGGTCTTTCTGTGACCCCGAGGGTCCTGAGACCACACTGTCCCAGGAGGGTTCCACCCTCTGCTTAGCCACTGTAGTGATGTCCCTCAGTGGACCTGACTTTTAAAAGTTCTGATTTTGTACTCCGCGGCTCTATCACTTGACAGAGTGGCTGACATAGGCCCCCTCCCCCGCCATCTATCTTCCAGAATAATGCCTCGGATTCACTTCTCTACACGTCCTACCTTCCAGAAAGTGGTCGCTTTTCTGTTCAGAGAGTTGCTGCTGTTCTTTTCTTCAATCTCCTGTTGAGTTCGTAGGTATTCAGAATGGTTTGAACCCTATCTAGCTGAATTCCTGGGACCAGATGAAATTTAGGTTTCCTACTCTTCTTCCATCTTGCCCCTCCCCCCTCTTTCAACTTTTTTATATGTTAGAAGACTTTCCTAGTAAAATCTGAGGATTTGAAATTAGGTTCTGGGCTTGAACCTAGGCTCTGTTACTTGCTACTTATATGTCTTGAGAAATATCCAGAATGTTCAGAAAGCCTCAGTTACCCCCTCTGTGGGAGTTGTTGATATCTAATCCATAAAATTACAGATTAAATAAAAATAAGCATTCAGTAAGCATGAATATACAAAGAGTTTTGCACATTCTGTAGCACTTCACATGTAAACACTTCAATAAATAATAATTCTTCCATAAATAATGACTATCATGTAGTAACATAAAACATGCTTGGAATCCTTTCAGTTATAAAAGTTTTCTCCCAGAATATCTGTAGTAGATCTTATTTGATTCATTCTTTCAAAAAACCTGACCCTATTGAACAAATAGTCATGTGTATTTTTTACTGAACCCTCAGTTCTTTGTTGATTGAGTTCAAAAAGAAAAGGTACCTTACTTGACATATTATTTTTTATAGAATTAGCAAAATACAGAAAAATTTAGAATGTTAAGAATTTAAAATCAATATATTTTTAAAGAGCAACTAAAAACCAAGATGAAAAGATACTTATCAGAATTTCATTTTAAGCCATTTAATAGAGTCATAAAAAAAGAATTAAAATCTAGATAGTTAAAAACTCTTTTTTTCAGCCATTAAAAGGAATAAAACATTGATACATGCCATAACAAGGATAAACCTTGAAATCATTAAGTTAAGTGCAGGAAGCAAGTCATAAAAAAACACATATTACCTGATTCTATTTATGTGAAATGTCCAGAATAGGCAAATCTATAGAGAAAGAATGTAGATTAGTGGTTACCTAGAACTGAGGATGGAAATAGGGGGTAGGAGAAAAGGAGGCTGTAGCTAAAGGTATAGAGTTTCTTTTTAAGGTAATGAAAATATTGTAAAGTTGGCTGTGGTGATGACTGCACATATCTGTCCATGTGTGTAAAGATAATAAAAACTGTTGAATTGCACAGTTTTAAATGGTTGAAGTGTCTCACGTGTGCCATATCTCAATAAAGCTCTTACCAAAAATCCTTGACCAAGAATACACAGTAGTGAATGCTCACAATTTTTTAGTTCATATGTTTTTTTCTCAAAAATATATTCTTACTAATACAGTATTTCTCTGTGAGACTCATATTTAAAATTAAGTTAAATTAAAATAGAAATCCCCCAAATCATAATTTTAAATATAAAAATACTATTTTTATGTATAAACTTACCAATTGTGTTGGCTGACTATATTTTTTAATTTAAAGTAAACCTAACATTTATTTTCTTTGCTTTTCCACATAACAAAAAATATTTATTTTAACAAAGATAACAAAACTCTGAAAAGGTAGAAAAACTGGAACAAAGATATAACAAAAGATGGTTAAATTATTAACTTATTCCTGAGTAGACTAGAAACAGAGAGAAGGAGGGAATGAAGATTTCTGCAAAATTCATTAGCATTAAGCAAGTCTACAAATATCACAGGATCAGTACCCCAGACGGTCAGCTTGGCCTCCAATTTTTCCCCTGGTAAAACTTTTCCAAGGTTTGCTAAGTGATGTCAATGCAAAGTTTTCCCAAACTTCCTGGAAATTTTACAAGCAATTCACTGGAGATACAAAAAATATCTGGGGCCTTAGCCAACAGCATTCCTCTATGAATACTGGCTCTCAATTTGCCTTTTATTTTTCTTAATTGGGGTTATGCAATCTTAAAGATTTACAGTTAAGGAGAGAAGCAAAATATAAAACTTAAAGAAGAAGTAACAAATATGAAAATAATAATCCTTTTAACTCTATTGTGGACGTGATTTTTCTTTTTATTCTTATGTAGAAACAGACTGGATTTTTCTTCACAAGCATCCTTTTAATGAGCTCTACTGTATAATAAATTCCTAGATTAAATCTTTTTTGGATCCTATTAAAATGAATGTTTTAATCCACTGGCTTAGTTAGTAAAGTGTAATTTATGTCATTTAAGGAAAAAGGCACATTTTCTCAACTGGGAGGGAAAAAAAAGCAAAAGAAAAAAATGTCTTCTTTTTCTCCAAAATTGTTTGTTTTTGTTTTGTTTTATTTTGTTTTTATCGTTGGCATTTTATTCATTGGTATTGCTTTTTTGCATCCTCTAATTCCATTGTCTGGACATGTCTCAGTGTGAGTACGAAATATGAGATCGACTAGGCACCTCAGACAAAATCTTATTCTGGGTTATTAGACAGTGTCTGATGATGCCGACTTCTTCTCACGGGCTTAGCAAGCACAGTCTCCGGGAGAGGCTTTTTTTGGGGAAAGATCGCTCAGGAAAAATGCGTGTCCTTGACGAGTCGTTCCAGGTTGGGTGTCCCTGAAAGTATATGGGGGTGGAGTCCCTTTAAGCACAAGGAAAGGGCAGGTCCCGCTGTTATCCTTGACCCTCTGACAAAATAGTCAGGCGCTGTTTGTAAAAGAGCCAAGTAATTAAAAGTATCCCAGGGTTATGGTGAAATAGGGCAAGTAAAATACGCTCCTGGATACCAGCTCTCTTTCAGGACCAGCTCTTTTGTATTTTCTCTCTATTTTGTTTTCTTCTTTATTTCAATTTTTCATGGCACAGTTTCCCCTCTCCTACATTGTTCTTCCCTGCCTGTCAGTTGGTAAAATGTTAAGTACCATTATTACTGCTTATCTAGCTTGAGTTCTTTCTGGAACTATTTGCTTCTAACCCCCAACTCACCCCCAAACTCCTGAACTACATTTTTTCCTCTTAATTTCAGAACAAATTATTAATTATTAGATGTAATAGGGAAAGGTACAGAAATAGAGTGATTCATTTACACAGGGAAAGGAGGAGACATTTCTCATCATTTCATTTGTATTTTTCTTTATGATGATGTCTCTAACAAAGACAGAGAGACCCAGGGCATACACTTCGTCTACTTTTAGATTGATCATATATCCTTAGTAACATAAGGCAGTTGGGTATATGCCTATTGTGATAGCTTAATTAATAGTATATCTTTTCACTCTCAAAAGTATTCTTCATTAAATGTAGATGGTGTAGTCATCCTAATTATCTTGCTTGTTGAACTGTTGGGTAACTGCTCAATACATAGAGAAATTAGTTCTAATTTTGTTTAGAGAAAGCTATTCTCTGGGTAATCACCCTTACTTTTGTTATGAAATAACTATTAGTACTGTCAGACTTTGAAATGGAAAAATTTGTTATTGTTCAGATATTCCCTATATCTCCAAATGATATTAAGGAGCAGTAGTATACATGGGCATTGCGTCAGGTAAAGATGGGTATGAATTGGTTATGTCACTCACTAGCTGTATAACCTTGGGCAGATCAAATAACTCCTCTGAGTTGAATCTTCCTTTTCTGTAATATGCACATAATAATTTTGGCTCTGGATTGTCATGAGGATTAAATAATAGATGGCTATAGTTACATAATTATATTAGTTCATATATCCACCCATCCATCTATCGTCCATCCACCCAGATATTTTATCATTATATAAACACAATGCTTGGCACTACAACTCAAAGTGATTTAAAATAGTAAGAATGCATTACGTTGCTAGACAAAACTCTAAATTTAAATAATGCAAGATTAATTCATTTCCTAAATTGAGTTCATTCTAAGATTGGTTCCTAAGGATTACAATCTAGGTACAGCTGTTCCAGGCATCACATCCACAGCTAACAACATTCAAAGGCAGAAGAAAGTATTGCTTCTATCTTGGGTCCCTATCTTTTGAAGAAACTGTAAAAAGAAACCCCTCTTCATACCTCCTCTCCCTCCTTCTTGGCCTGAGTTTCAATGCATGCCGATGCATTTGCCTACTTTGGGTAAGGGAAATGTGATCCTCAAAGTGAGTTGGCTAAGATGGCTTTTTCTGTTCGGAGAGGGTTCGGTGTCTGATTAAATCAGGGATCTGTGTGCTACTTTGAGGTTGTGCATATGCCCAGGGTGGATGTAACATAGTCATCAGGATATCTGAAATCAGGATATCTGAATTCCAGCCAAGGATGTAACATCAGATAGTTGCAAACTTGGAAGTCACTTTCCTATTCAGGCTTCCATTTATCTGTGCATAAAATGTGGCATTGACTTCCTAGTAGTGAAAGTTCCCTTCAACCATTAACATTCTGTTTGGTCTACTTAAAAACAACCGTCCTAAATTCACATGGACACCATTCCTAATTCATAATCTATTTCAGATTCACCATATGATTTTCAGATACTGATGAACTGATAAGGATACTAGAATAAGAGTTAGAAGACCTGGTTTCAAGCCCAGATTTGCTGCTTAGTAATGCTAAGACTGCAATTCATGAAAGAGAAAACTCTTAGGCTACATTTGACAAACTGCTATGATTACTAAAAAACACTTTCTTTCTTAAAAATTCAGGGTCCCTTTTCAAGCTTAGTTTGCATAACTAGTCTGAAGATGGTAGAAAAATCAGGACTGTAGTTTGAACTGTTTCCACATCTGCTTTTGTTTCTTCTGGAGAGGGGGTTGTATATAAAGAGAAAAAAATGGAGCTTTTGCCTAATCTGCTCTTCCCAACACATTCACTATTCACAAATTATTTTCATGTATCATGTTTAAGTTTAGAACATGAAGATGTTTGTGTGACTTATATAAAGCTATAAAATTAATAAGTGGTAATGACACAACCTGCTGTCCCTAAGTACCATGCTTTTCTACCACTCTTTTGTCATTGTCATTTAGTGCCCAAGTTTAGACATGGCCTTTATGAAGTGATAAATAGACAGCACACTTCCTTGGGAGACTTCCTGTGGCATGTGCACAGATGTTTCTGTTCAATAAGAATGAAGTGGAAGCAAGGAGTGTGATGTTGTGCAGCACTATGTGTCTTCCCTAGTGTAACTCTTTTCAGTGATGAAGCTGCATGTCAAGGAGCTCCTTTTAATTACCATCCTTAGGAGATGCAAATGGTGGAATGAATACTGAGGGACTAGTGCACTGAGTCAAGGTGCTTTATATCTCTGGACCTTGGCTTTCTCATGAAAAATGTGTGTGTGTGTGTGTGTGTGTGTGTGTGTGTGTGTGTACGTGTATGTGTGTTGGGTGTTGACAGGGATGGGGTTGAGAAATGAGAAACAAATGGATCTCTGGTTTTTTTCCAGGACTAGCATTCTAAAATTCTAGGTTATTTGACAGATGCACTCTGTAGAGGTGGAGATGGAGAGAGAATTGCATTGTACAGAATTACAACTTCAGAATGTGGGTGACCAAATGACAGTTAGGGGGAAGGACAAGTGCTTGGAAAGCTGGGAACTGCTATCAATAGGTGCCACCACATAAGAGAAACATAGTGACATCTGTACCAACTGCAGGGAGGTTTCACTGGTGACCACACACACACAGATAGGTGCTACTGGGTACCACTGACAGGAACTTCCTTTGAGACTGTAACTGGAACTGTCACAGAGGGCAACAGATTAAGCTCATGCCAGGGAATGCTTATAACGTAGAGGTTTTTAATCCTTTACTATCTGTTGTCTTTCTAGAAAGCCCCAGATTTTTCTTTATGCTTCATCTTTCTTCTGATTTTGAACGATGGAAACCATTTTAATAAATGATTATGTTTTACTTTTTTCTCCTATTCTGGTGAGGGAGGGTCTTGAAAAATAAACGTTGTTAAAAAATTAAACCACATGTATTTATTCAAGAAGCTCCCTGAAAAGGTCAACAAGTGGCAGTCAGTTCTCAGCTGTCACATTCTTTGTTATCATCCTAGTTTTGTTTTTATCCTCTTTCCTGTCTTCTGGTCATTTTTCTGCTCATTAGCTACTTGAGCTTAGGGTAGGCAAGAAATGAGATGGAATTTTAAACCTGTCAAGTTGAAGTCTGGTTAACAGCCATGCGGAGGGGCAATGGGCAGAGAGGAGGAAATGAATTCTATTATTTTGTAGGAGAAGTAGCTGTGGGAGAAAGTTAGTCTTAACTTGCTTTTCTTTCCCTGATATTAATGGCTGACTGTGACATAGTCTCCAATATCTCTTATGGGTAAGCATTTTCAAAATATAGATTTAAAGAATTAAAGATATAATAGTTCCAAGAGGGCATTCCTATCTATCAAACCTCTTGATTTATAGATGAGGAAATTATGATCCAAAGATATAAGGAGACTTACTCTTAGTAAATAAAATAGTCACAATTTATTAAAGGTTAGAGACGATTGAGGGCAGGGTCCAAAACCCTAACTTGACAGTTTTTCCACCATGCTACCTTGATTTCCCAAGGGCCATAATGCTTATGACAAACCAGCACCCAATTGGAGTATATGATTTTTAAAGATTTATTTATCTATTATTTTAGAGAGAGAGAGAGAAAGAGACAGGGGAGGGGCAGGGAGTAGCAAAGGGAGAGAGAGAATCCCAAGAAGATTCCCCAGTGAGCGGGAAGCCAGACTTGGGGCTGGATCTCATGGCCTTGAGATCATGACCTGAGCAGAAATCAAGAGTCAGATACTTAACCAAATGAGCCACCCAGGCACCCCTGGAGCACATTTTATTAAAGACGATTGAAAGCAAATTTGTTGTGAAGACTTTTGTAAATTATAACTCCCCTCAGGATAAAACAGGTATCTTTAATCTCTGTATTTCCAGGGCCAACCATAGTTCCTGATATGAAGTAGATTTTCATTAGTTATTTGGCTAATTAAATGAGTATCTTATGTCTTCTTGAGTTAAAGATTTTAGAATTACATAACATGGTTTCATAATTAAGTACACTTAGAAGTAGAAATATTTATATTTTTAATATTCAAAAAATCAAGCTGTTGATTTGGTTATCTTTTTTGATTATGTAATTTTGTTATTAAGTATGAGGCTATGTGTCCTCGGTCCTTCTTAGTTTATTGTGGTAGCACCAACACTGCTTAATGCAGTGTTCTCCCTGCACAAAAACAGATTCACAACAAATATTATTAATTTTTAAAGTTTTCTTTACTTTCTTTTATTTTTATATCCAATACTGAAAAGATAATTATTGAACAGATGGCTGCCAATGACCCTAACAACAAGTTTTCTTTGGATTATGTTTCCACTGTGATTTTAGTATTTAAATGACATCACAGCTCAGTGAAATAGTAACCTTAATTTTTTTACATTATTTTGTATGTTACCATAAGAGCATCAAAATAAGATAGAAATTGCACAGGCCTTGAACTCAAAACACACCTGGCTTCACATTTCTCTTCTGTCACATAATGGCTGTGTGGCTGGAAAAGCCTCAGGTAAAAATGGGGGCAAGAATCATCCTTGACACAACAAGAATATAGTGTTATTTTGTTGATTAAAAAAAGTAATCACATTAAGTCTTAGAAACATACCATGAGACACACTGCTTAGCACATAGGAAATGCCCAGTAAATTTTGGACGAATAAATAACTGGTGCTCAATAAATGCTATTTCTCTCAATTTGGCTGCCCCAGAACATGCCAGGTAAAGTACCATCTTCTTTCTTTCTTTTTTTTCCCTTTACCTCTATCCAGGCACATGAGTGATCTCTCCCCTGTCAGAAAAACTAGGAGGGAATACAAATGGGAAATATATTCTTCATTTAGTTCTCAGCTTATTTGAGCTGTCCTGGGTGAAAATGTAGTCTGGCTTCTGGGATTTTTGCTCTTTTTTCATACCCTTGAGGGAAGAGATGAGTTTTACATCTGTTTTTGGATGTGGTAATATTCGGCTGAAGAGGTATATCTGTACTGGAAAACACTTAGACCTTCTGGCTCTCAATCAAAACAGCTCTTCCTCTGGATGCTCAGTTTTGCCCCAGAGACTCCCAGTTGAGATGTTGGTTGTCGCAGATGTGAGAGTAAAAGCAGCCGATAGAAGCAGGATGCAGAAACTCAAGACCTCACATCCCCAAACACACTCTAATTGTGTGATTAAAAAAAGTGGCTGAACTTAATAGATGTAACATGTAACTATCAGTGCCTGGCAGGGGCTCTCTCACCAGCTGGGCAACACCAGGCACAGAAGAGCCCAGAAACTGATTTATGCTTCAAGCAAAAACAAGCAACAACATCCCCCTGGTAGCTCCCCCAAAGCCTGTGTAGATTTTTAATGGGGATCTCCTGGGATTTTAGTCAAATGTAGTCAGAGTGGTTGAGCGTCTAATCTGCCTTTCAGAAAGGGTATCCTGCACATAATGGAAGGAAGAAAAGTGAAAATAAAGCCACCCGAATCTAAATAAAAAGGTTCGCTTAGCAGGGGTTTTCAGTGGGTTTCCAGATTTGTAGAATGAGCCAGAGGACTGAGCTGAGCACTGCCTGGGGCAGTGGAGAGGTAATTTGAAGAGGCAGCCTTGGCTGTTGTTGACATTACCTTCTGTTGTATAAATCCCAGCCCCTGCTGAAGGGGTCCAGCTCAACAGAGAGAAATAACGATTAGAATTGTTCATGAAAAGCCAGGGCAGTTGGGTGTTTGGCGTTCTGTGGAACTGCTCCACTGATACTGACAGCTCCAACCTTTCCAGGGTGTTGTGACTGGATTAGACATTCCTCTCCAGGCCAAGATTGCTTCTAACAGCTGGTGTAAGGGCCCCTCCCCACCTCTCCATCTCTGTTCCATTTCTTTCTTGAGACCATCTGAAAGGGGAGTTTAAAATTACTAAATGTCTTTTGGGTAAAGAGCTTTTACTTTTCCAGATTGAACTGCCAAAGACCTTAAGGAAATTAAAGTAAGAAAGAAAAAGTGAGCTGCTATGTCTGGTAAATGGCATTTCTTTAATTTGGTGGCTGTATGGTTATTAAGGTAGAGTTGTTGGATATTCTAAAGTGCTATTTATTTACCTTGGCACACAGACTGACAATGCTGAACAGTAGGGTGGAAATATGGAGACAGGATAAGGGTAATGAGAGGAAGCAAATCCATTGTAAGATAGCTGAGTTCTGAAAATCTTATAGAATTTGTCTCCCTAGAGGAGAGATAAGAATATTACCTCATTGCAAAGCAGTTATTAAAACATAGCTGAGTGATTCACAGATGACAACAGCTCACAGTTAACAATGTCTAATTTCACTTTCAGTGAATATTAAAATCAAAATCAATACCCTGATGCAAAGCAATAACACAAATTAAGGACCAATACCAGAAAGCTTTTCTGGGAGATTTAGAATATGCTTTACTTAAAAGAAAAAAGAAAGAATTCTTACTGTTGTTCTTCACGGAGCATATTCTTGAGAAAATATAGCTGGAAGGGGGACTTGCCAAACAGAAGGTCTTTGAGATATGCAGAGGAGGTAGAATATTTGTGAGCCACAAATTCTGGCTCTTTCCCTCCTTCCCACAGATTCCATATCCCTGTTCAGCTGTATTAAATTAGAGTAATAGGGAAGCTGCATTATTCCATCGTATCCATACCTACACACCATCACTTCATACCTTTTCAAATGTGTATTAAAGAAAAAGAGTTAAAATACTTTTTTAGGCTCACCGAGGTGGCTCAGTCAGCTAAGCATCTGCCTTCAGCTCAGGTCATGATCCCGGGGTCCTGGGTTCCAGCCCTGCATTGGGCTCCTTGCTCAGCTGGGGAGTCTGCTTCTCCCTCTCCATCTGCCCCTGCTGGTGTGCTCTCTCTCTCACTCTCTCAAATAAATAAGTTTAAAAAATCTTTAAAAAATACTTTTTTTGTAAATATTTATTAAGCATATATTGTGTTCAGAGTTAAGTTTACTGTATATGCTGTGGGACTTGAATGGATTGACAAAGCAATTATTCTACCATCTATTCTACCATTAGATGATTAACTAATTTGAGGCTATTATGTACTTAGTTTTCCATGATCCTTCCCATATTTTCTGACTAAATGGATCATACTTCAGTCATTCATTTAATTATTTAGTGGATATTTATCAAATGCCTATAATGTGCCTGGCTCTGTGCTAGAGGAATAGTAGTTCCTGTCTTACAGGGTGTCTGTTGATAATGAGGAAGGGAATTGTCACATCATGCAGGATATAATGAAAGAAACTTCTTTAGGACCATATAGAAGAACATAAGAGGACATTTACTTTGCAAGTCTTAGGGAACTAGGAGACAAACATGGCACGAGATAAGGCCTTGGACCCAACTGGGTTGAATTAACATCTTCACATAAAGCTAGGACCTCTGAAGGGTTAAAACATCTGTCAAAGAATGCATGAAAAAATTCTCCCAGGGATACAAGGTAAAAAGGAAAAAAAGAAAAGGAAGAAAGAAGCTCATCTTATTCTGTGTAGTAAGTGAGGAGAAAAAAAACTCTTTCTGAGAGTTTATAGCTATTGCCTTTGCCTCCTATGGCTTTTAGTTCCAATTTATACATCCCTCACTGTCTTGGAAACTCATAGCTGAGAAATAGCTCAAACATGGTCCCAAGCCAGTGATAACCCCCAAAGCTTAAAGTAAACCTCACTTCATCAAGTTAGGTCAAATAAGAATTCCACAGATGAAATGTCCCTGAAGATGAACTTACAATGGGAAAGTTATGAAAAATATGAGTGGGTAATATACCATGAGCAAGAGTCAGCAAATATAATAAACAGCTGAATTGTACCTCCAAGAATTTCAGATAATAAAGCTATGTGAAGCTATAAATAAACATGTTTAAAATAACTGAAGACATCAAAGAATAGGAATGCAAAAAAAGAACAATATACTATGTAGTTAAAATAGATATGTTTGTAAAATAACTAAATAAAAAATAAAATAACCAAATAAAAAATATCAATTGAGATTGAAAACAAATGATTTAAGCTACATAAAATAACAGATTAGACATAACTGAAGAGAGAATTATTGCAATGGAAGACTCAGCTAAGGAGAATGAGAAATTGTGAACAGGGAATGCAGGCTGAATGTTTATATGTTTCGTGTCTGGGAGAAACATGAGTTAAAAGAGACTGAAGATACAGAAAAGGAAGATACCTGATGGAACAGAGACTCAAAAGGGGTTGGAAGGATTAAACTGGGTCAGAAGAATAATACTATCCAGTTATGCAAGAATAAAGGATATATGAATTAGCATGATCCTGATAATTTACAGGCAGAAATTTAGGAATTTTTATGCAAAGCCTTCACTTTTCTCTGTGAGGTAATAATAATTTATTAAGCATATACTCTATATCAAGCAATTTTTTAGGTGCTTATTATATATTTTCACATTTATTCTTCATTCCTAATAGCAGAGATAGGTATTGCTACTATTTCCATGTTATAAATGAGGAAAATGAAAACCTGGCCACATAAAGTAAGTTGCTTAAGGTCCCACAACATAGTGAAAAAAAAAAAGTGAAAAAAAAAGATTCAAATCTAGTCAGTCTACTGTGTGGAAAAAAAGTGTGCCAGGCTACATACTGAATGAAAACAGAAGTGACAGGATAGAAAAGAGAGGTTGAGAGTATTAAAAAAAAAAACAACAACAGAGGGATGCAGGAGAGAAATGGCTAAACTTGTTGTAAGTAAACACGGACCAGCTTAGGTTTAAAAATAAAATGTGTTTTCTTTAGAATTCTTTCTTTAGTGATGCTAATAAACATTTCATCTAGACGATTGTTTGATAGAAACTCTTTTAGAGCAATTTTTCCATACTTAGTGAAGTTGAAGATTCACATATAACCCTATAACACAGCTGATGCTAGCAGTCTTTTCTATCCAAGAGGAAAATTCCTCATAGTACAAGGAGATGTCTACAAGGAACTATATGTATTTGAATTGATTTTGTCCACCTGGCTGTGCATTCTTTCTAAGTACCCATTGATCCATAGTTGAGTTTCAAATCAGGTGGTAAAAATGCAATTCACAATTGCACAGTTCTCCACATTCCACACGTTCAAGAAATCTATTTCAAACAAGTGATCACTCTCATGCTATAGCAAAAATCAGTTTGAGTCTGTGCACTTCTTTGCATTTTCTGCTATTACATTGTCCAAATTATCATCATTTCTTGCCTGGATCCCAACAATAATCTCCTTATTGGTCTTTCTGTTTCCAGACTTTCCCACTTAAAACCACAAAGAAGGTAGTGTGAGTTTTTAAGAACACAAATTAGGTCATAGCATTCCCCTTCTTAAAACTTGCTGGTAACTTTATATCACTCTTAAAATATAAATTCCTTTTTCTGTAAACCCATACTCAACTTGGCTCATGTGTACATTTTAGCAATAATTTAACATTGTCCAGACACACTGGCTTCTTTTTCTGTTCCTCAAAACCACAAGCTTATCCTTACCTATGGTTGGAAATAGGGAAGGCAACTAAGGCACTAAGGCACAAAGGCACAAAATTTAAAAAGGAGCTCACTCTCAGGAACTGACCCTGCACTTGCACAGCCTTGAGACTCAGTTCCAGGGCTGCAAAATGTAAGATGATGCTCACTCTCAGTCCTATACAGGTTCCAAAGTCAGCCCCTGAGAATGAGCACCTCCTTACATTATGCATCCTAGGTGCTTTGCATCCCTTTCCTAGTCCTGGCCTTGTTCTTACCCCAAGGCTTTTGTACCCTATGTGCTCGTTGCTGGGACACACTATTTCTTACTGCCACTTCCCTGCCCATCTTCTTATGATTGACTCTTTAACTTTCACATCTTAGTTCAAATTCTAGATGGCATAATTACCAACGGGCCTTACCTGATACACTCATATGTTATACAGCATCATTCACATGTTGTTGTTGTTGTTTTTTCATATCTCTCTCTCTTTTTTTTTAAAGATTTCATTTATTTATTTGACAGAGAGAGACACAGCGAGAGAGGGAACACAAGCAGGGGGAGTGGGAGAGGGAGGAGCAGGCTTCTCACAGAGCAGGGAGCCCGATGCAGGGCTCAATCCCAGGACCCTGGGATCATGACCTGAGCCGAAGGCAGACCCTTAACGATTGAGCCACCCAGGCGCCCCATTGTTGTTGTTTTTTCTTTTTCTCCTTTAAATATCTATCACATCTGGAAATAATTTTTTTTTTTTGTTCAGGTGTTTACTGTTGGTCTTCCAACTACAGATAGGGAAGAAAAGATGGGATGAACATTGAAAGTTCAGCTTCAGGGAACCAAAGTGGAATACTGATTTTTCCTGGAAGTGATTATTTCAATCCTCTCCCAATGGAAAATGTGATATTCCAGAACCCAATCTAAGTTTGGGGACTAAAGAGCACATAAGCAAACTCTTTAAAATCTGCTCTAGCCCTGTGATATATAAAACATTCCCTGGATCTGGGCTGAGATAAGGGGTTACTACTAAAAAGGGAGACATGGGCCTTCTTTGAAAATATGAGGGTAAGAGCAAAATTGAGAATGTTTATCCTATTCTAGAGAGTTTTGGAGGAGTTAGGATTAGGAACTTGGAACTAAATTAAGAAAAAAGACGGCCTCAAAAGAAGAAGAAGAAAGAAGAAGAAGAAGAAGAAGAAGAAGAAGAAGAAGAAGAAGAAGAAGAAGAAGAAGAAGAAGAAGAAGAAGAAGAAGAAGAGAAGAAGAAGAATAAGAAGAAGAAGAACAAAATAAGAAAATAAGAAAAGAAGAAAATAATAAAAGAATAAGAATAAGAAGAAGAAGAAGAAGAAGAAAGAAGAAGAAGAAGAAGAAGAAGAAAGAAGAAGAAGAAAAGAAGAAGAAGAAAGAAGAAGAAGAAGAAGAAGAAGAAGAAGAAGAAGAAGAAGAAGAAGAAAGAAGAAGAAGAAGAAGAAGAAGAAGAAGAAGAAGAAAGAAGAAGGAAGAAGAAGAAGAGAAGAAGAAGAAGAAGAAGAAAGAAGAAGAAAGAAGAAGAGAAGAAGAAGAAGAAGAAGAAGAAGAAGAAGAAGAAAGAAGAAGAAGAAGAAGAAGAAAAGAAGAGAAGAAGAAGAAGAAGAAGAAGAAGAAGAAGAAGAAGAAGAAGAAGAAGAAGAAGAAAGAAGAAGAAGAAGAAGAAGAAGAAGAAGAAGAAGAAGAAGAAGAAGAAGAAGAAGAAGAAGAAGAAGAAGAAGAAGAAGAAGAAGAAGAAGAAGAAGAAGAAGAAGAAGAAGAAGAAGAGAATGGCTGAATATCCGAGATCTTTCAGAGCAAGGTAGTGATAAATGTAACCTGTGCCTTACAGGGGCACTAGGGGTTTAATGGGTAGGAGTCCAGAATTCTACATCATCTGTGCTGTACTGTAAATTCTGAGTTCAGGGAGTGTGTATGACTGTGTGTATGTGTGTGTGTGTCTGTGTGTTATGGGGTAGCAATTCTCATATCAGAAAAATTAGATGTTAAGCTAAAGACTGTAGTTAGAGACACAGAAGGGCACTATATCATTCTTTTTTTAAAATTTTTATTGTTATGTTAATCACCATACATCATTAGTTTTTGATGTAGTGTTCCATGATTCATTGTTTGTGCATAACACCCAGTGCTCCACGTAGAATGTGCCCTCCTTAATATCCATCACCAGGCTAACCCATCCCCCAACCTGCTCCCCTCTAGAAACCTCAGTTTGTTTTTCAGAGTTTATCGTCTCTCATGGTTTGTCTCACCCTCCGACTTACTCCACTTCATTCTTCCCCTCCTGCTATCTTCTTCTTCTTTTTTTTTCTTAACATATATTGCATTATTTGTTTCAGAAGTACTCATCTGTGATTCAACAGTCTTGCACAATTCACAGCACTCACCATAGCACATACCCTCCCCAATGTCTGTCACCCAGGCACCCCATTCCTCCCACCCCCCACCACTCCCAGCAAACATCAGTTTGTTTCTGAGGTTAAAAATTCCTCATAACAGCGAGGTCATATGATACATGTCCTTTTCTGATTGACTTATTTCACTCAGCATAACACCCTCCAGTTCCATCCATGTCGATGCAAATGGCAAGATCTCATTCCTTTTTATGGCTGCATAATATTCCATTGTGTATATATACAATCTCCTCTTTTTCCATTCATCTGTCGATGGACATCTTGGCTCTTTCCACAGTTTGGCTATTGTGACATTGCTGCTATAAACATTGGGGTGCACGTACCCCTTCGGATCCCTACATTTGTACCTTTGGGGTAAATACCCCAGTAGTGCAATTGCTGGATCGTGTGGTAGCTCTATTTTCAACTGTTTGAGGAACCTCCATACTGTTTTCCAGAGTGGTTGCACCAGCTTGCATTCCCACCAACAGTGTAGGAGGGTTCCCCTTTCTCCACATCCCCGCCAATATCTGTCGTTTCCTGACTTGTTAATTTTAGCCATTCTGACTGGTGTGAGGTGGTATCTCATTGAGGTTTTTGATTTGGATTTCCCTGAGGCCGAGCGATGTTGAGCACTTTTTCATGTGTCTGTTGGCCATTTGGATGTCTTCTTTGGAAAAATGTCTGTTCGTATCTCCTGCTCATTTCTTGATTGGATTATTTGTTCTTTGGGTGTTGAGTTTGATAAGTTCTTTATAGATTTTGGATACTAGCCCTTTATCTGATCTGTCATTTGCAAGTACTTTCTCCCATTCTGTCGGTTGTCTTTTGGTTTTGTAGACTGTTTCTTTTGCTGTGCAAAAGCTTTTTATCTTGATGAAATCCCAATAGTTCATTTTTGCCCTTGCTTCCCTTGCCTTTGGTGATGTTTCGAGGAAGAAGTTGCTGTGGCTGAGGTCGAAGAGGTTGCTGCCTGTGTTCTCCTCTACAATTTTGATGGACTCCTGTCTCACGTTTAGGTCTTTCAACCATTTGGAGTCTATTTTTGTGTGTGGTGTAAGGAAATGGTCCAGTTTCATTCTTCTGCATGTGGCTGTCCAATTTTCCCAACACCATTTGTTGAAGAGACAGTCTTTATTCCATTGGACATTCCTTCCTGCTTTGTCAAAGATTAGTTGACCATAGAGTTGAGGGTCCATTTCTGGGCTCTGTATTCCATTCCATTGATCTATGGGTCTGTTTTTGTGCCAGTACCATACTATCTTGATGATGACAGCTTTGTAATAGAGCTGGAAGTCTGGAATTGTGATGCCGCCAGCTTTGATTTTCTTTTTCAATATTCCTCTGGCTATTCGGGGTCTCTTCTGGTTCCATACAAATTTTAGGATTATTTGTTCCATTTCTTTGAAAAACGTGGATGGTATTTTGAGGGGATTGTATTGAATGTGTAGATTGCTCTAGGTAGCATTGACATCTTCACAATGTTAGTTCTTCCAATCCATGAGCATGGAATGTTTTTCCATTTCTTTGTGTCGTCTTCAATTTCTTTCATGAGTATTCTATAGTTTTCTGAGTGCAGATACTTTGCCTCTTTGGTTAAATTTATTTCTAGGTATCTTATGGTTTTGGGTGCAGTTGTAAATGGGATCGACTCCTTGATTTGTCTCTCTTCTGTCTTGTTGTTGGTGTATAGGAATGCCACTGATTTCTGTGCATTGATTTTGTATTCTCCTACTTTACTGAATTCCTGTATGCGTTCTAGCAGTTTTGGGGTGGAGTCTTTTGGGTTTTCCACATAAAGTATCATATCATCTGCAAAGAGTGAGAGTTTGACTTCTTCTTTGCCGATTTGATGCCTTTGATTTCTTTTTGTTGTCTGATTGCTGTGGCTAGGACTTCTAATACTATGTTGAACAGCAGAGGTGATAGTGGACATCCCTGCCGCATTCCTGACCTTAGGGGAAAAGCTCTCAGCCTTTCCCCATTGAGAATGATATTCGCTGTACGTTTTTCGTAGATGGCTTTTATGATATTGAGGTATGTACCCTGTATCCCTATACTCTGAAGAGTTTTGATCAAGACAGGATGCTGTACTTTGTCAAATGATTTTTCTGCATCTATTGAGAGGATCATATGACTCTTGTTCTTTCTTTTGTTAATGTATTGTATCACGTTGATTGATTTGCGGATGTTGAACCAACCTTGCAGCCCAGGGATAAATCCCACTTGATCATGGTGAATAATCCTTTTAATGTACTGTTGGATCCTATTGGCTAGTATTTTGGTGAGAATTTTTGCAACCATGTTCATCAAGGATATTGGTCTGTAATTCTCCTTTTTTATGGGGTCTTTGTCTGCTTTTGGGATCAAGGTAATGGTGGCCTCATAAAATAAGTTTGGAGGTTTTCCTTCCATTTCATTTTTTGGAACAGTTTCAGGAGAATAGGTATTAATTCTTCTTTCAATGTTTGATAGAATTCCCCTGCGAAGCCATCTGGCCCTGGGCTTTTGTTTGTTGGGAGATTTTTGATGACTGCTTCAATTTCCTTAGTGGTTATAGGTCTGTTCAGGTTTTCTATTTCTTCCTGGTTCAATTTTGGTAGTGGATACATCTCTAGGAATGCACCCATTTCTTCCAGGTTATCGAATTTGCTGGCATAGAGTTGCTCATAATATGTTCTTATAATTGTTTGTATTTCTTTGGTGTTGGTTGTGATCTCTCCTCTTTCATTCATGATTTTGTTGATTTGAGTCATTTCTCTCTTCTTTTTGATAAGTCTGACCAGCGGTTTATCAATCTTGTTAATTCTTTCAAAGAACCAGCTCCTAGTTTCGTTGATCTGTTCTACTGTTCTTTTGGTCTATATCACTGATTTCTGCTCTGATCTTTATTATTTCTCTTCTCCTGCTGGGTTTAGGCTTTATTTGCCATTCTTTCTCCAGCTCCTTTAGGTGTAGCGTTAGGTTGTGTATTTGAGACCTTTCTTGTTTCTTGAGAAAGGCTTGTATTGCTTTATACTTTCCTCTCAGGACTACCTTTGCTGTATCCCAAAGATTTTGAACAGTTGTGTTTTCATTTTCATTGGTTTCCATGAATTTTTTAAATTTTTCTTTAATTTCCTGGTTGACCCATTCATTCTTCAGTAGGATGCTCTTTAGCCTCCATGTATTTGAGTTCTTTCCGAGTTTCCTCTTGTGATTGAATTCTAGTTTCAAAGTCCTGTGGTCTGAAAATATGCAAGGAATAATCCCAATCTTTTGGTATCAGTTGAGATCTGATTTGTGACTTAGGATGTGATTAATTCTGGAGAAAGTTCCATGGGCACTAGAGAAGAATGTGTATTCCATTGCTTTGGGATGGGATGTTCTGAATATGTCTGTGTAGTCCATTGGTCCAGTGTTTCATTTAAAGTCTTTGTTTCCTTGTTGATCTTTTGCTTAGATCATCTGTCCATTTTAGTCAGGTAGGTGTTAAAGTCCCCCACTATTATTGTATTGTTGTCATTGTGTTTCTTCGCTTTTGTTATTAATTGCCTTATAGGAGTGGCTGCTCCCATGTTAGGGGCATACATATTTACAATTGTTAGATCTTGTTGGATAGATCCTTTAAGTAAGATATAGTGTCCTTCTTCATCTCTTATTACAATCTTTGTTTTAAAATGTAATTTGTCTGATATAAGGATTGCTACCCCAGCTTTCTTTTGGTATCCATTAGCATGGTACATGGTTTTCCACCCTCTCACTTTCAATCTGGGGGTGTCTTTGGGTCTAAAATAAGTCTCTTGCACACAGCATATTGATGGGTCTTGTTTTTTAATCCAATCTGATGTCCTGTGTCTTTTGATTTGGGCATTTAGCCCATTTACATTCAGGGTAACTATTGAAAGATATTAATTTAGTGCCATTGTATTGCCTGTAAGGTGACTGTTACTGTCTATTGTCTGTGTTTCTTTCTGATCTGTGCTGCTTTTACGCTCTCTCTTTGCTTAGAGGACCCCTTTCAATATTTCTTGTAGGGCTGGTTTTGTGTTTGCAAATTCCTTTAGTTTTTGTTTGTCCTGGAAGCTTTTTACCTCTCCTTCTATTTTCAATGACAGCCTAGCTGGATATAGTCTTCTTGGCTGCATATTTTTCTCGTTTAGTGCTCTAAAGATATCATGCCAGTCCTTTCTGGCCTGCCAGGTCTCTGTGGATAGGTCTGTTGCCAATCTAATGTTTCTGCCATTGTAGGTTACATATCTCTTCTCCCGAGCTGCTTTCAGGATTTTCTCTTTGTGTCTGAGACTTGTAAGTTTTACTGTTAGATGTCGGGGTGTTGACCTATTTTTATTGATTTTGAGAGGGGTTCTCTGTGCCTCCTGGATTTTGATGCCTGTTTCCTTCCTCATATTAGGGAAGTTCCCTGCTATAATTTGCTCCAATATACCTTCTGCCTCTGTCTCTCTTTCTTCTTCTTCTGGGATCCCAATTATTCTAATGTTGTTTCATCTTATCGTATCGCTTATCTCTTGAATTCTGCCCTCGTGATCCTGTAGTTGTTTATCTCTCTTTTTCTCAGCCTCTTTATTTTCCATCATTTGGTCTTCCATATCGCTGATTCTCTCTTCTGCCTCATTTAACCTAGCAGTTAGTGCCCCCATTTTTTATTGCACCTCATTAATAGCCTTTTTGATTTCGACTTGGTTAGATTTTAGTTCTTTTATTTCTCCGGAAAGGGTTTCTCTAATAACTTCCATGGTTTTTTCAAGCCCAGCTAGTATCCTTAATTTTATGAGTCTGAGCTCTAGGTCCGACATCGTACTAATGTCCGTATTAGGTAGGTCCCTGGCAGACGGTACTACCTCTTGTTCTTTTTGCTGAGGTGATTTTTTTCCTCTTGTCATTTTTTCCAGAGGAGAACAGATAAATGAGAGAACAAAATGCTAACATGTTAACAATGTCCCCAGCAAATATACTCTTTACAAATCAGAAAAGACCTGAAACCAGGGGACAAGAAAGGGAAAGAAAGAAAAAAGAAATAGAAAAATAAAAATATAAAAACAAGCAAAAACAGAACAAAACAAAACAAAAAGAATATGATCAAATATGATCAGGATAGTGTATAGATCAGTGCTACACACTAGATTTTGGGTATATTTTGGTCTGTTAGAAGAAAGTGCCTCCTAAAGCTTTAAAGGAAGAAAGACATATGTGTACAAAATAAGGGTTGATACAATGAAGGGGTGGAAGATGATTGTAAAGATGAAACTTATAAAAGGTTTTATAAATAGAATTGATAAGAAGTTGTTTGAAAGAAGAAAGAAGATTTAAAAAAAGAAAAAAGAAAAGAAAAGAAAATGGGAGAGACTGTGATCAGGCAGGAGACTAGAACAAAGCCATACACTAGTGATTTAGGGTATATTTTGATCTGTTAGAAGAAACTGTATATCAAAATTTAAAGAGAGAAGAACTTATATATATATATATATGCCAAAAATAAGGGTAACTACTATGAAGGGATAAAATATGACTCTAAAAATGAAAAATAAAAAATGTTTTTTTAAAAAAGGGATTGATAAGATGTTGGTTGAAGAAGGGAAAAAGATAAATTCAAAAAAAAACCAAAAAACAGTTAAAAAAATTAACTTTGAAAAACTAATGAATCATGGTAAAAAAGCCATGAATTGTATGTGCAGTATTCCCCTAGCGCTGGAGTTCTCCCATTCTCCTTGATGGGTATACTTGGTCTTGGCTTGCTGGCTGTTCGTGCTGATCTTCTGGGGGAAGGACCTGTTGCCGTGGTTCCCAAATGTCTTTGCCGGAGATGGAATTGCCCTGTCCTTGTTGGTCCGGGCTAAGCAAGCTGCCTGGGTTTGCTCCCAGGAGATTTTGTTCCCTGCAAGCTCTTGGCACAGCTTTGGAGGACCAAGGTGAAAATGGTGGCCTCCCACTCTTTGCCCGGAGGAGCTGAGAACTCGGGGCCCCGCTCCTCAGTGCACCCCAGAGAAAAGCAGTCAATCACTCCCATCTCCCCGGTCTCCAGCTGCACTCCGCGCTCACCCCACCTGTGACCGAGTGTTTCTATCTCTGGCACCTGACCCTGTGTGGAGTCTCCAAACCCAGCAGATCCCTGTGGTGTGCTCCCATGCCACCCCTCCTGGGGGCGTGAGGGGAGTCTCCCCGGCTCTGCTGCTTGTTGGTTCCCTGCTGGAGGTGCAGTGGCCTGAGTGGGCTGGGGATCACAGTTTATGGCCACCCCGAGGTGCAAGCCTGCGCGTCGGCTCCGTCTCTGCAGCTGGCTTCCCTGCTCCGATACCTAGGAGCTCTGCTGCACTCAGTCACCCCCGGTCTTTCTGTGAACCCGAGGGTCCTGAGTCCACACTGTACTGTGAGGTTTCCACCTCCCGCTTAGCCACTGGAGTGACAGCCCTCAGTGGAGCCGACTTCTAAAAGTTCCAATTTTGTGCTCCGTGGCTCTATCACTTGCCGGTAGTGGCCAACGGAGGCCCCCTCCCCGCCATTTATCCTCCCGAATATCGCCTCGAATTCACTTCTCCGCATGTCCTACCTTCTAGTAAGTGGTCGCTTCTCTGTTCAGAGAGTTGTTGCTACTCTCTTCTTCGATCTCCTGTTGAGTTCATAGGTGTTCAGAATGGTTTGATCCCTATTCAGCTGAATTCCTGAGACCAGATGAAATCCAGGTCTCCTACTCCTCCGCCATCTTGCTCTGTCCCCTGCACTATATCATTCTTAAAGGGTCTATCCAACAAGGAGATCTAACAATTGTAAGTATCTATGGCCCCAACATGGGAGCAACCAACTACATAAGTCAACTGCCATCCAAAATAGTCATATTGATAATAATATGTTAATTGTAGGAGACCTCAATACTCCACTCTCAGCAATAGACAGATCATCTAAGCAGAAAATCAACAAAGAAACAAGACCTTTGAATGACATACTGGACGAGATGGACCTCATAGATATATATAGAACATTCCACCCTAAAAGAACAGAATACTCATTCTTTTCAAGCACACATGGAACATTCTCCAGAATAGACCACGTACTGGGTCATAAATCAGGTCTCAACTGATACCAGAAGATTGAGATTATTCCTTGAATTTTCTCAGACCCTAATGCTTTAAAACCTGAACTCAATCACAAGAAAAAATTTGGAAGAAATTCAAACACTTGGAAGCTAAAGACCATTCTGCTTAAGAATGTTTGGGTCAACCAGGAAATCAAAGAATTTAAACAATTCATGGAAACCAATGAGAACAAAACCACATTGGTTCAAAACCTATGGGATACTGCAAAGGCGGTCCCAAGGGAGAAATACATAGCCATCCAAGCCTCACTCAAAAAACATAGAAAAATCCCAAATTCACTATATAACTTTACACCTTAAAGAACTGGAGAAAAAGCAACAAATGATGGCTAGGCTACACATTAGAAGAGAAATAATTAATTTTAGAGCAGGGATCAATGAATTAGAAACCAGAATTACAGTAGAGCAGAACAACAAAACTAGAAGCTTGTTCTTTGAAAGAATTAATAAGATGGATAAACCACTGGCCAGACTTATCCAAAAGAAAAGAGAAAGGACCCAAATTAATAAAATTATGAATGAAAGGGGAGAGATCACGACTAACACCAAGGAAATGGAAACAATTATTAGAAATTATTATCAACAACTATACACCAATAAATTAAGCAACCTGGAAGAAATGGGTGCCATCCTGGAAACCTATAAACTGCCAAGACTGAAACAGGAAGAAAATGACAACATGAATAAGCCAATAACCAGTAACGAGATTGAAGCAGTGATAAAACCTCCCAAAAAACGAGAATCCAGGGCCTGATGGATTCCCTGGGGAATTCTATCAAACATTCAAAGAAGAAATAATACCTATTCTCCTGAAGCTGGTTTAAAAAATAGAAATAGAAGGAAAGCCTCCAGACTCATTCTATGAGGCCAGCATTACCTTGACCCCCAAACCAGGGAAAGACCCCTTCAAAAAGGAGAATTTCAGACCGATATCCCTGATGAATATGGATTCCAAAATTCTCAACAAAATCCTGGCTAATAGGATCCAACAATACATTAAAGGGATCATCCACCATGACCAAGTGGGATTTATCCCCAGGATGCAAGGGTAGTTCAACATTTGCAAATTAATCAATGTGATAGATCACACTAAAAAAGAAAAGACAAGAACCATATGGTTTTCTCAATTGATGCAGAAAAAGCATTTGACAAAGTACAGCATCCTTTCCTGATTAAAACTCTTCAGAGTTTAGGGATGGAGGGAACATTCCTCAATCTCATAAAATCATCTATGAAAAACCCACAGCAAATATCACCCTCAATGGGGAAAAGCTGAGAGTCTTTCCCTTAAGATCAGGACCATGGTAAAGATGCCCACTCTCGCCACTGTTGTTCAAACTAATACTAGAAGTCCTAGCAACAGCAATCAGACAACAAAAAGAAATAAAATGTATTCAAAATGGCAAAGAAGAAGTCAAACTCTCTCTCTTTGCAGATGACATCATACTTTATGTGGAAAACCCAAAAGACTCCACCCCCAAATTACTAGGACTCATACAGCAATTCAGTAATGTGGCAGGATACAAAATCAATGCATCAAATCAGTTGCTTTCTTAAACACTAACAATGCAACTGTAGAAAGAGAAATTAGAGAAACGATTCCATTTACAATAGCAACAAAAACCATAAGGCACCTCGGAATAAATCTAACCAAAAAAGTTAAGGATCTATACTGTAGGAACTATAGAACAGTCATGAAAGATATTGAAGAAGACACAAAAAAATGGAAAAACATTCCATACTCCTGATAGGAAGAATAAACATTGTTAAAATGTCTATGCTACCCAGAGCAATCTACACCTTCAATGCCATCCTGATCAAAATTCTGATGACATTTTTCAAAGTGCTGGAACAAACAATCCTAAAATTTGTATGGAATCAGAAAAGACCCTGAATCGTCAAGGAAATGTTGAAAGAGAAAAACAAAGCTGGGGGCATCATGTTACCTGATTTCAAGCTATATTACAAAGCCGTGATCACCAAGACAGCATGGCACTGGCACAGAAACAGACATATAGACCAATGGAACAGAATAGAGAGCCCAGATATGGACCCTCAACTCTATGGTCAAATAGTCTTTGACAAAGCAGGAAAAAATATGCAATGGAAAAAAGACAGTCTCTTCAATAAATGTTGCTAGGAAAATTGGGCAGCTGTATACGGAAGAATGAAACTGGACCATTCTCTAACACCATACGCAAAGATAAACTCAAAATGGCTGAAAGACCTCAATGTGAGAGGAATCCATCAAAATCCTAGAGGAGAACATAAGCAGTAAGCTCTTCGATATCGGCCACAGCAACTTCTTTCAAGATACATCTCAAAGGCAAGTGAAACTAAAGTGAAAATGAACTTTTGGGACTTCATCAAGATTAAAAGCTTCTGCATATCAAAGGAAACAGTCTACAAAACAAAGAGGCAACCCCCAGAATGGGAGAAGATATTTGCAAATGACACTACAGATGAAGGACTGGTATCCAAGATCTATAAAGAACTTCTCAAACTCGACACCCAAAAAACAAATAATCAAGTCAAAAAATGGGCAGAAGACATGGATAGACACTTCTCAAAAGAAAACATACAAATGGCTAACAGACACGTGAAAAAATGTTCATCATCATTAGCCATCAGGGAAATTCAAATCAAAACCACATTGAGATACCACCTTACACCAGTTAGAATGGCAGAAATTGACAAGGCAAGAAAAAACAAATGTTGGAGAGATTGTGGAGAAAGGGGAACCCTCTTACACTGTTGGTGGGAATGCAAGTTGGTATAGCCACTTTGGAAAACAGTGTGGAGGTTCTTCAAAAAATTAAATAAAAAATTTGTACAGACCAATTACTAGCAATGAAATTGAATCAGTAGTCAAAAAATTCTCAGCAAACAAAAGTCCACAACCAGATGACTGTACAGGTGAATTCTACCAAACATTGACAAAAGAGTTAATACCCATTCTTTTCAAACATTTCCAAAAAATAGAATAGGAAGGAAAACTTCCAAATTCATTCTGTAAGGCCAGCATTTTTCTGATTCCAAAAACCAGACAAAGGCACCACATAAAAAGAGAACTACTGGTCAATATCTCTGACGCACACAGATGCAAAAACCTTCAATAAAATACTAGAAAAATGAATCCAACAATACATTAAAAAAATCGCTCATTACGATCAAGTGGGGTTTATTCCTGGTTTGCAAGGGTGCTTCAATATTCACAGATCAATCATCGTGATGCATTTCATCAGTAAGAGAAAGAATTTTAAAAAATGATCATTTCAATAGATGCAGAAAAGTATTTGACAAATTACAACATTGTTTATGATAAAAACCCACACCAAAGTAGATTTAGAGGTAACTTACCTCAATATAATAAAGGTCTTATATAAAAAATCCACAGCTAACATCATACTCAAAGGTTAAAAACAGAGATTTTCCTGTAAGGTTAGGAACAAGATAAGGATGTCCACTCTCACTTTTATTCAACATAGTACTGGAAGTCCTAGTCACTGTTGTCAGACAACAAAAAGGAATAAAAGGCATCCAAATTGGTAAGGAAGAAGTAAAACTCTCACTATTTGCAGATGAAATGTTACTATACACAGAAAACCCTAAAGCCTCCACCTAAAAACTGATAGAAATTGATAAATGATTTCATAATCAATATAGAGAAATCTGTCAGATTTATATACACTAATAATGAAGCTGCAGAAGGAGAATTTAAGAAAACAATCCCATTTACAAATGCACCAAGAATAATATTTCTAGGCATAAATCTAACCAAAGAGGTGAAAGACTTGTACTCTGAAACTATAAAGTACAGTTGAAAGAAACTGAAGATGACACAAATAAATGGAAAGACATTCCATGCTCATGAATTGGAATGCCAAATATTGTCAAAATGTCTATACTACCCAACGCAATCTACAGATTTAAGGCAATCCTTATCAAAATACCAATAATATTTTTCACAGAACTAGAACAAACAATCCTACGTTTTGTACATAACACATTGCACATAGCCAAAGCAATCTTGAAAAAAACAAAACAAAACTGGAGGTATCATGATTTCAGATTTAAAGTTATATTACAAGTTATATTTTTATTTTAGTGAGCAGAATAGTATCATACTGGCAGAAAATAAACACATAGTTCAATGGAACAAAATAGAAAACCCAGAAATAAACACACGATTACATGTTCAATTAATCCTCAACAAAGGAGGCAAGAACACCATATTCAGGAAAGGTACCAAATACTGCCTGAAATAAACAGAGAGCCTCTGCAGATGACTGGCCTAAAGGATAAAGTGGCCAGGACAAAACGGCTGAGCACATGCAGCACAGATTGGAGACACTCTTGGAGAAGCCAGGCCCTGGGGGACAGGGGACGCTACGTGGCAAGGGAGTATAGAACCTCCACTTCAGAAGGCCATCACCCTCAAGAACAGAAGATATAGCTGACTTTTCTAACACAGAGAAATAGGCACACTTAGACAAAATGAGAAGACAGAGAAATTTATTCTAAATGAAAGAACAGAACAGGCCACAACCAGAGACCTAAGTGAAACAGATATAAGAAACATCCTTGATAGAGAATTTAAAGCAATGATCATAAGGATAACACTGGACTTAAGAATGGAAAGCATGAGTGAGACCCTGAACACAGAGTCAAAGAATAACATAGTAGAGACAAACTTCTCAATAAAGAAATGAAAAACATACTTGATGAAACAAATAGCAGGATGGAAGAAGCGGAAGACCAAATTAGTGACCTAGAAGACAGAGTAATGGAAAGTAATCAAGCTGAACAAAAGAGAGAAAAAAGAATTATTTAAAATGAGAGTAGCCTCAGGGAAATCAGTGACTCAATCAAATATAATGATATTCATATTATAGGAGGCCCAGAAGAAGAGAGAGAAAAGGGTAAATCTAATGGTCACCATATATCAAAAACCACTATAAATATACAAAGAATAAAAAGAAGGATACAAAAATATTACTAAAGAAAATCAGCAAACCATGAAAGAGAGAAAGACAAGAAAGGATCAGGGAAAATCTTCAGAAAAAAAATCACAAAACAAATAATAAAATGATAATAAATACATACCTATCAACAATTACTTTGAATGTGATGGAATAAATGTTTCAATTAAAAATCATAAGGTGACAAAATGGATAAAAGATAAAAACAATACCTATTTATATGCTACCTGCAAGAGACTCATTTTAGTCCTAAAGACACCTGCAGATTGAAAATGAGGGGATGGAGTAACACTTATGCAAAAGAAAGCCTGAGTGGAAATATTTATACCGGACAAAATAGACTTTAAAACACATACTCCCAACAATAGACAAAGAAGGATGCTATATTATAATAATAAAGGAAATAATACAAAAAGAAATATAACAATTGAAAATATTTATGTATCCAACATGGGAACACCCAAATACATAAAACAGTTAATTGCAAACATAAAGGAACTAATCAATAATACTACAATAATAGTAGGGGATTTTAATATCCCAGTTATCTCAATGGACAGATCATCAAAACAGGCCTTGAATGGAAGGAAAGAATGGCCTTGAATGACACACTGGAACAGATGGATTTAACAGATATATTCACAACAGTTCATCCTAAAACAGCAGAATATGCATTCTTTTCAAGTGCACATGGAACATTCTCCAGCATAGATCACATATTAACCTACACAACATACTCAACAAATTTAAGAAGTTTGAAGTCATACTATGAACATTTTCTGACCACAAAGCTATGAAACTAGAAGTCAATCACAAGAAAAAATCTGGAGAAACAACAAATACATGGAAGTTAAGTAACATGCTACTGAACAATGAATGGGGGGGTGCCTGGGTGGCTCAGTTAGATAAGCTTTTGCTCTTGGTTTCAGCTCAGGTCATGATCTCAGAGTTGTGAGGTCGAACCCCACTTCAGGCTCCATGCTGAGCAGAGTCTGCTTGGGTTTTTTTTCTCTCCCTCTCTGTCCCTCAACCCCCCCCCACACTCACTCACACACACTGTCTCTCAAATAAATAAATATTTTTTAAAAATGAATGGGTCAACCAGGAAATAAAAGAAGAAATATAATTTTTTAATTTAAAAAATGTTTTTTTAAGATTTTATTTTCAAATAATCTCTACACCCAAAGTGGGACTCAAACTTACAACCCCAAGATCAAGAATTGCATGCTCTACTGACTGAGCCAGGCAGGTGCCTCTAAAAGAAGAAAAAAAATTACATGGAAACAAATGAAAATGAAAACAGCTGTCTAAAACTTTTGGGATGCAGCAAAAGTGGTTCTAAAAGGGATGTTTATAGTAATGCAAGCCTATTTCAAGGAAGAAAAATCTCAAATAAACAATTTAACCTTATACCTAAAGCAACTAGAAAAAAAACAACAAACAAAACCCAAACCATCAGAAGGAAGAAAATAATAAAGATTAGAAGAGAAAAAAAAATGGTACAGAAACGAAGGAAATAATGGAACAGATCAATGAAAGCAGAAGCTGATTCTTTGAAAAATCAATAAAATAGATAAACCTTTAGCCAGACTTAGCAAGAAAAAAAGAAAAATAACTCAGATAAATAAAATCACAAATGACAGAAGAGAAATAACAACCAAAACCACAGAAATAGAAGCAATTATAAGAGACTATTATGAAAAACTATATGCCAGGAAATTGGACAACCTAGATGAAATGGATAAATTCTTAGGCACATAGAACCTACCAAAACTGAAATGGGAAGAAATAGAAAATTTTAACAGAGCGATAATCAGCTAAGAGATTGAATCACTAATCAAAAAATCCCAGCAAACGGAAGTCCAGGATCAGATGGCTTTACAGGGAATTCTATCAAATATTTAAAGAAAAATTACTACCTATTTGTCTCAGATTAATATAGAAAACATAGAAAAGAAGAGAAAACTTCCAAAATCATTCTAGGAGGCCAGCATTACCCTGATACCAAAACCAGATAAAGACACCACTGAAAAAGAGAACTACAAGCCAATATCCCTAAAGAATATAGGTGCAAAAATCCTCCACAAAATATTAGCAAACCAACCAACAATACATTAAAAATATCATTCACCACGATCAAATGGGATTTATCCCTGTGTTTCAAGGGTGCTTCAATATACACAAATCAGTGTAATAGATCACATGTCCACCAAAAAACTGCTAGAACTGATAAATCAATTCAGTCAAGTTGCAGTATACAAAATCAATGTACAGAAATCAGTTACATTTCCATATACTAATAATGAAGCACCAGAAAGAGAAATTAAGAAACAATCCCATTTACAAATGTACCAAGAATAATAATAATTGCAGTACTGGATACTTACCCAAAGAATACAAAAACACTTATTCAAAGGGACACATGCACCCCTATGGTTATTGCATTTTTCATAATAACCAAGATATTGAAGCAGCCCAAGTGTTCACCAATTATAGAATAAACAAGAAGTAGTATATTTATACAATGGAATATTAGTCTGACATAAAAAATGAAATCTTGTCATTTGCAAGGACATGGATAAAGCTAGAAAGTATTATGCTAAGCAAAATAAGTCAGAGAAAGAGAAATAACATATGATTTCACTCATATGTAGAATTTAAGAAACAAAACAAAGGAGCAAAGGGGAAAAAAGAGAGTGAGAGATGGATCAAGAAACAGACTTTTAATTTGAGAGAACAAATTGATAGTTACAGAGGGGAGGTGCGTGGGGGATGGGTTAAATAGGTGAGGGGATTAAGGAGGGCACTTGTGATGAGCACTGGGTGATGTATGGAATTGCTGAATTACTATATTGTACACCTAAACTAATAAAACACTGTATATTAACAAAAATAAAAAAGAGTACACTTATCTTGATGAGCCCTGAGTCATATATGGAATTGTTGAATCACTATATTGTGCACTTGAAATGAATATAACACTGTATTAAACACTGCATTAAACAATGGAATTGAAATAAAATAAAAATAAAAATTAAGAAAAATAAAACTGAAGGTTGAAAAGAAATTTTAATGGTTAGTTTTCCCTCCCCCCTGCCCTAAATCTGAGAGGATTTTTCTCTTATCTTCACTGTGAGAACCTGGTAGAGAGTTCCTGGAGGTAATACTCACCAAAGTGTGGGGCCCTCTTAAAATGGGTACCTCTGCAAGTTTTTAACTCTATAGTTTATCCACACTGATCCCCTGGCAATTTGTCAATTATGGTTCAGGTTTTACTAGCCCAGTACTGGTTCCCATGTAGGTTTCTGCCCAAGGATTTCTGCTCTGATAAACTGTGATTCTCTGTGTTTGCCTGTCTGCAATTTTTCAGGCAGTAATTTGCCCTGTGACCTTAGTTCTCTGATGGATCTACAAAGAGTTATTGATTTTTCAGCTTTTTCAGCTTCTTACTTTTTGTTATGATGGAGTGGGAATTTCTAAGCACCTTACTTGCTGGACCAGAAATCAGAAGTCCCTTCATTTTTGTTTTAATTTGCACTTCTCTGGTGAGTAATGAAGTTAAATATCTTTTCATGTTCCTATTTGTGATCTGTATATCCTCATTGTTATAATGCTATTTATTATTTATTTATTTTCATCTATTTTCTAAGTGAATTAAAAAAAACAACTATTGAGTTTTTTTAATATATATTTCGTTTTCTTTTTTCTTTTTTTGACTTTTTTATTATGTTATGTTAATCACCATACATTACCTCATTAGTTTTTGATGTAGTGTTCCATGATTCATTGTTTGCGTATAACACCCAGTGCTCCATTCAGTACGTGCCCTCTTTAATACCCTTCACCAGGCTAACCCATCCCCCCACCCCCCTCCCCTCTAGAACCCTCAGTTTGTTTCTGAGTCCATAGTCTTTCATGGTTCATCTTCCCTTCCGATTCCCCCCTTCATTGAGTTTTAAGAGTTATCTATATAGTCTTGGTAATTCTTTGTTGGTGTTGATTTGAAAACATTTTCTCCCAGTCTGTAGTTTTTATTTTCAACCTCTTAATAGAGTCTTTCACACAGAAAAATATTTTAGTATTTATGAGATTCAATTTATCAATATTTCCTTTTTTCATCATGTTTTTTGTGTCAAGTCTAAGAACTCTTTTCTTAGCCCTAGATCCCATAGATTCTCTCCTATCCTTTCTCTAAAAGTTTTATAGTTCTATCATTTACATTTAAGTTCCTGATCCATTTTGAGTTCATTTTGTATAAGGAGTGAAGTTTAGATCAATGTTTATTTTTATTTGCCTATGGATGCCCAAGTGTTCAAACACATTTTGTTTTAAAGACTACCCTTCCTCCATTGAATTGTTTTGCATCTCTATCAAAAATCAAGTGGACATATATGTGTTTGTCTATTTCTGACTTCTCTATTCTGTTCCATTGATCCATGTGTTTATCCCTCTAGCATTACTGCACAAGTTTTATTACTGAGACTGTATGTGGTCTTGTATTTGCATAGATTGATTCCTTCCACTTTATTTCTCTTTTTCTAAGTAGCTTTAGCACTTCTAGCACTTGTGCCTGCCATATAAATTTTATAAGTTTTAACTATACATACAAAATTACGAAAATTTAAGAGAAATTATATTAAACTCATATGTTAATTTAGAAGAATTGCCATCTTTACAGTATTGAGTCTTCAAATCCATGAATGAGGTGTCTCTCTTAATGGGGGCCTCCTTTGATTTCTTTTATCAGTACTTTGAAATATTTGGCACACAGTTCCTCTACATCTTGTTGTTTCATGTTCTTTGGAGTAATTACAAATAATATTGTATTTTTCATTTTGGTTTCCACATGTTGATTGTTAGTATATAGAAGTGCAACTGTCTTTTGTTTGTTGATTTGGGTGAACTCATATTAGTTCTAGGGATTTTTGGTTTTGGTTTTTAAATTCCTTGGGATATTCTGCATGGACACTTGTTTCAGCTGCAAATGGAGTAAGTTTTATTTCCTCCCCTCAAAAACTTGTTTTCTTCTTTCTTTCTTTCTTTCTTTCTTTCTTTCTTTCTTTCTTTCTTTCTTTCTTTCTTTCTTTCTTTCTTTCTTTCTTTCTTTCTTTTTCTTTTTCTTTCTTTCTTTCTTTCTTCTCTTTCTTTCTTTTTCTCTTTCTTTCCTTCTTTCTTTCTTCTCTTTCTTTCTTTCTTTTTCTTTTTCTTTCATTCCTTCTTTCTTCTTTCTTTCTTTTCTTTTTCTTTCACTCTTGCTTTATTTCAGTGACTCAAATTTATATACTGTTATATAGATTAAGAGTGCTGAAACCAGACATCTTTGCCTTTTTCCTAATATAGGGGAAAGAACTCCTTTTCAATTAAATATAATATTAACTATATTATTTTGAAGGTGCTCTTTATCAAATTGAGGAAAATCACCTTTACTCAAAACTTGTTGAGAGTTTGATTATGAATAAATGCTGGATTTTGTCAAATGCTTTTTTTTTTGCATCAACTGATATAATCATATGATTTTTCTTTTTTGTCTGTTGATATTATGAATTGCATTGATTGCTTTTTAAATGTTAAACCAACCTTTTATACTTGGAATAAATACTACTTGGTCATGTTACATATTTTTAAAAATACATTGTTGGATTAAATTTGCTATAATTTATTTTTTTATTTTTTAAAAAAAATTTTATTGTTATGTTAATCACCAAACATTACATCATTAGTTTTTCATGTAGTGTTCCATGATTCATTGTTTGTGCATAAAACCCAGTGATCCATGCAGAATGTGCCCTCTTTAATACCCATCACCAGGCTAACCCATCCCCCCACCCCCTCCCCTCTAGAACCCTCAGTTTGTTTTTCAGAGTCCATTGTCTCCATGGATCGTCTCCCCCTCCGACTTACTACCCTTCATTCTTCCCCTCCTGCTATCTTCTTCTTTTTCTTTTTTCTTAACGTATGTTACATGATTTGTTTCAGAAGTACAGATCTGTGATTCAACAGTCTTGCACAATTCACAGCGCTCACCATAGCACATACCCTCCCCAATTTCTATCACCCAGCCACCCCATCCCTCCGACCCCCCACCACTCCAGCAACCCTCAGTTTGTTTCCTGAGATTAAGAATTCCTCATATCAGTGAGGTCATATGATACATGTCTTTCTCTGATTGACTTATTTCACTCAGCATAACCCCCTCCAGTTCCATCCACGTCTTTGCAAATGGCAAGATCTCATTCCTTTTGATGGCTGCATAATATTCCATTGCGTATATATACCACCTCTTCTTTGTTCATTCATCTGTTGATGGACATCTTGGCTCTTTCCATAGTTTGGCTATTGTGGACATTGCTGCTATAAACATTAGGGTGCACGTACCCCTTCGGATCCCTACATTTGTATCTTTGGGGTAAATACCCAGTAGTGCAATTGCTGGATCGTGTGGTAGCTCTATTTTCAACTGTTTGAGGAACCTCCATACTGTTTTCCGGAGTGGTTGCACCAGCTTGCATTCCCACCAACAGTGTAGGAGGGTTCCCCTTTCTCCACATCCCCGCCAACATCTGTCGTTCCCTGACTTGTTAATTTTAGCCATTCTGACTGGTGTGAGGTGGTATCTCATTGAGGTTTTGATTTGGATTTCCCTGAGGCCGAGCGATGTTGAGCACTTTTTCATGTGTCTGTTGGCCATTTGGATGTCTTCTTTGGAAAAATGTCTGTTCATGTCTTCTGCCATTTCTTGATTGGATTATTTGTTCTTTGGGTGTTGAGTTTGATAAGTTCTTTTTAGATTTTGGATTTTAGCCCTTTATCTGAAATGTCATTTGCAAATATCTTCTCCCATTCTGTCGGTTGTCTTTTGGTTTTGTGGACTGTTTCTTTTGCTGTGCAAAAGCTTTTTATCTTGATGAAATCCCAAAAGTTCATTTTTGCCCTTGCTTCCCTTGCCTTTGACGATGTTTCTAGGAAGAAGTTGCTGTGGCTTTGGTCGAAGAGGTTGCTACATATGTTTTCCTTTAGGATTTTGATGGACTCCTGTCTCACGTTTAGGTCTTTCAACCATTTGGAGTCTATTTTTGTGTGTGGTGTAAGGAAATGGTCCAGTTTCATTCTTCTGCATGTGGCTGTCCAATTTTCCCAACACCATTTGTTGAAGAGACTGTCTTTTTTCCACTGGACATTCTTTCCTGCTTTGTCAAAAATGAGTTGACCATAGAGTTGAGGGTCCATTTCTGGGATCTCTATTCTCTTCCATTGATCTATGTGTCTGTCTTTGTACCAGTACCATACTGTCTTGATGATGACAGCTTTGTCATAGAGGTGGAAGTCCGGAATTGTGATGCCACCAGCTTTGCTTTTCTTTTTCAATATTCCTTTGGCTATTTGGGGTCTCTTCTGGTTCCATACAAATTTTAGGATTATTTGTTCCATTTCTTTGAAAAAAGTGGATGGTATTTTGATGGGGATTGCATTGAATGTGTAGATTGCGCTAGGTAGCATTGACATCTTCACAATGTTTGTTCTTCCAATCCATGAGCATGGAAAGTTTTTCCATTTTTTTGGGTCTTCTTCAATTTCTTTCATGAGTATTTTCTAGTTTTCTGAGTACAGATCCTTTGCTCCTTTGGTTAAATTTATTCCTAGGTATTTTATGGTTTTGGGTGCAATTGTAAATGGAATCGACTCCTTGATTTGTCTCTCTTCTGTCTTGTTGTTGGTGTATAGAAATGCCACTGATTTCTGTGCATTGATATTATATCCTGCTACTTTACTGAATTCCTGTATGAGTTCTAGCAGTTTTGGGGTGGAGTCTTTTGGGTTCTCCACATAAAGGATCATATCATCTGCAAAGAGTGAGAGTTTGACTTCCTCTTTGTGGATTAGGATGCCTTTGATTTCTTTTTGTTGTCTGATTGCTGTGGCTAGGACTTCTAATACTATGTTGAATAGCAGTGGTGAGAGTGGACATCCCTGCCATGTTCCTGACCTTAGGGGGAAAGCTCTCAGCCTTTCCCCATTGAGAATGATATTCGCTGTAGGTTTTTCATAGATGGCTTTTATGATACTGAGGTATGTATTCTCTATCCCTATACTCTGAAGAGTTTTGATCAAGAAAGGATGTTGTACATTGTCAAATGCTTTTTCTGCATCTTTTGAGAGGATCGTATGATTCTTGTTCTTTCTTTTGTTAATATATTGTATCACGTTGATTTATTTGCAGATGTTGAACCAACCTTGTAGCCCAGGGATAAATCCCACTTGGTCATGGTCAATAATCCTATTAATGTACTGTTGGATCCTATTGGCTAGTATTTTGGTGAGAATTTTTGCATTCATGTTCATCAGGGATATTGGTCTGTAAATCTCCTTTTTGATGGGGTCTTTGTCTGATTTGGGGATCAAGGTAATGGTGGCCTCAGAAAATGAGTTTGGAGGTTTTCCTTCCATTTTATTTTTTGAAACAGTTTCAGGAGAATAGGTATTAATTCTTCTTTCAATGTTTGGTAGAATTCCCCTGGCAAGCCATCTGGCCCTGGCCTTTTGTTTGTTGGGAGATTTTTGATGACTGCTTCAATTTCCTTAGTGGTTATAGATCTGTTCAGGTTTTCTATTTCTTCCTCCTTCAATTTTGGTAGTTGATACATCTCTAGGAATGCACCCATTTCTTCCAGCTTATCGAATTTGCTTGCATAGAGCTGCTCATAATATGTTCTTATAATTGTTTGTATTTCTTTGGTGTTGGTTGTGATCTCTCCTCTTTCATTCATGATTTTGTTGATTTGGGTCCTTTCTCTCTTCTTTTTGATACGTCTGACCAGGGGTTTATCAATCTTGTTAATTCTTTCAAAGAACCAGCTCCTAGTTTCGTTGATCTGTTCTACTGTTCTTTTGGTTTCTAGTTCATTGATTTCTGCTCTGATCTTTATTATTTCTCTTCTCCTGCTGGGTTTAGGCCTTATTTGCTGTTTTTTTCTCTAGCTCCTTTAGGTGTAGGGTAGGTTGTGTATTTGAGACCTTTTTTGTTTCTTGAGAAAGGCTTGTATTGCTATATACTTTCCACTTAGAACTGCCCGTGTTGCATCCTAAGGATTTTGAACAGTTGTGTTTTCATTTTCATTGGTTTCCATGAACTTTTTAAATTCTTCTTTAATATCCTGGTTGACCCATTCATTCTTCAGTAGGATGCTCTTTAGCCTCCATGTATTTGAGTTCTTTCCAACTTTCCTCTTGTGTTTGAGTCCTAGTTTCAAAGTATTGTGGCCTGAAAATATGCTGGGAATGATCCCAATCTTTTGGTACCGGTTGATACCTGATTTATGCCCTAGGATGTGATCATTCTGGAGAATGTTCCATGGGCACCAGAGATGAATGTGTAGTCTTTTGCTTTAGGATGGAATGTTCTGTATATATATCTCTCAAGTCCGTTTGGTCCAGTGTGTCATTTAAAGTCTTTTTTCCTTGTTGATCTTTTGCTTAGATGATCTGTCCATTTCAGTGAGGAAGGTGTTAAAGTCCCCCACTATTATTGTATTCTTGTTGATGTGTTTCTTTGCTTTTGTTATTAATTGCCTTATATAAGTGGCTGCTCCCATGTTAGGGGAATAGATATTTACAATTGTTAGATCTTCTTGTTGGATAGACTCTTTAAGTAGGATATAGTGTCCTTCCTCACCTCTTATTACAGTCTTTGGTTGAAAATCTAATTTGTCTGATAGAAGGATTGCCACCCCAGCTTTCTTTTGGTGTCCATTAGCATGGTAAATAGTTTCCACCCTCTCACTTTCAATCTGGGGGTGTCTTTGGGTCTAAAATGAGTCTCTTGGAGACAGCATATCGATGGGTCTTGTTTTTTAATCCAATCTGATAGCCTGTGTCTTTTGATTGGGGCATTTAGCCCATTTACATTCAGGGTAACTATTGAAAGATATGAATTTAGTGCCATTGTATTGCCTAAGGTGACTGTACTGTACATTGTCTGGGTTCCTTCTGGTCTATGTTACTTTTAGGCTCTCTCTTTGCTTAGAGGACCCCTTTCAGTATTTCTTGTAGGGCTGGTTTCGTGTTTGCAAATTTCCTTTGTTTTTGTTTGTCCTGGAAGCTTTTTATCTCTCCTATTTTCAGTGACAGCCTAGCTGGATATAGTATTCTTGGCTGCATATTTTTCTCATTTAGTGCTCTGAATATATCATGCCTTGATATTGGCAATATATCTTTCTTTCTGGCCTGCCAGTTCTCTGTGGATAGGTCTGTTGCCAATCTAATGTTTCTACCATTGTAGGTTACACACCTCTTGTCCTGACCAGCTTTCTTTTCAGGATTTTCTCTTTGTCTCTGGATTTGTAAGTTTTACTATTAGATGTCAGGGTGTTGCCATATTTTTATTGATTTTGAGGGAGGTTCTCTGTGCCTTCTGGATTTTGATGTCTGTTTCCATCCCCAAATTAGGGAAGCTCTCTGTTATAATTTGCTCCAATATACCTTCTGCCCCCCTCTCTCTTTCTTCTTCTGGGATCCCAATTATTCTAATATTGTTTTTTCTTATGGTATCACTTATCTCTCAAATTCTGCCCTCATGATCCAGTAGTTGTTTATCTCTCTTTTTCTCAGCTTCTTTATTTTCCATCATTTGGTCTTCTCTATCACTAATTCTCTCTTCATTTATCCTAGCAGTTAGAGCCTCCATTTTTGAATGCACCTCATTAATAGCCTTTTTTATTTCGACTTTGTTAGATTTTAGTTCTTTTATATCTCCAGAAGGGGTTTCTCTAATATCTTCCATGCTTTTTTCAAGCCCAGGTAGTATCTTTAAAATCATCATTCTGAACTCTAGTTCTGACATTTTACTAATATCCGTATTATTAGGTCCCTGGCAGCCGGTACTCCCTCTTGGTCTTTTTTTTTTTGACGTGATTTTTTCCATCTTGTCATTTTGTGCAGAGGAGAATACATGAATGAGAGAACAAAATGTTAATAGGGTAACAACATCCCCAGAAAAATATACATTAAACAAATCAGAAGGGACCTGAAACCGAGGGAAAAGAAAGGGAAAGAAAAAAAAAGATAACAACAACAAAAGAACAGAATATGATCAAATCTGGTCAGGCGGTGCATAGATCAGTGCCAGGCACTAGATTTTGGGGGTATTTTGGTCTGTTAAAAGAAAGTGCCTCCCAAAATTTTAAAGAAAGAAAAACTTATATATATACAAAAATAAGGGTTCATACGATGAAAGGATGGAATATGACTGTAAAGATGAAAATTATAAAAGATTTTATAAAAGGAATTGATAATAAGTTGGTTGAAAAAAGAAAGAAGAGGATTTTTTTTAAAAAAATTTTTTTATTGTTATGTTAATCACCATATATTACATCATTAGTTTTTGGTGCAGTGTTCCATGATTCATTGTTTGTTCATAACACCCAGTGCTCCATGCAGAACGTGCCCTCCTCAATACCCATCACCAGGCTAACCCATCCCCCTACCCCCCTCCCCTCTAGAACCCTCAGTTTGTTTTTCAGAGTCCATCATCAGAAAGAAGAGGATTTTAAAAAAAAGAATAAAAAGGGAGAGAATGTGATCAGGCAGGAGACTAGAACAAAGCCATGCACTAGAGATTTAGGGTATATTTTGTTCTGTTAGAAGCAGTGTATCCCAAAATTTTAAAGAGAACAACTTATATATATACCAAAAATAAGGTTAACTATTATGAAGGGATAGAATATGACTCTAAAAAATGAAAAATAAAAATGATTTTTTAAAAAAGGGATTGATAAGATGGTTGAATTAGGGGAAAAGAAAAATTAGAAAAGTTAAAAAAATTAACTTTGAAAGACTAAAGAATCATGGTAAAAAAGCCATGAATTCTATGTGCAATATTCCCCTCACACTGGAGTTCTGCCGTTCTCATTGATTGGTAAACTTGGTCTTGGCTGGCTGTTCTTGCTGATCTTCTGGGGGAGGGGCCTGTTGCCATGGTTCCCAAATGTCTTTGTGGAAGCAGAATTGCCCCGCCCTTGCTGATCAGTGCTAAGTAATCTGCTCGGGTTTGGTCTCTGGAGCATTTCTTCCCTTCAAGGTTTCCGTACAGCTTTGGAGGACGAGAGTGAAAATGGTGGCCTCCCAATCTCCACCCCAGAGGAGCTGAGAGCTCAGGACCCTGCTCCTCAGTGCGCCCCCAGAGAAAAGCAGTCAATCACTCCCCTCTTCCTAGTCTCCGGCGGCACTCCATGCTCACCTGGCCTGTGACTGAGCATCTCTATCTCTGGCACACGACCTCATGTAGAGTCTCCAAACCCAGCAGATGCCTGTGGTGCGCTCCCCTGCCACTTCTCCTGGGGGAGGAAGGGGAGTCTCCCTGGATCTGCCACTTATTGGGTCCCTGCTGGAAGAGCAGTGGCCTGACTGTGCCGCGGATCATGGTTTATGGCAACCCAGAGCTGAGAGCCTGCTCCTTGACTCCGTCTCTGCAGCCAGCTCCCTGCTCCGATACCTGAGCGTACTGCTGCACTCAGGCACCCCCAGTTTTTCTGTGACCCCGAGGGTCCTGAGACCACACTGTCCCGCGAGGTTTCCATGCCCTGCTTAGCCACTGGAGCGACGTCCTCAGCAGAGCCAACCTCTAAAAGTTCCGATTTTGTGCTCGGCGGCTCTATTACTTGCCAGTAGCGGCTGATGGAGGCTCCCTCCCTCGCCATCTATTTTCCCGAATATTGCCTTGGATTTACTTCTCTGCACGTCCTACCTTCCAGAAAGTGGTTGCTTTTCTGTTCAGAGAGTTGTTGCTATTCTTTTCTTTGATCTCCTGTTGAGTTCATAGGTGTTCAGAATGGTTTGATCCTTATCTAGCTGAATTCCTGGGACCAGATGAAATTTAGGTCTCCTACTCCTCTGCCATCTTGCTCCCTATACTTGCTTATGATTATTTAACTACTATCTCACTCTACCATTTTGAAGGTAAGTTTCTTGAGGTCAGAAGCCACCATCAATGCCATCACTTTATTTCTGGGGCTTATCACAGGGTCTGGTGTGCAAGAACCATCAATAAATATTTGTTGAATGAGTGATTCTTACCCCTTAGGTAAAAACCCATAAATATTCATATTTTTGTCTCCTTTGTTTTCAATTTTGACATATATTATTTATGACATATATTTATGACATATTATTACATGTTATTTGCTAGTGATTTATTTTTTTTTTAAGATTTTTATTTATTTGAGAGAACGTGAGAGTAAGAGAGATCACAGAGGGAGACAGTGAAGCTGATTTGCCGCTGAGCAGAGAGCCCGATGTGGGACTCGATCCCAGGACCCTGAGATCATAACCTGAGATGAAGGCAGACGCTTAACCAACTGAGCCACCCAGGCACCCGTATTTGCTAGTGATTTAATATTCCCTTAATATTCCCTAAAAAACTGCTAGGAAAAACAAATAAATAGTCATCTATCTATCTGGTTATAAATAAATACACAAAATTAATGCTTTTCCTTACATATTCAATTCATTTTTCTCTCCCATTTTCTCTTTTTTCTATATTAATAATTCTTTATTCAACTGTTCTCAAAATATATGATTATAGATGATCAGTAAAGACTCTATCCTTTTTCCTTAATTTTTTTGCATAGAACTTTTCATCATATGATATACACCCCAGAATTCTGAATCCCCAGTGGTTAAAACAATGCTGAACCCATATGGATATTCAATAAATATTTATTAAATCAGTAAACTAGTCCTCTTTACCTTAATTTTTATATAATTAACTTAAAAACTGTATCTCATGTGGGATGTGTTTTTCTATTTTTTATTATGTGGTATATAATATATTATACATATAAAATAATATATTATAAAGTATAATGAGAGTATAACCTATGGATCCATTATGGCAACCCAGAGCTGAGAGCCCACTCCTTGGCTCCATCTCTGCAGCTGGCTTCCCCACTCCAATACCTGGGAGTTCTGCCACCCCAGTCTTTCTGTGACCCCGAGGGTCCTGAGACCACAATTACTCTATTAGTAATCGATCATTGACATTGAAGGTCCATGTGTACTTATTCAATTCCCCTGCCCTCGTCTTGTTGTAAGTCCTCCTGAAGTGATATCTATATTTTTTAATTGCTTGGAGTTTCTTTATAATTTTATTCCATATGTTCCTAGATGATGTATCATTTCATTCTGTGCTTTTAAATTTATAAATGTGGTATACGATACTATAAATGTTCATTGACTACTTGCTTTCTAAGAGTGATTCATGTTGAAATTCTGTATCAGTCAGTATTCTGGCAGAAAGCAAAATGTATTTATTTGCTGTTGGGCAAGGTTAAAAAGACAAAATGATTGTTTTAAGGCAGCGTAGCTCATTGAATAAGAGGAGAGAGGCTTGTGTTCAAATGTTGGTTTCATTCCTTACTAACTGTTTAACACTAGGCACATCACATATATTTTCTAGTGTCTCTGTATGCTAATTTGTAAAATGGAGATATAATCATATTTACATAATAGATTGTGAGAATTACACAAGCAAATCCATATAAATTACATAGACCAGAGCTGGGTATAGAATGAGCATCACCTATATTTTAGCTGATTCTATTGTAATCATCTTTATCTTTATTATATCATCATTATCTTCATTTTCATCAAATAATATTATCTTAATCTCTGCTGTGTGTATAATGTTTCTTATATTTCTTCCTAAGTAATTCATATTTTTGGTGCTATTGAAGATGGCACTATTTTAAAAAATTATTTATATAATTGTTTATTGCAAGTATATAAAAATGCCTATTGTTTTTATATATTTACCTTGTATACTGTGATTTTTCTAAATTCAGTTATGAGTTCTAACGGTTTTCTTATAGATTCTTTGGGACTTTCCACCTAAACAATCATATTCTCTGTGAATATGGAGAAAGTTTTGTTTTTTCTTTTCAAATCTGTTTTTTTTTTGTTTCATTTTTACACTTGTTATGACTTTCAGTATGATGTCAAATAAGTATGTGAGAGTTGATATCTTTGTCTTGTTCTTGATTTTATGAAGTCAGTGGTAGGTTTTTTTTTTGTAGATGCCCTTGATGTTGTTAAGGAGATTCACTCCAACTCTTAGTTTACTATTTGTCATAAATGGATACTGAAATTTGTCAAATGCTTTTTCTCCATTGATGGATTGATTATTTACTTTTTATTCTTTAGTTTACCAATATTAAACTACATTGATTTTTAAATGTTAAACTAGCCTTGGATTTCCAAGATAAACTCAACTTAGTCATGATGGATAGTCTTTGCTATATGTTGCTGACTTTGATTTCCTATTGTTTTGTTGAAGATTTTTGTGTTTGTGTTCATGAAGAATATTTATTAGAAGTTTTCTTGTAATGTCTTTGGTAGATTTTGGTATTAGGATAATGCCAGTATTATAAAATAAGTTGGAAATTTTCATTTTCTTGTCTAATTTCTGGAAAAGATTGTGTAGAATTTTTATTATCTTTTTCCTTTGTCGTTTTGTACAATTCACCTGTAACACCACTTAGCACTGGAGGATTTTTTTGTGTTTTTGTTTCTTAGTGGCAAAAATTTTAACTAATATTTCAATTTATATAGTAAGTCCTTTAGATTATCTGTTTCTTCTTAAGTAAATTTTAGTATTTTATATCATTGAAGGAACTCATTTATTTCATCTAAGTTATCTAATTGTCTAATTTTCAGGCATGGAGTTGTGTTAGCATTATCTTACTAGTTTTTTGTCTCTAGTGTCTATAGTGATATTACTTCGTTCATTTTTGATATTGGTAATTTGTATCTTCTGTCTTTATTTCTTTAATAGTCTGGCTAGAAGTTTATTATTTATATTGTTATTTTTAAACAACCAGATTTTGGCTGTATCTTTAAATTATTTTTTCTAATTTATTAATTTATGCTATATTATATGTTGTTTTCTTACTTTTGCTTTCTTTGGATTAATTTTACTCATATTTGTCTACTTTCTTAAAATGGAAGCTTGTTTTATTGATTTGAGACTTTTCTTTTTCTACTATAATAATTTAATGTTACAGATCTTTCTCTATTTTGCATCCTACAAACCTTTTTTTATTGTTGTTGAGATAGTATATTACTTATTTTGAAAATTAGGCCAGGAATAACCCCAGTTTTGGAATGGAGGTTTATAATTTTTCAATCTACTAAAAGAATTTTTTAAAAAAGAATTGTCCCACAAAGACTTTTATTGTAATATATTAGTATCTGTAGCTAGCATTCACAGTCTAGCCTAAGATTATATTACACGTAATAGAGAAATTCACTTGCCAAGTTTTGGTTATGTCTTGAAATAAACTTGCCTATCTTCACTCTAAGACATTTTGCCATCTGTTCTTCCATGAGGTACTATGGGATGGCATAGCAGAATCTTGCCCCAGTCAGAATCTTGATGGTTTCTGACATTTTTCTGAGACCTTTCTCAGAAAGTTAGGGAGGATCTGCCATTGCAATATCAACACTACTTGCAGCAATTTTTTGAGGGTAAATCCAATGGATTATTATAATTGTAGAAAACAAACTCCTCTGTACATAATGCAAATTTTTTGACATACTCAGAGATGTGTAGAGAAAAGTCTTCTCTCTGTTTCTGGTAAACACTTGGGGCATTTACACATGCTATTCTGCCACTTTTTTTAGTTAGCTATACAACTGTTTCCTCTGTAAAACTTTAATATGGTTTCCTGACTATACCAAAGCTGGCTCAATTGGTTCTTGAAGCTAGGGGTCTGAAATCAAGGAGTTGGCAGGATTGGTTCCTTCTGGAAGCTGTGAGTGAGAAACCATCCCATGTATTTCTCCTTGCTTCTGTGGTTGTTGGTAATGCTTGGTATTTCTTGGTTTGTAGGTGCATTACTCCGGTCTCTACCTCCATCTTCACATCACCTTCTTCTCCCTCTGTACCCCCTTTGTGTCTCTATCTGTGTCAAATTTTGACACATTGTAATTTCATTTTCATTTGGCTCAAAATATTTTCTGTTTCACATATTTAGGATATTTATCTGAAACCCTTTTGTAATCAATTTTTAGTGTATTTCTGTTATGGTATTTGAAGCATTTTTATGTTTATAATATTAATATGTAATCCTATATTTTTATTTGGAATTTTATTTACTTGTCCTTTTTTTCAGTCCTTATTTTTTCCTCTTGACTTTGGGATTTGTCATGTTTCTTTCTGATTTTGTTTTTCCATTATTGTTTGGACAATATAATTTCTTTTAAATTCTTTTGATCATTGTTATTGAAATTGTAATGTTCATACTTTATAATGTCTAAAATTAATAGAATTTTTACCCTTTCCTTGAAAAATAAAAGTTTAATTCTGGTCACCATGCTCTTTCCAGTTCACTCAGTAATGTTATCCAAACTTAAACTCTGGAGATTTTTTTTTAAATCCAACCAATTCAACATTAATATAATTTGTTTATATAACCACTATTTGTTTATTCTTACCTACATTTTAAATAACTTAATTTATTCACAATTCCTTCTAGAATCCAAGAATTTCCTTCCAGGGTTATTTTTCTTCTTTATTTTTATCCTTTACATATTCTTTTAGTGAGGGTCTGTAGGTGATTGTTGGAGTTTTCAAAGGGTCCCTTGTAAGTTGTGCCCTTTATCCCTGTCCATGTTCTGACAGTTGAGAAAGACATTTGGATAGGTATAAAAGGACACAATTTTTCTTCACTAGCTAAAGAAGCTATAAAACAGTGGCAGAGGGCGCCTGGGTGGCTCAGATGGTTAAGCTTCTGCCTTTGGCTCTGGTCATGATCCCAGGGTCCTGGGATCGAGTGCCGCATCGGGATCCCTGCTCAGTGGGGAACCTGCTTCTCCCTCTGTTTCTCTCTCTCTCTCTGTCTTTCATGAATAAATAAGTAAAATCTTAAAAAAAAAGTGGCAGAGGTGATGTCTTTAGAGGAGCTGAACAGAAGATATGCTTTCTGTGGGTAGCTCACTCTTAAGCAATAAGAGATTCACTCTGTAGAGATGTTTCTCTTAAATTTTCCTGAGTTTTCTTGGTTAAAGGGATAGATGGAGGTCTAGATTTGCACTAGTTTATATCTTTGGAGGAAGCTATTATGAGTGACATGTCTCAACAGAGCAATAATGTTTCCCATTAATAATAATAAACTCTCTAAGTTTTTGTTTAGTTTCTTTTTAGTTTTAGAATAATTGTGTTTTGAGAATAGAACTCTAGGTTGATATTTGTCTCCTCTTAATATGTGGAAGATATTTTACCACTGTCTTTTGTCTTTTATTACTGCTGTTGAGAAGTAGGTAATCAATTTTTTTTTCAGTTCATTGTAAGTAAACTGTGTTTTTCTTCTGGATACTTAAAAAATTTTATTTTTGTCTTTCATTGTTTTCACTTAGACTAAAGTATTCTAAATGTGTACATCCTGTTATTTATCCTGTTATTAATATTTTGGATATTTTAATGGAGAATATATGTCTTTCTTAAATTCTGGATAAGTTTCAGCCATTATTCCATGTTATTTATTCCTCATTCATCAACACAAAGCTCCATTTTTCTTTATCCTTCATGTTTTCTATCCTTTTTTTTTCTTTTGGTGTTATATTACATGCAGTTTTCCAGTTTTTAACTTCTTTATTAAACCTCCCTTTAATTGCAACTAATCAGTGAATCAACTTTTATTTTAGTTTTAAATTTCACTGTGTATGTATAAACACTCACACACACACACACACACATAATTTATAGACCTTCTCTTTGTTTTGATGTTTTTAGTAATTTGGGTTTGTTAAGTCTTTTTCTTGTGAATTTTCAGTTTAAACAGGATTCAGTGGGGATATCTCTCGTCTCCATTTCACCTGACATTGGCTGGGTCAACTCAACTATGGAGGTAGTATCTACTATTTTTTGGCTATAGATTTTTCTCTGCATAGGTGTCTCCATTGGGCAGCTTGATTTCCTCAGAGTGTTATGTCTGAATTTCAAGAAAAAGTGTGCCAAGATATAGAAAGTGAAAGTTCCTAGTTTTACAAACCTGGGTCCAGACACTAGGACAGCATCACCTCCACTGGGTAAGGAGTCAGAGCCCAAATTCTAGGAGAAGACTTTAACTTCTTCTCTCAAAAAGAAAAGTCAAAGAACTTTGAGGACATGTTTCAAATCTCCACAAATGCACTAATATAATATGATTCATTCTGGACTTTGAAAATCAGAGAAATACAGAATAAAGGAAGCTTTTTTAGAAACTTCAAATGGATAGTCAGAATTTCTAAAAATAGCACTGTTGTCTGAAATAATGACTGTGATCGTTCACTTTGGGCTACATAAATAATGATCAATGTACATAATTCTATGTAACATTATCTCTGCCAGAGTACCCCTTTGCCCTGTTTTGTATTATGTGATAGTCTACTGTTTTTAAGCATAACAAGTGTTTATACACATGTATAAAAATATTTTACTTTTGTTTCTTCAAGAACGTTGCAACATCCCTAGGAACTTAGTGAATGTATGCTGAGTGGTTGGAGAAACACAGTATAACACAACCTTTCAAAAAAGAGAGCCATTGTTGAATGAGTGAAAACAGCAATAAATACAATTTGACAGTAAAGTTCATTTTGGTCATGAAATACTTATAAAATTTCCTATAGACTTGCCACTAGAACTCTTTGATATTTAAGAGTATTATTTAAAAAATTAAGAAGTATAGTTTCTCCCAGGCAGCCATTTTAAGGCCTTAAGAATGAGTGATTTTATGTCCAGACGAAATTTTCTAATTTCATTCTAGTTTGCCTTCTTTTACAATACAACCTCTTGAGTTGGGAGTTCAAGTGCTAAATTTCATCTTGGGCTTCATGTTTTCACTAAGTTTAAAGATGGCTTTACAGTTGTCCTGCTGACAGGGCTTCAAAGACACAATTATAAAAAGGCAGTCAGTTGGTTGCATGATCAGGGAAAGCAAAACAGGGCTTTAGTGCAATTTAAAGCTGAGCATCCTGAAAAGAGCTCTCTGGAAATGACTCATAAATAGTTTCCAACAGGGCTCCAGTCAAATGATGACAAAAATCTTTTAAGTCCCAAATATGTGCAAATGAATCCCAATTTGGCTTTGAATTATGCTTTTCCTTTTATTTGATTCATTTTGAAAGTCAGCATAGTGTCATCATTGTTTCTTTCAGAAGTAGCAAATACATCTAAACTTGGACATATGGAATTATTGTGCTTCTGGTGGATGAATTAATCCCCCCAAAGCTTGAAAACTTAAAAGCCAAACTTTTGGCATATTTTCAGCTAGACTCTCAGGCATCAGACTAAGTGGATCTTAATTTAAATGCATGGATATAAATCTAATAGAGAAGGCTATTTATGCATATTATAAATTATTGGTGAACAGTGCATGAAATACAGTCTGAATTGTCCATTGAAAACCCACATTCAGGTATTTAGAGTGAAATACTATGACTTGTTATGTATTCACTGCCTAAGCATTCTTTTTCCATGGGAGAAGAAACACATTTCCATATGCTAATCTAACCAGGTAGAAAATTATTTTGCAGACACACTGACATATGAAGGCTTTTTCTCCATATACAATGACACCACTGTTCAAATATTGTTTTATTTGAGTTTTATTTAGCCTTTTTCACTCCGGGTTTCTTACATAATTCTTTGCTAATCTAATATCTTAAACTGATCATGTTCAAGATAAAAGTTTCTCCCATTTCTCAGCCTCTTAAGTTAGAACAATCAGAGCCTGGCTTTGACTTTTCCTTCTTCCTCTACTTTCACCTATGCATCCCAAATCCTTTTGACTTTGCCTCCTAAGTGTTTTTAAAATCAATCATTCATTATCAATTTCTTCTGCCACTGCCCTAGTTCAGCCTGTTTCTCATCTTTTGCTTAGATCAATGCAACAGGTTTCTTGCATGTCTTCTGGCTTCCAGATTCTCCTTAGCTTTTTAAATATATCCTTCCCACTGTGGTGAGCAGTTACCTTTTAAAAATACAGATCTATTCATGTCACATTCATTTATAAAGGCACTGGAGTTTCCTATTACATACTACAGAATAAAATCCAAGCTGCCTAGGCTAGCTCGAATCTTTCCAGTCCTACTTGTTGCCACCTTTAACTATGCACCATCCCATGTAGATTATTTGCAGTTTGCCACACATCTATGATTTGGCTCATGTTCTTTCTTCTGCTTGGCACTGTATCTCAATTCTGCCCTATTTGACAGTGTCCTATTCATCTCTCAAGTTTAAACCTAAAGTCACCTTATTTCAAAGTCTTCTTTGAAGTAAAACAAGCTGTTCCAATTTTAGCTTTTTTTTTCTTTTTATGCTGTCAGGATTTTCATATATGATGAATAATATTGTCTAAGTACTATTTAAGCACTTCCTTAGTTAACTACCAATCTTTTAGTCTGTTCAGGCTGCTATAACAAAATACTATAGACTTGGTGGCTTAAACAACAGAAATTTATTTCTCACAGTTCTGGAGACTGAAGAGTCTAAGATGAAGGTGCCATCAAGGTAGGTTTTATTCTGAGAGCTCTTCTTCTGGCTTATAAGCATGCATTGTCTTACCATGTGCTCACCATGACCTCTTCTTTGTGAGCTCAGAGGGAGAGCAAGCTCTCTCAAGTCTTTTCTCATAAGAACATTAATCCTAACAAGAGGGATCTACCTTCTTGATTGCATTACCCTAATTACCTCCCAAATTACCATAACACTGGGGATTAGGAAATCCACATATGAATTGGGGGTGGGGCACAAATATTCAGTCCATTGCATACGACAACCTTATTCTGTGGGTTAGGAAACTGAGGCTCAAGGATTTGCTTGTAAGTGGCAAGTCTGAATCCAGAACCTACAGTGTAACTATTTTGATAACTTAACTTTGAACTCCTTTGATATATCTTATCTTCTAATTCTACTCATCTTTGTCTCCTGATGTCTAGCACATATGAGATAATTGCCTTAGTCTAGGTTCCTGGGTAAAAGAATCAAAGATAGAGAATTATATTTAGGAGGTTATTGGGTATTGTTTTTATGATCGATATGTGTAAGGGAAAGAAGGAGGCAAGATTAGACAAACCAAGGAATTAAACTGTTATGCATTTGTAACAAAACTCTCAGCTCATCCTATAGTCAGGGAGCTCTAGAGCTAAATGGCTCTTAAAATTCATCTCGTCTTGAAACGAGTTGGGAGTTGGAGATTTATATTCCTGCTTTGACTTTACAGGACCCATAAGTACTCTTGCTATCTGTGTCTTCTTTTATACTCTCTGATGGGTTGATTAACTTCTCCTTTTCTACTTTATGTCCCACTAATACTTGGGAAGTCATACATTCAGTATTTTTGATGGATACTTTCCATTTTTAATGTATATACTTATTTGTGTTTGAAGTTAATAAGTATCTCATTTCAACTCCCAATTGACACAAGGATGTCAGAACACTTTGTTTACCTCCTATCATAGCGTATTATATGATATTGTTCAGCACTTTACTTCCACTGTGTTTCTCTATACTAATTTTAGTGGTCATTGTGATTGCTGTTGAATTGGGTAGTTTCTCTAACATGTTTACCATTCATTAGTTCTTGTATTTCACTCTTTTTTGGGGGGTTCAATTTTTCATTTTCTTGATGTATCTCCTTTAGCAGTTCTTTCAGTGCGGATCAATTAAATATAAGTTCTTTCAGTCTTCCTTTGTTGAACTTCTTTGGTTTGCTCCACATTTGGATCATCATTTAGCAGATTGTAGAATTTTAGAGTGATAGGTATTTACTTTCAGCACTTGAACATATTATTCCATTTCTTCTGGCTTCTACTGTTGCCTTTGAGGAGTCTTCAGCTGAAATCCTCAAGAGGGACTTATTGAGAGCCACCAACCCTAACATTCTAAATAGCTGGGGTGGGGTGGGATGGGGGATGAATACCTCAATTCTAGATTAGGGATCTTTTTTCTTTAAGATTTTATTTATTTATGTATTTGAGAGAGCAAGAGCAAGAGTGCACACATGCATAAATGGGGGAGCTCGAGGGGGGAAAGGCAGAGGGGGAGGGAGAAGGACAAGCAGACTCTACACTGAGCACAGAGCCCCATGTAGGCTTGACCTGGGGGTCAATCCCAGGACCCCGAGATCATGACCTGAGCTGAAACCAAGAGTCAAATACTCAACCAACTGAGCCACCCAGGCACCCCTGGAGCAAGGATCTTGATGGCATATCATTGCTTACTAGAGTAAGCAATCTGTTATAAGGAGAAAAGTAGGGAAGGAAGAAAAGATGGAGAGAAACTCCAGCTAACTGTTTATATTAAGGTTAGAGCTTTGGTCATTTTGAAAAGACTCTTCTACCAGGAGTCTTTAGTGCAGTGACCAAATATTTTTTAAAATTCATTTTCTGAAGAGTGCAATATTATTTTCTCTCTCATTTCTAGTGCCTCAACCAGCCATTGAAGCAGCATAAGAATTAGTTATTTAAATTCTTATTTAGCAGAGGGTATATTTTATTTTCATACGCACTCAAAAGGAAAGGCTTATGATAACACTTGTAACCCCATTAAACTGAAAGGTTTAGACTTTAAGGAAAAGACAAGTTCCTCATTAGTGAAGCCTGGATAACCTCAGCATACTCAGTTTATTTAATTGTTCCATTCGGTCCAGGAAATTTCCTTGGAAGAAACTCTAATACTGGTATCTCATTATTTCTGTGAAGCAGAATGGGAGGAAATACTTCTTGAATAGACAGTGCAGTGGATGGCCACAGTGAAGTTACGTGACCAAGAGTTGTCATATTCTCTCTTATTCTGCGTTGACATTGTGCATATTCTATGATTGCTAACCATGAATATTTATTGAATGTTGCAGTATGTAGAGTTTATCTTCTAATTTATACCCCACTGCTTTCATAAAGGATTTGAGAGAGTTTATACAAACACATGATTTTTTAAAATTTAAATGAACTTGAGTAAAAGAAAATGAGAATCAATTAGTGTGAAAGTTAATACACAAAATGCCTGCCCCACAGCTTGACATAGTTAATAAAGACCTCATCACAGCTCTAGACTTCCTGATGACTTATGATAAGAGAAAACCTAACAGGTATGAAATTATGTCTATGCTTTAGATAATGACATGTAGCTATTTTCCTAGTACAGAGGTTTGCAAAAAGAAAACCATTGTGGATCTCCATTTCCAAATAGCACCTCAAAACTAAAAAAGGGAGAGAGAGAGATTGATATCTTACATTATCTAAGGTGTGATGCTAGAAATATGAACTTATATAATATTTTTACCCAGAAAATAGGAACTTAAAATCTGGTTAGACAAATAGGTAAAAAAGAATAAAAAAAAAAGGATAAATGGTCACTTTCCTGTTAAAATGGCAAATGGATAACAACAAATAATTTCCTTCACAAACCTCATGGAGGTGACAAACTATAAAATTATAAAAGCACTGCAAAACTTGAGCAAATACTAGAGGGTAGATGTAGTTATATTGAGAAAATTACTGTGGCTAAGCAACACTTCCAGTTCTATAACCCAAGAGTAAAATTGGAAAGTGTCTTTTTTATCCATTGTCACTTTGTATATTCCACTTTATAGATGCGTTGCTTACATCAAGAAAAGCTGATTTCTGCCATTGTATTTCCTTTGATCTTTCTCAAAATTATCTGTTTCTCTCTAACCATACTCATTTGTCCTTAGGTTATGAATTAATCTCACTTTGGTCACCTTTGCAAAGATGCCCTTGGGCGCCTGGGTGGCTCAGTCCATTTAAGCCTCAGCCTTCAGCTCAGGTCATAAACCCAGTATCCTGGGGCTGAGTCTCGAGTCAGGCTCCTTGCTCAGCAGAGTCTGCTTCTCCCTCCGCCCCTCCTCCCACTCTTTCTCTCAATCTCTCTCTCGCTCTCTCTCTCCCTGTCTCTCAAATAAATAAAAAAATAAAATCTTTAAAAAACAAAGAAGGATGCCCTTGTTACTTGTTTTACCACAGCTGCAGAATTACTGTTTCAAAAGTCTCAGGTCAACCTTCATAAGTTGAAACTCAACATGGCAACAAAAACTCTGTATATACTGTGGCTGCTTTTCTAATCTCATGATCGAGATCATTCTTTTGCAACTTGTGTTGTAATATAAATTTTCATGAAACTTTCATATTTCTGGGTCATTGTATATGCTTTTTTCTCTATCTGGATGTCCTCTCCTGTCTACATGACCATCTCCTACTTGTTCTTTGAATTGTATTAGACTGTTCCTTCTAAGAAGCATTTGTGATACCCCCATCTACATTAGTGTTCTTTTGCACTGCATTGCATTAGCACTCTACACATACTTCTAACAGTTAATACTCTCATAGTTCACAAATATGTCCATTAGATCATGACTCTCTAGTTTTTTAAAACTATGCTCTATTCTATAGAGTTTACTAAATCTGTGCTAGAAAGAAAAAGTAAATTCAGATTAGTATTTTAGCTCTGATAAATGGTTGGTGGCAAGGGGAGTTAAATTGGCCAAAACAAGATTTAGGGTTGGTTCTAGATTTGATATTTCAAGTATTCCATGATTACTTTTATAATGAGTAGTTGAAGGTAAATGTATTCTCTAATGAATAACCTCTCATTCATTTCATGCAGCTCTTTCAAATTCTCTTCATAGATATATTAACTTCTTGTATCAACTTTGGCAAGTCAGAAAAATTTCCTGCATATTCAGCTTTAAATGAAAGGGGCATGTTAGAGATCTCTTCTCTGGGTCTTTTTTTTTCTCTCCAAGCTCTAACAGTACCCAAGTAAGTTTCTGTAACATAACCATATCAGGTTATGACCTTTTATAAGATAATTTCAACATACTGCTTTTTAAAGTTTTCCCTCACTCTGAGTATGCCTTAAGTGTAGGTTTAGTTTGATAAAGCCTCATGTATTTACTAGGATTTGTCCACCCACATTCCAGGAAAGCATTATACAGACTCCTGAGGAATCCATGCTGCTTTCACAAAGCCTTATTGTTGCCATGAGGTACAGTTGGCAGCAGACACATTGTGGCAAGGTCAATATCTACAGGGGCTGAGTTTTAACACTTTGGAACAACTAAGGCTAAATAATATTTGGTTTTCGTTGGTTCTCATAGAAATACACTGAGATTAGGTAATTTGTATCAGGCTTTTTGATAAGCAATCCAAACCAGACTAGATAATGAAAAATCCTTTTTTCTTTTTAGTGAAAATATCTTATGGAGTATAAAGGTAGCAATTCAAGTGTAGCAAGTTACTGCAGATGGGATGGGTACATACTTTCTTTAAGGTGCTTCTGACTTCTGTTCTGGCCTATGTCATGCTGGCCTCCCAAGAAGAGAGGATTTCTCTTAATTTATTTCCTTCCTTTTTACTCTCCCTTTTCTTTTCTTTACTTCAGTTCCCTTTCATGTGGGTTTGGTAAGGGAATTCTTATTTTGGATTAACCAGGCTATTAGGATGTGTGATAAAATATTATCTTTTCATGAGTCATGCTGAATCAGCATCTTATAACTGTGTTTTTACCTAAAGTACTATAAATAAGAGTATTTTAAAAATTGCCTGTGTCTAGATATATATACCAATTTAAACAAGAAGATTAAGAGAAAAAAAAACCCTTTCAAATATAGATTTATTTTATTTTGTCAATTCAAAACAAACCAGAAAACAGTAAATTTTGTGTAGGGGTAGTAAAATAATCTAGGTTTACAAGTTAAATACACAGAATAACACCACCAATTGAATGATGATCTATCACCATTTATGTATTTCCAATTTGGGATAAATATTTTCTGAAAAAAATGGAGTAGTGACTAGACATGAGGATGAGATAAAGGAGCATTTGCTACTTGCCAAGCACTGCTATGAGTTCAGATTTAATGTTTGCAATATGTCTATATGAGCTATTTTTTAGACACATGTTATATAGAGGTACCAAATAAAAAAGTAGAGGTCTCCTTCTCTGAGCTTTTAATATTTTTTACTAAATATTATCACAGTGAACAATTTTGTGTGTATTCTTAGGGAAAGTAATGGGGTTTTTTGGATAATGCTTTGTAAGTAATGTCCTTTTTATATTTTCAAATGAAACCAAACTATTTGCCCCACACACCACCTTGATTTTTTGACTACTAAATAATAAATTTTAGACATTTTTCAATATTGGCTTATAGAGACATGTCTCATTCTTTTAAATACAATGCAGGGAAAAACTGAGAGCTTTCACCCTAAGGTCAGAAACACGGCAGGGATGTCCACTATCACCACTGCTATTCAACATAGTATTAGAAGTCCTAGCCACAGCAATCAGACAACAAAAAGAAATAAAAGGCATCTGAATTGGCAAAGAAGAAGTCAAACTCTCACTCTTTGCAGATGATATGATACTGTATGTGGAAAATCCAAAAGACTCAACCTCAAAACTGCTAGAACTCATACAGGAATTCAGTAAAGTGGCAGCATATAAAATCAATGCACAGAAATCAGTGGCATTCCTATACACCAACATCAAGACAGAAGAAAGAGAAATGAAGGAGTCGAGCCCTTTTACAATTGCACCCAAAACCATAAGATACCTAGGAATAAATCTAACCAAAGAGTCAAAGAATCTGTACTCAGAAAACTATAAAATACTCATGAAAGAAATTGAGGAAGACACAAAGAAATGGAAAAACGTTCCATGCTCATGGATTGGAAGAACAAATATTTTGAAGATGTCAATGCTACCTAGAGCAATCTACACATTTAATGCAATCCCTATCAAAATATCATCCACTTTTTTCAAAGAAATGGAACAAATAATCCTAAAATTTATATGGAACCAGAAAAGACCCCAAATAGCCAGAGGAATATTGAAAAAGAAAAGCAAAGCTGGTGGCATCACAATTCCAAACTTCCAGCTCTATCACAAAGCTGTCATCATCAAGACAGTATGGTACTGGCACAAAAACAGACACATAGATCAATGGAACAGAATAGAGAGCCCAGAAATGGACCCTCAACTCTATGGTTAACTAATCTTTGACAAAGCAGGAAAGAATGTCCAATGGAAAAAAGTCTCTTCAACAAACAGTGTTGAGAAAATTGGACAGCTACATGCAGAATGAAACTGGACCATTTCCTTACACCCCACACAAAAATAGCCTCCAAATGGTTGAAAAACCTAAATGTGAGACAGGAATCCATCAAAATCATAGACGAGAACACAGGCAGCAACTTCTTCCTAGAAACATTGCCAGAGGCAAGGGAAGCAAGGGCAAAAATGAACTATTGGGATTTCATCAAGATAAAAATCTTTTGCACAGCAAAATAAACAGTCCACAAAACCAAAAGACAACCGACAGAATGGGAGAAGATATTTGCAAATGACACTACAGATAAAAGGCTAAAATCCAAAATCTATAAAGAACTTATTGAACTGAACACCCAAAGAACAAATAATCCAATCAAGAAATGGGCAGATGGGTATTAAAGAGGGCACATACTGAATGGAGCACTGGGTGATATATGCAAACAATGATTCATGGAACACTACATCAAAGACTAATGATGTAATATGTGGTGATTAAGATAACATAATAAAATAAATAAATAAATAAATAAAATTTTAAAAAATGGGCAGAAGATATGAACAGACATTTTTCCAAAGAAGACATCCAAATGACCAACAGACACATGAAAAAGTGCTCAACATCACTCGACATTAGGGAAATCCAAATCAAAACCTCAATGTGATCCCACCTCACACCAGTCAGAAGGGCTAAAATTAACAAGTCAGGAAACGTCAGATGTTGGTGAGGATGGAAGAAAGGGGAACCCTCCTACAATGTTGATGGGAATGCAAGCTGGTGCAGCCACTCTGGAAAACAGTATGGAGTTTCCTCAAAAAGTTGAAAATAGAGCTACCCTATGACCCAGCAACTGCACTACTGGGTATTTACCCCAAAGATACAAATGTAGTGATCCGAAGGGGAACGTGCACCCCGATATTTATAGTGGCAATGTCCACAATAGCCAAACTGTGGAAAGAGCCAAGATGTCCGTCAACAGATGAATGGATAAAGAAGTTGTGGTATATGTGGAATATTATGCAGCCATTAAAAACCCCCAAAATCTTGCCATTTGCAACAACGTGGATGAAACTAGAGGGTATTATGCTGAGCGAAATAAGTCAATCAGAGAAAGACATGTATCATATGATCTCACTGATATGAGGAATTCTTAATCTCAGGAAACAAACTGAGGGTTGTTGGACTGGTGGGGGTGGGAGGGATAAGGTGGCTGGGTGATGGACACTGGGGAGGATATGTGCTATGGTGAGCGCTGTGAATTGTGCAAGACTGTTGAATTACAGACCTGTACCTCTGAAACAAATAATACATTATATGTCAAAAAAAAAAAAGAAGATAGTAGGAAGGGAAAAATGAAGGGGGGTGAAATTGGATGGGGAGACGAACTATGAGAGACTATGGACTCTGAGAAAAAAACTGAGGGTTCTAGAGGGTAGGGGGGTGGGGGTATGGGTTGGCCTGGTGATGGGTATTAAAGAGGGCACGTGGAGCACTGAGTGTTATACACAAACAATGAATCATGGAACACTACATCAAAAATTAATGATGTAATGTATGGTGATTAACATAATAAAATAAAATTAAAAAAATAAGCTTTGAAAGACATGTAATCAGGGTACAAATGAAATGAAAAAAATAAAAAATATAATGCAGTTCTATTTTATGGAAATGGCATATTTATTCAACAAATTCCATACTTAATGTGCATTTAGGTTGTTGCATATTTTTCCTACTCTAAATTATACTATAATAAACGTTCTTATTCATATATCTTGAAGTGCTTTTGTAAGTATATACCTAAAACAAAATGCTAAAAGTGCATTTGATGGGTCAAAGGATATCTGTATTCAAAACTCTGATGGGCATTGTTATTTGCTTTTCAAAATCGATATGGCAATTTTATGCTTCTCAACACCATTACATATATGTTAAATATATACCTGTATTTGAATTCTATACTCCAGAAGTTTTTTGAAGATCAGTGATCTAATAACCTGGTTCATGGTAAGAATCCAGCTCAGCATGACTCAAAACCCCTGTACACATCAAAAGGTACCTCAGTGTAGATTAGTAGAATTTGAAAAAAAAAAAAAAAACGAAAGGGTACATAATTAGGCAATAGTATCAATGTACTGAATAAATTAAATAATGTTAGTTTGTAAATTTCATGTTAGATTTTTTAAAATTTCTTGAGTAGATAAAAAATAAAATCTAAGGCAGGGTAAATACTAATGGGGAAATTTTCTTCCTGGGAGAATAAGGAAGAAATTGAATGGAGACATCATGAAGAATAATAAACAAAAAATGCATTATTTTACTTGCATTTGATTTTAACCAAGTACTTGGTGAGTTGCTTTTATGGTGAAGGAAGCATTATACTAAACCTAGAAATTCCAAGAAACCAAAGGAGGATTGTGATTCTCTAGAAGTTTACAGTTAAACCTTGAGGAGTCAAAAGACAGTTTAAGAAAATACCAGAAAAGACCCTACTAAATCCGTATGATTATCAAATAAATAGTACCATAAATAAACACCTAGGAATTCAGGTAAGGAGAGATGGCTTAGACAAGGGAATACTTTAAAGAGATGATAAGATTTGAATTGGGACTTGAAGAGCCTCTAGACTCCAAAGAGGCTGGGTGAACAGGGAGGGTATTCCTGGGATACAGCAAATTCAGTTACTTAATCTGAGGTTTCATACCAGTATTGTTTAATAAGTTAGATCCTTCAGAACTGAGTTGCTTAAAGAAACTCATGTTTCTGCTTTTAGTTTTTTTGATTCTGCCTGGGGCCAAATGCAGAGGGGAGTTTGTTTACTTTCTTTTCCTTTTTTTGTGCAAACACAATTTTGTGAAATAGCTTTGTAGATGAAAACTGGCAGAATTTAATAAAAACTTCAACTGTCTTGTTATCACAATATATTACATTGTATTATGCTATGTTATATTGTATATTTTATATTCCATGACTTCTTTTTTTGTCAAAGGACCTTGTGACTTCTTATCAGCAATGTTAGAATAATATCACATATATTTGGCTGATGAGAGCATAAGGTCAGCCTGAAATAAAGATAGGAAATCAAAGAATATTAAAAGGTTTTATCCAAGTTACCTTCACAGAACTCCAAATTTTTATCATCAGAGTCTTTCTTTTGGGTAAGAGCAAGGTATGCTAATTATGGCTCACTGTCCAAATCCAGTCCACCATCTACTTTTGTATAGCACACAGTCTAAGAATGTTCTTTACTTTTATTTTATCTTTTAAAGATTTTATTTACTTATTTGAGAGAGAAGGATGGAGAGAAGGGGGGAAGAGCAGAGGGAGAAGGACAAGCAGACTCAACACTGAGCAGGAGCCTAACCTGGGGCCGATCTCATGATCCTGAGATCATGACCTGAGCCAAAGCCAAGAGTCAGATGCTCAACTGACTTAGCCACCCAAGTGCCTAAGAATGTTCTTTAAATGGTTGGAATAGAATAATATTTTGTGACACACAAAAATTTTGTGATATTCAAATTTCAGTGTCCATACATAAAGTTTTTGAAACTCACTGCAACAGCAGAGTTGAGTATTACAACACAAACTGCATGACCAACAAAATACACAATTTTCATTATCTGACCCTTTACAGAAAAAGTTTGTTGACCTTTAGGTTGGAGGATGGATTTACAAGGTCACAGTAAAAAGTGCTGCCTCGGTAGGTACCAAGACAGAAAAGCAAGGAGCACATTACCATCCACACTAACAGTTTCCTGAATTTGTTCAGAAAAGGTACCTATGATAATCATCAGTGTTTTTGTCCCCATCTCCCATTAGCCCTGCTGCCTTCACCACAGCTTATCATCTCAGCTGAAAATCAAAAATATTGGAACCAATTTCCAATCAGCTCAAAATTCTCACTCTTAATTCTCTGTTTCAGGACTGAGCCCTTATCAAAACCTCATCTCATCAAAATCCTCCAACTTTCCAGATTTATTTTGGGAACTTCTTTTACTATTATCCCTTCCTGGAAAATCCCTATCCAAATTTCTTTACCTTGAATATGCTGAAAAAGGTTAGAGCATGAACACCCTAGACCAGAGGTTCTTTAAACCTTGTCCATGGACCCCTGGGAATCTCTGTAAGTGTTTCACGGTGTTTGTAAGATCACACTATTTGCATAGTAATACTAAGATGCTATTTGTTTTTCCACTGTGCATCTTTACGTGATGGTACAAAAGCAAGGATGGGCAAAACTGCAGGTGCCTGAATCAACATAGTAACACTAAATTATGTTAGCAGTCTCTATTCATCATCATCCATTCTCATTAGGAAAAAAATCCAGTTTCTCTTACAAAATTTCTGGATGAAGTAGTAAAAAGTATTAATTTTACTAAATATCAGCTCTTGAGACCATGCCTCTTTAATATTCTATATGATTCAATGGCTGTACACATAGAGCACTTCTGCTGTATATCAAAGTACGATGAGTATCTCCAGGAAAGCACTTGCGTAATCATTGGAATTATGGGATTATGGGTCCCTTTGTACATGGTACATATTTTTTACTTGAAAGAATGCCTGAGAGACTAACTATGGTTATTCATACACAAATATATGGAAGACATTTTCTCAAAAATAAACAAAATGAGACTGTCACTTCAAGGAAAACAACTGATAATGTTTGTTGCCTGTGATAAAACTCGAGCTTTCCAAGTGAAAATTAGAATTTTGAAAACCTTGTATCTGCTACCATGATCTTGACAGCTTTCCAATACTTCAAGACTTTTCTAACAAGCTCCATGATGATATTAGTAAATGTGATTTTTGATATTGCATAATGAAATGTGCTAATATTCAGAAGAAATGCACAACTTAGTGACCAGTACTACAAATCATGCATGGGTAAACTATTCTTTTGAAGTGTAAGACCAGTCGATTTTGATACAACAGATATGAAGAATTCATCAGTGTACTTTCATATTACATATTTCATCTAACCTTTAAGAAACTACTATTTGTAAAGATTTGCTATACTGCCACAATTATCTGAAAATTATTAAAATACTACTGATTTTCCAGCTATGTATCTTTGTGAGACCAGGATTTAATATGCTTCAACCAAAAGTATAAATCACAACAGATTGAATGCAGAAGCAGATATAAGAATTCAACTGTTTCCTGATGGAGTGGTGGGAGGGATGGGGTGGCCGGGGAGGGTATGTGCTATGGTGAGCGCTGTGAAGTGTGCAAGACTGTTGAATCATAGATCTGTACCTCTGAAGCAAATAATACATTATATGTTTAAAAAAAAGAAGAAGAAGAAGAAGAAAAAGATAGCAGGAGGGGAAGAATGAAGGGGGGGAATCGGAGGGGGAGATGAACCATGAGAGATGATGGACTCTGAAAAACAAACTGAGGGTTCTAGAGGGGAGGGGCGTGGGGGGATGGGTTAGCTTGGTAATAGGTATTAAAGAGGGCACGTTCTGCATGGAGCACTGGGTGTTATATGCAAACAATGAATCATGGAATACTACATCAAAAACTAATGATGTAATGTATGGTGATTAACATACTATAATAAGAAAATAAATAAACTAAAAAAAAAAAGAATTCAACTGTTTCCTATGACGCCAGACATTAAAGTTGCAAAAATGTAAAATAATGTGATTTTTCACTCTTTTTTAAAGAAAGTGTAGCTATATTTAGAATGTTATTTATGCAAATATGTTTATTGGGAGTTTACTGCTATTTCTAAATAAAGTAATAAATAGTAAAGATATTTTCAGTTTCAGTTTCTAATATGATAAATAAATTGAGCTATGACACTCATCAACAAAACCTCTTTGGAGTCCTCAGTTATAATTAAGATTGTAAGAGGTCCCTTAACCACAGAGTCTGAGAATCATTGTCCTATAGGTCAGAGAAAAGAACTGGAACAAAAGAAAATTATAATCACCTTGCTTAAAGTCAAGGTGAAAACAATTCAGCTGTGGTAGAGACGGTGAATTGGGGTTCAGTTTAATTTAAAACATATGTAGAGTCAGCCCCAGGAGAACCTGGACGTAAGGAAAGAGGGATATGGGGAGGGGAATATTCAAGAAATGTCTACATGGAGACTGACAGAGGGCTGTGACCAGGTTTGGGCAGGGTAGGCTCTAGGACGTCTTGTACTCTTGCTTAGAAGAAGGTGGTAAGTTGTAACCCACACTTTTTAAAAAAATTCCTGGGGTTGTAGATTTTTAAAATTGATATATAATTGACATATAAATATTACATTAGTTTCAGTTATACAATGTAATGTTTCAATATTTGTATATATTGTAAAATGATCACTATAGTAAGTCAAGTTAATATTTATCAACGTAGTTCCAAATTTTATTATTCTTAGAATAAAAATTTTTTAAATCTATTCTCTTAGCAATTTTGAAATGTACAATACTGTATTATTACCTATAGTCATCATGTTGTACATTACATTTCCATGACTTGCTGATTTTTAACTGAAATTTGGATCTTTTTGTACCCTTTCATCATTTTTCTCATTCCCCTTCCCTGCCTCTGACAACCACCAATCTGTTCCCCATACAAGTGAGATCACACAGTATTTATCTTTCTTTGTCTTATGTCACTTAGCATAATGCCATCAAGTTCTATCTATGTTGCTGCAAATGGCATGATTTCCTTCTTTTTTATGGTTAAATAGTAAGCCATTATATATATACACACACACACATATATATACACATATTTTGTTTTTCATTTCTTCTTAATATTTTTATATTATTAAGGTTTTTATTTTATTTCCAGTATAGTTATACATATAAACATAGAATGATATATTAGTTTCAGGTGTACAACATAGTGATTCAACAATTCTATACATTGCTCAGTTGTCATCATGATAAGTGCATTCTTTAATTCCCATCAAATATTTCACCGATTCCCTCCACCTCCCCTTTGGTAAGCCTCAGTTTGTTCTGTATAGCTGAGTCTGTTTCTTGGTTTCTCTCTCTTTTACATACCCTTCGTTTTGTTTCTTAAATTCCACATATAAATGAAATAATCCGGTATTTGTCTTTCTCTGACTTATTTTGCTTAACATTATGCTCTCTAGCTCTATCCATGTTGTTGCAAATGGCAAGATTTCATTCTCTCTTATGACTGAATAATATTTTATTGTGTGTATATACCACTTCTTTATCCATTCATCTATTGATAGACACTTGGGCTGCTTCCATAATTTGGCTATTGTAAATAATGCTGCAATAAACATAAATGTGCATATATCCTTTTTTTAAAGATTTTATTTATTCATTTGAGACACAGAGATACAGAGAGAGAGAGAGAGAGAGAGAGAGCGCATGAGCAGGGGGAGAGGCAGAGGGAGAGGGAGAAGCAGACTCCCTGCTGAGCCAGGAGTCTGATGTGGGGCTTGATGCCAGGGCCCTGGGATCATGACCTAAGCTGAAGGCAGGCGCTTAACCATCTGAGCCACCCAGCCGCCCTGCATATATCCTTTTGAATTAGTGTTTTTATATTTTTTGGATAAATACCCAGTAATATAATTGCTAGATTGTAGGACAGTTCTATTTTAAACTTTTTGAGGAAACTCCATACTGTTTTCCACAGTGGTTACACCAGTTTGCATTCCCACCAACTGTACACGACATTTCCTTTTTTTCAGTATCTTTGCCAACACTTGTTCTCTCTCTCTCTCTCTCTCTCTCTCTTTATTGTAGCCATTCTCACAGGTATTTTTCTTCCAATCCATGAGCAAGGAATGCATTTCCATTTCTTTGTGTCATCTTCAGTTTCTTCCATCAGTGTTTTATAGTTTCAGAGTACAGGTCTTTCATCTCCTTGGTTAGGTTTATGCCTAGATTTCTGTATATTGATTTTGTATCTTACAACTTGACTGAAATTTATTTATCAGTTCTAGTAGTTTTATTGTGGATGCTTAGGGTTTTCTACATATAGTATCATGTCATCTGCAAATAGTGAAAGTTTTATTTCTTCCCTATGAATTTGGATGCCTTTTATTTCTTTCTCTTGTTTGATTGCTGTGGCTAGGACTTCCAGTACTAGTTGTATAAAAGTGGTGAAAGTAGCCATCTTTGTCTTCTTCCTGATCATATGGGGAAAGCTCTGATTTTTCACCATTGAGTATGATGTTAGCTGTGGGTTTTTTACATACAGCCTTTATTATGTTGAGGTATGTTCCCTCCAAACCTACATTGTTGAGGGTTTTTATCATGAATGGATATTGTATTTTGTCTAATGTTTTTCTGCATTTATTGAAATGATTGTATTGTTTTTATCCTTTCTCTTATTGATGTGATGTATCATACTGATTGATTTGTGAATATTGAACCACACTTGCACCCTGGGAATAAATCCCACTTGACCATGATTAATGATTTTTTTCATGTATTGTTGGATTCAGTTTGCTAATATTTTGTAGAGGGTTTTTGCATCTATGTTCATCAGATTTTAGTATATGTGTTGCCGAAGTGAGCACTCTATGTTCATCAGAAATATTAGCCTGTAATTCTCTTTTATTGTAGTGTCTTTATCTGGCTATGGTATCAGGTAAATGCATGCCTTGTAGAATGAATTTGGTGGTTTTCCTTCCTCATCTGTCTTTTTTGAAATAGTTTAAGAATACCTCTTATATTTTTTTGGAATAGTTTGAGGAGAATTGCTATTAAATATTCTTTTAATGTTTGGTAAAATTCACCTGTGAAGCCATCTGTTCCTGGAGTTTTGTTTGGAGATTTTTGATTACTGATTCAATTTCATTGCTGGTAATCAATCTATTCAAATTTTCTATTTCTTCCTGATTCAATTTTGGAAGGTTATAGGTTTCTAGGAATTTATCCATTTCTTCTAGATTGTCCAATTTGTTGGCTTATAATTGTTCATGTTATTCTCTTATAATTCTTTGTATTTCTGTGGTGTTGATTATTATTTCTCCTCTCATTTATGATTGTGTCATACCTTTCTTTTATTTTTGTTTTTATTTTGACGAGTCTGGCTAAAAGTTTATTAATTTTGTTGATCTTTTCAAAGAAGCAGCTCCTGGTTTCATTGATCTGTGGTAATTTTTTTTTCCTATTTTGCTTATTTCTGTTTTAATCTTCATATTTCCTTCTGCTGGTTTTGGGTTTCGTTTGTTCTTTTTTGTAGCTCATTTATTGTAAGGTTAGGTTGTGTACTTGAGATTTTTCTTGCTTCTTGAGGTAGGCCTGTATTTGCCGCATCCCAAATATTTTGGACCACTGGGTTTTCATTTTTTAAATTTTCATGTATTTTTTCTTATTTCATCTATTATTTTTTCATTGACCCATTCATTGTTTACTAACATGCCTCCATTTATCTGTGCTCTTTTCAAACTTTTTCTTGTGGTTGATTTCTAGTTTCATAGCACTGTGTTCAGTAAAGATGGATTGAGGGGCACCTGGGTGGCTTAGCTGGTTGAGCATCTGACTCTTGGTTTTGGCTCAGGTCATGATCTCAGGGTCATGAGATCGAACCCCACATCAGGCTCCACAGTCAGCAGGGAGAATACTTGAGATTCTCTCTCTCCCTCTGCCCCTCACCCTGCTAACACACACACTCTCTCTCTAAAATAAACAAATAAATCTTAAAAAGAGAGATAAGATGAATTGAGTGATATCACTCTTTTTAAATTTTTTGAGATTTGTTTTGTGGCCTAACATGTGAACTGTTTTGGAGAATATTCCATGTGCAGGTGAAAGAATGTGTGTTCTGCTGTTTTAGAATAGACTGTTCTGAACATACCTGTTAAATCTGTCTGTTCCAGTGCCACTTTCTTCTGGTTTGCAAAATTTTTGCTGAAAAATCCACTGACAGCCTTATGGGGTTTCCCTTATATGTACATGTTTTCTTTTCTCTTGCTGCTTTCCAAATTCTCTCTTTATCACGATTTTTTTTTTTGTGCCATTTTAATTACTATGTGTGTTGGTGTGGACCTCTTTGGGTTGATTATGTTGGAGAATCTATGTCTCTCGGTTCTGAATTTCTCTTTCCTTTCCCAGATGAGGGTAGTTTTTAGCCATTATTTATTCAAGTAATTTTCGGCTTCCTTTTCTTTTTTTTTAAAGAACTACAGGATTACCAGTATTCTCTTTTTTTTTTTTAAGATTTATTTATTTATTTATTTATTTGACAGAGAGAGACACAGCGAGAGAGGGAACACAAGCAGGGGGAGTGGGAGAGGGAGAAACAGGCTTCCCGCGGAGCAGGGAGCCCGATGCAGGGCTCGATCCCAGGACCCTGGGATCATGACCTGAGCTGAAGGCAGACGCTTAATGACTGAGCCACCCAGGCGCCCCTCTGCTTCCTTTTCTTTCTCTTCTCTTTCTGGATCCCTGTAATGCAAATGTTATTATGCTTGATGGTGTCACTGAGTTCCCTAAGTCTAATCTCATTTTGCCTAATTTTATTTTCTCCCACCTGTTCAGCTTGATTACTCTCATTACTCTGTCCTCCAGGTTTCTGATTCATTCTTCTGGTTCATCCAGTCACTATTTATTTTATCTAGTGTATTTTTAATGTCATGTATTGTGTTCTTTATCTCTAATTTGTTCTTTCTTTTTACCTCTTTGTTACTGATATCCTCTACTCTTTTCTCCAGCAGTTACTTTGAATTCTCTATTAGGCATATTGCTTACCTATGTTTTACTTAAATTTCTTCCTTTGATTTTTTTCTTATTCCTTCATTTGGGGCATATTCTTCTGTCTTCTATTTTGTCTAACTCTCTGTGTCTGCTTCTGTGTGGTAGGAAAGACAGCAATGTCTCTTGCACTTGAAAGTAATAAGAAAAGGTCCGATAATGTCCTGCCATGCAGTGTCCCCTGTTCACCAGAACCTGGAGCTTCAGAGCTGTCTGCTTTGTGTGACACATGTGCCCTGCTATTGTGGCTGAGCTGCTTTTTTCTTCAGTCCAGTTGTCTGCAATGGCTGGCTTTGTCTGTTGTGGGAAATGTTTGGTTCCTTTGGTGTTAGTGGGCAGTCTGGGAACATTCTGGGCTTGAGTTGAGTCAGGCTAGATATTTTCCAGAGATACATAGCACCAAAGTGTTGGGCACTTTCCCTGTGTTGTCCCCTGAGACACTTCTGTTGGTGGGTGGGCATGCAGTCAGACCACTTCTCTCCCTCCAGCTCACTGCTGAGGCCTAACTCTGACTGGAGTGTGTGGTCTTTTCCTCTTGCTGGAGCAAGAGTCACTTGGAGTGGCATTGGCCCCTGAATTGGCTGCTTGCACACTGCCAGTACTACTTTGGTTGGGCTCCGGCCAAGAGAGTTTTGGAGAAGGTGGATCAGTGGAAGAACAGTGCTGGGGGCAAGATGCAGTAGGGGGTGCTGCTAAAATGCTTTGTGTGCCTGTGGTTGTCTATGGGAGGGGCCCTACAGCTCTGGGACTGAAGCAGCCTGTATGGCTCCCCAGAAGCATAGCATGGGGGTGAGTGGATGGTAGGGCTAAGGTTCTAAGCAAGCTTTGCATGCTGTTGTTCCCATGTGGGAGATCTTGCAGCACCTGGACAGAGTCAGGCTATCTGGAGGGGTAAATTGGTAGAAACAATGTGGAGAGGGGCAGGGCAGCAGTGTTAGCAAGTTAGGTTGAAAGTCCGGTAGGTGGCCATGTGTTTATGCTGGGGGGAAGAAGAGGGAAGGTGCCTGCCAATTCCTTTATTCCTGGAGGAGTTCCCCGGAAATATCTGTCCCTCTGGGACAGGTTTTGAGATTAGTAAATAACTCTCCTTCCTATATGCCCCCAAACACCTTTCAAGCTGCTGCTTGTTGTGCTGTCTCTTTAGAGCATGGACTCAGTTTTCTCTCACCCTCCAGGCTCTCCCAGAACTAAGCCTGCTCATTTTTTTTTTCTTTTAATGCCAGGTATTAGGTGTTTGGGTGGCACAGTTTGTTAAGCATTGACTCTTGGTTTTGGCTCCAGTTGTGATCTCAGGGTTGTGAGATAGAGCCCCCAGTAAGGCTTCACACTCAATGTGAAGTCTGCTTGAGAGTCTCTCTCCCTCTGCCTCTGCCCTTCCTGGTTGTGCTCGCTCTCTCATTCTCTAAAATAAAATAAATAAATCTTTAAAAAAATTCTAAGTTTTGAGTTCCACTGGTTGTAGGAACTTATGAAATTCAGGCTTTCTGGTTTCCAAAGCCAAATGTTATGGGGATATGTCTTCCCCATGCATGTTCCCTGTTGTGGGGGTCTGATTCCTCTCTCTCCTCTCCATGCCTGCAGTGTCTCTCCCTTCTGCAGACAGTCCTGTGTGTCCATTTAGTTCCCAACTGCATCTCTTCCCTTCTTACCCTCTTCAGTGTGGCCTCTTCTCTACTTTAATTATGGAGTTTATTTTGCCAGTGACCTGGGTTATTTACACTGATGTGAGTATTATCTAGTTGTATCTATAGGACAAGGTGAGCCTAAGGTTCTTGTACTCTTCCATCTTCCCTGGAAGTCTTCCCCTTTTTCCTATACCACATGTTCTTTACCCATTCATCCGTGTATGGACACTTAGGTAACTTCCATATCTTGGCTATTATATATAATTTTGTAATGAACATGGGGACGCATATATCTTCTTGAGTTAGTGTTTTAATTTTCTTCAGATAAATACCTGGAAGTGGAATTGTTGGATCATATGATAATTCTCTTTTTAATCTTTGAGGAACCAATATACTATTTTCCATAGTGGCTGTACCAATTTATATTTCTACCAGCACTGTGCAAGGCTTCCCTTTTCTCCACATCCTTGCCAACTCTTGTTATTTCTTGTCCTTTTGGTAACAGCCATTCTAACAGGTAAGAGGTGTTATCTCATTGTTGTTTTGATTTGTATTTCCCTGATGTTTAGTGATATTGAGTACCTTTTCATGTACCTTTTAGTCATCTGTATGTTCTTTGGAAAATTGTGTCCTCAGGTCCTCTGTTCATTTTTTAATTGGATTGTTTGTTCTTTGGTGTTGAGTTATATGAATGCTTTATATATTTTGGATATTAATCCCTTATCAGATGTTTGCAAATATTTTCTCCCATTCAGTAGGCTGTTTTTTCATCTTATTGATGGTTTCCTTTGCTGTGCAGTAACTTTTTAATTTGATGTAGTCCCACTTGTTTATTATTGCTTTTGATGCCTCTGCTTTTGGTGTCAAATCCAAGACAACGTTGGCAAGACTGATGCCAAAGGAGCTTAATGTATGTTTTCTTCTAGGAGTTTTATGGTTTCAGGTCTTACATTCAAAACTTTAAGCCATTTTGAGTTAGTATTTTTGTGTGTGGTGTAAAAGAGTGGTCCAGTGTCATTTTTTTTTCTTGTGGCTGTCCAGTTTTCCCAGTACTATTTATTGAAGAGACTATCTTTTCCCTATTGTATATTCTTGGCTCCTCTGTCATAAATTCATTGACCCATGTGTGTGGGGTTATTTCTGGGCTCTCTATTCTATTCCACTATCTATGTGTCTATTTTAATGCCAATGCCATAATGTTTTGATTACTATAGCTGTGTGATATACTTTGATGCATAATGCCTCAAGCTGTGTTCTTTCTCAAGATTGTTTTGGCTATTTGGAGTCTTTTGCGGTTCCATAAAAATTTTAGGATTGTTTTTTCTATTTCTATGAACAATATCTTTGGAAATTTAATAGGATTGCATTGAATCTGCAGATTGCTTTTGGAGTATGAACATTTTAACAATATTAATTTTCATGAGCACAGACTATCTTTCCATTTACTTATATTTCTTTAACTTCTCTTATAAATGTCTTCTAGTTTTCAGTGTTTAGATCTTTGACCTCCTTGGTTAAATTTATCCAAGATTTTTTTTATATGATTGTAAATGGGATTTTCTTAATTTATCTAATAGTTTATTAGTAGTATATAGAAATGTAACAGATTTTTGTATATTGATTATTGTAATTTTTTTCCTTTACTGAATTCATATATTAGTTCTAATGTTTTTTAAGTGAAGTCTTTATGGTTTTCTATGTATAATGTCATGTCATCTGCATCATTTCATCTGCATCATATCATAATTCTTCCTTTCCAATTTGGATACCTTTTATTTATTTATTTTTCTTGTTCGCATTTTTTTTTTTCATAGTACTTCTGGGCAGGCAGCTTTGGAAAACAGCATTTGGGGTCTCTCTATCCCTTTGATTTAGAGGAACCAAGTTTGTAGAAAACAATGAGAGCTTTTTTTCCCCCTATCCCCTAGCCACTGTAATGTGGTGAGTATACTCAACTTCAATGTCCTCTAAAGTAATGAAAACTCCAGGAATATTGCTTGCCCTTATATTTAACTCTACAACTTTGCTCATGTTTAAAATGTAAATAACATCATTTTATAATTAGAAATAAAAAGTTCAAATCAAATATATGATCAGGAGTTCTTGATTTCCTTTCTCATTCTTTCTCCCCCTTTTCCTTGTAATACTGCTCTTCTTCTCTGTTCTAGGGTAAATAACTTTGTATGTTGCCTCAATTCCTTTCATGGAATGAGGAAGACTACAAATAATAATAAAGTTAGCAATGCAAGAAATAACATTTTGTACATGAATTTAATCTAAACTGTGATTTTAGATTACATCTTTTCTATTTCCTATTTCCATCATACATTGTGCATTTTCCTCTCTTGATGTTGCAAATATTGTAGTTTGGTATTTTTTTCCAATAGTAAAATAATATGATGGTAAAAATGTTAAAAAGGAAAGAAGTAGAGGAAATTTTACATGAAAGTAATGCATTTTGGTTAACAGTACAACACTCCATTAATAATTATTAAGTGTTTATGAATTAACCTTTATGTTGTGACTTTGGTGATGTACTCAAATTGTGTTGCATATGAAGGTTGGCAAGGGAAAGATGGTAAAGGTACAAGCTTGTCAGGTTACTCAGAGGAGGAAGATTGGGTAGTAAAAGCCAACAAAAAAGTAAGTGTCTGCTTTCCTTATTTTCTTCATATATTACTCTTGTCCCATTTAGGGGATGACCAAGAAGACAGTGATGCAACAAATCCTGTGTATAAAACTTATGAGGAAGTAGAAAAGGCATGAACCATTGAGAATGATTTTGCATTCCTTTTAGGAAGAGGATCAGAAGATCATAATAAGTTCTGGAAATTATATATGTATATGTAATTGCAAATTGCTTAGCATAACTGACTAAACTTCAAATTTTTCTGTGAAAAATGTGTTCTTTTCAAGAAAATTTTTCATATTTTAGGGATCATTTGTAATTATTCTTTTTTATATCCAGCTGAAGCGTTGTGAAATGCTTCAGAGTTTGTGTATTGAACAATGTTTTGCACAAACCAGTAATTCACTTAGTATGCCTTCCAGGGAACTTGGGCACATAAAACTAGATGACTTATTTTCCTTTTACACTAAAAAGTTTTGTAGCCCTAGATAAGTCATATACCTGTCACATACACATGGTGTGTGTCTATTTGATGCCAACATAACCAGAAAGAAAATGGAAAAATTGGATCAAACTAGTTATTTATTAATTGTTTTATTGAATTCAACTTCTTCACATTTTCATTTACTTTCACTCTTTCTCTTACACACTGAAATAGGTTTAAACACCCAGTTTACGTTTTGGACTTCTTTTTTTTTTTTCCCAGATCACTCGTGACATATTTTACACTTTTAAAACTTTAAGAAAATAATTTGATTGACTTTATTTTTGCACTTAATGTACTTTAAAATATTTTAATGGATGACATTAAGACTGATTGATTTATATTCCTGAGGGTTTCTAAGCTGACAGAATTTCTTCCTAAAATTCAAATAAAGTTTGTATGAAACTATGTTGCCTATGCATCTGTGTGGGCTTCCTGTGTTTATGAATGGAGTTTTGTCCTATGGAGGTGGGAGGTGGAAAGTTTACACTTAGGATCACTAATGAATGCCTGGCAAGCCCTTGTGAGGTAACATATATCTAGGCAGATTGAAAAGTTTCTTTTAAAAAAATAAAGTTTACTCTGAGAAACAAACTGAGGGTTCTAGAGGGGAGGGGGTTGGGGGGATGGGTTAGCCTGGTGATGGGTATTAAAGAGGGCATGTATTGAATGGAGCACTGGGTGTTATACGCAAACAATGAATCATGGAACACTACATCAAAAACTAATGATGTAATGTATGGTGATTAACATAACAATAAAAATTATTTTAAAAATGAAATAAATAAATAATAAAAGGGGGAAAAACTAATGATGTATGGTGATTAACATAACATAATAAAATAAAATTTAAAAAAATTTAAACCCATTGTCATTTTTAAATGTTTTTATAGATTTAAACAATAAAAAGATGCAGAATTGAATCTGAAATCTCTTCTGTCTATCCCAATTAAACTGTGTTTTTTTTCAATTATGCTATTCTAAGTGCTTGGTTGCCTTTTATGCTACTAAGGTTTTGAAACCAACTAATTTTTTTTAAAGATTTTATTTATTTATTTGAGAGAGAGAGAGGACGCCTGAGTGGGGAAGGGGCAAAGGGAGAAGGAGAAGCAGACTACCTGCTGAGCAGGGATCCCAATGCTAGGTTCGATCCTAGGCCCCTGGGATCATGTCCTGAGCTGAAGGCAGACACTTAGCCTACTGAGCCACCCAAGTGCCTCTAGAAACCACCTTTTATAGAAAAATACCTAGCCTAGTTTTTTGTCATTAAAATGCTATTAAATCCTGTCCACTATTGAAGCTAAATAATTGACAATTAAATAATTTTAAAATATTATAATTGGCTTATCTTAAAGGAAGTTTTACTATTTCCAATCTAAAAATATTCATAAATGCTGATGTCTTTTTGAATGAAAAATGGTTGAGCTAATTATAGTTGAAATAATGCTCATAGTTTGTATGTGACCAACGCATTTGCTGCAATTGTTGACTTCTAAGTAGGTGGTTTTGATGTTATTTAGAGGCAAACTAAGACACATTCAACCTCAAAATCTTTAAATATCTAGAAGACTACTATATCCAAGTATGAAAGTAGTAGAAAATTAATTGACTTGGAGTCATGTGACATAGAGTCACATATATTTTGATTTTTAAAATATCTTTTTCTTTTTTTCCTTCCTTCCTTCCTTCCTTCTTCCTTTCTTCTTCTTCTTTTACTTTTCTTCTTCTTTTTTGTGTTTTAAATACACCTCTTGGAGCAAATGAATGACTTTTATGGGTAGTCATCAAAATAGTAAGTTCCCCTTTTTATAATGAAGACATCTAACTTTAATCCTGAGATATTTCCCTTCAATATAATGAAATATTTAACCAAAATTAACTCTAAAAGAAAAAAAAAAGGAAATCTGATTTGAATGGTAAGTACCAATCAAAAATGATAGAAAATTCTTAACAAAAAGTTGATAGAAAATTCTTTTAAAAAAAAAATTTATTTAAATTCAATTTAGTTAACACATACTGTATTATTAGTTTCAGGAGTAGTATTTAGTGATTCATCAGTTGCATATAACACCCAGTGCTCATTACATTAAATGTCCTCCTTAATGCCCATTTCCCAATACCCCATCCCCTAACTTACTTCCTCTCCAGAAAACTTTAGTTTGTTTCCTATAGTTAAGAGTTTGCCTCCCTCTCTGTTTTCATATTTTTTTAAAGATTTTATTTATTTATTTGTCAGAGAGAGAGAGCACAAGCAGGAGGAGTGGCAGGCAGAGGGAGAAGCAGGCTCCCTGCTGAGTGGGGAGCCCAATGCTGGACTCGATCCCAGGACCCTGGGATCATAACCTGAGCTGAAAGCAGCTGCTTAACCAACTGGGTTACCCAGGCGTCCCTCTGTTTTCATCTTATTTTATTTTTCTTTCCCTTCCCCTATGTTCAATTTGTTTGGTTTCTTAAGTTCCACATATGAGTGAAATCACATGGTAGAAAATTCTTAATATCAATTCTTAATACATTTATAACTGTTATGAGAAACTGAGTTCCTAGTTCTATTTAAGTATTGAGCCACAATTAACCAATTATTTATTGACTTTACAAAAATTAAAGAATTATATGGAGGTGCATCAATGTCATGTCACATATCCTAATATACCATTTTTGTTGTTGAATTAATTCTCTTACCTTAAAAATGATTAAGATACATAGATATCAATTACATATAATATTTTTAAAAACTAAAAATAAATATAATTGATAATGCTTTCAGTAGAGAATATGAATAACAGAGAATATTGCTCTTGGCATCATTAACTGATAACTGGTCAAGACTGGTCTTAAAGCTCTTTTTCTTTCTTCTTTCTTTCTTTCTTTCTTACTTCTTCTCTCTTTTTATTTTTCTCCTATAGTTTTTAAATATGCTTTCTGTTTCCAATCTTGTTTAGTTAATATCTCAAACTTTAAAAAAATATTTTTTTTACAGAATAAAATCAATTTGTATTACCTCAAGCAAAACCATCTTATCTTTATAATAATTTATCAAAAACATTTTTAATAATAAGCTGTTAGAATACTTAGACTTTAGGAAGACATCTAAAAGGTGTTATATTTTATTAATTTACTTAACTTTATTAGAAAGAAAAATTAAGCTTTGGCTAGTACTATCAACATTAACATAAAAATTTAATATATATTTGATCCTCAAATGTTATTGTACCCTGAACCTGACCATGCATTCTTTTACGGTTATTTTTATCTAAATCTTTGTTCCATAGGTCAAAATGGAAAGGTTTTGTAAGAATTCTGAAACAGCAGCTACAAATCTGTTGTTAAATTTATAATAATGAGAAACATATGGATAGGTCCCCTTGGGTACTAGAGTTCCACAATTCAGAGCAAAAAGGTGAGGATGGACATTTGGGAGCTTATTGCTGAGTTCATCACTTTTTGAAGACTAAGACAGGATGCCCCAAATCAAAACACGCCAATTTATCTTGAAATAGAATTTATTACAGATACAAAACTGTGTTAGTTATGTGTTATATGTGTTGTCTTGCAGGGTAGTCAACTACTTACATTTTCACAATTAGTTTTCACATTTATGTTTATCTCCTTTCTTTTGTGTGTAATTGTTTAACAAGTTGTTTCAATGATATGTAAGCCTTGAATGTAGCTGTTCCCAGCTAGTACTATTTTGAGATTTTAGGAGACTCAGCAAATATAACCTCTTTTGCCCTTCCTTAGTTAAAAATTTTAAGAGAGAGAGAAAGCAGTGAAGTTAGGTGGATGGAGTTCAATTATTCAACTGAATAAGGCTCTGTTTTCTGCAACAAAGATCTCCCAAGTCTTGGAACACCAAAACTGAACTTGCCCATCTAGGACAGGCTGCAATGAGACAAAACCTCTCTTAGGGCACTAAGAGAACAGATGACTACGAGCTCTCCTCTGGCTCAAGATGGAAAAGCAGAAGGGGCAAAGCTGTGAGTATCTAGTCCCTCCTCCCAAGCTCAGTGCTCTGGTCACCCACTCTATTTCCCTGGAGATCCAAGGGTGGAGCAAGAGGCCAGGGTATCCAGGAAAACTCCCCTTCATGTAATCAGACATTCAGGAAAGAAATAAGTCCCAAGAGGCTGCTTTACTTATTTTCCCTAAGTGTGCTCATGTTATCAAATAATTGTTTTTACTAAAGAAAATTCATTTATTAGCTAGTAAATATAATTTCCAATTTAATTAATCAAGGCATATAAAACTAACTGCCCATAGAGGGGATGATCAAGAGATAACCAGTGCTTCCACAAATGGGTTAATATTATTTCAAATAAAAGTGAAGAAATTTGGTGTATTATTTAACTTCCATTAAAGTGTTACTTAAATTTTTTAAATACTTCCTCTAGGTCTGTGATAATAATTACTACTTTGGGGGCTCTCCAAAGATCAAGGTATTATGGATTCCCCCTTTATTCTCTGAGGCAGTAAATCACTTCTTGTTCCTTTTACTCAATTCATTATATTAAATGTCACTGCAAAACAGGAAACCTTCTTATTTTGCAACTTGCACAATAAAGCCACATCTCTGGTGATAAGTAGTCATCAACCATAACATATGCTGAGTTCTTGTTTCAAGAAGATTCTATAAATAATAATATCAATACTGATAAATATTCATTGAGAGCCTACCATTTAGAAAACATTGTACAGGGCTCTTAATATTCACTCTGTAATTTATTCTCCAACTAAGGTTCAGAGAGTTTACATAAATATCCCATGACCACACAGCTTATAAGTAATGGACCCAGGATGTAAGCCCTAGTTTGTTTTATTCCAAGATATGTGCTGCTTTCACTCTACCACTGCATGGTAAAGGAAGAGCGCTAGTTCTCAATTTGTATAGGTATGAACTTCTATGCTCATTTATTGCATACATAAAAAAGGAAAGGTAAAACAATGTTTTCTGCTATGAAAGATTAAGAATTTCAACGTACAGTAAGTAAATTTTTCCCATCTCTTCTTGCTCACTCTTCCTCCCAATTTTTGTTAATACTCTATTGTTAATATACCTATTAGTGACAACTTTTGTAATTTTAAATACTACTTTTAAACTTATTTTTCTTGATCTATCAAATTTAAATGGTATTTCTTGATGCCACTTTATATTTGTGTAATGATTTCTTAGACAGATTTTTGTTTTCCCTGGTATTTCTAATTGCCTTTTTTTCTTAGTGACAAAGTGTTTGACTTCACTCTACTACTAAAATCATTCAAATGTTTAATTATAGTATTTGTTCAAGTAATTCTTCTTGAAGACATTCTACTTGGATTTAAATTAACTGGCCACTGCCAACCTGAAATTATTTTTCTTTGTAATCTTGAATTAAATCTACTCTTTCTTGGATACTGTTTCCTTTTTCCACATTTTGTTGGAGAATATTATGTAGGCTTTTTTTCTTTCAGGAAGTGTGTAAAAATAAACTTTCTAAGTCCTTGCACTTGTAAAAATAACTGTTTTTCTTTCATACTTTATAGTCTCATGGGATATAGAATTTTAGATTCAAAAATTTTGCCATTAGGACTTTGAAGGAATTTCTCCATTTTTTTTAACCTGTAGTGTTCCTGATGAGAAATCTAATAACAATTCAATTTATTTCGTTATCTGTAACTTGTTCTAGCTACCAACTTATATAGATTCTTACTTAGTTCTCTGTGTTTTCAGTTGTTGATAAAGAGTCTTGCAATCAGTTTCCTTGTTGAATGTCCTGATACTATTTGGATTCTCCCAGTCACAAGCAGTGCCCTTCCAGCATAACCTATCCCCTCTGATGCAGTCTTTCACCTATTTTTTCTGCTTTGTGACTTTTTATACTCTGGTTTATCCAACAGTTCTTCAATTTGAAATTCACCAATATCTCAGGTTTCCTTATGATATCCATTTTTATTCTCAGCACTGTAGGAAACATTTTTCTTTTGTAAATATTACTGTTATTTCAATGGGAAATTGGGAGGCAAGGCAGGTAATCAAGTATGCCTGGTCAACCTTCTTAAATTTGTATGGGTAGGATTTGGGTAATATCCAATATATAATTTCTAATACAATATTCAATATATAAATAATTTGATATATTATTTTGGTAAAAAATAAAGTGAGAATAAACATTACAAGATATCATCAACTGTATCCATCAACAACATCCAGCAATCTTAGATTTCCCAAACCAGTTAGGTTTCCTATTTGTCACATTTACAATTTTAAACCTTGTTCAATTCCTCAGATTTCTCTGACACCTCCCCAAGCATTTTAGGCCTTCTCCAGAGAGAAAATAAAATTAATTAAAAGTATTTCTTTAGCTTTTCATCCCTATATCTATACCTTGCCTGCATGCATGCCCATTTTTTTCTTCCTTCCATATATTACATTTGGAAAGGATATCCCTCTTCCTGTTCTACAGAATTATTCCCCTATGCCTTGGACCCCTTCATGGCCTAGTTCTACCACCATCCCCATGTTCTACTCTATCTGCAACTTTTTCTTCAAACTGCCTCCTTTGTATTAACATTTGAATATGCTCATCTACAGTCTCAACCAAGCCACCCTCGATTCCATATTATCTAACAGCAATAACTTGTATATTTCACATTACTTTCATAGTCATTTTCAAAAGAGTAATATCTATATTGTTTTCATTTCATCACTTCTGTTACATATATATTTATTTATTTCATATGTGTACTATAACATGTTTAAGTATGGTAATCTACTATACATGGAGTATTATAGCTTGCTTTTTTCACTTCACAATATCATTGAGGCAATATTTAAAAAAAGTTTTTAACAGCTGCAATGTATTCTGTTATATGGTTATAATGTAATTTATCTAACCAGTTTTTTATTGTTTGCCATTTTGGTTGTTTCTGGCTTATATTATGCAACATTCATGTAAAATATTATTGTCCATGTGTCATTTTGTGTGTGTGTGTGCCTATATGAAGAGAAAACTACTGAAAAGTAAAATTGGGTTAAAAGATATTCTTTATGTATATTCTTAATGTGAACAGAGATTGGCAAATTTCTCACTTTAGAAATTATTCCAGTGTCATTTCCCACTAGCAGTGTGTGAGGAAGTCTGTTTCTCTCAAAGTTCTAGTGGTGACTCTCTAGGCTTTCCTCTTCTTTCTTTTTTTCCTCCCTCCTCCCCCTTCAATCTCCTTTGTAGGCCTCTCTTCTTCTTTCATTAAATATTGATACTGGGCACTTGAGTGGTTCAGTCAGTTAAGTGTCTGCCTTCGGCTCAGGTCATGATCCCAGGGTCCTGGGATCGAGGCCCATATCAGGATCCTTGCTCAGCAAGGGAGCCTGCTTCTCCCTCTGCCTGCTGCTCCCCCTGCTTGTGCTCTCTCTTTCTTTCCAATAAATAAATAAAGTCTTCAAAAATTTAAAAAAACATATTGATACTTCTCAATCTCTTTCCTGGGCCTTATGATCTTCTTACTCTACATACTTTCCCTGTTCAATGTCATCTTCTTTCTTGGCTTTATTTCCAATTTATATCTTGAAGACCTCTAAGTCTATCTTCAGCCAGAACACTTTTCTGGGCCTTATGCTAAATTGTCTCTCAAAAATTTCACTAAGCTGTTTTTTGGTCATTGTGAACTTAATGAGTTTACAATTAGTCATCTTTCCTCTGAAGCTGTTTTGCTTTCAGTATATTTTAGCTCAGTGAATTATTGAAGCTCTAGACCTGACAGGAATCCTTGAATCTTGCGCCTTCCATGCACTTCCCCTTCAAAAAAAACCCTATAAAGCTCTATGTTCAGCTAGTTCTATTTTCCAAACATTTGCCAAATCACTGTTTTTCTACACTCTCTCTGCTATCACCCGCATCCAGTTCACCATTAATTCTTGTGAAATAATTTTTATGACCATCTAACTTATATCTGCCCGTAGTGTTCCTCCTCATCCAGCCTCCAAACTCTAGAGTGAATATTTATTTTTGTAAAAATGTGTATCTAGTAATCTCACATCCTTGCCTAAAATCTTTCAATAACATCCCAGTTCCTTAGGATAAAGTGCTTCTGCATCTCACACTACTTCAGTGTGAGACCAGACAAACCTAAACTTTAAGTCCTTTCTCATTTTCATGGTTTATTGTGCATGCTATTCCTTCTGCCTATAGAACACTCTTTTTCACCATTAAATTGCAGCTGAAATGATTACAGCTTTGTAATGGAGCTTGAAGTCTGGAATTGTGATGCCACCGGCTTTGCTTTTCTTTTTCAACATTCCTCTGGCTACTCGGGGTCTTTTATGGTTCCATACAAATTTTAGGATTATTTGTTCCATTTCTTTGAAAAAAGTGGATGGTATTTTGATAAGGATTGCATTAAATGTGTAGATTGCTCTAGGTAGCATTGACATCTTCACAATATTTGTTCTTCCAATCCATGAGCATGGAACGTTTCTACATTTCTTTGTGTCTTTGTCAACTTCTTTCATGAGTATTTTATAGTTTTCTGAGTACAGATCCTTTGACTCTTTGGTTAGATTTATTCCTAGGTATCTTATGGTTTTGGGTGCAATTGTAAATGGGATTGACTCCTTCATTTCTCTCTCTTCTGTCTTGTTGTTGGTGTATAGAATGCCACTGATTTCTGTACATTGATTTTATACGCTGCCACTTTACTGAATTCCTGTATGAGTTCTAGTAGTTTTGGGGTGGAGTCTTTTGGGTTTTCCACATAAAGTATCATATCATCTGCAAAGAGTGAGAGTTTGACTTCTTTGCTGATTCGGATGCCTTTTATTTCTTTTTGTTGTCTGATTGCTGTGGCTAGGACTTCTAGTACTATGTTGAATAGGAGTGGTGATAGTGGACATCCCTGCAGTGTTCCTGACCCGTGGGGAAAAGCTCTGTTTTTCCCCATTGAGAATGATATTTGCTGTGGGTTTTTCATAGATGGCTTTTATGATGTTGAGGTATGTACTTCTCTATCTCTATACTCTGAAGAGTTTTGATCAAGACAGGATGCTGTACTTTGTCAAATGCTTTTTCTGCATCTATTGAGAGGATCATATGGTTCCTGTTCTTTCTTTTATTAATGTATTGTATCACATTGACTGATTTGTGGATGTTGAACCAACCTTGCAGCCCAGGGATAAATCCCACTTGGTCATGGTGAATAGCCCTTTTAATGTACTGTTGGATCCTATTGGCTAGTATTTTGGTGGGAATTTGTGCATCCATGTTCATCAAGGATATTGGTCTGTAATTCTCCTTTTTGATGGGGTCTTTGGATTGGGGATCAAGGTAATGCTGGCCTCATAAACTGAGTTTAGAAGTTTTCCTTCCATTTCTATTTTTGGGACAGTTTCAGAAGAATAGGTATTAATTCTTTAAATGTTTGGTAGAATTCCCCTGGGAAACCATCTGGCGCTGGGCTTTTGTTTTTTGGGAGATTTTTGATGACTGCTTGAATTTCCTTAGAGGTTATAGGTCTGCTCAGGTTTTCTATTTCTTCCTGGTTCCGTTTTGGTAGTTAGACATCTCTAGGAATGCATCCATTTCTTCCAGATTATCTAATTTGCTGTCATATAGTTGCTCATAATATGTTCTTATAATTGTTTGTATTTCTTTGGTGTTGGTTGTGATCTCTCCTCTTTCATTCATGATTTTATTTATTTGGGTCCTTTCTATCTTTTTTTTTTTTTAATAAATCTGGCCAGGGGTTTATCAATCTTGTTAATTCTTTCAAAGAACCAGCTCCTAGTTTCGTTGATCTGTTCTACTGTTCTTTTGGTTTCTAGTTCATTGATTTCTGCTCTGATCTTTATTATTTCTCTTCTTCTGCTGGGTTTAGGCTTTATTTGCTGTTCTTTCTCCAGCTCCTTTAGGTGTAAGGTTAGATTGTATATTTGAGACCTTTCTTGTTTCTTGAGAAAGGCTTGTATTGCTATATACTTCTCTCTTAGGACTGCCTTTGCTGCATCCCAAAGATTTTGAACAGTTGTGTTTTCATTTTCATTTGTTTCCATGAATTTTTTACATTCTTCTTTAATTTCCTGGTTGACCCATTCATTCTTTAGTAGGATACTCTTTAGCCTCCATAGATCAATGGAACAGTATAGAGAGCCCAGAAATGGACCCTCAACTCTATGGTCATCTAATCTTCGACAAAGCAAGAAAGAATGTCCAATGGAAAAAAGACACTCTCTTCAACAAATGGTTTTGGGAAAATTGGACAGACAGGCAGAAGAATGAAACTGGACTATTTCCTTACACCACACACAAAAATAGACTCCAAATGGTTGAAAGACCTAAATGTGAGACAGGAGTCCATCAATATCCTAAAAGAGAACACAGGCAGCAACCTCTTCGACCTTAGCCGCAGCAACTTCTTCCTAGAAACATAGCCAAAGGCAAGGGAAACAAGGACAAAAATGAACTATTGGGACTTCATCAAGATTAAACCTTTTGAACAGCAAAGGAAACAGTCAACAAAACCAAAAAACAAGCAACAGAATGGGAGAAAATATTTGCAAATGACATATCAGATAAAGGGCTAGTATCCAAAATCTATAAAGAACTTCTTAAACTCAACACCCAAAGAACAAATGATCCAATCAAGAAATGAGCAGAAGACATTAACAGACATTTTCCCAAAGAAGACATCCAAATGCCCAACAGACACATGAAAAAGTACTCAACATCGCTCGGCATCAGGGAAATCCAAATCAAAACCTCAATGAGATACCACCTCACACCAGTCAGAATGGCTAAAATTAACAAGTCAGGAAACGACAGAAGTTGGTGCCGATGCGGATAAAAGGGAACCCTCCTACACTGTTGGTGGGAATGCAAGCTGGTGCAGCCACTCTGGAAAACCGTATGGAGGTTCCTCAAAAAGTTGAAAATAGAGCTACCCTACGACCCAGAAATTGCACTACTGGGTATTTACCCCAAAGATACAAAGGTAGTGATCTGAAGGGGTATGTGCACCCCGATGTTTATAGCAGCAATGTCCACAATAGCCAACTGTGGAAAGAACCAAGATGTCCATCAACAGACGAATGGATAATGATTTATATATATATATATATATATATATATATATATATATATACCACATATATATATATAGGAATATTACGCAGTCATCAAAAAAACATGAAATCTGTGCCATTTGCAATGACGTGGATGGAACTGGAGGGTGTTATGTTGAGCGAAATAAGTCATCAGAGAAAGACATGTATCATGTGATCTCACTGATGTGAGGAATTCCTAATCTCAGGAAACAATCTGAGGTTGCTGGAGGGGTGGGGGGTGGGAGGGATGGAGTAGCTGGGTGATAGACATTGGGGAGGGTATGTGCCATGCTGAGCGCTGTGAATTGTGTAAGAATGTTGAATCACAGACCTCTACCTCTGAAACAAGTAGTGCATTATACGTTAAAAAAAAAATGAAGATAGTAGGAAGGGAAAAATGAAGGGGGGAATTTGGAGGAGGAGACGAACCATTAGAGGTTATGGACCCTGAGAAACAAACTGAGGGTTCTAGAGTGGAGGGGGGTGGGGGAATGCGTTAGCCTGGTGATGGGTATTAAAGAGGGTACATATTGAATGGAGCACTGGGTGTTATACGTAAATAATGAATCATGGAACACTACATCAAAAACTAATGATGTAATATATGGTGATTAGCATAATATAATAAAATTAAATTTAAAAATCCGTCAAAAAATAAAATTTTACAACAGAAAAAAATTGTAGCTGAAATATCATTTCCTTCCAAAGATATTCCCTAGTTTCTATAACATGCTAGGTGTCCCTGAGCTTTCCCTATCATGGTAATGTAACATTTGATTAATAAGCACATGCTTAAAGGCTACATTTCATCTTAGAGTATATTTTTAAATACCAAGGACTATTTTGTTCTTGTTCATCAATATATTCCTTGGGCTTACTTAGCACAGTGTCTTGCACACAGTAAATAATCAATAAGTGCATAAAGATATGAATAAATGATTAATTGCATGTGTCTGTAGACACAAGTAAGGCAAAAAGTAAGACAAGAACATTAATTTGTTTTCTTAGAAATGTGAACGGAATCATGCCAATTGATGTTAGTACCCCTGTGATTCATTGCATGCATTTTCAGGATGCCTGGTTAATGGTATAGATGTACAGTCTGTGGCCTTAGGAGATAGTGAGACATCGGGCTCACTGTGGCTGGAACCCATGACACTATCCTCAGCATGGCAAAGTAAGGAGACCAATATGAATACACAGTCATGCATTTTTTCAGGTTTATTAAGGTATAATTGACATATTCAGCTATAAATGTTTAACTAGTGCAATGTATATAAAATTTGGTAACTATATGCAGAAATTCATTACTATGTGAGGGGTTAATAAATGATTTTTAACAATTATTGCTGCAAAGAAAGGTTCAAGAATTTCTATTACCAACTATTTTAGTAAGTTGTTTCTTCTGTACTCTATGCCGCTTGTAAAAAGTGGGAGTAAAAAATCTGAATTATTTGGCATTTACTGGGTAAACAGCATTTCATTTTTACACAAACATTGACATTAATTAAGTCTTCCAACATCTGAGATGTAGGTAAGTATACTGCTAACTTTGCAGAGAAGGAAATGAAATCACAGTGGCCTGGCAGATTGCCAGGGTCACTGAAAAAGTCAGTGTCGGGACTGGGAGTACTACTCAGGAATTTTTGGCTGTGATTCTTCTTTTCAACTAAACTACATTCATAAGGGAAAACCATATTGGACATATTTCTGTTTTTGTTTCCTATCAAACCTGGAAGGCTCAGTAATCTCATGAGAATTCCTGTTTCTAATCTTAATTTTATGACTGAGCACATCATAGTAAGCATAACACAAGCATTTCCAATGTCATACATTCATATGAATCAGAATTTTGGAAAATATTTTTACTTTCCATTCCTTTTTTCTCTTTTTTTTTCTCTTTCTAATTTTCTTTTTGCTCCTTAAAAATGTATTTCAACCCATGGAACTCAACCCTTCCAGAAAAGTAACTGTGATTATAAAGTGAAAGATGTTACACTAAAAACCACTTTGTAGTATATGATATTTTGGCCATATTGTGTAAATAAAAAATATAAGAAAATGCTTATCCATCTTTGAAAGAAAAATTGCATAATTGTTTAGTGTAAAACCTAGGTAATATCAGTCAAGTCAAATGTAAAACAGATCTACCCCCTTTTTCCCAATAGTTCTATCTGATTCATTCAAGTTTATTATAGACTGAGGTAAATTGTCATGAACAGTTTATGGCAAGTACTGAGGGAGCTTGGACTCTGATGTAGGGTGAGTTGGGCTCTAATTCTATCTACATCTACCACCAACATGCTGAGTGACTGTGGGCAAATCTTTTTTTGTGCTTTAATTTCATCATCTGTAAAATGAGGATACCAACAGTACCCACCTCGTGGGTAATCATGACGGTTAAATGACTTAATTTATGAGAAGCATTTAGAAAATTATTTATATTTAATAAATGTAACCCATTTAGAAAGATGCCTGGCACACAGCTATACTTTATAACTATCAGTTATTAATATTGTTTAAGATGTAATTGATATGTTTTGTATTTCTAAAATTAGTTTTAGGTAAATATTCTATATGCAAAAACACATTGAGTATGGAAGGGGAAAAGAAATGTTAGAGCAGGAAAGAGAGATGCAGTTTGGCAGAAGGCCAGGTTTCCATTTGTAGCTTATTTCTGTAACATTTCCATAAACTTCCCTTGAGTACAATGAAAAACTGTGTAAAGCCATACTCCTGGCTTTGAATGAACCCACAGCACAAGGGAATTTTCACAGTAAAATTGAAGAGGCTGGCTAAGAATGTTCAGCTACTTTTCCCTCACAACAATGAATACAGAAAAATGTAGGCATAACATTTTTAGCATATTTTAAAGTTGCTCTCAGACAGTAGCCAATTTTGATAAACATTTGCTAAGGGAATGGCAATGATGTCTATGCCTTACATTTTACTGGGCTGCATAAAACCTGATATTTGAGGAGGAATAGCCTTTACTCTATCATTTTAGAAATAAAGATAGCTGATGAAAGGTGCTTCTTGATAAACAAGAAATTGTTTGTAGGGTACATGCTTTAAAACTACAGCTAGATGCCCCAAAGCAGAATTTAAGGGTAAAAAAAAACCATATTTTTTTAAATTTAGTAATCATCTGTAGACTTAATACTTAGAAATACAGTTCCAAATTTTGGTTGCTAGTAAATTTTAGATAGCATTTGAAGCAAGGGCTGGAGAACAACCTGGAAATTAGAGCATTCAGTGTGTTGGTATATGTTACAAGTGTAGAGAATCATGTAAAAATACACTGATAAAAATTAGAGTATGTACTTAAGTTTATAACATTGTACAACTTTAGAGAAATCTAAATTTAGAGACACCATTCTGTCTGTATTAATCTGAGACAGATTAGTTAGTGTCCCTTTGAGTTTTTACATTACCACATAATAGTAGTGAAAAACATGGATTTTAGTGAGGTAGAACACAGTGTTTGTTTGGTGCTTAAAAAAATGCGTCAAACTGAAATGAAATTGGTCTTCGTGACACAGGCCTTTATCATGATTAACTAGAGTGGTTTTGCGGTGCCACAAAAAAACTGAAAATAACTGTGCCTTATTCAGCATTAATTTTAGGATTATAAAATTTCCAACAAAAATTTCTCCAGCATAGAAATTTAAATGATGAATTAGGAATGCATTGAATGATACCATGCTATTTTCTCTGGGGTTTTGCTTTTCAAACTTCAACTTCCAGATGGAAAACCCTACTTAATGAAATTTCTGGTTAGTGGATCTATGCTTTCAAAAAGCAGTTCAGGAACTACAGTTTTGTCAAAATGGCAATAGAAAAAAAATATCCTATAACAACTGTATGCAATTTTTAGGACAAAAATACAATTTCAGTGTTTTAAGTACCGTTCACATTTTTAGTCAGTTTGCAATTAAAGTTGAATAAATGCAGTTAAACATAGGAGTTGAAAGTAAATCTTATCTCTTTATGGAATCCAAGAAAAGAAGACCTTTTCTGGATATCACTATGTTAGTCATTATGTTAATCATTAGATAATTATTCTGTGCAGCCTAAAAAGTAAAACTACTTTCAGATTTTTTCATGTATTCTTTTCAATTGCATTAAATCAGCTAAATATCCATAGAAAATCCAATTTGTAGTTAGAAAACCTGACACTGTTTATACTTTTTTTCTGTTATCTTATGAACAAACATTGGATTAGAACCGGATCTCTTTTGAAGCATCTTATTTTAATTTCATATAATAGGTTAGGTGGTCTGTGGATCAGAACTGTTAACTTCATATCTTGGTAATTCAGGATCTTGGGCTGCATCCCTGATTTTCTGAATCAGGATCTGTTTTAACAGATTCCCCCTAAAGTTTGAGAATCGCTACTCTGAGTAGCACCTACAAGAGTGCCTGGCTCATAATAGGTGCTTAATAAGTGTGTTGATCAGCTGGCTGACTACGTGAATAAATGATTTCATGGGAAACTGGTCATTAAGAGAGTTTGAAACAAAAAAGTAACAGCAATAGACTTCAGTGAAATATTCTAATCAGTGCATAAAATTTGGTATTTTATCCTGAGATAACCTAAGTAGATACATTGTTAATTCTCAAGGAAAAGCACAGTTGTTTAAAGCTGTCTTATCATGAATGAAGTGGGAGTTCTCTTATAGAGTCTGAGACTGAAAGTCATTTTCTAATGACTCTGGGAGGAGGGAAAGAAGGAAGAAACCCTAGATGGACTTTAAGAGATATCTCTAAGTAGAATTTTTATCTTTGTAGTTGCATAACTGAAAAACTTTGGCAAATTTTTGCATGTTTTTTCTATCAGGGCAGTGATGAAGTCTTAAAATGGATTATGTGATGATAATCAATGCAGTGAATCAATATTAATGTATTGTTTTCACCTGTATGTTAAAAATGACCCTCCCAAATCTCCTTTAGTAAAGCACATACTTTGAGCAGCTTTTCCTGTGGGAAGAATCTCTAAGTGCTGATGCTGGCCTCTTCTCCCAGCTTCTCTCCTGAGATACATAGCCCAACTAGGGGGACAGTCTCGTGGTGGAGCAGCATGTAGCCAACTGGCCACTAGGGAAGTCAGAGCCATGGCTGAGGCCTCTTTAGCACTGTACTCCTAGGAGCCTGACTCTCTTGGGCTAAAAAAGAGTTTTCTCTACTGAATGGAGGATGTAAAATAGTACTTACAATGAAACACTGTTGTGAGCACCCTTATTTTTTAAGGTTAGCTTATGTCTGAAGACAATAGAATTAGTCAGTGATTCACAGAGACATCAAAAATTTACCAACTGGCATTTTATGGCATGATAACATGTTCATGATTAAGGAAATTTCTTGATTCTATTTCACTAAAATGAAGTCTGTTTTTGCAGGGTGAAAGATTTTTCAAAAAGTTTCTTTGTCGTAATAATCTTATACTAAATGCCTTATTTAAAAATATAGGCTCTTGTGGGAATCTGATAAAATACTTATATTATTGTACTATCCATGTCTTCTCTTAAACTGGAAGCCAAAATGTATCAAAATATTTATAGAGAAAAAAATAAAGATTTCTGTTTTGGAAATTAAACAAAACAAAACACACATATAACATATAGCTTAGATGCCATCAATGTGTAGCTGCTACAGAAAATAAAGTCTTGCATTTTGAATTTGATTCTCCAAATAAGATGTTTGGGTATAGCTTTTCCTTAATTAGTGCCTGTGTGCAACCCTGTGTTACATTCCTTGTTAGTGATGCACATTTTTCACTTTCATCCCTCCCTGTCACCAGGTTTCCCCCCAGCCCAAGAAGTTCCTGGAGGGGAAGGTTTTTTGCAGCAATCACTTTGTTCATTCAGGCATTGTGCCATGTCTTTGCTCAGCTTTTTTTATGCATCATTTTAGTTAATATTCAAAATGTCTCTATATTTTTATGAAAGAGGAAACTAAGGATTAGTGGGGAAGGTAATGTGTGCAAAGCTCCCCAGCTGTTATGTGGCAGAGTTGAAGATGATACTTATACCCAGTCTCTCTGACTTTAAAATCTCCATCCCATCCTCTTTATGTCCACAGCATCTCTACAAACCAAAGATACCCCTTTCTATTCCAGAAGTTAAGGTGGTTTTAGGTTCATCTGTACCCATTATTGAAATGGCAAGTAAATGCTATTTGGTAAATATTTTACTATGTCCAAAGCTAATTCCATTGATTTTTAGAAGAGAATAATCAATAGCATTCATCTGCATAGCTGTTGTTGAGGACCTGCTGTACTCCAGGGCTGGGCTGGGTACATAAAAAACTACAAGGAAGAATCAAACAGCCTAATGGGGAAATGCATATGTTAATTGATATGGTGATCAATACTATGATTTTAAACTACAAAACAATGGCTATGGAAACATAGTGGAAGAAGTGACTAACTTTGCCCAGGTCATCCTGGAATATTGTAGAGGGAAATTAAAATCAGAACCATGACTTGAAGGATGAAATGGCATTTCCAGAGTAGGTAAATGAGGGGGACAGTTTGAGAGAGTGGCACGCACAAGATGTGAAGGTCTAAACAGGTGGTAAATTGGGGGAACTATAAATAGCTTAATCCCAGAAGGATTAAGCTTTATTCCAACTTTCAGATCATTCACAGATAATTTAGCTGAATAGTCTAGGCTTGGTTAATTTGAACAGAAGAAAGGATATATTTTGATTCGGGGTGGGGGGTAGGGGTAGGCCTGGTTGGAGAAGAAGGATTAATACTTGGAGAGTTCCAGAGAAGAGAGGAAGCTATTGGACAGAAGCTCTTAGCTTGTTATGCAAATTACTTACAGAGATAGTACTAGCTGGAGCCAATTCCTGAATTGCAGCAACAGGATTAATCTGATCCTTGTAGATCTTCTCTCTTTTAGTTTGTTGTCCACTGAGAAGTTTTCCTTGTTTGTGTAAACTTCAGAATTCAGCTCACACCTGTCTCAATAAAAGGTCTCTAAGAAGGAAGGGGAAAAATTTAGGGAGTCTGAGAAAGGGAATCTTTCCAGTTTATTTCTCCCTTATGACTTCATAAATACTCAGTTTGATTACATAAAGGTGATACTAATTATATTAAAAAATGAATCACCAAAATCTGTAAGATGCTAGCAGTGTTCAAGCTAAACCTTCTATTGCATCATTTCATTTGGCTCCCTTATTAACCCTTTAACATAGAACTAGGTTTATCTCCCATTTTCCAGAAACTGAGTCCCGGAGAGTTTAAGAGACATACCCAGATTGTGCAGTTTGTCAGTAACAGAGCTGAAATTTGAACTTGAGCCTGACTGGGAGTCCAGAGCAAATACATTTTACTATCTTGCATGAGGCTGACTCTCATTTATCTCCAATTACCCGGTAGCCCAGTAACAATTCTCCAATACAATTAAATAAACATTCAACTAATCAATTATTTTGTATCATACTAAATTTGTTTCACACAGTTTCACAAGTTTTCACAGTTTCACATCACTTTCACAAGTTTTGCTCACTTTGCATGGTTGAGCAAATAGAATTTAAATAAGTTGAAAGCAACATTGGTTACAGTGGACAATTTATGACTTTGTCCAGGTTTCTATAGTTTAGAAACTGGAAGCAGCCCTGTACTCAGAAACCTTTTCAGTGTTTGAAAAGAGGCATATATAAAATGCCATTACTTTGTCTAATCATGAGTGGAAATAACCAGGATGAACCTTGATAGAACAGTGTGTTTTAGGTATAGAATAGAATACTTTGGAGTACCAAGTTAATCCTGTGGCCATGTAGCTCTCCCACAGAACTCCTGTTCATTTGCTGGCTTAAATGTAGAATAATAGTGCAGGGTTCTTAAGTTTCCATCACTAGGTTTCTGGAAACTAATTTGGATAAAATAAGAACATTTTCATGTATTTCCCAAAAAGGAGAAAGTTAGATATTAACTATTTAAAGGACTCATATTTATATTTGTTTTTAAAATTATTTTTCCATTTAAAATTTGTTTTATTATACATCCTTGATATTTTCCCACATTTCCCCATAGGTTCTTCATCAAAATTTGACAATATTTATTTTTACTGGCATATGCTGTTTTTTAAAAAATCATGACAGTAGTAAAAGAGAAAATGTTTTGTAAGTCTGAACTTTATGAATGCCTGAGGAAAATTTTCAGGACAGTCTACCTCCGTCTTTAATTGAAAAAGCATAACTCCTAGATTATATGGACTTTAAGGATCAGCTTGTCAGAAAGTCTTGAAGAAAATTTACCATTTTCTTATTGTTCAGGGCCACTTGAACTGTAAAGACTGATAGAACAGTATTTATTTGCACAACAACGTGAAGTGATCTAATCGGAGAGAAAGCTAGCACTTCAGGACAGCCCTGCATGAAATATTTCAATATTAAAACCAAACTTTAGTATACCTGTTTATATGAACTAAATATACATATGTATTTATATTTTACATATATTTAATTAAATAAATAAATATGATATCATTTATATCAGTTTAAAAAGTAAACTTTAGGTTTTATTTTGCCACAAACTCTAAAACAATAATCTGGGAGAGTAACTCAGTTTTTCTCCATTCACTATGGTTTGCAGATAATTTTTAATTATCTGAACTGATGGTTTTTTGTCCTGAGAAGGAGTCCCAGTTATTTTAAAGATGTATCCTGGATGTTTATTTACCTCTGAATTTTATCCTATACTTTAATCAGATTCCTTTTGGAAACCTGCTTTAAATATACTAACATCAAAATATCTTGTTGTGGGGTAAACATTGCTTTTGTAACAAGATCAGTGGATTTGATTCCTAATTCTGCTTCCATATTGAAAGATGTGGGCATGCTTTAATGAAAAGAATGTACCTAATATCTGTTTTGGTGGATAGAATAGAACCCTTTATATTCTAACAAAAAGACATTCAATAGCTCCGTTAATCTAGGGTTTGTTCTATAGTCCTAAATCTACAAACTCTGCCAATTTTGAACATCATAAGTAAATAGAAGTCCAAAGACACTCTAATTCTTAAACAGTCTGAAGCCAAGAAAAAGAACACAAGTGAAAAGGAGCCAAACGCCAACATAATTATATATCCAGTGTTCTATATGTTTTGGATTTGGAATGAAGCTGCTTCACAATCCACTCAGGGAAGCTTTACAGCTTGAAGTCCATCCTAAGCACCATTTCCTGTATCTATGCTGGATCTATGCCTACCCTTTGCAGCTTAGCTGGTAGAGAGAAGTGAGTTTCCTAACAACTTAATTTTTAGGCTAAAGCTATATTTATCATCTGTGAATCAGAAACTGACAGCAATGACAAGAATTTCCTCATCTATCTGCATTTTTATTCAGGTCTTTTAAGAATAGCTCTGCCACATTTTAAAAATTTCAGCAGCAGTAAGATACACAACATACACATCTATCTATCAATCTATGATCTATCCATCCAACATCTAGATAATTGAGATAATATATTTGAAATCAGAAATTGGTGAAAAGAGACCATATATTTTTTACTCTGAATTAATATAAAGAAAATGTTATGCTTAACATTCCTGAACATAGATATTCAATTTATACATATCTCTTATTAAGGTTCATCTTCAATAAGTAAAACACTAATATACCTCGATATTGCATTCTTCTGGGAGGTTAATTCAGTTAACATCATAATATTGTGAGACTCTAAATCAGTTCATCTTCTTTTTAATTTTTATTGTTATGTTAATCACATCATTAGTTTTTGATGTAGTGTTCCATGACTCATTGCGCATAACACACAGTGCTCCACGCAGAATGTGCCCTCTTTAATACCCATCACCAGGCTAACCCATCCCCCCACCACCCCCAGAACCCTCAGTTTGTTTTTCAGAGTCCATTGATTCTGATGGTTCGTCTCCCCCTCTGACTTACTCCCCTTCATTCTTCCCCTCCTGCTATCTTCTTCTTCTTTTTCTTTTTTCTTAACATATGTTGCATGATTTGTTTCAGAAGTACAGATCTGTGATTCAACAGTCTTGCACAATTCACAGCGCTCACCATAGCACATACCCTCCCCAATGTCTATCACCCAGCCATCCTATCCCTCCCACCACCCACCAGTCCAGCAAAACTCAGTTTGTTTCCTGAGATTAAGAATTCCTCATATCAGTGAGGTCATATGATACATGTCTTTCTCTGATTAACTTATTTCACTCAGCATACACCTCCAGTTCCATCCATGTCATTGCAAATGGCAAGATCTCATTCCTTTTGATGGCTGCATAATATTCCATTGTGTATATATACCACCTCTTCTTTAGCCATTCATCTGTCGATGGACATCTTCGCTCTTTCCACAGTTTGGCTATTGTGGACATTGCTGCTATAAACACTGGGGTGCACATACCCCTTCAGATCCCTACATTTGTATCTTTGTGGTAAATACCCAGTAGTGCAATTTCTGGATCGTATGGTAGCCCTATTTTCAACAGTTTGAGGAACCTCCATACTGTTTTCCAGAGTGGTTGCACCAGCTTGCATTCCCACCAAAGGTGTAGGAGGGTTCCCCTTTCTCCGCATCCCCGCCAACATCTGTCGTTTCCTGACTTGATAATTTTAGCCATTCAGACTGGTGTGAGGTGGTAGCTCACTGAGGTTTTGATTTGGATTTCCCTGAAGTCGAGCGATGTTGAGTACTTTTTCATGTGTCTGTTGGCCATTTGGATGTCTTCTTTGGAAAAGTGTCTGTTCATATTTCTGCCCATTTCTTGATTGGATTATTTGTTCTTTGGGTGTTGAGTTTGATAAGTTCTTTATAGATTTTGGATACTAGCTCTTTATCTGATATTTCATTTGCAAATATTTTCTCCCCTTCTGTTGGTTGTCTTTTGGTTTTGTGGACTGTTTCTTTTGCTGTGCAAAAGCTTTTTATCTTGATGAAACCCCAATAGTTCATTTTTGCCCTTGGTTCCCTTGCCTTTGGCAATGTTTCTAGGAAGAAGTTGCTGTGGCTGAGGTCGAAGAGGTTGCTGCCTGTGTTCTCCTTTAGGATTTTGATGGACTCCTGTCTCACGCTTAGGTCTTTCAACCATTTGGAGTCTATTTTTGTGTGTGGTGTAAGGAAATGGTCCAGTTTCATTCTTCTGCATGTGGATGTCCAATTTTCCCAACACCATTTGTTGAAGAGACTGTCTTTTTTCCACTGGACATTCTTTCCTGCTTTGTCAAAAATGAGTTGACCATAGAGTTGAGGGTCCATTTCTGGGCTCTCTATTCTGTTCCATTGATCTATGTGTCTGTCTTTGTGCCAGTACCATACTGTCTTGATGATGACAGCTTTGTAATAGAGCTGGAAGTCCAGAATTGTGATGCCGCCAGCTTTGCTTTTCTTTTTCAACATTCTTCTAGCGATTCAGGGTCTCTTCTGGTTCCATACAAATTTTAGGATTATTTGTTCCATTTCTTTGAAAAAAGTGGATGATATTTTGATGGGGATTGCACTGAATGTGTAGATTGCTCTAGGTAGCATTGTCATCTTCACAATGTTTGTTCTTCCAATCCATGCGCATGGAAAGTTTTTCCATTTCTTTGTGTCTTCTTCAATTTCTTTCATGAGTATTTTATAGTTTTCTGAGGGCAGATCCTTGGCCTCTTTGGTTAAATTTATTCCTAGGTATCTTATGGTTTTGGGTGCAGTTGTAAATGGGATCGACCCCTTGATTTGTCTCTCTTCTGTCTTGTTTGTGTATAGGAATGCCACTGATTTCTGTGCATTGATTTTATAGCCTGCTACTTGACTGAATTCCTGTATGAGTTCTAGCAGTTTTCGGGTGGAGTCTTTTGGGTTTTCCACATACAGAATCATATCATCTGCAAAGAGTGAGAGTTTGACTTCCTCTTTGCCGATTTGGATGCCTTTGATTTCTTTTTGTTGTCTGATTGCTGTGGCTAGGACTTCTAATACTATGTTGAATAGCAGTGGTGAGAGTGGACATCACTGCCGCGTTCCTGACCTTAGGGGAAAAGCTCTCAGCTTTTCCCCATTGAGAATGATATTCACTGTAGGTTTTTCATAGATGGCTTTTATGATATTGAGGTATGTACCCTTTATCCCTATACTCTGAAGAGTTTTGATCAAGACAGGATGCTGTACTTTGTCAAATGCTTTTTCTGCATCTGAGAGGATCATATGATTCTTGTTCTTTCTTTTGTTAATGTATTGTATCACGTTGATTGATTTGCAGATGTTGAACCAACCTTGCAGCCCAGGGATAAATCCCTCTTGGTCATGGTGAATAATCCTTTTAATGTACTGTTGGATCCTATTGGCTAGTATTTTGGTGAGAATTTTTGCATCCATGTTCATCAAGGATATTGGTCTGTAATTCTCCTTTTTGATGGGGTCTTTGTCTGGTTTGGGGATCAAGGTAATGGCCTCATTAAATGAGTTTGGAAGTTTTTCTTCCATTTCTATTTTTTGGAACAGTTTCAGGAAAATAGGTATTAAATCTTCTTTAAATGTCTGATAGAATTCCCCTGGGAAGCCGTCTGGCCATGGGCTTTTGCTTGTTGGGAGATTTTTGATGACTGCTTCAATTTCCTTACTGGTTTTAGGTCTGTTCAGGTTTTCTATTTCTTCCTTGTTCAGTTTTGGTAGTTGATACATCTCTAGGAATGCACCCATTTCTTCCAGGTTATCTAATTTGCTGACATAGAGCTGCTCATAATATGTTCTTATAACTGTTTGTATTTCTTTGGTGTTGGTTGTGATCTCTCCTCTTTCATTCATGATTTTGTTGATTTGGGTCATTTCTTTCTTCTTTTGGATAAGTCTGGCCAGGGGTTTATCAATCTTGTTAATTCTTTCAAAGAACCAGCTCCTAGTTTCGTTGATCTGTTCTACTGTTCTTTTGGTTTCTAGTTCATTGATTTCTGCTCTGATCTTTATTATTTCTCTTCTCCTGCTGGGTTTAGGCTTTATTTGCTGTTCTTTCTCCAGCTCCTTTAGGTGTAAGGTTAGGTTGTGTATTTGAGACCTTTCTTGTTTCTTGAGAAAGGCTTGTATTGCTATGTACTTTCTTCTTAGGGCTGCCTTTGCTGTATCCCAAAGATTTTGAACAGTTGTGTTTTCATTTTCATTGGTTTCCATGAATTTTTTAAATTCTTCTTTAATATCCTGGTTGACCCATTCATTCTTCAGTAGGATGCTCTTTAGCCTCCAGGTATTTGAGTTCTTTCCGACTTTCCTTTTGTGATTGAGTTCTAGTTTCAAAGCACTGTGGTCTGAAAATATGCAGGGAATAATCCCAATGTTTTGGTACCGGTTGAGACCTGATTTGTGACCTAAGATGTGATCAATTCTGGAGAATGTTCCATGGGCATTAGAGAAGAATGTATATTCCGTTGCTTTGGGATGGAATGTTCTGAATATGTCTGTGAAGTCCATTTGGTCCACTGTGTCATTTAAAGTCTTTATTTCTTGTTGATCTTTTGCTTAGATGATCTGTCCATTTCAGTCAGGGGGGTGTTAAAGTCCCCCACTATTATTGTATTGTTGTCAATGTGTTTCTTTGCTTTTGTTATTAATTGGCTTATATAATTGGCTGCTCCCATGTTAGGGGCATAGATATTTACAATTGTTAGATCTTCTTGTTGGATAGACCCTTTAAGTAGTATATAGTGTCCTTCTTCATCTCTTATTACAGTCTTTGTTTTAAAATCTAATTTGTCTGATAAAAGGTTTGCCACCCCAGCTTTCTTTTGGTGTCCATTAGCATGGTACATGGTTTTCCACCCTCTCACTTTCAATCTGGAGGTGTCTTTGGGTCTAAAATGTCTCTTGCAGACAGCATACTGATGGGTCCTGTTTTTTAATCCAGTCTGAGAGCCTGTGTTTTCTGATTGGAGCATTTAACCCATTTACATTCAGGGTAAATATTGAGATATGAATTTAGTGCCATTGTATTGCCTATAAGGTGACTGTTATTGTTTATTGTTTATTGTCTGTGTTCCTTTCTGGTCTATGCTGCTTTTAGGCTCTCTCTTTGCTTAGAGGACCCCTTTCAATATTTCTTGAAGGGCTGGTTTCGTGTTTGCAAATTCTTTTAGTTTTGGTTTGCCCTGGAAGCTTTTTATATTTCCTTCTATTTTCAATGACAGCCTAGCTGGATATAGTATTCTTGGCTGCATATTTTTCTCGTTTAGTGCTCTGAAGATATCATGCCAGTCCTTTCTGGCCTGCCAGGTCTCTGTGGACAGGTCTGTTTCCAATCTAATGTTTCTACCATTGTAGGTTACATATCTCTTCTCCCGAGCTGCCTTCAGGATTTTCTCTTTGTCTCTGAGACTCGTAAGGTTTACTATTAGATGTCGGGGTGTTGACCTATTTTTTTTTATTTTGATGCCTATTTCCTTCCCCACATTAGGGACGTTCTCTGCTATAATTTGCTCCAATATACCTTCCGCCCCTCTCTCTCTTTCTTCTTCTGGGATCCCAATTATTCTAATGTTGTTTCATCTTATTGTGTCACTTATCTCTCGAATTCTGCCCTCATGATCTTGTAGTTGTTTCTCTCTCTTTTTCTCAGCTTCTTGATTTTCCATCATTTGGTCTTCTATATCGCTGATTCTCTCTCCTGCCTCATTTATCCTAGCAGTTAGTGCCCCCCCATTTTTTATTGCACCTCATCAATAGCCTTTTTGATTTCGACTTGGTTAGATTTTAGTTCTTTTATTTCTCCAGAAAGGGTTTCTCTAATAACTTCCATGCTTTTTTCTAGCCCAGCTAGTATCTTTAAAGTCATGATTCTGAGCTCTAGGTCCGACATCATACTAATGTCTGTATTGAGTAGGTCCCTGGCAGACGGTATTACCTCTTGTTCTTTTTGCTGAGGTGATTTTTTTCGTCTTGTCATTTTGTCCAGAAGAGAACAGATGAATGAAAGAACAAAATGCTAACAGGTTAACAACGTCCCCAGCAAATATACTCCATACAAATCAGAAAAGACCTGAAACCAGGGGAAAAGAAAGGGAAAGAAAGAAAAAAGGAAGAGAAAAGAAAGAGAAAAAAAAGAAAGAAAAAGATAAAAACAAAAACAGAACAGTACAAAAAAAAAAAAAAACAGAATACGATCAGATATGATCAGGCCAGTGCATAGATCAGTGTCACACACTAGATTTTGGGTGTATTTTGGTCTCTTAGAAAAAGTGCCTCCTAAAATTTTAAAGGAAGAAAGACTTATATATGTACAAAATAAGGGTTGATATGATGAAGGGTTGGAAGATGACTGTAAAGATGAAAATTATAAAAGATATTATAAAAGGAATTGATAAGAAGTTGTTTGAAAAAAGAAAGAAGATTGAAAAAAAACAAAAAGAAAAAAAAAGGGCGAGAATGTGATCAGGCAGGAGACTAGAACAAAGCCATACACTAGTGATTTAGGGTAGATTTTGATCTGTTAGAAGAAAGTGTATCTCAAAATTTTAAAGAGAGAACAACTTATATATATGTCAAAAGTAAGGGTAACTACTATGAAGGGATAAAATACGACTCTAAAAACGAAAAATAAAAAATGTTTTTTTAAAAAAAGGATTGATAAGATGTTGGTTGAAAAGGGGAAAGAGAAAAATTAAAAAAAATAGTTAAAAAAATTAACTTTGAATTAATTAAGCCATGAATTCTTTGTGCAGTATTCCCCTAGCACTGGAGTTCTCCCGTTCTTCTTGATTGGTAAACTTGCTCTTGGCTTGCTGGCTGTTTGTGCTGATCTTCTGGGGGAGAGGCCTGTTGCCGTGGTTCCCAAATGTCTTTGCCGGAGGCGGAATTGCCCCGCCCTTCTCTGTCCGGGGTAAGCAAGCTGCTCGGGTTTGCTCTCAGGAGCTTTTCTTCCCTGCAAGCTCTCCACATAGCCTTGGAGGACCTGGGTGATAATGGCGGCCTCCCAATCTCCACCCAGAGGAGCTGAGAACTCGGGGCCCCGCTCCTCAGTGTGCCCCCAGGGAAAAGCAGTCACTCCCGTCTACCCGGTCTCCGGCTGCACTCCGTGCTCACCTGGCCTGTGACCGAGCGTTTCTATCTCTGGCACCTGACCCCGTGTAGAGTCTCCAAACCCAGCAGATCCCTGAGGTGCACTCCCGCGCCGCTCCTCCCGGGGGAGGAAGGGGAGTCTCCCTAGCTCTGCCATTTGTTGGGTCCCTGCTGGAGGAGCAGTGGCCCGACTGGGCCTCAGATCACAGTTTATGGCAACCCCGAGCTGAGAGCCCACGCCTCAGCTCCATCTCTGCAGCTGGCTTCCCTGCTCTGATACCTGGGAGCTCTGCTGCCCTTAGGCACCCCTGGTCTTTCTGTGACCCCGAGGGTCCTGAGACCACACTGTCCCATGAGGGTTCCGGCCCCCGCTTAGCCACTGGAGCGACGTCCCTCAGCAGAGCCGACTTCTCAAATTTCCGATTTTGCTCTGCGGCTCTATCACTTGCCAGCAGCAGCCAACGGAGGCCCCCTCCCCCGTGGTCTATCCTCCCGAATATCACCTCGGATTCACTTCTCCACACATCCTACCTTCTAGTAAGTGGTTGCTTCTCTGTTCAGAGAGTTGTTGCTACTCTCTTCTTTGATCTCCTGTTGAGTTCGTAGGTGTTCAGAATGGTTTGATCCCTATTCAGCTGAATTCCTCAGACCAGACGAAATCCAGGTCTCCTACTCCTCCGCCATCTTGCTCCTAAATCAGTTCATCTTCAAACAGAATCCTGATTAAGCGTGGAGTATTGACAACATGTGTCAATCTTTTTTTCCGACTAAAACCCAATAAAATGACAGTAAAGGAATTTTTCAAAAACATTTATTAACCCATAAAGACAATGGGGAGATTTCAGCTGGCAAAACATTTACACTAATTTTAGAAAAAGAGTTAGAGGAGTGATGTGTGATTTGACAAAGTAAGAGACATTATAAAAATTATAATTTGAGAGTCTGCAAAGGTCAATTTTTTCTACAGAACCTCTGAGAAGGTCACTATTCTGAGGTACAGGCCCCACAGGAGGTAGCTGAGAACAAGGCATTGACTGAAATCTGTCTCCATGTCATTTTTCCTGCCCTTCCCAAATAGGATTGGCTTGACCTTAACACTTGTCAGAGACCACAGCCTCATTCTCTGCAAGAAACCAATCTACAGAGGCCCCAGTCATAAGGGAAAGCAGAGATGTTGTGTGGGACTAAAAATAGGAAGAAACCCCCTTTTCATCCAGACTTAAACCTGGAAAAATCCATCCTGGAGAAACTGAATGGTTAAACAAGCAAGCAAACAAACTCAACAAATTTGACATTTCTCTCCAGAAAAAGACACGTGTCCTGTTTGATTGCCCCAGAGTAACTCCCATCCAATAATTTCTACTTGCTCACTCAGGACTTCTGAGCAGTCTTACTGCCTCACCCTTAAATATAAAATGACTAAAATATGAAATATGAAAGGAAGTTTCAAGCTGGAAGGAGTAAAACCTAAACAAATTAAGAAAAAGAGGGAAGGAAGGAAGGAAGGAAGGAAATAGGTTACAGGGGGATCAGAGAAACAAACTTAAAAAAAAAAAAAACACTATTGAAAACATTCCAGTGGTGCCTGGGTGGCTAAGTTGGTTAAGCGGCTGCCTTCGGCTCAGGTCATGATTCTGGGGTCCTGGGATTGAGCCCCACATCTGGCTCCTTGCTCGGCGGGGAGCCTGCTTCTCCCTCTCCCTTTGCCTGCCACTCTGCCTACTTATGCTCTCTCTCTATCTCTCTGTCAAATAAATAAATAAAATCTTTTAAAAAAAAAAGAAAAAAAAAGAAAACATTCCAAAAGAGATGACCTTAAAATAAGAAAAATCTGTGGCTAAGTAATTTTTTTTTAAAAATGAGAACCATAAATAAAAAGAGTGGAAGGAGATAAAGGTGATAATATCTCCCAGAGAATGAGGAAAAAAATGACAAAACTATGTCAAGGGGCACCTGGGTGGCTCAGTCAATTTGGTGTCTGCCTTTGGCTCAGGTCATGATCCCAGGGTCCTGGGATAGAGCCCCACATTGGGCTCCCTGCTCAGCGGAGAGCCTGCTTTTCCTTCTGCTGCTTCCCCTGTTTGTGCTCTCTCCCTCTCTCTGTCAAATAAATAAAATCTTTAAAAAAAAACTATGCCAAACAGTTTAGAATCATAACAAAATTTGAAATTGAACTAAGAAGTTCCAAAATTAAATTAATAGATAATTCAGAAAGAGGAAATAGGAAAAAATCAGAACAAAAAAAAGTATCAATAAATGGATAAAATCAGCTCTCAGAATTGAATGCCATGAATCTCATCCTGATGAAGGACAATGAGTCTTGGCACCACAAATGTAAAAGATCCTACTCACTTTCAGAGGGAAAACTAGTTCATATACAAAGGAATGAAAATCAAAATGGCATTAGACCTTTTTACTTACGGCAACATTGAAAGCTAGGAGACAGTGAAATAATAACTTCATAATTCAGAGGAAAAGTTCTTTCCAATCCATAAATCTTTTTCCAAAAGAAAAAAAATTTATGGGCGAAAATAGACTAAACACGTATTTACAACATACAAACCTTAAAAAAAAAAAACCGACCTACCTAATGTATTCTCCTTATCCATTTTTAGGAAGCTACTAGAGGACATGTTTAAAGAAAATGAAGGATGCAAGAAACAGGGGATTCAGCATAGAAGATAAGCAAAGAGCAGCCTCAGGCTACACTGGGCACCAGTGTAGAAAGATGGAGAGCACCAAGAAGAATATGATGAATTATTTGCTGTACCCAGGCGTTTGATAGATGTGTTAGATCATTTAAGAAAAAAATAATAATCTTGTGCACATTAGGGCAAATGAAAAATAATGGAGCAATTTTAAATATGGTGTAGAAAATGTTAGAATGGAAATCATTAGAATATGAACCATGAGAAATTGGTCAAAGTGTTGAGAGTGTCTGCTCTGGAAGGATGGACTAGTGAATGGAAGGTGGAAGGTGGATCAGATAAAACTGGATAAGAATTGTTCTTTTGTGATATATTTTTGGATCGATTTGACTCATTTTTCTACCTATGCCAATTTATCTAATAAAATTAAAAATCAACATACAGATTAAAAAAGTAACTCAGTTACCAGATAAATTATGAAGGTGAATATAATTTTTTGCTCATCAATTTCTTCTTAATGTTAACTGTCCTGGGGCTTTTGTAAGAGAAACAATTATTTATTCTAAAATGGTTTTTTAAGGGTTAGTATCCAAAACATATAAAGAACTTATACAACTAACACCCAAAAAATAATAATCCAATTAAAAGATAGGCAGAAGACATGAACAAACATTTGTCCAAAGAAGACATAGAGAGCCAACAGACTCATGAAAAGATGCTCAACACCACTCATCATCTGGGAAATGCAAATCAAAACTACAATGAGATATCACTTCACACCTGTCAGAATGACCAAAATCAAAAACACAAGAAATGACAAGTATTGGTGAGGATATTGAGAAAAAGGAGCAATCAACCACTATTGGTGGAGCTGCAAACTGATGCAGCCACTGTGGAAAACAGGATGGAGTTTCCTCAAAAAGTTAAAAATAGAACTACCTTACAATCTAGTAATTGAACTATTGGGAATTTACCCAAAAAATTCAAAAATACTAATTGAAAGGGATACATACACCCCTCTTTTTATTGCAACCTTGTTTACAATATAGCCAACTTGTGGAAGCAGACCAACTGTCCATCAATAGAAGAATCCATAAAGAAGAAGTGGAATAATGGAATATGATTCAGTTGTAAAAAAAGAATGAAATCTTGCATTTTGCAAACACATGCATGGATCTAGACAGTGTTTTGCTAAGTGAAATAAGTCAATCAGAGAAAGAAAAATTCCGTGTGATTTCACTCATATGTGGTTTTCAAGAAACCAAATGAGCAAAAGAAAAAACAAAGAGAAAGAAAGAGACAAATCAAGAAACAGATTCTTAATTATAGAGAAAAACGTGTCATTACCAGAAGGGGGGGGGTGGGGGAAGGAGTGAAATAGGTGATGGGGATTAGGAGTGCACTTGTGATGAGCACTGGGTGATACATGGAATTGTTAAATCACTATATTGTGCACCTGAAACTAATATAACACTGTATGTTAATTATACCAGAATTAAAATGAAAAACTTAATAAAATGTAAAAAATAAAATCTTTTTTTAAAAAGATTATTTATTTGAGAGAGAGAGAGAAAGAGAGAAGGAGCTAGGGGGAGGGGCAGAGGGAGAAGCAGACTCCCTGCTGAGCAGGGAGCCCGATGTGGGATTCGATCCTGGGACTCTGGGATCATGACCCGAGTGGAAGGCAGACGCTTAACCGACTAAGCCACGCGGATGCCCCTCCAAAATAAAATCCTTTTTAATAAATTTTGTAATGTTAACTATGACACATAACTTTTTTCTTTTAAAGATTTTATTTATTTATTTATTTATCAGAGAGGTAGAGAGAGCACAAGCAGGGGGAGAGGGAGAGGGAGAAGCAGGCTCGTGGGACTCAATCCCAGGACCCTGGGATCATAACCTGAGCCGAACGCTTAACTGACTCCCAGAGTCCCGACAGATACTTTTTGAAATAATCTTGAAATATTTGAAACAATACAGCTTCAAAGTCTTAAAAAAAATTTTTTAAAGAATAACAGTAGAAAAATGAATATTTTTTGACCACTTGAGTAATTGTTAATGGATATGGTAAAAACAAGACCAAAACCAAATATTATCTTGCCAAAACAGGTTTTTATGTCTAAATATATTGACTTAAAGATTATATACCCTAAGCTAATAATCCATCACTTAGGACAGTCTCTTGACTGTGAGAAAAATGTTTTCTTTTAAATTTTTGATATAATTGTTGCAAAGGTCTGAACCTAGACTTAAATAATTAGAAAACAGTATTTACCATAATTGCATTAAAAATGATAATCATTTAAAAAATTAGAAAAGAGTAGTGATGGTTGCAAAACAACGTGAATGTACTTAATATCACTGAAATGTACACAAAAAATGGTTAAAGTGGTAAATTTTGCTATGTACATAATAAAAATAATTTATTAAGTATAGAAAATTATAAGGAATTAAATTAACTTAATGATATCACAAAAGATTAACACTTTTTTTATTTCCCTCCAGATAAAAATATTATTTATACTTGATAAATATTTATATACTTGGGATCATAATATATGAAAAATCAGTACTTTGCTAATTTATTCAATATTCTATACTGTCTATTTTCTTATTATGCTGAATATTCTTCAAAATAATTTTGTAGTTTATCAGTCAATAATACAGATGCACCATAGTTTCTTTAATCATGATCCTAGTGTTGGACACTTAGCTGTCATTTGCAATGTTTTGCTAGCAGAGATAGTACTGAAAAAAATTCTTACACATACTTTTTGTCAGGATCTCTGCTTATTTCCTAATTATATTCCCAAAGTGAATTCTTGGAACTGGGATTAAATACTAGAATGCTCTAATTAGAATAAAAATTAACACTATTTTCAATATCCTTAGAAAGCATAAAATACTTAATATATTTAACAAAAACAGGAGACCTCTGCAATAAAAACTACAAAACCTTTATGAGATAAAATAAAGAATACCTCAAAAAATACACAAATAAACCATCTTCAAGGGTCAGAATACTCAATGTTATTAATATGTCAATTCTTCCTAAATTTACTTATAGATTTAATGCAATACCAATCAAAATCCTAGAATTATTTTGTAGAGACTGACAAGTTGATTTTAAAACTTATATAGAAAACAAAGTGCTTAGAAAATTAAACAAATTTGGAAGACAAAATTCCAGACTTAAGACTTACCATAAAGCTAACAGTAATCAAGACAGTGTGGTACTGCAGTAAGAATAATCAAATAGTTTAAAATGGGACAGAATAGGTAGTCCATAAATACACTTACACATATAGCATTAATCGATTTTCAGCAAAGCTGGCAAAACAAATCTTTAAGTTCTTTTAACAAATGATGATGAAACAACTTGATATATAGACATACACACACATACATATATAGATATTTTGCATATATATGCACATACTGGATACACATATCTTTTAACAAAAGATGCTGGAATAACTGGAGCTATAGCCTGTACTTCTCTGATAAACAAAATTACCTTTTTTAAAAGAGATTTATTTATTTATTTTAGAGACAGAGAGAGAGAGAGACCGTAAGCAAATGGGGGGAGGGCAGAGGGAGAAAATCAAGCAGACTCCCTGCTCGGGAGCAGGGGAGCCCAAGATTGGGAACCCACAACCCATGAGATCATGATCTGAGCTGAGACCAACAGTGGGACGCTTAACCGACTGAGCCACCCAGGCACCATAAACAAAATTACTTTGAAATGGATTATAGGCCAAACTATAAATGCTGAAATTATAAATCTTCTAGAATAGATTATAGAAGAATATGTTCATGACTTTAAGGTAGGCAACTATTGTATAGGACCCAGAAACTAGTAACCAACAAAAGAAAAAATTTCATAACTTAGATTATATCACATTATAAACTTCACCAAAAGACATCATTAAGAAAGAGAAAAATAAAGCTATTAACTAGAATAAAATAGTCTCAAAACATAATCTTACAAAAAAAAAAGCCAAAACATATTCAGAATAGAAAAAGAATTCCTATAACTCAATAGCAACAACAGCAGCACAACAACAGTAACAAAAACCAATAAAAAATAAGCTAGGCACTTTGCAAAAGGAGAAATCTGAGTATCCATTAAGCATATGAAAAAGTGCTCAGCATTATTAGTAATTAAAGAAATCCAAATTAAAGCCATGATAAGCTATTATTATGCATCCCCTAGAATGGCTGAAATTAAAAACGAAAAAGACTAACAACAAATGTGGGTGAAGATGCATTTCTAGTGGTTGTGTAAAATGTTACAACTACTACAGAATATGGTTTTGCAGTTTCTCATATAGTTAAATATAATCCTATAACTCAGAAAATTACTCTATTAGATATTTATCTTGAAAAAATAAAAATATATCATCATGAAAAGACTTGTAAAGAATATTCATAGCATCATTATTCATAAATAATCTCACACTGGAAAGATCTCAAATGCCTATTAACAGGAGGATGGATTAAAAATTTGTATTCAATGAAATATTACTCAGTGATAAAAAGAAAATACCTACTATATATGCAAGATATATAAGATATATGAAATATATCATGCTGAAAGAAAGAAACTGACATAAAAAACTACTATAATAGTAGTAAATAAACATTAATAAAGTAGTAAAGTACTAGTAAATAAACAACAAATATTGCACGGAGTTTTAGAAGAGGGTAAACTAATATTGGCTCAATAAATAAGTCATTTACTGGGGGAGGCAGTGCTTCAGAATTGATTGGAAGGGGCATGAGGAAAATTGTTGGGGTGATAGGAACTCTCTATATCTTTTTTTAAAGATTTTATTTATTTATTTGTCAGAGAGAGAGTGAGCACAAACTGGGGGGAGCGGCAGGCAGAGGGAGAAGCAGGCTTCTTGCCAAGCCAGGAGCCTGATGCAGGACTCGATTCCAGGACCCTGGGATCATGACCTGAGCTGAAGGCAGATGCTTAACTGATGAGCCACCCAGGTGTCCCAGAATGCTCTGTATCTTGATAAGAGTGTTTGCTACTTGTGTTTTCCAAGAATAGCCATAGGAATATTTCCTGTTCTACATGCTCTTTTAGAACCTTGCTTTGCTATCCTCATCAAGAACAGACCTAGAAGATATTGTATTAAGTACAATAAGTTAGACTGATTAAGACAAATACCATATAATTTCACTCATATGTGGAAGTGGAATCCAAAAAAGAAGCAAATAAACAAACAAACAAAAAGCAGAATCAGACCTATAAATACAGAGAACAAACTGATTGTTGACAGAGAGGGGGTGGTGGGAGGATGGGCAAAGTGGATAAAGGCAAGTGGGAGATACAGTTTTCCAGTTATGGAATGAATAAGTCAAGGGGGAAAAAGGCACAGCATAAGGAATATAGTCAGTGATATTGTAATAGTGTTCTATGGTGACAGATGGCAGCTACACTTGTGATAAGCATAGCATAATGTACAAACTTGATATCTTGCTGTGTTGTACACCTGAAACTAATGTAGCATGGTGTGTTAACTACAGTCAAATTAAAAAGAAAAAAGAAACATATATGAGAAGTTGATTTCCATTAAACCTGGGTGGGCTTGTGACTTTCAAGCCTAGGTCATTAAAAGGAGAAAGGTTAATGGTTGGCTCCCTCTCTTTTGGGATGCTTCCCTTTAGAACTCAGCCACCAGGGGCACCTGGGTGGCTCAGTTGGTTAAGTGGCTGCCTTCGGCTCAGGTTGGGATTGAGCCCTACATCAGGCTTCCTGCTCAGCCGGTTGGTGCCGGGGGGGGCTGCTTCTCCCTCCTCTTCTGCCAACTTGTGTGCACTCTCTCTCTCTGTCAAATAAATAAATGAAATCTTAAAAAAAAAAAAAGAACTCAACCACCTTACTGCAAGGAAGCCCATGTAGACAGACTCCAAAAAGCAGCAACCTCTGCCAGACAGGTGAGTAAGCCTAGAGATTATCCTGGACTCTTGTCTTTACATCTATGAAGTTAAGAACCTGGACATCATGGATCAAGATAAGCCACACATGTTATGCCCTGTCTGAATTCCTTACCCTCAGAAACTGCAAGCACAATAAATAATTGTTTTATGTCATGGAGTTTTGGGGGTCATTTGTTACACAGTCATAATAACTACATAATTAAATATACTACATGATCAATTGTGTATCTTTCCTTCCACACATAAAATTTTTCACTCGGCTATACCAAGTTATAAATTTGACTTATACATATTTGGCATCTATTTTGCATTCTGAACCTAAACCAATCCAAATACAAATGAAAGAGCATTATCTATATATTGGTCTATTCTGTTCCATGCAAAACGATGAGAATAAAACAATTTAATTTTTTAAAATGCCAAAATAGTTTGCCAATTTTCTGACATTTTAGTTTTTATCTTGGGAGATAAATGGTTATAAATTCATTCTTGGATCATGCTATATGCATACGGTACAATGACAATATTACAAGAGGACCCGGACACATTCATTTGAAATATAGCAAAGAGTAACATGAAATGACTAATGCATGTACTGTGCTTCAGACAAAAAAAAATGGGCTATGGTTTTGTGTTATAAATTAGACAAGAACTTAATATTGAACAAGTGAAATTTCTTTGAATGAACATACCTTGGAGGAGTGATACTTCTTGGAACCTGCTCAAATTCACAAAGTGGTGCCGTTTAGTGAAGACAGACCAAATTTAGAGTTTTGTGTATCTGGTTTTCCTTGTGGGGGAAACAATAAGCAGTTATTTCCTAAGCTCTAGCTTCTAAGTGAAATCATATGAATGCTTTGTCTTTAACATTTTTTTGATTCTAGAATTTCTCTACAAAAACTTTTTAAAAAATAAAGTATGAACTTTTACTATTATTCAAAGTTGTTTCTTCTAAAGTGATCTAAACACCTGTAAGGGAACAGCTGATTTGGAAATGAATAGAATGAGATTTCAAGGCTTTCCTATTTGTTAATATTGAATCACCAAAATGTAAACTAAAAATTAGACAAAATTTATATATTCTCTAAACAGTATTGACAGTAGTCAGGCTGCGCATATGCTTGTTTATATTTTAATGTAATTTTAATTCTAGGTTGGGAAAACAGAAAGCAAATGTGCCTTATACTCTACATTTGATAGACTGGTTTGATTTTGGAGGCCCTGGATCAAGTATGTAAATTTTGACTTCGGATGTGAATCTGGTCCACGCCAACTCTGCTGACACAGCAAACAAAAAGAAGAGAGTGAAATTCAGGTTTCCCTCAGGCCACAAAAAAAAAAAAAAGATCTAGCCTGCAGCAATCAGAAATGTGGTCTGACACTGGGATCTATGGAAAGTACAGCCTGCTCTCAGGTCACAGGAGGGAAGTTCTATTTTACCAACAATCCAAATTACTCCTACTTATTCTTTAAAACAAAACAAAACAAAAACAACAGTTTCCAAAAAGAGAGTTGATGTTTACTATATTGGTTTTTCGGTTTTGTTGTTCCCTAGATTTTGTTGTTGTTGTCGTTTCTTTGTTTTCCCCCAATTGCTGCCTTTAAAAAGGTTTTAAGTACTGATCAGAGACATTTACTTTGAGTATAACATTCCTTGGGATTCTTTTTTTTTAAACAAATAATTTCTTGATAAAGATAGAAGAATGCTGACACTTACTTAGCATCTACGATGACTCTGCTAGGTGATCCTATAACATTTGTATATCTGTATATATAATTTAACATACGTAAAAACAGTTGAGAAAACCTTGTCAGAGAAACTGGGACAACATGGCAGGTGACCAAGGGACTCAACTGAACTCTTTGTCATGGTGCTCAACAACTACAAGCTCTCAACCATTGTTTCCAATGTGAGTGAGGGGAAAAACAAATGGATGGATTAAGCAATGAATTAATGTATGGACAAACTATGAAATAAAAGGAATTAAAAACTAAACAGTATTTGCCAACCTTAATGAGTTTATAATGGATTAGGGCATATGAAAGGTACACACAACTATATAGTAAAAAAAGATATGTTAAAGTGTCTTAAGGCTGAAGGTTTATGAATTCTTAATGAAGCTAGAAATATGTCAAGCAATGGCTTTATATGGGAGATGGGTGAATCTAAGCTGGAGACTGATAAATGGAAGTGTTTCTGGAGGCATCTCTGGAGGGTGGAAACCTAAATACATAGGTTCCTAAAAAAATCATTCGTCAAATTTCTGCCAAGATAAAAATAAAAGTACTAATCTATGAAGAAGGTATTAAAATACTCATGTGATATGAAAAAAAAATATATATATATACCATATTGTACAATATGCAAGATAATTTGAGGGGTTATAATATGGGAGAGGAACTGATAAGGGAAGAAAGAATACTAATAAAAGACATTAGAAAGGGATAAATACATAGTTTTTGGAGGAGGAAGTGGTCATTTTATTTTTGGTGTTACTGGCAAAAATGGTAGGATGGTAGCAAATATTTGTAGAACTTTACTATGTACCACATTGTGCTAAGCATTTTACTTGTATTATTTCACTTAACCTTTGAAATAACCTTCAAGTGTTAACTCTATTTTATGCTGAGAAAACAGAAGCTAGAGAAGTAAAGTAACTTGTCCAGAGTCATACAGGTAGGAAATGACAAAGCCATAATTTGGGTGTCATTTTTCAAATGTCAAGGCCCAACAAAGGAAAGGATTTGAGTTGGACTCTGAAAGATGGGTAGGGTTTCAGTACCTAGAGATGGTTTGTGTTGGTAAGTCCTCACTGGGAAGATAGAGCGAATGAAGTTCTAAAATTGAAGGAAAAAAAGTTTACTATGTTGAAACAAGGAATATTTTGAGGAGTAGTGGTAGAGAACCTAAAATAATAAAGAATCTTGGAATAAAGAAAACAAACAAGCAATAAAAACTACAGCAATACAAAGGAAGGAAAAAAAAGAAGGAAAGGAGGAAAAGAGGGAGGGAGGGAGGAAACAAGGAAAGAAAAAAGGAAGTCCTTGCATTTGGTTAAGACATTTGGGTAAGCATGAAGCCTTAACTATAAATTAGATTAGGTATTGGAGGACAGTAGCTGTATCTTATTCACCTTTGTTTCTTCCTATAGAATCTAATAAAATGTTTTAAAAATGTTTGAATGAATGTAAACATTAATAATCAGAATTGAACTTTAGGAAGAATAATTTACAAGGGCTGTATACATGGATTTAGGGAGACAATTTTCAGAAACCCTATATACTTTTATATTACTTTCACTTTCTTAAAATTTTTTTCTAGGTCAAATTCATATTTCATGTCAGAAGAACAGTAAGTTGTTCAGTAAATGATTTGCTGTCACGGGATGGGAGTCCAAGTTAGTATGTTTTTTGTTCATTATTATTTCTCCCTAGGTTTCAATCTTGTAAGTTCTAGTTTTTCTTAAATTAGTCCTTTATAATGTGTTATTCAGTTATAAGATATTTTTCATAGGAAGAAAAACTGGAGCCCTATTTTTCTCAGGCCTGTGATATTTACATGTGATTTTGAGGGTCTCTGTCACTTCTGGATCCTACCTCCCTAAATAAGGTTAGGATGAATCTGAATCACATCAAATTCTACATTAGGCAAATGATGTCTGGAAAACTCCAGAGTTTTTACATTTGCTGTATCTCCAACAAGTCACTTGGCTGAATTGTTCCCAAGTTGTATTTATGTTTATCTTGCCCTCCTTTTCTGTCTAGAATTGAGATGCAGTCTTTTAGTGTCCCTGACACACCCAACAGTTCACTGTTGACTAAAGTGACTTCAAGTGTTTTGTGCCATAGGCTTAAATCTACAAATTACTCTTGTTTCTACTTTCTGATCATTATGGTTTAGAAATATGCAGGAAAACATCTTTACAATGATGATTTCTATTTTACCAGGGTATTTTCTCCAATGACATGATATGTTGAATATTCAAAATGTTAATCAATATTATATTTGAGTTTACTGGAAATAATTATTTCAGCTAATTATATTATTGTTTAATTGCAAGCAGAGTTTATTTTCTTCCCAATGTATTTGAAATAAATGAAATTAAATACAAAGAAAAAATGGCAATTAGGAACAAAAATAGATTGATGCACCCAGTTTGAAGGAAGCAGAAAAAAAGCATACTACTAGACACTCGAGATAGTCATATTAATAGAGTTCATTAATGAAACTAGCTTTTAGTTTCCTGACTGCAAAGTGGAGAGTAAAACCTGTCATGTTGTATAGATTCTACTTCCTGACAGATGCACATTTCTCTGTGGAAACAACATTTGTCTTTAAACACAAACAGAAATTTTCTGTCCAGCCTTATAAGGAGGTCTTTGAGTAAGATAGTAAATGATATTTTCTACTAAAATTTAATAAAATCTTATGGCTAATCCTTTATTGACAGTACAGATAGCTTGCGTTACTGATTTTCTTTGCACACTTTCATGTAGATAGAGGAAAAACCAGGGGGAGTGGTTTCTTTGGGACTGACCTACCCTTTATGATTACCTCTTCAGGGGTGTGAACAAGGGAAATCAGAATCAAATCTATAAACTGATGCACAGGGAAGCTGGTTGACAAATTAGAATTTCTAACACCCACAGTGGAGTTCAGTCACAAAATCAAAGCAGAATAGGAGAACAATTTAGGATGGACCCAGTTAATCCCCTCAATCACAAGTGGAAAAACTGAGGTCAGGGGAAAATGTGACCCCAGTTTGTTCAGGGTGTTGGATGTGCCAATCTAGCATCTGGATGACCTATTTCTGTTTCTCACAAAAAAGATCACATGTTCTCTGTTTTAATAGGTCTCCACTATAGTACCCCTCCTTATCATGCCATTCTTTCTCTTTTAATCATTGAGAAAAAAATATAAATAAAATTCAGGAATTGGAATGAAGTTAACATAGGCAGTAGAATCCAAAGGGTGCAATTTTGTGTAAAGTTAACACATGTGTTTTTTATAATCTCATATTAAAAGTTTATGATGAACTTTCAGGAGCAGTTTCAACTTAATGTCATATTGTCTTTTTGATAAAGGTGATTTATATGGTATATAACCAAAGGTAATTTACTTTTACACTGGGTAGTAATACTTATGCCACAAATCAGAAAAAAAAATTATCAAACCATGCGCCTAATTCAAATTTAGTGATTATCAATGTGACACATATTAGATACTAAGCTGAGTAATATTTTCTTCCAACTAATAAGAAGATATTTACTCCAGTAGGAGGTTTTCCTATGCTTCAGTTTGTCAAAGAAGTGATCTTGAAAATTTCAGAATGAGGTTAAAAGGATTTCCTGCTTGTATTTTCCCATTGTCCTTCCTATCCACTCCAGTGAAAATTTCCTACAAAGCCTGTTCTCTGTACAGTCTGTCAAAACATCTCTTTTTCATTACCTCACTACATCTACTAAGGAACTAGAAATTAGCAAGTTCTGATACTAAGCTTCATTACCACTTTTTAGTGCATCCTGTCTGCTTGGAGTATAGCAGTTCTTATCCCTCACAAGAAGCATGGGAGGGTTATTTGTTTTGTTAAAAACGTGACACTGAGCAGCTGTTCCAAGAAAGCCCCAAAATAGAGAAAGTTCTGTCTGTTTACCGACATTTCTTCTTCTGTGCCTTGCTCCTTGGCTTGTGGATGCACAGATGATGGGGTTGGTTATTTAAGCCACTATCCAGTGGGATTATTAAAATCCTCTTGAGCCAAATTTTCAAGAAACAAATGGGTTTCATAAATGTATATTAATCTGTTTAGCTTCAGATAATGAAAACATACTACTCTGGTATGAATCACATGTGGCATGTGAAAACCAAGCACCCCCCCACCCCACCCCCACAGGAATGTTAACCAAAAGTGCTGAGGTGTTGGAATGTGGCCTTGCAGTCAGGGTGCTTCATGGGAGGTATTTGGAATGCAAAAGAACAGATCCAAATTAGGGACAGTTCAATTTTGGAATGACAAGCTAAATTCTGATCTCTGTGTATTCTTAAGTACAGGAGAGGACACTTTGGGTCATGCCTGAATTTGTGGACCCAGTCTTCCCAAGGACAGGTATTTTAGGTAAATGCCTTAGCAGGTGGCTGCAATTAGACTGCCAGGCATATATATCCTTGGTCCTGCTTTGCTTAGCAGCTTTTGCTGGGCCCCTGGTGACCACCACACACATCAGGACAGGGCAGATCTTTGGTTCTCACTTACCAACTTGGAGACTATTCCAGTGGGTTCTTTGCACTCAACCAAGGCTCTGACTCAGAGTAAAGTCAGGCCTGGGACTTATGTGAAAGGTTCATTTACTGAAGGCACAGGATTTCCAATGGGTATGCAGTTTCTGTGTTTGAAGAGAATTTTGCAATGCTCTTGTAGGAATGGTGCCATTAAAGTCTTTTCTTTGGATCGCTACCATACTGGAATGTAAAATCCAGTGGTGTGGTAAATGACTACCCCACCCTCAGGGCACACTGAATGTATTCCCAGAATTTACTTTGGATTATCTAGAATCTCTGAGAAGGCACAGGGTGGAGTGAAAAGTCTCCTCATTAGGGAATCCTAACAACTGTGTTTAGGCCCTTCTATGCTACAAACTGGCTGGTGGTCTTTAGCAAATGACTCAACCTCTGAGAGCCTATTACTTCTTTTGTAAATAGAGAAAGTAACTACCTGTCCTACAGATTGCAGGTAGTTATGTGAGAGTCATGTGACTCTCCCTTTAAAATAAATAGATAATATGTGTAAATTACTATTAAATATTAAGGCTATAGGAATTTAAGAGATAAATTATAGAGTAAACATGATGGAACAATCCTGAATATTTAAAAAGTGCAAAAAAGTAGAAATACAATATTTTAGGGATTAAAATTATTCATAGTGAAATGAATATAAGTGGAAAAAATTCTATTAGTTTATGATTTATACCCACAAGCATACTTAAAAATATGTTTATATTTGCTGACTTAGAACATGAAATTATGTACTTTTTAGTAAAATACTATAATTCTTTTATATTTTCCACAATTTTGCCATGTATAGTTGCTCACAGATATTACAAACTGGTTTACACAGGAATTTCTGGTTTGCTACATCCTCACTTTCCCCTTTGGTTTGTGTACAACATCTGCATTCCATGAACCCTGGGGCAGCAGGATCACCACTGATAAGATAGGTAAATTTGAGGCTGGATGTAAATCAGACTGATCTTCACCTAGAATCAACCTTTAGCCTTCTGAACAATAACTAGATCCAATTCATTCCATTTCCCGGTAAAGTAATCCAAACTGATCTGAATGTATTTGTTTCACAGAGGCCATTTCTCAGTTGCTTGTGCTGGAATTAAACCAAACCTCTTTACTTTGGGGAATGTTCAGTTCGTAAGGTTCAGAGAAGAGAGCTGCAGTTTGCAGACCTCACACCAAGTGATTACACAAGTGAGACACACGCATCAATCCTCCCCACTGCCCTCATCCAAGTAGGCTGTTGGGTTTTGTCACTTTTCTAAGTGCTTGCTTCAGATCCCATTTGTAAACTGAAATGCACCAAGGGTATCTTTGCTGATACTTGTGGAGTTGCTGCTATAGGTTTAAATATTTAGGGTCCAATGTGTTTTTTTCAGTGTAACCTATATGCTTGTATCACTTTGTTCAGTGTTTCAGTAGTGGTGGTGGAGACAGCGCGGCTAGTGAGGACAGTACAGGACTAGGAGGGGCAGCCATCTTTACTTCTGCACCTACCAAGTGCCAGACATTGTGAAAGGAGCTCACATCGATCACTGATAATCCCATAAACGTTTGGCAAGATTATTTTTGTCATCCTCATTTTGTTGATGAGGAAACTGCCAGTTGATTGAGTCTGCCTTTCAAACAAAAAATCCCAGATTCCTTCTCACTCTTAAAACTAGCTAAAATACTAGTAGCAGCTCTATAAATACTCAGTAGTGGTAAAAACATAACTGATTTGCATGAACGTAAGCAGATAATTCTAGAACTTTGCAGAGACTATGAAGGATCCTGTTCTCACAGACCTCTGTATTCTTCCTTGCCTTTTTTCACGATCTGAGGCCCTTTCAGGTTATGTTTGTATGTTGCATTGAACAACAAATTGTTCAAGGGTCTGGTGATTTCCTTGAGTCTAACTTTCAGCCCAGAACTGATACAATGTGACAAACAAAGACCTGCCCAAGGGACAAGGTTTCTACTCACCTCCTGCAGGGCAATCAGCAGCCCTGCCTCTGCAGGCCTCTTCTCTGGGTTGTGTGCAACCATCACTATCTTCTTTCTACAGCACTGGAAATCTAGGATGCTTCACAATGCTCCCACGGCATGAGGCTCCAGGCACTGACAGTCTCGGGATTAAAGAAATACTAAGGAAAAAATGTGAGGGAAGACAAGTCTGCCTAAAACACTTGGAGCTTCACTACTTACTACAATCCCCAAAACTGTTTGCCTCTCTGAAGACACCCATGTGTAATAGAGATCCTGGAGTGTGTTGGTGTGTGCTTTAGGGTACCCAAAGTTTCCCAGAAGCTGACGGTCCCAACTATCAGCTGGTGGGCTGCTGTCATACTACCATAGCCTTCAGTAGACAATCATCAGGATATATTTAGGACAGAATGGCACAATTGAAGAGAAAGTCGATTTTTATTGGGTGAAGAAAATGGAGGACTTCTTGATGACAAAATGTTAATTTTCAGAGAACCAAAAAATAATAATCTAGCCCTACTTACTACATGAAGAATTGAGGACATTATGTTTGATCCTCACCCTATTTATCTTCCACTCTACTCTTTAAGAAATAACAGAATATAAAGATAAGAGAAAATCTAAATTAACCTTAGAAGTTGAAAAAGAAAATTATTCAAATACCAGCATCTTTGGAAGCTTTCTCCTATACATAGCTCTGATGGCACGTTAAATTAGGGCCAACTTGAAAGTGACTTGTCAGAGAAGTGGTATAGCTTCTCAGTATGATGTGGCAAAGATCCTAGACTCACAATCATCCTCACTTCAGTAGTCAAGACTGAATGCTGATTTTGATTTTTACTCTCACTGAGAAGGTTCTATTTGAATTCTTAGTCACTGTGTGTTGTGGTAACAATAGAACTCAAGATTATAGGCATTTGTAAACAAACAAACAATTCCCTGATCGGAAGGCAGAAAGAAATTAAATTCTTACTTAAATGTGAGATGACATGGTTTCCTTTAGCAAATAAGTAAATGAGGATGAGCTGGTAACAAAACAAATGGGGAGTAAACATTAGTTGGATTAGAAACAAGGCAAAAATAGAGAACTAGCAGTGATAAAGAATATTCTGAAATAGAGCAGAAGTGAACACAATATTAAAAGACATTATAAGTAGTCAAGTTGCAAAGTCAAATTGTGCAGAAAATAAAGTCAAGAGTAAAGATATATTGTCTTTATAAACAGGCAATAAGCCAGATTTGGCTCAAAGGCTTAGTTTGTGCATACCTGAATGGCATTGTGCTACATGGCTGGTGTTTTAATTTTGGTGTTACTTGATGCACTTTGAGTTATTTCCTTCATTATAACTTTATAATAATAGTTAACATTCATTGACTTACTGTGTTCTAGAAAGGGAGCTAAGCGCTTTATATAATTTAATGCTTGTAATAACTCTATGAACTGAGAATCTGAGGGATTCAATACATTGTCCAAAGTGATCAATACTTGGTATCAATGTGAAGATATCATTCCATGTTCATGGAACTCCCAAGTATAAGTCCTTAACCACTGTGAACTTCCTTTCCTTTTGGAATGTAGCATTTGATTCTATGACAAATAGACAACATAGAGAACATAAATTTGTTTCAGTTGGTGTGATACATAAATTCTAGCTAGATTTTTCTGAAACAGAAAGCTAGAGTTTTCTTATAAACAAAGCTAGGAATTAAAACAAAGTGGGTATGCACAAAACAGGAAATATGTCTCAGAATAGACAAGCATATTCATGGAAGTTTTGAGAGTTAAGAGCTTACCTTGGCTTAGTAAGGAAAACAAAAATTTGTAAGCACCTAAAATATATAGTTGATTTGATTCACTACTCATTTGGTGCTTCTACAGGAGGACCAGATAGTCTATCTACAGTTAAACAAACCAACGAGAATTTTTATCCAAATCTCATTCTGTTTTGTTTTTATTTTTTAATTTAAATTAAATTAACATATAGTGTATTATTTGTTTCAGAGGTAAAATTTACTGATTTATCAATTGCATATAACACTTAGTGCTCATTCCATCAAATGCCCTCCTTAAAGTCCATCACCCAGTTACTCCATCCTCCCACCCATCTCCCCTCCTGCAATATCTCATTCTGTTTTAAGCATGTAGATCTAACTAGGGTCAGATCCTTATACAGCTAACCTAAGCCAAGTTAAAAAGTCCTTGGAATTTGAATTTCTGTCTTTAACAATTCATTTCTTTTGGAGAAGCATTGTCTTTTCTTTGTGGTCCTCTTTTAAATTACGACTAATCTCTGCAACATGACAATCTGTTTTCCTATTATAATTTTTGGGAAAATAAATTCAGCATTTCACCTTCTTCTCCTACTCTTATTTCTTTCCCTCATTTTTTGAATTCTTTTGTGTTTCATTGTGTTTTTAGTTTTATATCAGTTTCCAAAATCTATTAACTTTAAATCTCAAATCTCTCAAAGTTAACTATAAATGCCTAAACTAATTTGGTAATAATCACTTCAGGAGCATTTGGAAAGACTTACAAAATCCAAATAGAAGTTCCCTTGATAAGTAGTAAAAATGATGCAATACTCGTTTATACTCATGGATTTCATCTGTGCTACTGAATATCTTAAACTAAATGGTTAATTATGAAAGAAATGAAATGTTAACACAATTTGAACAGAAACAGAAAATAGTTTTACATAATGAGGACTTTTTCATTCCTTTTCTTTCTTTCAGTAAGAATGTTAAAATATGGTTTAATCTTTTTCTTTAGTATCTAAATATGTTGGATTGGGAAAAACCCAAATTTATTTTCCAAGCACCACTAATCCTTAAATGTAAATGTTTTCAATGGGAAAGTAAAAACATATGACATTTAATGAGGTTGTCCTGAAATTATCAAAGCATTACTTGTTAGGACTACTTGATATAAAGAAAAAAAATCAATCTTTCTTTATTAGCTTTTTTTTTTCTTTCTCTCTCTTTGCCAGGATGACATGCTTTTTTGGTTTATGTAAAACTTCCCATGAGAAGGAGGAATCTTAGCTCTAATTTATTTTAGTATGGGTTGCACACACCACAGACCGAGCTAGGCCCTTATATCCACACATGCACAATCCAGGGTCTAGAATGCTCTTTCTTTCTATCCTTTCACTGCCCATCTTCTGAGTTTACTCCTTTTTTCATCTGTCACATTTTGAATACCAGAAAGGTATAAAATCTAATTTTTTTACTATTTTTTTAATATTTTGCTCTAAAAAATTGATGAAAGATTTAAGAAATTAATTGAAAGGAGCCATAGGACAATTGTTATTAGTTATATTCAATCAGCTCTTAATTATTTGTGTCAACACCTTGCCTTCCTGAATATTTGAGAAAGCAGAAAGAGTCATTTAAGTTTGACATTACCCCGTAAGATGAGGTTTGGTTCTAAATGAAGATGATACATAAGGAAATACCAGCTAGGGCACAGAAAGGTACTTGTGTAATATTAGCATAAACACTTGTTTTTTTTGTTTTTGTTTTTGTTTTTGGCAAAAACAGCCACTGATTGCTGAAGTAGATTCAATTTTCACTAGAACTAATTTTTATTTGCATTTTACCCATATGTTAACCAGCAGATTTGAAAAAATGCAGGCTCAAGACCAGACTCAAAATTTGTATAATATGTACCTAATTTAAACTGAACTTTAGATTTTAAAATGCCCAGGCAAATGCAGAATGTAGAATGCACATGTATAGTATTTTCTCACTTTTATAGTATTCTTTAATGGGTCGTTATACCAATGTTAATTACTAATGTTATTTTTGCACGTCCCACTTTCTCAGCTGCTTTTTTTTTCACTCTTTCTTAACCTGTGACACAGGTATGAAAACATCCAAAACATATTGCTGAACTGAGCTGCCAAAGATAGCTCTTTGAGTAGATTCTCTGTGCCTTTCTCCCATCTCTGGACATGTCCCTTTTCCATCAAGTGAAATAATAGCAATGCTCTGTTGTCATTGCCGCTGCTGCTCTAGTTTGTATTTTTCTTTTCTGTTCATTTATTGCTTGTAGTTTTTACAGAAAACAAACTCAAAATAAATCTAAAGAAGGCTTATTATGTGGCTTTAATGTTGGCAGAGATGGACTCAACCATAACATACTAGGCGTTTGGAATAAAAATCCTTATATATGAGCTCAATCATAACTAGACTTCAGACGGTCACTTGTCCTCAGTTTCCTCTTAATAAAAGGGAGGTGTAAAAATCATATCTTTATTATCTATGAATTCTGAGCCATCTATTATATACCATCAGGGTTTCTTTAAATTAAACTGCCCTTCCTTAAGGAATGTAAACATCTACAAATATTGTAAAATTAATTTCAATCAGTCAACTGTGAGGAGATCCTAAACTAATTTTTCTCCTTTTCAAGCCATTATCAGTACTACTCTACTGTTCACAAAATAAATTTTCTGTTAGCTTAACCCAATTCTATTTGAGAAATTAAAAAAGTAAAGTCTATTCTGCTGAGAAATTCCTTTGTTTAACAAATCCATGATATTTTAGCTATGCATGTCTCTCCTTAGTGATTTGAGATTATGTTGGAGACATTTCTGCTTCCCATTCTAGGATCAGTGTGTGTGACCATAAAAACTTTACAATTGGCATAATATTTAAATTTTAAAAATACCATATTAGTATGACCAAATACTAGAAAAATAATTTCCAGTGCTAAGTGATGCTGGAGAATCCATAAAATTACATGCTTTAAAAGCTATTAATTCTTTTTAGATAGGTAATTTTGGATTTTACTGAGCTTATTTTAAATCAAAACCCAAGTATGAGACCATCTCAGTGGAATTCCATCTGCTATAACACAACCTACGTTATGACTACTTTTACATGAGGAAACATGTTTCACACAGTGTTAAATTCTATAAATTATGAAACAAAGGTACAAGTGATGAGCATGTAATTATGACAAAGATCTGGAGGTCATACAAGAGTAACTAACTTACGTGATCGTTTCATAGTTCCTAATCTGAGGGTATCTCAGAGAACATTATTTAAAAATCTTATAGCCCAAATAGCTATTGATAAAATACAATTTACACTATGAAAATTAGTGTCAAAATTTGAGGTTCTTATTGTTAGCAATTAGTTATTTAGAGAACTTTCCATGTTTAGGTAAAGGAGCTGCAGAAATTGTAAGAATTGAAAATGGCACTTTTACAAGTAACTTTAGAAACCAGCATAGCATATCTGGAAATAAGAATATTATTTTAAACCTATGTACCTAAATGAAAAATGACAAGACAGACTTTTGTGGAATCAACCGTACTGTTTTAGTCAGATTTCATAATGTATAACTTTTTTAGCCAAGTGAAACTAAGTCATACTGGTTTTTAAATATGTGTTTAGTCTGAAAAATTCTTTGAAAGGTGGTGTCCAAATAATACATATCTAATATATTTCCTTTGTTTTGTTCATCACTACCTAATATAATCTCTTGCATTGACATGGATTTCTTTATTGACAGGTTATGTTTGCATGGGTTTGGCCCATACACCAATATCAGTGTTTCCTTTAAGAAGAAAAATGAGAAATTCAAAGAAAGATTGCCTTGTTCTCTTGCTGAGCCTAATGTCATGGGTATCAGTAAAAATAACCACATAATTATATCAGTTATAAAACCATACATAATCTGAGGCAAGACAACAGCTGAGTTGGGTTCCAAAGGTTAAAAACTACAAAATCCTTGGAAGATGTCCTGATTTTGTTTGTTGATAAATTATGAAACCTCCCAAAATATTAGGGTGTTACTTAGTTCACTGAATACAAATCTATGATGAGGAATAAAGTAAAACATCTCTATTGAATTCCAATTATGTCAACTAAATAAGCCAGTTCTTCTAAGTTAAAAGTTTTTAATGGCTAAAGATCTACCATTCATTTGCATTTATTCACAATCTACCATGTGTCAGATAATGGCAGTCCCTTTATACGCAAAAGTGAGTAAGACTAAGTCTTTGCTCTCAATCTTTGGAGCTATACGGATTCTTTTTCTTTTCCTAAACACTTATCCCTTAATAATGATAACAATAATAATAACAGTAAGAACAATAGCAATAGCAGAAGCCACAATATTTTCAGTCCATCTCTCATTCCCGTGACAAAGCCGGTTTTTTTGTAATGTGTGTGGGTAGGTGTGTACACACAGGTATGTATGTATGTGTATAAAATTCAAGGAACTGGACTTGATTTTAATTCTCAGGATCTGGTTCCTAGTGCTAGATCTGGGGAAAAAAACACAGCAAATTCTGGGAAAACTTGAACAAGTTCCTTGAGTTCCTGTTTCTGCTTTTTGCTTAATGAGGATTTCTTTAATAATAGTTCCCAAAGATCCTGTCCTTTAGCTCTGTTGGCCCACTACGCTCTGTTGATGTCTTAAGGTCAGTCTCTAACACCTTTAGTGCAAGAATTCAAAGAAAGAGAAGGCCTTTGTGGACTAAGTTGGGAAACTACCCCAAGAACAGCAGATAGGTTTCATCACTTTGCTTCAGGATAAATTAAAACAGATTGGGTTTTCTTCACGCCCCCAAAAGAAAATGTTATCACTTAGCAATTCCAGTCACGTCTTCCTTTCAAGATATTCCTTGAAAGTCCCAGAAAAATTGTAAATGAAATTCATAAAGAGGGGAAAACACAGTTATTAGGCGGGTATACATCAGCATGTGGGCAGGATTTAGCAGAGCCCCTTTTTCCTATTGAAGAACTGATCAGACGATTGACAGCTGGAGTTTACATGATTGTTGTACAATAAAACAGGACTACAGCCACCTTTTGCTGTGTGACAAATGCCAAGTGCAATTTTGAATACTTCTTCTTTTGTATAAAAATATGTTCTCTTCATAAAAAGAGAGGATAGATACAACTTAGATGTGGGTGTGTTACTACAGAATCCGACGTGCATAAAAAATTAAAGAGAAATTAACTTGGGACATATAATTAAAAAGGAAAGGAAAAACCTATTGAAGTTTAATGGCTGGGTTGTAAGAGAAGTCACACACAACATAGTTGGCCCTCTGAGGTCTGAGGTAAATGGATTGCAGGATGTGTCGTTGGAGCTCAGCTGTGAACACTGTGATTTTTTGAGAAAAAGGGGATTGAATGCACATCTCTTTGTTGAAACTCTCTCAGAAATCCTAACGAACCTGACCATTTTAGATGCCAAAGATGGCATTAAGAAGTACAGAATACCAAATAGGTGTAATATCAAAATATATAATATAATTAAATCACAACCCTTGCTTAATTTTTATTTTACTCTTTTGTATTAAACTCCTTTTTTGGATGAATGAAAAGAGACAGTGAAGTAAATTTCCTCCATTTGTATAGGGCTATGATGACATGATTTGGAATTTGGGGAATAGTGAGAAGGATAAATACTTTTAGTTAAAAAACAACTAAAGCTTAAAATTAAGTTTATGTTTTTCCTGGGCTCTTAATTGTTCCAATGTATACTAGAACCTCTTTACAATTAAGGCATATTGAATTCAAGAATATAGTAATAAGTAACTCAATTTTTCAGCACTTTTAATAATACAAGTATTCTCACATTTATTCATTTATTAATCCAATATTTTTTGTAGTACCTATTATATACCAAACACTGTTTTAGATGTTAGTGGTACTATAGTAAATAAAACATAAACATATTGATTATATTTTATAGGGAGAGATAGAAAGTTTTTTAAAAGGCAGATGGGAAGATAGTGAATAAATTATGTTCAAGGGAAAAAAATAAGTCAGGGGAGGACATGAAATGTTAAGAGTTGGAGTTGAAATTTTGGATTAGATGGTTAGTCACTGAGATGACTTTTGAGTAAAAATCTGAAGGCATTGGAGCCAGCCACATGGGTATTTGTTGGTAGGGTAATCTACACAGTGGAATAGCATGTACCAAGGCCCTGAGGTAGAAGTGTACCTGGAGTGTTTGAGGAATAATACCTGTATGGTTGGGGTGAACAGAGTCAAGTGGAGGACAATAAGGGAGGTGGTCATAAATGTAATATAAACCAGACTCTAAGGGCTTGTGATAAATGGTAAAGACTTCAGTTTTTACTTTGGAAAAGATCTACCTCATTTTTTGTACATTGCAAACTTCTTCTATGAGGGAGTAGATATTTAGGCTTTGTAGACAGATAGTCTTTGTCACAACTTCTAACTCTGAAGTTGCAGTACAAAAACAGCCAGAAATAATACAAACAAAAATGAAAGAATATGGCTATGTTACAATAAAACTTTAATTACAAAAAAAGCAAGACGGCAGAATAAGAAGTTATAGGCCCGCAATTAATGACAACAGATGAACACGAATACTTCTGTGAGAACTCTAGAGACCAGCTGAGAAGCTACAATACTCAGGCCATATAAAACCAAGAGGGGATTCTAGTGAAAAAGGTGGGAAAATTTGCAGCATTTGTTATATGTCTGTGGCCTCTCCTTGTAGCCTAATGCATAGAAACTCAGAGGAAAGCCCTCATAGGGGGCTCCCTCGTTAGGACAGAAACAAAAGAATGGACCATGTATCCAACGTTCTTGCTCTTAAGGGCTGCTTAAGGGACTGGTTTCTATCTTCCCTGATTCAGAACATTGATGGAACCAGCACCATAATTTGGAAGCCACTGAAAACAGAGGTAAGTATGATGCACATTAAAATTGCCACTGCTCGGGCAGAGACCATGGGGAGCAAGATGTGAGTAAAAGTTTCAGAGGTCCTAGAATCTCCAGCTAGGGCAATTGGTGAAGGTCTTCTCCTACACAGTCAGTACACAAACAATGCTTTGTTTTGCTTTGTTTTTGAATTCCCAAATTTCAACAAAAGATCACAAGACAGAGAAAGAAATAGGTTAGCATGGTGTAATCAAAGAAACAAAACTCTAGAAACTGACTCCAAAGAAACATACCTGCCAAAGAATTTAAAATAAAGATATTCATGAAGATATTCAATGAGCTAAAAAAGAACAAAAATGGACAACTAAAAAAAAATCAAGGAACAATGAATGAATAAAATGAAAATAGCAACAAAAGAGAGAAACTACGTAAAAGAACCAAAAAGAAATTCTGGAGTGAAAAATACAATAACTGAATTGAAAAATTTATTAGAAGGGTATAACATCAGACTTCAGAGGCAGAAGATAGAAAGAATCAGTGAACTTGAAGTCAGTTCATTTGAAATCATCAAATCAGAGGAGGAAAAAGAAAAAAAATGAGAAAAAGCAAAGAGACCTAAGAGACTTACAAGATATTATCAAGAGGACCCATATACAGAATGTGGGAATTTCAGAAAAAGAGAGAGAAAGAGACAAAGAGCTTATTTGAAGAAATAATTGCCCAAATTTCACAAATCTGAGGAAAGAGATAGATAATATAGATTCAGAAGCTCGAAGAACTCCAAGAAGAAAAAAAATCCAAAGAGGACCATACTGAGACATTATAATTAAACTGTCTAAAGTCAAAGACAGAGAATCTTGAAAGCATCAAGAGAAAGCAATTCATCTCATACAAGTGACCTCTTATAAGACTATCAGTGGATTTCTTAGTAGAAACCTTACAGGATAATAGAGAATGGAATGATATAGTCAAAGTATTGAAAGAAAAAGAAAAAAAAAAAAACTTGTCAACTAAGAATCCTGTATCTGGCAAAACTGTCTTTAAAAAATGAAGGAAAAAAAATAAAGGAAATTTAAGACTTTCTCAGATAAACAGAGACTCAGATAGTGTATTACAACTAGAACTGTTCTATGATAAATACTAAAGGAGATCCTTTAATTTGAAATGAAATGATAGTAGACAGCAACACAGAGCTGAAGAGAAATATAAGGTTCTCTAGCAAAGTACGTCTTAATTGGGCAAGCCACATTTCAGCTGTTCAATAGTCAGAAGTGACTAGTATCTACCATGTGGAAAGCACAGCTCTAAAAGTTAGAAAAATCTGATTTTCTTTCTCTTTCAGTTGTCTAGCACTGAAATCTGCATTTATCTTCAAGTACATTGTACTGAGAATTATGACATCACAATAAATCCGAATTAACTCAGTGTCTTTCAGATAAATAGGAAAAAAAAAAAAAGCAGTAGGTGGGCTAGGCCCAGGAGCAGTAGTCTGCCAACCTCTTTTATCAGTTATGTTTGTGATTTCATTTGACAGATGAAATAACTAAGTCCCAAACATATAAGAAATGTTCTACAAATAACCTAACAAGTTAGAAATGCTACTGGGCTTAAAATTCAGGTTCGTATGATTCCAAATTCTTTCAACTACATTATGTTACCTTCATAAAGACCTCTTTGTTTTGTAGACCAGTGGTTCTCAAAGTGTGGTCCATGAAACACATTCAGTGGTCCAATGAGGTCAAAAATATCCTCGGGACACGTGAGTGGCTCAGTTGGTTAGGCATCTGCCTTCCGCTTGGGTCATGATCCCGGGGTCCTGGGATCGAGTCCTGCATCAGGCTCCTTGCTTGGTTGGGAGCCTGCTTCTCCCTCTGCCTGCCACTCCCCCTGCTTGTGCTCTCTTTCTCTCTCTCTGGCAAATGAATAAATAAAATCTTTAAAAAAAATCCTTGTAATTTGCAATGATGATATAAAAGCAATGCAGAGGAAGGGAGATATGAACTTGTTGGTACCTAAGCACAAATCAGGGCACCAGCCCATATTGTACTAGTACTCACTGCATTTTTCACCTCCATGTAGTAACAGGAACATTAAAAGCCAGTTTTACTTAAGAATGCCCTTGATGAAGCAGTAACAATTGTAAATTTTTAAAATATCAACACTTGAGCGTATGTCTTTGTAATTCCATGTCACCAAATGGAAAGTATTCATAAAGTTCATATGCTGTCTATGACAGGATGATGGTTTTATCCAGGAAAAGCACATGAGTGACTGAGTTGTAAGCTGAGCTAGCCATTTTTTTAATGGAATACCATTTTATTTGAAAGAATGACTTACAAACTATGGCTATGTTTATTTTTTGGAGGTAGAATTTATTTTCAGTTTTATTGACAAACAAAATTGTGAGATACTTAAAGTATGTGATGATTTGATATATACATTTAATTTGGATATTTGGCTGACTTTTTTTGGGAAGAAGAAGGAAGTGTGCCCATTATTTCAAGAAAAATAGCTGATTGTATTTGTGGCCAGTGACAAAATTAGAGCTTTCAAGTTAAAATTATAATTTTGGAAAATTTATATCACTACTGTGAGCTTGACAGCTTTCCAATATTTAAAGACTATTCTGATGAGATCAGTGGCAATATTAACCAATGTAATTTTTACATAATAAATAGCGTACTATGTCAACATTTGCAAAATCTATAAAAATTAACAAACCAATATTTTCCAAATTCAAAAATTCCAAATCCAATGCATGATGTTACAAAATCATGTGTAAATTAAAAGATTCCTTCAAAGCATAAGACAGACCATTGGATTTTAATGTAAGAGAGCATAGAAGCTGATTGAAAGGGTTTTAGATCTAGGGGCGCCTGGGTGGCTCAGTTGGTTAAGTGTCTGCCTTCAGCTCGGATCCTGATCCCAGGGTCCTGGTATTGAGCCCTACATCAGGCTCTCCACTCAAGAGGGGAGCCTGCTTCTCCCTCTTCCTCTGCCTGCCACTCCCACTGCTTGTGCTCTCTCTCTCTCTCCCCCACCAACCCCTGTTAAATAAATTTAAAAATAAAAAAAAAGGGGTTTCAGGTCTACTTTGTAATGAACATTTAAGAAACTACCACTTGTCAAGTTTTGATGCAATATCTAAGAAGAATTTCCATAAAGATTTTTAAGGAGGCCACTAAAATACTTTTCCTTTTTCAAACGACATACATGTATGAAGCTGGATATTTCATATGCTTTAAACAAAACAACAACAAATTAAATGCATAAGCAGATATGAAAACTCTTGTATCTTCTATTAGGCAAGACATTAAGAGATTTGCAAAACTATAAAACAATGTCATTCTTCTCACCAAAGCTTTTTGCTTTGAAAAATATAGCTATTTTTCATAAAATATGTCATTCATCTTAACATGTAAATATTTATCATTTTATTTAGTGCATGAATATAGTTTTTAAAAAGTTTCTCCTTCAATTTCTAATATTGTAAATATTGCTTGGTATAACCCATATAAACTCAAGCTTGTTGTGGTCCTCAAGAATCCTTAAGGCTGGTAAAAGGGACCTGAGACCAAAATTTTGAGAATTGCTACCGTAGACAGTTATAGAGGGTGTCTGTGTGTGTGTGTGTGTGTGTGTGTTTGTGTGTGTGCACTATATGGTAAATTCTCAATTAACTGGAGGAAGGAGAAGGAATAAAAATTGTCTATTAACTGGCCTGTGTTTTCTCTGATCAAATTTAAAAGGAAAATAAAGAAATCATAAAACAAACCAATGTTGAATGTTTCCTCAATATAGAGTCAACATAAACTGTTACTTATAGGACTATATGTGACCAACTCTGATACAATGTAGGATAGTAAAACCCCTATTTTTAGGGGTTCTTATAAGAATAAATAATGACATTGAAAAAAATGAGATATTAGATATAAAATCTTGTTGCATATGAAAATGCAAATTTAAGTCAATACTATGTATGCTAAGGCATTTCACAAATGTTGATCATCAGATTTATTTTCTTATTTTTTTGACCAACAGATTTAATTACTTAACTTGACATATACATATTTCTCAAGCACCTATTTGTCAGTACTGTATTAAACTCCATTATATACAAAGTTGATTAAGACATATTCATTATGTTAGTATTTATGAAAGAATTTCAAACATAGTTTTAAAAATAAGGGTTCTATATTCTGCCCTTAGACCATTTTATGTTCTAAGTCTTTGGTTAAATACTTTTCTGTATCATAAATTGATAATTCATCATAGATAAGTCTATTTGAACATATTCTGAAAATCCCTAATCACCTGAAGTTGTATATTTAGTATCATAAAACAAATTGTATACATTAGCCCCTTTAAAGTCCTGGATTCTTTTGAAAGTTCTCTTTTGGAGAGAAATAAGTAGCTCATAAAAAGGAAACTAATAAATGAAATAAACAGTACTAAAATCACCAACATCAGTAAAGCTGTAAAATACCTGTCTTTCTACCTGATCAATCTTTGGACCTGGACAGGAGTACTTTTTGCTGTAGATTCATCCACAATGGCTCATGCACTAGCTTTTTGCTATAGATTCATCCATGATCGTTCCATTGCCCTAATCTACTGAGGCTACTCCATCTTTCTCCCATTGTCCTGCCTAGGAAAGTGTTTGCTTTGAGTTATGGAATTGAAGTCTCATATTTAGACCAAAGGAGCATATATTCTTTTGCATCTCTTATTCTGTGTCCTTCCCCTTACAAAGTCTAAAAGTCAGGTTTTGGATATGCTTCATTCTGTTTTGAGAAGGACACAGGGTAACATTTTTTTCTTTCATTTTTTAACGTATGCAAAACTGAAGCTCTTGTAGATGCAAATGTTAGAAAGTGGGACACATACCGGAGTGATATGAAAGTAAACAAATAGCTCTAATTTTGGAAAGACAGTTTAAATATCTTAAGTTTCAGGGCTTTTCAGAACCATCAAAGACTTATTTGAGTATTCTATCCATTCAATTGATTGACCCAAAAAACAATAAAATGAGTCTGAAAATTACAACTTCATTCACTTCAAGAAATTTGTGTCATCAGTTATCCAGAATATGATTCTCGTTAACTGTCTTTAATTTTATTAACACCTTCCAAAGTATTGAAACCTGATCCACATTAATTAATTGATTAATTTTAATTATCGTGCTTGATTGCAAATGAATACTTTGCAGATGGGAAAGAACTCTTACCAAGAAATGGCACAGAATCAATAGAGAAGTGCTGATTGTAACATAGAAAAGAAAAGCCATAGGGTTGCCTGATGAGGGTTTTAGTCTTGAACACAGTTTCTTTTCTTTCTGTGCCTAGAGCTCATTAGACAGATGAATTTTCCTCCTGATTACAACACCCACAAAAGGGCCAAAGCAGAGAGAAAAATCCACCTTCACTTGGTTTCAAATTAATCTGAAACCCTTTGGGCCTCAGTAGGTGCCCAAGGCACATTCTGCACCCATGTTATTTTTAGTTCAACGCTATTCTTCTGTTACTGGAAGCAAGATTGAAAACTGTCATGACTCTGAGCAAACCTGGTTATTTCAGAATACAGGCTTTCACAGCATTTCCCTCTAATGGCCCAGATTAGAAAAGAAAGGTTGTTTATACGTTTAAAAGGCCAAGGTCTCCTGAACCATCAAAGCCGTGGCTTGTGGTTTTAGAGCAATACAACTTCCTGCTGTGTGTAATGGGTGAGTGCCTATAGACTGTGCTTGAGCTGGGCTGCCACTGGGCACTGATGCTAATTGGCGTTCTGTAAGGGACACTCAAGCAGTGTATGAGCCTTAGCGCTTTGTTTCATTTAGAATGAAATATACTGTAAGTAACAAAGGACACATATACCTTCAATGCCTTCTATCTGGAGATTTTATTTTTCAGTGGATGGGCTCATAGATCAAATGTCATTATGTCACTTCTCATTTCTGTACTGGCAACCATTTATAATGTTTCAAGTAATAATAATAAAATAGTTCTTTGTAATTTGAATTTCACTCTTTGAAAAGGTTTATTGGAGAGGAAATATGTTGAATTTATTGTATGAATCAAAATTTTGCTTCAAGAAACTGTAAACAGGAGAATGCATGTAGTTCTAAACATCTCCCATTGTCTGATGACCTTTCTGACATTACAGGCAGCTTGGTGCTCCCTTATGGCAGTCCCTCGACCTCTACACGCTCTGTTTGTCTTCTGTGCTTTGTTCACTAGTGGGTAAAGTTGGTTACCTTTGTGTTTGCTTATTGTTCTATAATTCATGCTCTGCTTATTTCCTCAAAATAATCATGGGTTAATAACGATCTCATGCATATTGGGTGAAAGAAGAGTATCCTTCTCAATGCAGTAGATGTGCAGAGCATCCTGTGACATTCATGAGAGACTTTTGCCTGAAGAAAGAAGGTAAAATCACAGAACAAAAAAGGTACTGTCATTAATGTGAATCTTTATCAAGTCATAGAGTTAGGGGCTCTTTCTGTATGAGGCAAGAGTAGAACTGAAAAAGCTATGATTAGAAACTAGAGTTGGACTATAAATACAGCCTCACTTATGATATAATTAACCAATAATGATGCTGCAATATTAAAACTATTTGTGGTCATTTATTTCACATTTAGTACTAATTGATCTTTTTCTATGAAGTAAGACTCTGGCTAACCCATTTACTCTTTCTGGGCCTCAGTGTCTTTATATGCAAGAGAGAGAAGGGATTCTAAGGCACCTTCCAATTAAAACTATAGTGATGGTTCTATGATTTATGCAGTATTGAAAATATTCTCCTAATATTGGAGTCTTATTAAAGTCAAGACTTAATAATAATCCTTGGGATAATGAAACAAAGTAATTTAAGAGTCAGTTTCTGTTCTCTCAACAGTTACATAAACCCAGTTAGTTACTCCCCTAGTATCATATACATTGGACCAATTTACAAAGCTGTTGCTCCACTCATCTTTGCTTTCACATTTTTAAAAAATTGAAGTGCTCACCTCAAATTAAAATTACCTTAAATTCATACATATTTTAAATAAGTCATATAGCAGTTTTTAAGAAAAGGAAGAAGTATGTCATAAACTTTAGGAATTATTACTATCATGATTAAATCTGTAATGTTTACAAAATGTTAGCATAATTATTACAAGGGGAATAATTTTTCATCATTTTCCCTCGGGGCTTTCTATTCTAGAATTTTAAAAACCAAACCGTTCAATTCCTTCCCCATGCTTTTTCTGGAATTGTAAGTGTGATTAGGGTTGGGAGACCAGCACTGGTTGTAGCTTTTGTCCTGTATGATTTGCATTTTCAGCAAGCTTCCTTCCCTGTCCTTTACCCTCTACCAATGAACAAATGATTTTAAGAAGTATAGATTTCCGGGCGCCTGGGTGGCTCAGTTGGTTAAGTGACTGCCTTCGGCTCAGGTCATGATCCTGGAGTCCCGGGATCGAGTCCCGCATCGGGTTCCCTGCTCAGCAGGGAGTCTGCTTCTCCCTCTCCCGCTCCCCCCTCTTGTGCTCTCCTCTCTCTCTCAAATAAATAAATAAAATCTTGAAAAAAGTATTATAAAAAAAAGAAGTATAGATTTCCTTATGGAAAATTTCTGGGCATATGTTAATAAGCTTTAAATTTAAAAAAATGGGATAATATGAATATAGTGTGTGTGTATATGTTAGTTATGTAGTTATGACTGGGTAATAAATAAAGAGAAATAAAAAGAGGTTAAGTAACTTCATTAGTGACACACAGATATTAAGTGGTGGAGTGTGAATTCAAACTCCATGCTGCGTACTGGCCTGTAACTTACTTAAGATCCTCTTGGATTCCATTTTGATTCAGATATCAAAGAAAAACAAGTATTGGGGAGCCTGGTGGCTCAGTCAGTTAAGCCTCTGACTTTTGAGTTCAGCTCAGCTCATGATCTCAAGGTTGTGAGATTGAGAGCCCTGTGTCATGCTCTGCAGTGGTCATAGAGCCTGCTTAAGATTCTCTCTCTCCCTTTGCCCCCTCCCCTGCTCTTAAAAACAAACAAACAAAAAAAGGAAAAACAAGTAGACATCCTATTTATTATCTTATAGGCTCATGTATCTGTGCACTTGTGTATCTAGAGGTAAGCCCATTACAAATTATAAAGATGTGACCTAGTTGTAGTAGAGGCATTCAGGGATATACATGACTCACCGGAAAAGATGTGTGTGCTTAGAAAAAAATCATCGATTGTGCACTACACATGGACACAACTCACCCCTTCATTTTAAGTCACTCTACTCTAAGTCACTCTTGTCATGATAAAATCCCAGATCCTTATGATGCTTACCCAGTAAATATGAGATTCCCTGTCACCTCCCATGTACACAAATTGCTCCAGGGTCCCCCAACTCTCCCTATCTCCCTATGTAATCTTACCTCTCTTATTCCCTTAATTTTTTAACAAGTTCTCTGTACTACTATTCTCATTTCCCTGTGTTTGCACGGACACCAGCCACTGCAGTCTGACTTAGCCCCCACTCGTCCACTGAAAATGCTCTCAATAAGATCCAAAGAGTGTACAATTGTCTTCTCTAACTCCATCTCTTTTAGCATTTGACACTCTTGACTTTGCTCCCCATGCTCTCAAATGTGAATTTGGTGACACAATTCTCCATTTGTTCAGCCTTTACCTTCCTGGGTCCTCCTTATTCTCCCCAGTGCATTCATATCTCAGTGCTGAAGAGAACAAAGACTGCTTTCTCAGTTAGGTTGTATAATCAGTGTGTTGTCTCATTCTCTTCAGGTAGCCAGGCAGTCAGGACAGTCTCTCTGAAGCATGCAGGTCACAGTGGCAGTGGGAAAAGTGAGCCCAGCAAAGAACAAACTGGCCACAAAAACTCTGCCATTTCATTTCTACCACATTTCATTGGCCAAAGCTAGGCACATGACCGAGCCTGACTCCCACCGGGCAGGGAAATACAATCCTCATTCTGAGAGTGGAAGGAAAACAGATACTAGTGGGGAATACCACCTCTTCCAAGCTCTCCTTTTGTCCAGTGACTTATTGTTGTCTCCTGCCTTATAAATCCTCTTTTCTTATGTGTATGATTGTTATGGTAGAGTTTATCCGCAGTCAGGTTCTGGAATCGTCCTAGAAGCTGGTAAGTCTAAAATCTCTACCTACAGTCATCATCTCTTTTCTGATTTTCTGTCACTTTGTCCAAGTTTGTATCCATCTAAGTTTTAGCAATTCAAGGGATGACTCTTAGGGTTGTGTGGAAGGGTGAGAAAGTAGGATGAAACTGAGATAGGGATGGGTGGGGGGGAAATGGGAAGAGTCCAAGGTAACACAAATAAATGTTCATATGTTTAGCAGGTTTACTTCTTAGTTGGAAGTTTAATTATAATATTTCTCTTTATCTGTAAAATGGTAATAATAATAATTCCTACTTAATAAGATGGTTCTGAGGACTGAATTCATATATGTAAAATGCAAGAATGATGGTTGGCTTATAATTTTTTACCTCAGAGTTTTAGCATGAGAGGAAGCTTAGGTATTATTTATTCTAACCCTCTACTTCTACAGATGAGAAAAGGTCAAGAAAAATGCAAAGATTGGCACAAAGTTGACAGCTAGCTTTTGGGTGGACTGGTTCTAGCATTCAGCTTTCCCAATGCTCCACTCATCCACATTTCAAGGATACTATATTGTTATTTTTTATGTGAACTATAAAAATTCAAAGGCAGGAATGCAAACCAATGTTATTCAGTCATAGCATAGATTTTCTTCTGATTGTACTCCATTGCTAGAATCTGACATTTCTCATTATAAGTGCTACTTTATAGAGGAGTCCCGTGCTGGAGAGTTTGCACTCTCTTGAGAGAAGCCAAGATCTTGTGGCAGGATTTGGTCTATTGGTTTAATCTGGAAAGTTGCACATAACTTTCTGGTATCCCACAAATTAAAGTAGAATTACTATAATTTAGTTCCTAAGAGTACTGTGTGAAATCAAATTTTATCGCATTACTATTGTTATAGCTATCCTTAAAAAATATTCTTTTTTTTAAACCAATATCAATATGTGGAAAAATTCAGAACTAGTCACATGCAGCCAAAGTTTCTGTTTGTTATAAACAGAGAAGAATGTCTTGAATGTAATAAGTTGTTTGGGCAAATCTGTTTTTGTCTGCTGTGACCAACTGTCCATTATATGTGTCCATTATGGACAGCATGTAATTTAAGAGCAGTGGTTTGTGAAGAATGAGGCAAATGCCAAGGTTGGGTGGGAAACCCAAGTTACTCTGTTAACCAAATTCATCTTAAAATACTTTAAATTTTTCAACAACCTACTAATCTCTGCATACTTGACTTTGCACAGTTACAAAATCAAAATGCTTTATTCAACTAAAATATATACTTCATAGGGGAAAAAGGATCCCCCTTAGGAATACTTAACTTAAAAATTCTGTGTTGAGAAGATTTCAGAGAAATCTATAGAGACCCAGGCTCAAGAATACAGATCTAATAAGTTATTTAACTAAAGATTATAATACAGGGGAAGACCTGTGAGCTTATGAATCTGTCAGCAAATCTGCTAGCAAACTTGCCTAGTTTTAACCCTGGAGGAAGACATTATCTTCATTATGTTAGTCAGGAAATAAAACTACAATACAGACACTATCTCTGTTCTCCCAGGCTGTTTTTTTTTTTTTTTTTTTTTTTTTTTTTTTTTTTTTTTTCATACAAACATCCTTTAAAAGACAGTCTGGGAAAGAGTTGCCACTGGAAGTATAGAAACCCCATGGAGAATTGTCATCAAACAAGTTTGTTTCTTTTTATTGCTGTGTAGTATTCCATGGAATGGATACACCACAATATATTTATCCATTCAACAGTTGATGGGCATTTGGGTTGTTTTTGGGTTTGGCTCCAAATATTTTACAAAGTGGTTATCATTTTGCACTTCCAACAGCAAAATACAAGAGTTTCAATTGCTCCACATCTAAGTCAGTACTTTAATTTAAACCCCTCTTCATATGAACTAGTATCTCATTGTAGTTTTAATTTGAATTTTTTATAATTTAAACCCCTCCACATATGAACTAGTATCTCACTGTAGTTTTATTTTGAATTTTTTAAGGAATAAAACTATTGGATATTTTTATGTTATTTGCCTTTTTTGTGTGTGTGCCATCTTTGGTTAAATTTTCATTCAGATCTTTCTTTTTAAGAATTTAGTTAATTATCTTTTTAGCATTGAGTTGTAATTTTTGACATAGACTTTCTTTGACCAAACTTCAGATAGATTCTTCAGGCCCTCCTTTTGTTTTTTGTTTTGTTTTTCCTTTTTTAAAAATTTTGATCTGTTTCGCTCATTAGATTTATTTGAAGAACAGCTTCCCATGTTTAAAATTTTGGGGAAAAAAGAATCCTTGGACCAATTGGTCCCTAGAATACTAACACCCTATAGGTCTTGTGTTCCTCTAATTGGCCCTTCCACTTGGCAGGGCCTCCTGCATGCCTCTGGAGAATACAACAGAAGGTGCTGGGGGAGGTGAGAGGGACATGGACTCAGCAGCTGCACCACCCTGGACTCTTCTCTGTACACCCAGGGAGGAGCAGTGCTCCCAGCAGGGCAGCCTCTAGGTGAGGCTCCTTTTTCTCCATGGCCTGCATTGCCTGGCCCCACACCTGCACATGCAGGAGCCCTCTGTCTCTATCCAGTACTCATGGTACCAGATGTGCTGTAGCAGTCTGTTGACCACATCTAGCGTCTGGTCCTTCTTTAGCACAATGTCATAAGAGTCTGTGTTGTGCTTTGGCCACTCTTCCACCTTTCATTCAAGAAACCAATCTTGAGGGGCACCTGGGTGGCTCAGTCCGTGAAGCAGCTACCTTCGGCGCAGGTCATGATCGCAGGGTCCTGGGATCGAGCCCCACATCGGGCCCCCTGCTCAGAGGGGAGCCTGCTTCTCCCTCTCCCTCTGCCTGCTACTTCCCTTGCTTGTGCTCTCCCTCTCTCTCTGTCAAGTAAATAAATAAAGTCTTAAAAAAAAAAAAAGAAACCAATCTTGAGAATGCTTTCCACACCAGGAACCCCATTAGCCATAGTGAGGTCCCCCATGGAGTCTCCCAGCAGGAGGATGTGGTTTTACCCTGAAGCTGCTGGAAGTACCCAGAGTTCTCACAAACAGAGCTGTTCTTGTTGTCTGTGCATATGAGCTGGCTCTTGAATCCCTGTAGGAAACTGTCTTTCTCAAAGTCCATGTAATTATGGACACAATGTGGATGATGGGGTGGAACACTTTCATCTGTCGGATAATCCCCTCTAGGATATCAACAATGCCTGTGGAAAAGATGAAAAGGGGAAGGTTATGTTGGTAGAGGATTATTGAAGAACGTCTTGTATCCTTCTGTAAGCATTGCATTGGATTCTCTAACCACCTGGGCTATTAGAAACTTCTGAATCTTCTGCTGGCATGGGAGACATGTGCTTTGGTCCACCAATCCATCATATGAAGTAACTTCTCTATGATGGTCCAGTGTGGGTCAGTCTCAACTGGGTAATAGTGGCGAAGGAGCCCCTTGAGCTCATTCCAGTACTGCTCCCTGATGATCTTGCTGCTATCTAGAATGTTGTAAAAAGTCCATCGCTTCTTACAAGTCCATCCATTACATGCAAACCTGCTCAAGGTCAAGTCAAAATCAGAAATGACCTGTAAGCGGTCTCCTCCATCCCTGCAGAGGGTGCCAACAATCTCTTGCACTTGCCCAGGCTGCCAACATCAGGACCCTGGCCTTCATCAGGGTTCTTACCTGTCCCAAGACCCAAGAGAAGCACTGACCCCTGCTCCACACTGGGCCCAGGGGGAACTCAGGGCAACTCAGCAGCTCTGTAAGGCTGGGGTACAGGGGTGGGGAGGGGGATGAAGGGGGCTCTGGCCTGACTCAGGGCGCTTACTGGCCAGGGTGGCATGGCAGGGCCCCCGGGGAGGGGAGGGGCTTGGAGAGCCCTGGGGATCTGGGCCTGCCCTGACATTTCCTTCTGCCTCACCTCTCTGCCATGGCACTCCTGGCTATTTTTTTGATTATGCCCCATCCTTGGTCCTTATCTTTAGTCTTCACAGTCCAGTTGTGGCAAGAATGTTCCTAAATTAGTTGATAGAGAATCCTCTATCTTTGATATCTGCTCACCCTTGATTATCTAGTCAAATTCTTCATCCTCCATTCTTGATGTCTAAGCTCTTGGCCTGCCTTCAGCAAGAATCTTGTACAGACAAGATGGTCTTAAACAGACAGTGTAGCAAGAATAACCCTACCCTTGATATCCCTTCATAAGTGATTTTCCATCCACCAACCCCTTCACCTGCTTGATATCTGTAAGTCCCCAGCTATCTCTGCTGTATTTAGATTTAGGCCAGATCTCTCTCAGTTGTGATAGTCCCAACACCATTTGAAATAGTTCTGAACAGTCTTCCTGTTTTAACAAATGGCAGAATAATTTTTTAACAGTGTTTTTTATATGTTTTAGATACAGTTCATAATCTGTTGTATATTTTGAAAATATTTTTTCCAAGTCCATCCCTGGTGTTTTCATTTTTTTATAATTATCTTCTGGAGTACAAAAGTTTTTAGTTCTGTTGAAGTCCATTTTATGAATATTTCTTATATAGTTCAAGCTCTTTGTGTCTTGTTAGAAATCTTTGCCTAACTCAAAGTCACAAAGATATTCTCCTGTTTCTATACAGCTTCAGCTCTTACATTTAGGTTTATGATAATTCTGTATTTAATTTTCACATATGGTGTCAGGTAATGTTCAAGATTCTTTCTTTCCTTTTTTATATTGATATCCAATTGTTTCAGCATTATTTATTGAAAGATTTTTATTTCATTTTTGAAGTGTTTTAATGCCGATGTCAAAAATCAAGTAATTATATCAGTGTGAGTCTATTTTTGGACTTTATATTATTACTCCATTAATCTATTTGTTTATCTTTACATTAGTACCACACTGTCTTGGTAATTGTAGCATTCTAGTAAATGTTTTTTAAGTTTTTATTTAAATACCAGTTAGTTAACCTACAGTGTTATATTAGTTTCAGGTCTACAATATAGCGATTCATCCAGTGTTAGCGAACATCACCCAGTGTTCACGATGACAGGTGCACCCCTTAATCCCCAGCACCTATTTCCCCCATCCCCCCACCCACCTCCTCTCTGATAACCATCAGTTTGTTCTTTATAGTTAAGAGTCTGTTTCTTGGTTTGCTTATTTCTCTCTGTTCCCCTTGCTCCTTTGTTTTGTTTCTTAAATTCCACATATGAGTGAAACCATATAATATTTGTCTTTCTTTGACTGACTTATTTCTAGTAAGTTTTGATAGCAGGTACTGGAAGTTCTCCAAATTTTCTCTCTCTCTCTTTGTCTTCTGCCTATTCTAAGTTCAATAAATTTCCATAAAAATATTAAATCAGCTTGTCATATTTCCTAATTGTGATTGTGTTGAACAATGGAGTTTCAATGTGGGGAGATTTGGCATCTTAGTAATATTGAGTGCTCTGTTTCTGTTAATGTGTTATATCCTTCTATTTAATTAGGACTTCTTTAGTTCTTGTCAGGAATGTTTTATAGTTTTCTATGTATACATCTACATAAATTTTGTTAAATCTATATCTAAGCATTTAATTTTTGATGTCATTGTAAATAGTATTATTTAACTTCAATTTTTTTTGTGATATATGATAATAAATTGATTTTTGTTACCTGTGACTTTGCTAAACTTACCCTAATAGTTGGTTTGTAGATTCCTTATGCTTTTCTAGACAATAATGTTGTCTGTATATAAAGAAGTTTTATATCTTCCTTTTCTATCAATACTCTTTTTTGTTGTTGTTATTGTTCATTGCCTTATTACACTGTCCTCCAGCACAAATATAAGTGGAGTAGATGGGAATGGACACTCTTATCATCAGTCTGTGGGGGTCATAGTAATCAGTATTTCACTGTTAAGTAAGATTTTAAATGAAGATTTTCTGTTTGTGTCTTTTATCAGTTTATCACATTTTGCTATGAATTTTTAGGATGAATATGTGAATTTTCTCAAATGCTTTGGCGTACCTAATGAAATAATCACATGTTATTTTAAAAATTCTATTATTATAGTAATTGCATTGTTTTATTTTTGAATATTAAGCCAATTTTGCATTCCTGGTATAATTCCCCACCTCAGTCATGCTCTATTATCTATTTTATATATTGCTGCATTTAATTTGTTAATACTTTGTTAAGCATTTTTATATTTATGTCTATAGTTTTATTATGTCTTTTTTTCTGGTTCTCCTACCAGAGTAATGCTGTCCTCATTAAACAAACTGGGAGATGTTGTCTCCAGTTCTATTTTCTGAAAGAAGGTCTATAGACCTAGTATACTTTTTCTTAAATATTTCATAGACTTCACTGGTTGAGCAACCTCAGCTTGGAATTCTCTTTGGGGAATAGTTTTAACTATGAATTAAATTTTTTAATAGTTACAGGGCTATAGCACTACAGAAGTTTTTGTCTGCTTGTCTGTTCTATCAATTACTGAGGGAGGAGTATTGAAATCTTTATTTTTGTCTATTTCTCCTATGAATTTTATTGGATTTTAATTTTTTAATCTCTGAAATTGCCATTTGAATCATTTTTATAACTTCCATTTCTTTCTTTATTATGTTTATTTTTTCTTTACATTCTTAAGCACATTTATAATATTCTAAAGGCTGTTTATTTATTTTATTATTTTATTGAAGTATAATTAACATACAGTGTTATATTAGTTTCAGGTGTACAATACGATGATTCAGCAATTCCATTCATTTATCAGTGCTTATCAAAACAATAGTATTCTTAATCTTTTTAATCTATTTCACCCATCCTCCCACCAGCCTCCCCTCTGGCACCCACCAGTTTGTTTTCTGTATTTAAGAGTCTATTTTTCTGTTTGTCTCTTTTTTTGTTGTTTTTTTCATTTGTTTTGTTTCTTAAATTCCACATATGAATGAAATTGCATGGTACTTGTCTTTTTCTGTCTTATTTCATTTAATATTATACTCTGTAGGTTCATCCATGTATTTGCAAATAGCAAGACTTCATTCTTTTTTATGGCTGAGTAATATTCCATCATATATATATCTATATATATTTATATCTATATCTGTCACATCTTCTTTATTCATCTATGGATAACATGGTTTGCTTTCATACCTTATCTTGTAATTACACTGTTTCTTCATTTTGTGTCTGTTGCTAATGATTAATTTTCCTCCTATTATCAGTATGTTCCAGCTTCTTTGTCTGGTAAGTTTCTACTGATTACCAGATATAGTAAATTTATATGTTGAGTACTAGAGTTTGTTTCATTCCATTAAGAAATGTTGAGTTTTTGTATTAGCATGAAGTTACTTCTATATTATTTCAATTCTGTTAAGCTTACTTATTATCTTGAATATGACATATACATAGCAGTCCCTACTCTTGGGCTAACTTTCCCCACTACAATGGCCACACCCTTTTGAGGAGTTTTTCTAATGCCTCACATATGATGAGGTCTCTTTACTTTGGCTGAAGAAACACAAATTGTTCCCATCCCTGTGTTACTCTGAGAATTGTTTGGTCAATTACTTTCTGGATGTTCTTTTTGATCTTATGGAGATTCCAAACATTCACTTAAGTCAGTACTCAGACATAGAGGATTCCTTAACCAATGTCTGGAACTGTGTGTGTGCACATGTGTATGCATGTGCATATATGTCCCTGTTTTCTAGTATTCTGTCTCATAATTTCTAGTTGCATCAGTTTCACTGAACTGTGTCTGTCTCCTCAACTCAATAAAGCATCCTATTTCTATTTGGGTTCTCCCTCTCTGCCTTGCAGCCTGAAAACTACCCTTAGGAAGTAAACTTGTTCACTTGTTCCTTTTCCTCCTGTGCTGTATGATGTCCTAGGTTTATCCATTGTTTCTTCATATATAGTTAAACTTCCTTATTTACAAATTTTATTTTGTAATTCACCTGCTTGCTAAAATATATCTGTAATCCCAAAATTGATACTAGCAGTGCTTTTGCACCATTTGCAGCCATATGCAGGGTAAGGGAAAGTTTGAGTTGCCCAACATGCATTTTCCCCGCTGAAAACCAAGAGTATGCACTGCCTTCTTGTTTCAGTTCTTACACTCATAAGCAAGGGTTCTTTTCCCAGTCTATTGAGTGTCACATTTTTTGAATTTTTGTGGGTTTTTTTTTTGGTTGGTTGGTGATTTCACTGTTTAAAATGGCCCTTCAGCATGGTGTTGAAACACTATCTAATGTTCCTAAAAACAGGAAGCCTGTGATATGTCTTAAGGAGAAAATATGTGGGTTAGATAAGCCTCATTCAGGCATGAGTTATACTGTTATGGGCCATGAGTTCAAGGCTAATGAATCAAAGAATATATGAAATAAGGTATATTGAAACAGAAACACACATAACACTAGATTTCATACTGATGGGTTGATGAAAATGTTGTAACCAGTGTCTCTGGTCTATTTCCTTCTTCATTTAGAACATACAACTACATTCATCTCTCCTCTAAGTGAATATACATACATACATATGCATTAGAGAAGTTAATTTTAAAGAAAAATACGCATTTAACATTTCAAACAAGATCTCTTTCTTCTTCCACCCACCAAATAATTAACACTGAGTAACTTTTTGATAACATGCAATCCTTGTTTCTGTTTCCAAATGTGCACTAGACATGTTGTTATATTTCTAATTTCTTGACACACCAGTAATTAGATTAGTAATTAGATTCTAAGCTGGGTACTTCTTGTATCTGTCATCAAACTCATGGTCACAATGGTCACAATCTCCAGACATGCCTACATTAATAATTGTCTGTATTTAGGTGTGTCTGTGTAACTAGATGTTTGTCTACCTTGCCTTCTTGAGAACTGGGTCTTGTATTTACTAAACCCTAGTTTTCCCCTAACATCTAGCAAAGAGCTACTCATTTAATGGGTATTACTTGTACACCCCCAACTCACTCATACATGTATACTGTGCCAGGAATCTAAAAGGCCTGTAAGACTGTGTATACGTATTTAAATCAGGGATAACCTTATATGCATACAAAATACATGTACAAAAGCATACTATTTTGTGAGAAGAACCACTTCCACACAGTCTGGAATCCTACTATTAATCATTCATCTATTTGAATTAGGTAAGTCTTTATTAAAAAAAAAACTTAACTAACTAAATAAATGGCCATTTATTATGTCCAAACTTTGGAACTTAGCAGTATGACAAATACAGTATTGTGGTAATTACATATTCTGATTTATAAGGAGGGCTCTGTGTTCAAAGAGTCAGTTTTTAAAATAAATTGTTTAGGAGGAGGAGGGAAGATGGCAGGAGTAGGGGACCTCGTTTCATCTGGTCCCTTGAATTCAGCTAGATATCTATCAAATCATTCTGAACACCTGTGAATTCAACCTGAGATCAAAGGAAATAATTGCTACAACTCTATAAATAGGCAACCACGTTTTGCAAGGTAGGAGGTGCAGAGAAGTGAACCTGAGGGGATATATTGGAAGATAAACAGCAAATGGGAGGGAGCCTCTGGAAGACAGCTACCAGTAAGTGATATACCCCAGAGCACAAAATCGGAACTTTTAGAAGTAAGGAATGACCTGGCCTGAAAGGTACTCAGGTGGTAAAGTGGGGCAGAATCCTAGGTAGGACAGTGTGGTCTCAGAATCCCCGGGGTCACAGAAAGAACAGGGGTGCCTGAGTTGGCAGAGTTCCCAAGCGTTGGAGTGGGGAAACCGGCTACACTCAGTGAGGCCAAAAGTGGGCCCTCAGCTCGGTTGCCATCATCTGCGAACTGCAGTACTATCCCAGGACCACTCTCTGAGCGGGGGCACTGCAAGAGGAGAAACTCAGTGACCCTCCTCCTTCCCCAGGGAGGATCTGTGCAATGCGCACTGCAGGAGTCTGTAGAGTTTGGTGAACACAAAAGTGATTGACTGCTTTTTCCCTGAGGATTCACTGAAGAGTGGGGGCCTCAATCTTTCAGCTCCAGGGCTGGAGATCAGGGGGGCCACCATTTTTATTGTTATTTTTTTCATCCTCTAAAGCATCATGGAAAGCCTTCAGGGAACAAAAGCTACATAGAGCAACCCAAAGCAGCTTGCACTGAGCCTGGCCCCCTAGACAGGGAAGTGCAATTTCACCCAGGCAAAGACACCTGAGAATCAGCATAGCAGCTCCCTCCCCCAGAAGACCAGCAAGAACATCAGGCTAATAGCAAGTTTATGGATCACATAGAACTGAAAAACTCCAGTGCTAGAGGAAAATAGTATATAGAATTTGAGGTTTTTTTCCTCATGATTCCTTTGCCTTTCAGTTTAAAAATTTCTTTTTCATTTTTCTTTTTTTTTCCTTTTCAACTAGTTTCTTATTTTATCAACTCTTTTTAAAGTCTTTTTTAATTTTCATTTTTATATCTATATTCTTCATTTTTGGCTTCCTTCCACTGTGTTCACTTTTATTTATGTATAAATACGAATTTTTACTCTCTTTACAATTTTGGGATCAAGTGTCTTCTAATAAACAGACCAAAATACACCCAGGACCGAGTGTATCACCCTGTTCTGTCTACCTGTTTAATTATATTGTCTCCTTTTTCTTTTTTGGTTTCTGATCTTTTCTTATTTGTCTGGTGTATATTTCACTAGGGTTGTGATTGATATATTTTTTAAATTTTTTGTTCTCTCACTCATCTATTCTTCTCTGGAGAAAATGACCAGAAGGAAAAATTCCCAGAAAAAAGAAGAGACAGTACTCACTGCCAGAGACTTAATAAACATGGGTATTGGTAAAATGTCAGAGCTAGAATTCAGAACAACAATTATAAAGATACTAGCTGGGCTTGAAAATAAAAAGCATAGAAGACACTAGAAAATCCCTTTCTGGAGAAATAAAAGAACTAAGATCTAATCAGGTTGAAATCAGAAAGGGTATTGCTGAGATACAATCAACAATGGAGGCTCTTACTGCTAGAATAAATGAGGTACAAGAGAGAATAAGTTATATAGAAGGTAAAATTATGGAGAACAAAGAAACTGAGCAAAGGAGAGACAAACGATTACTGGACCATAAGGGGATGATTCAAAAGATCAGCGATACCATAAATTGAAACAATATTAGAATTATTGGGGTCCCAGACGAAGAGGAAAGGGGAGGCAAAAGGTATATTCAACTTATAGCTGAGAACTTCCCTAATCTGGGGAAGGAAACAGTTATTCAAGTCCAGGAGGCACAGAGAACCCCCTTCAAAATCAATAAAAATAGATCAAGACCCCAACATATAATTGTGAAGCTTGCAATTTTCAGAGATAAAGAGAAATCCTGAAAGCAGCTCGAGACAAGAGGTCGTTAACCTACAAGGGTAGGAACATTAGACTGGCAGAAGACCTATCCATAGAGACCTGGCAGGCCAGAAAGGGCTAGCATGATGTATTCAGGGAACTAAATGAGAAAAACATGCAGCCAAGAATACTTTATACAGAAAGGCTGTCATTTAGAATGGAAGGAGAGATAAAGAGCTTCCAGGACAAACAGAAACTAAAAGAATTTATGATCACTAAACTAGCCCTGCAAAAAATATTAAAGGGGATCTTGTAAGCAAAGAGAGAGCCAAAAAGTAACAGAGATCAGAAAGGAAAAGAGACAATACACAGAAACAGTGATTTTACAGGTAATACAATGATGCTAAATTAATATCATTCAATAGTTACTCTGAATGTAAATGGGCTAAATGCTCCAATCAAAAGACACAAGGTATCAGACTGGATAAAAAAGCAAGAACCATCTATATGCAGTCAACAAGTGACTCATTTTACATCCAAAGACACCTCCAGACTGAAAGTGAGGGGATGGAGAACCATCTATCCTGGTAATAGACATCAAAAGAAAGCTGGGGTAGCAATCCTTATATCAGACAAATAAGATTTTAAACCAAAGACTGTAGTAAGGGATGAAGAGGGACACTATATCATACTTAAAGGATCTATCCAACAAGAAGATCTAACAATTATAGATATTTATGCTCCTAACTTGGGAGCAGACAATTATATAAACCAATTAATAACACGAGTAAAGAAACATATTGATAATAATACAATAATAGTGAGGGACTTTAACACCCCAACTCACAGCAATGGACAGATCATCTAAGCAGATCAACAAAGAAACAAAGGCTTTCTTTGAACGATACTCTGGACCAGATGGACTTCACAGATATATATAGAACATTCCATCCTAAAACAACAGAATACTCATTCTTCTCAAGTGGACATGGAACTTTCTCCAGAATAGACCACTTACTGTGTCACAAATCAGGTCGCCATCAATACCAAAAATTGGGATTATTCCCTCCATATTTTCAGATCACAACGCTTTGAAACTTGAACTCAATCACAAGAGGAATTTTGGAAGGAACTCAAACACTTGGAAGTTAAGGAGTTTCCTACTAAAGAATGAATGGGTCAACCAGGAAATTAAAGAAGAATTTAAAAAATTCATGGAAACAAATGAAAATGAAAACATGACAGTTCAAAACATTTGGACTGCAGCAAAGGTGGTCCTAAAAGGGAAGTACATGGCAATACAAGCCTTTCTCAAGAAAATAGAAAAGTCTCAAATACACAAGCTAACCTTACTCCTAAAGGAGCTGGAGGAAGAACAGTAAATAAAGCCTAAACCAAGCAGGAGATGAGAAATAATAAAGAGTAGAGCAGAAATCAATGAAATAGAAACCGAAGGAACAGTAGGACATATCGACAAAACTAGAAGCTGGTTCTTTGAAAGAATTAATAAGATTGAAGATTAAAAGATTAAAAGATTGAAAAACCCCTAGGCAGACATATCAAAAAGAAAAGACGAAGGACCAAAATTAATAAAATCATGAATGAAAGAGGAGAGACCACAACCCAAACTAAAGAAATACAAACAATTATAAGAACATATTATAAGCAACCATATGCCAAAATATTAGGCAATCTGGAAGAAGTGGATGCATTCCTAGAGACATATAAACTACCAAAACTGAAACAGGAAGAAATAAAAAACCTGAACAGATCCATAACTAGCAAGGAAATTGAAGCAATAATCAAAAATCTCCCAACAAACAAGAGTCCAGGGCCAGATGGCTTCCCAGGGAAATTCTACCAAACAATTAAAGAAGGACGAATGCCCATTCTTCTGAAGCTGTTTCAAAAAAAAATAGAAGTGGAAGGAAAACTTCCAAACTTGTTCTATGAGGCCAGCATTACCTTGATCCCAAAACTAAGACCCCACCAAAAAGGAGAATTACAGGCCAATATCCTTGATGAACACGGATGTCAAAATTCTCACCAAGACACTAGAAAATAGGATCCAACAGTACATTAAAAGGAATATTCACCACGACCAAGTCCAATTTATTCCTGGAATGGAAGGGTGGTTCAACATTTGTAAATCAATGTTAATAAAAGAAAGACAAGAAACGTACGATCCTTTCAATTGATGCAGAAAAAGCATTTAACAAAATACAGCATCCTTTCTTCATTAGAACTTTCCACAGTGTAGGGAGAGAAGGAACATACCTCAATATCAAAAAAGCCATCTACAGAAAGCCCACAGCAAATATCATTCTCCATGGAGAAAAACTGAGAGCTTTCCCCCTAAGGTCTGGAATATGACAGGGATGCCCACTCTCAGCACTGTTGTTCAACATAGTACTAGAAGTCCTAGCCTCAGCAATGAGACAACAAAAAGAAATAAAAGGCATTCAAATTGGCAAAGAAATGAAACTCTCGATCTTCACAGATGACATGATACTTTATGTCAAAAACCCAAAAGACTCCACCCCAAAATTGCTAGAACTCAAATAGGAATTCAGCAAAATGGCAGGATATAAAATCAATGCACCAGAAATCAGTTACATTTCTATACACTAACAGTGAGATAGAAGAAAGAGATTAAGGACTTGATCCCATTTACAAGTGCACCAAAAACCGTAAGATACATAGGAATAAAGCTAACCAAAGAAGTAAAGGATCTGTACTCAGAAAACTATAGAACACTCATGAAAGAAATTGAGGAAGACACAAAGAAATGGGAAAACATTCCATGCTCATGAGAATGTCCACTTGCACCCCATTGTTTATAGCAACAATGTCCACAATAACCAAACTATGGAAAGAGCCAAGATGTCCATCAACAGATGAATGGATAAAGAAGATGTGGTTCATATATACAATGGAATATTACTCAACCATCAGAAAGGATGAATACTTACCATTTACAGTGACATGGATGGGCCTGGAGGGTATTATGCTGAGCAAAATAAGTCAATCAGAGAAAGACAATTATCATATGGTTTCACTCATATGTGGAATATAAGAAACAGCACAGAAGATCATAGGGGAGGGGAGGGAAAATGGAATGGATGAAATCAGAGAGGGAGAAAAGCCATGAGACTCTTAACTATAGGAAACAAACTGAGGATTGCTGGAAGGGAGGTGGGTGGCTGAATGGGGTAATTGGGTGATGTGCATTAAGGAGGGCACATGATGTGATGAGCAGTGGGTGGTATATGCAACTGGTAATTTATTGAACACTACATCTGAAACTAATGGTGTAATATATATTGGCTAATTAAATTTAGTAAAAAATAAAATAAATTGTTTACTAGGTGATTTATTTCAGTGTTTGCTTCAGGAAATAAGGTTGTCCTATGCCCATGTAAAGTCCCCAAAGAGTTGCTACAGTCACTTCCCTTCTAAAAGTATAAAATGCAACTGGATATGCTGAGGAAACTAAAATTTGAAAGTAGAGATAAATAGAAAGAGTGGATTGCTATATGAGAGAAAAGGCACTGTAAGGACACCCAGAAGACCAAGGATTCAGAAAGATAGTGGATACAGGGATGAGGTGAAGCTGGAAAGTGAAATAACAATATTGAAAGACATTTAGAAAGACCATAATTACATTTTTACTAGAACCAAGCCAAGTATATAATTGTCAAAATATACTGACAGGTCCCGTTTTTGCTTCTTCACACATTTGACAATGGAAATCAATTTTATAACTCATGCTTCTTGTTAATTTCCAGGGGGTCTTGAAATATGCTGTTGGAAACTTGCTTAATATTTTGTTGGCCTTATGCCATGTGGTGGTAATGTCTACCAGCCACAAGCCTTAAGTAATCCTTTACCAAAAGCATGCAGAGCTTATGTGATTCCTTTGATCATGTCTAGTCTCTCTGGTGGCATTGGAATGTACCTACAGAAAGAAACAGGGTACTCTATTCAGCTTTATTTACTTGAGCACAAAAGACATTACAATAACTGTGTGGCATTTTTAAATACCCTGAATTTAAACATCCTAAATGAGCATCTCAGATTCCTGGTTTAGGTGTGTCCTGAAATAAAGGCTCTCACTCATTCTGTTTTCATGCTTTCTCAGTACCCTCAGAGATAAGCTACATAACTGGTGGTGGCAATGATTGCTGCTAGAATAAGTAAATTTAGTAGATAAATATTCCCAGCCTGGCATATAGGCAATATACTGAGAGGAACACCAGATTGCTATTCAGAAAAAATTTGCATTGCAGCCCAATTTTGCAACTGATTGAAGGCATGAACTTGGGAAATCCATGACTATTCTTTGAAAACTGTTACTACCTTTTGAGTTAGTGTACCTCTTTTCATTTCCACTGTTCTATTCCACTAGCCATAATAATTTTTTACCCAGATTAACATGATAGTCTCTTAACTGATTTCCTACCTTCTGTCTTCTACCGCATTGGTTGTCCAGGTAGAAGACAGACTGATTTCTCTAGCATTTGTTTATGTTTGTCTCCCTTTCCCCTTGATAAAGGCCAGCCAAATCATGATCTGATTCCTGCTTAGGTCTTCTGCCGCATCTGTAGACACTTCTTCCTCATCAACATGTTCCAGTTAAGCTGATTTTTTAGTTTCAGATCTGAAGTCCTTCCTGAAATCTAGAACTATATTTTTTAAATATCCACTGGATATTTCTTCCTTGAACTTTCATAGGCATTTTTTCTTTTATTGTATTTTTTTAAGTTGTGGTAAGAACAGTTATCCACCCTCTTAATAAAGTTTTAAATCCCATAGGCATCTTTTCCCCCTATAGGCATCTTAAACTTACATAGTCCAAAGCTGAAGTCTTCAGAAGTTTTCTCACCAGATCCATTCTATTTTTATCTGTACTATTCATTCACCCAGTGAGTTTCTAAAGCTGGGAACTTGAAACCGAGTTTTGAAAAACTCAATCCAATCAACCATTAAATTCTCTCAATTCTCCCCAAAAGAGTCTTGATTCAATTTTTTTCTCACATTATTTTAAATTTTCTGTTTTACATCTATCTCCATATTCATCTGTAGGCTCTTTGAAGGCAGAATCTATCAGGCACTTAGATCTATGCCTGACACTAGCATAAACTCCATCAATAGTTGTTGAATGGCTCCATATAAAGGAAAGACTTGGTAGCTCATTCTGTTCTATGTGATTTATCAGTTGCAAATATACCTTTCTTATGGGATATGAACCATATAAGATGAGCTCTTCTTTGACTAAACCAGAGTAGACAATCCAGCAATGTTTTAAATGATAAAGAGATTTGGAATCTTCTAATCATAGATAATTATATTTATCCTTTATTAAAACATGTAAGAATCTTGTTCTTATATATGAAGCAATAAGCTTTGAGATTCCATCATCAATAACAGCTAAAAAAACAATTTTTAAAACCCATAGTACAAAGAAACACCTACAATATTGTCAACTAAAGAACCTTTACAAAATAACATTCATATTATAATCATAATTTATAAAATTGAACACATATGTATAGAGATATTTTGATGACTGGTCTTGAAGCATTAGCAGTGAGTATCTATCTCTTTGTTGTATAATTTTATTTTATAGTTTTTTGGGGGGTACATTTCTTTATCTTAAACATTTCTTATAGTGAATATATATTGATTTCCACAACCAATAATTCTATTAAAATATATATTGTATCCTTTAGTTAGTAATGTACTTGCCAAACTCCTGAAAGATCTCTTTTGTTCATTACTCTTTGTAATGTAAAAGAGGTAGAGTTGATGATTGTCCAATATTTTAAGCAGTGTTCTTTCATCAAGAGTGTGAATGGATTGTAGTTTAACAGTTAGCAGAGTAAAAGATGAAGTTGGAAATTGAGTGTTACATGTGAGTGTCACGGAAGATAGGTGTGTATGTGTTTGTGTTCCGATGGGTGCATTTGTAATGCATAAAAGAGTGAGAATGAAGGAAAGTAAAAGTGTTGACAAGTGTTTTTCCTTTTCTGAAATTCCAATGATGCTGACACCCTTGCCTGAACAAATAACACTTGTATTAAAACAGAAAAGAGAAGAAAAATAGATCAAATTTGTTTGGCTAAAATAAATCGACTTATAAGATAGGGTGGAGATCTATCAATATCATGGAATTTCTTTTTCCTTCTCTCTCTACACTTTTATAAAAATTGGTTTAATGAAAAGGACATAAAATTTTGACCTAAAGGGTCAGGTAAATCTGGAAAGGTGTACACATGTATATATACACACAATTAAAATGAAGATTTTTAAACACAGACTATTTTTAGTAAGAATGAAATTTGTGCTTTAAAAATTATGTCTAGTATGTCAATGTAAATATATATGGAACAAGTTGTAAACTATTTTGAGATTTTCTGACAGTGACAGAAGATAGAAGTAGAGACTAACCAGAAATAATACCCATCAAATCAATAATCAAGGGTTAACCATTCAGTTAGGAAACATGCCCAGGCTGTGAGAGATAGTGTTACTCATAGGAGTGATACTTTCTATCTTCTCTTCTTTTTTGGCAATCCTCTCTAATCAAGATTATTTAATTTCTCATGGCTATTAAGTTTCAATTTGAATTGTTTTGGATAATAATGTGATTTTTTAAAAATAATAAATCATGCTTTTTCATAAGAAAAATCTTGCCTAGTTTCCTGTATAACTTTGGTAAAATGGCAATTTAAAAGCATGATATTAAAATCCTCCTACTCATAGCACAGTTGTTTTTGCTGAATTTAGTCAGAGCCCAGGAATTGGAGAGTATTTTCCATGTCTTCATATGGTATTTTCTTTGTGAGAACCCTAAACAAGAAGTACCTATGCTTAGTAACAAGAAGAGTCACAAATTCTCCTTACAAATTAAATAAAATTATTCTATTGACTTTAAACTATGTAACAGATATTTCCCTTTTTCTTTTGGACTCTCAAGCTTACAGCCCAATATTTAGCCCTTCTTGGTGCTGCTAAGTGTTTCACAACTAGAGCTCTGGGGAAAACAGAAAAGTTCTGCTTTGTGGTATTCTCCAATTTCTGAGGTATAAATTCTTCCACTAAAGCTACCAATGTGATGTTACAACAGTGGAGCTGAGAAGATATGTGCACAGTTGGATTTTAAACTGGTATGAACCAGCTCCAGTGTACTGCTGAGCCCATCCATTATATTTATGCCCTAATCATATACTATTTATGCATTTTCCTAGCCCTCCTTTTTTTCTTACCCTTGTTTTTTTTTGTTTTAGCTTTTGTTTTGTTCACCACATTTTTATCACAAAATTAAACCACCTGCAATTCTTTCTTGTGTAAGTTAAAATAAAATAAAATAAACACCAACTGATTCATTAGTAGGAAGATGCATTTAAGACGTAACTTTTGTGATCCCTGCCAAATCCAACTTTCATTAACAATAATGTCTGGAAGATAATCATTCCCATGAAAGATTCTCTAGAACATTTTTTCAGGTCTTTCTTCAAAAAGAATAATGCAGTGTTAAGTATATCACTCTAGAATTCACAAACCTGCTATGTACATTAGCTTATTTATTTTCTTGCAAAAGTCCTATGAGTCAGAAAAGGAAGATACTACTATCCTGACTGTATGGATGAAAATGCTTCAAAAGTCTAAATACTTTACCTAAAATCACACAATCTGTGAGTAGCAGAAACTTCAGTCCTGTTTTTATTCCATTAAGACCCTAAAGAACAAATCACAATGCCTACTCTTCTCTGAGAGATCAGGGTACACTAGATACTATTTTGGATGTAGTTTTCATGGTAAATGAAACTTTTATTGCTGCTAAGTTGTAAACATTACTAGGATTTTGAGCCCTGAAGATAATAATGATGTACTTAGTTTTTAAATTCCCATGTATACTGTTGCTTTTAAATTATAAAATAATTGCTTTGAGGAGAATCATAATGCTAAGGATCCTGTTGTGGGGCAGCTTTTCAAAGAAATTACTGCCAATATAGTTGATAATTGAATAGTGGGAAAGTTTGTCTGATATCTTCTAAGGGGCTGATAAATTCTACATAACTCATTTGAGCTGTGAAATCTGTATATGAAATGTAGTAAATGAAAAGTAGGAGAGCATTCAGATATAACATCTTGAGTTAGTTATATCTTAACAAAAACCAAATCTTAGTGCTCTCTATAGGGGACTCTGAAGAATTTTGTGCAGCAGTGGCCTACTCACCTTCCAGGCCACTACAGCTTAATAGCCAGAGAACTACTGTGATGTGAGCTGCACAATTGCATTTTCAAGTGCGTTTACAGCACCAGTATTGATTGCTTGATTCTGTCCAACTACCCCTTGCAATAAACAACCCAGCTAGAGTCTGCACTGTTGGGAAGCAGTGATGCATTATTTAACAGTAACTAATCAATATAAAACAAGCTTCCCCTTTGTTACAGCAGTACTATTGATAGACTGCTTCTCTATTTTAATTTTTTATTATTTTGCATTGATTTCTGAAACTCAATTCCGTATCTTACTTTTCTTCCATCAGTAACTGTGAGTTGAGCCCTACCTGACTAGAAATCTAACATCCTTTTTGAATCACAAATTACCCAACTTCATTAAGAGACAATTAGTTGAGAGTTTTAAAAAAAATCATTCAACTTTGTTCTAATCAAATTTAATGAGTGTGACACATTAGGTACAGGATTTTGGGGAGGATACATATAGAAAAATCTGAAAAGACAAGATTTTTGCTGCCGTATATGTTTCAGGCAGCAGGCTCTCAAAATCTCCTATTTAACCTGGGTGAATGTGGGAGGAAATTCAGTCCTGTAACTACCATTAACAGTAATAAGGGTTTGTCCTCTAAATCCTGCTCTATCTATGGAAGAATAGGTTCCTTAGTTCTTTCCTTTTTCCTTTCTTTCTTCCTTCCTTCTGTTCTTTTCCTTCCTTCCTCCCTCCCTTTCCCTCTTTCTTTCTTTCTTTCTTTCTTTCTTTCTTTCTTTCTTTCTTTCTTTCTTTCCTTCTTTCTTCTTTCTTTCTTTCTCTTTCTTTCTTTCTTTCTTTCTTTCTTTTTCTTTCTTTTCTTCTTTCTTTCTTCCTTTCTTCTTTCTTCTTTTTCTTTCTTTTTAAATCTTAGCTGAATTGTCATTAATGGCAGCTACTTTGGGCATTGTTGGACCTGAGAGCTAACCCTTAATCTGCCAAACATAAAAGATCTTATCATCTATCTATATAAACAGTGTGAGAGAGGAAGTCAGGTGTGAGCAGGCACACAGATCGGTGTAGATGTGGGCAGCTATGTGAATAGGGCTGAAAATAAGCAGAGAGATGCTGGCTGGTCTGTTCATTTGATAAAATGTTTTTAGTTACCCTTTTTGGCCTATTATAAAGCAATGACAATAAAATACAATTGGGTTTCTAAATAATTTAAAGAGGTTGAAAATTTATGTACTGAAGATATTTCTTTTGTTAGTTATGCTCATTGATAGGATTTGTTGTTTAATATGTATTTTTCTAATTACAAAAGAAATTCAAATTCTTTGCAAAAAATAAAAAAATACATGATTAGAAAGAAATACTAATTGCCCCGTACTTCTACATACCTAGTAACAATTGTTAAGTTGTTCAAACTTTGGTGTGCACAGCCAGCAATTCATTCTCTCTCTTTTTTCTCCCCATATATAATTAACTTATGTTACCTAGAGTGTAAATTATATGGAATATCATGTTCAGTCCTAATGTAATTTTGCACAAAGTAACAGAGGCCAGGTTATAATTATTTTACTAATGTTTTATTTTTGTCATTTTTTTGTCATATTATTTTGTCATTTATTTTTTGTCATTATTATTTAAAAAGGCATTTTAGCATGCATACTATACTAATATTAAATTGTTTGTTTGCCCTGTTAAATTACTATTAATTTGGTAAAGGATACAGGGTTGTCAATATTTATTCACCGTTACAACTTCAAGAATTCCAAAGCCAAATTATTAAATACAAAGAATAAAAACAAACCAGAATTGTAAGTGTTAGCTTTGGATAATTGGGAGCAGGAAACTAGGAGATCAGAAACAAAAAGTCTCATGGAACTAGGATAGTTTAAGCTCACAAATCAAAATAGCTATAAAAAGAGAATTCAAAAGTCCCTCAGAAAGGGAAAAGATCTAGGTGTAGATTTCCAGTTATACCTATGGTGTCTCCATTCTCATTTTCCTTCAGCAATATTCAACATATATTGAGCATTAAGAATATGCCCTGCATCAGAGTTGGCTGCTAAAAATCTGACAGCCAAATTTAAGTGAAGCCCTTGGAAAGTACATAGCATTTTAGGATTTACATTTTAAATCTCATGTTGACTCAATTTGACATGCTCACCCTCGTTTTTTCTTCTTAGTCTCCTTTAAGAAATCAACAAGGTCCTCCATATCTATATTTATGGCTATATCATTGTAAGCTGTTTAGAATCATGGCTGGAATGATGCTAAGTAAGGAAAACACAAACTGTAGCTGTGCTAGAAACTGAGGAGAATAACCTATCAAATAAGGGATGGTTTTGATTCACAGTAAGAATAAGAGTCTAGGGGAAAAAAAAAAAATCTCTTTACTAAAAGAAAAGAAAAAAAGCCCTAATAAGTGTTACACCATGGGGAATGGAGTGGTGACAAAATGATTGAATCAGGACCTCACAATGTGCCCTGTGGTCCCAACCTGCCTAAGTCATCCAAAGATATCTAATAGTCATCATTGCTAAGTAGCCATTTGGGGAGCAGAATTTGGTCATCTGGTTTTTAACCTCTGGCAGGGCTTAACATATTTAGTAACTTACTTAAGGAATTATGTTTTTTAATTGAGAGAATTACCACAAAAATTGGAAATGTAAATAATTAGAAACACAGTGCTTCTATTTAGAAAATCATTAAATTAATTATAAGAGCTTAATGATAGATTTAAATGACCTGAGTAGCGTTAACTTAGAATTAAAAAAAAAAATCAATCAGTTGAGCCAAAAGTTACAGGTGAAATTACTAATCCTAGACACATGTATAATTAATTATTACATATATAAGATATATGTGGCTTTGTTCAACATCTTCTCACTAAGCAGTGGGAAAACATCTTAACTGCATGTGTCTAGATATAAATTTCAACACAGCTCAATCCTCTTATGAGTAGTCCTTTCCTTGAGATTCAAGTTTTTCTCTGCTGGTTGGCAGTCGTGACTTCTTGATTAAAATTAGCTTTCTTTTTGTTTGGTTTGTTTTTTAAAAAATTCTGGGGGCACCTGGGTAGTTTAGTCAGTTCAGCATCCAACTCTTGGTTTTGGCTCAGGTCCTGACCTCAGGGTCATGGGATTAAGCCTTTTGATGGGCTCTGCACTGAGCTCAGAGTCTGCTCTAGATTCTCTCTCCATCTCCTTTTGCTTCACACCCCTCCTCCCCCTCCACCCCCCGGTTCATGCTCTCTCTTTCTGAAAAATAAATAAATATAATCTTTAGAAAAAATAAATTAAAAATTCTGTAAGGTATAATATACATAAGGTAAGGTGCACAAATCTTAGGTGTACATCTCAGTATATTTTTACCCCTGTTTGACACCTGTAAACACCCTTGTGATTGCTAACCAAATCAATATATAAAACATGCCCAGCATTCTGGAGGGCTCCCTTAGTACTTTTTTCCATTGGCATTTCCTAACAGTAACTATTATTCTGACTCCTAGCCCCATGAAATAATTTTTTTTGTTAATTTTTAAAACGATTTTACTTATTTATTTGTGAGAGAGAGTAGGGGCACAAGCAGGGGGAGCTGCAGGCAAAGGAAGAAGAAGACTCTTGGCTGAGCAGGGAGCCTGATGCCGGACTCAATCCCAGGATGCTGAGATCATGACCTGAGCTGAAGGCAGATGCTTAATCGACTGAGCCACTCAGGTATCCCAGAAATAATTTTATCTGTTGTTAAAATTTATATCAATGGAATAATATGATAAACACTTTTTATTAGACTTCTTTGTCAATTGATGTTGACTTCCTCGTCATTGACGTTGTTCATTCTTTCTTGTACCTGTGCAGTAATTCTATATATGAATATACTGCAAATTTTTCATCCGTTCTACTGATAGATATTTGAGTTTTTTCAGATATTGTGATGGAGCTGCCATGAAAATTCACCAATACTTGGTATTGTCAGGTTTTGTTTTGTTTTAATTTTGCTCATTCTGTTGAGCATGTAATGATTTCACTCTAGTATTAATCTGTATTTATCTGATGACTAAAGATGTTGAGAATCTATTCATATGCTTATTGGTCATCTAGATGCTCTTTTCTATGAAGTGCCTGCTTTAACTCATTTCCCCATTTTTCCATTGGGTTGTCTTAATGATTTTTAAAGTTCAGTATTCAACTCAATTCAGTTCAACAAGTATTACAGAGCCAGAACTTGATGTTTCACAATAAATTTTCTCTACGCTTGGCATTGCTGCTATTTCTGCTACTATTGCATTTTTTTCTTGGCTTGTGTTTTTCTTTGTTATTTAATATCTTTCTCTCCTGCTGTGATCTGCCATAGTCTCTGAGTCATATGACTTTTATTGCCACTTGTCGAACAATAAACTTTCTAGTCTTCCAAGACACTCCAATGTGAGACTTCAGAGCCCAGGGACAGTAACCTCTTTATCAAAATCCAAGTGTAAGGCTTCTCTTTTGGGGTTCCCTAGTAGCATCAATGATTTTACTGCTGATCACTTATTTTTGAAATCACTGGTCCACATCACCAACAACCAACTGTCAGATGAACTAACATATCTCTCAGATTTTCCTAGAATTCCAGGTCTCCTTGTTCTGAGCCTTTTTTCTCTGTTGACTAAGAAGTATAATTTTAGACTGCGAGGAATAGCTTCTAGCAAGAGTCCAATGGAAAGGCTAGCCATAGTTAAACAACATAGTTTTTTATAACTTCTTTCTCATCTCTCTTATTTCAGGTTCCCTCTTCATTATGGGTCATTCACAGATTTTCTAGGACACATATCAAAGGCTTCTTACAACAGGAAAGATTAGTGGCAGGACTTTTAAACTCCTTTAACATTCTCACTTTCCTGCCCTTAGTAGACCTTACATAGACAGAATGTGAATGTTTTCCAACAAGGATAAATTCCATTTGTATCACTAAACTTAGAACAAAATAACTACTTTTCATCAGAGAAGTCTATAAACTTAGATAAACAGGGGAATCAACACACACAAGGTAATTGACACAAATATCCTTGTGTCCACTCACATGTTGAAGGCCTCCCAAAGACCAGAAGATCCATCAAATGTCAATGTGACATTAAGTTGTTGATCATCTTATCTGCCACAAATGCTTGCCTATTATATGCAAATAAGATTTACTATCTTACATATACAAAAAATACTTTTATTAATGAAAAAGCTGAGACTTCAGTGAGATAAAATTGCCAAAATCAGTTTGAAATTGACACAGGGTTTGATTCATGTATGACTAGCTTCAGAAGTATGCTCTTTTTACACCTCAAGAAACAACCCACTCTCTACTGCCCTAGACTTTTATTCTTACATCTCTCATAATATTTAAACATTTACCACGATTGACTTTTAATATGGTTGTTGCCTCAATCAGAAGGTGAGCACACACCAAGGATATGTCTTATGCTTCCCTTTTTCACAGGGTTCAGATCCTCAAGAAAGTTTGTTGAGTGGAAAAAATGGTTATAATTTAAACACCAAAGGACATATCTTAGGTTGTAATAAACTTCTGTACCCCTAAAAAAGTGGAAAAGTTTATTCTGAGCAGGCAGAATCAGACAAGATAGCAAAAATGTTTCTAGCACTAATTTATTTACTAGGCATTGCACTAAGGCTTAATCTGCCTGAAATCCTAACATTAAAGTTAGTAGTAATTACTATTATTATTATTCTCATTTCAAAGATGTAGATATGAAAGAGAAACAGATATGACTGACTCCAGAAAAAGTAACAAGTCTCAACCACTATGTCTTGAGGTTGCATTGATGAGGGTTTGAGGCAAGACTTGAACTGAAATATAGTCCTAAAGGATAATTAGAATCTGTACAAACTAAATTGGGGAAAGGGGATTCTGGTAAGGCTAAAGGCAAAGTAGGGAAGAAGGTATACCAGAAACATGGTTCAATTCACCTTGGGAAGGCAGATGTTGGAATGGGTGGAATTGCATAGTGTGCCTATTAAGACATGCAGGAGAACCCAGGGTTAATGCACAGGCTTGCATCTGACTGCAGGGGGGTTGACTCAACTCCACCACTTAGTATTTACATAACTTTTCAAGTGACTTAACCTCTCTGAATTCTATATGTTTGCCAACCTTATAGGGTTTTTATGAGGATTAATATGAGTGTGACTAGAAGGACAGTATCTGGTGTATGGTTAGCACTGCTCACCTTTGGCCATTTTATTATTATTAGCATTAGTATTACTTTAAAAATTGCACTCATTCAAATGTACAGGTTTGGGTATATTTATTAAAAAACTTATCTCACTTTTATATTTGTTCTTCTTTTGCCCTAAGTCTCTATGGCATGGATTAAATGAATTCTAGATTTTAAAATTTCTTTTAGGATCATCTATTTTAATGTTCTCATTTTAGTATGAGAAAATCAGGCTCAAATAGGTCTTGTGATTTGGCTGCAGCCATATAATGCCATTTGTCTGTGCTCAGGCCTCAACTCGTGATGATTGGAAAGAGCAGAAATAGTAAATGTATACCATATAGACAGCAAACCAAAACTCTAGCAGTCATAGATCCTTAATTTTCTTGAAAAGATCTTATTTCAAGTATCTGTTCAGTTATCAGCCTGGCTGTAATGTTCTATGTCTGAATTTCAAAGCTATTGCCAACATCTTTAAAATTAATTTGGAAGATTGTTATTTTTACCTTCTCCTGCTCTCATCATTTGCAGTATACAAAGTAGCTGTTTTGATGAGTCTGCTTGTCTGGTTGGTCTCAGTGACATAATTTGACCCAGTCAGTTAAATTTTTGAGCAGGTTTGTGTATATAGAGCTAGGGGTTAATTTCTAAGGATTTCATTTACAAATGTCCCTTCACTGCAAGGAAATCTTAGTGCTTCTAGACTTAACTTCTTGTGTCTGGTCAACAAATTTGCCTAATGAGTTATCAGCTGGTTGTTTCTAACATGCTCTTTTCTCAGTTTTCATCCTGAAATGACATCCTTTTGTTTGTGTAAGTATGTATATTTATATGTACAAACTATATAGAGCTCTGTATGTATGTGTATAAACATATAAATACAGCCTCCTACAGTCTATTTCCCAGGAATTCAACTTTTCTTCTTCATGGTAATAAAAATTTTATTTATCAACAGTTATTAGATTTTCAGAAACCTCAGTGTTTTCCTCCTTTCATGTATCATAACATAACTTATAGGGATGCATATTAGATAGCTTATTTTTTAAAAATATCTAGGGTCTATGTCATACATGTTGACTTTTATTTTCATGTTTATAAACTGAAGAGTAATTTGAAAAAAATTGCAGTCTGATTAAAATATATTCTTTGATTAGCCTAAATACATAATCTTCAAGTAATAATAGAAAAGAGGAAAAGATGAATAGAAATAGAAAAAATGAAACTATTCTGATGAAAAATGCCCACTTAAAGGGGCCTGTATTGCTTTATAATTCATTATAAGAGTGTTAACATATAGAATACTTTTTTTGCTACTACTTTATATTCTCACCACATTTTTTCCTAATTTTAACAAAGGTATATTTCAGTATCCCCACTTCATAGTCTGGAAAAATGAGGAGGCATAGAAAGCTTATTCAGGCTTGAGTTTTACTTCAAATGTAAACTATGTGTCAGTTTATCAGAATTTTAATATGGAATATAAGATGTAATAGAAGTATATCAAATATTTTATAGGCCAGAAATGAAGTATATGCTTAAGAGGGTTTTTGGCATAATTCTCCAGCCCATTTTGTATTACTGTCTTATTTACCTTTGATTTTTCCAAGGTTTTTATTGTTTCAAAGTTTAATACTTTCTATTAAAATAAGATTATGCAATTATGTAGATAGAAATTTTTTATTGTTATCCCCACACTTGATTTCCTTTTTCCTCTTCTTCCTCCAGAAACTATAAAATGTTTCTAAAAACTCGTGGATTACCAATGAAAGCTATTATTCAACTACAAAGCCAGATGATTTTCTAAATAAATTCTTAGCTAATATGTTCCATTAAGAAGTCTAACCAGAAAAAACATATCTAAATTTTCTCTAAAATGTTCACTAAAATACTCATCCAGGAATAGGTGTTGGTAAATACACGTATTGTGAAGAGACATAATTTATTGGTTAGTATAGCTCAAACCGTTTCATAGATAATGGACCTTTAAAAAAAAAAAAAGCAAGCAAAAAAAACAAAAAAGCAAATCGCCAAGTTTTCTTTTTTCCTTTCCTTTTTTTTTTTTTTTTTTAATCGCCAAGTTTTCTTTAGCTTCGTTTTATAGTCTCCCTTTCTTTGGGAACAGTGTGGTTAAAGCTTCAATGTTGTGATGCAGCTACCAACCATCCTCCATACTGGCTGGTCATCAATTTTCACTGATGGAGTCGGGATATCATTGCATAAGGAAGACTGAGAATATATAGGCCAGAAAAACAAAGATGGTAACTTTTTCACTTTCTATGTACACATGTACCTTCTCTGTTTCCTGAAAGAATACAAAAAGGAAATTACTATCCCTTCTTCTTCCATGAAAACTAAACTTTTAAATGAACATTTTATTTTTCTCGAAGTCATGCCACAGAGGTCATGTATTCTTTAAGACTATCAATTTAGAACATCTTTCTAGCCAAATATTATTGGCAGGTACCCTTATAATTAAGGCAGCAATGGTCAAATTACAGAATATGCTACGAACAGAAAAATTCTCCAAAAATTATAATTCCCTAGCCCTGGTTGTATGCTAAAGCATGTTGAATCATATTTTGGCCATAGAGTTGATTACAATGTGATTTTATCTGTCAGAATAATGCTCCCTGGGTGGGAGGAGCAAGATGGCAGAGGAGAAGGACCTGGGTTTCATCTGGTCCCAGGAATTCAGCTAGATAGGGATCAAACCATTCTGAACACCTATGAACTCAACAGGAGATCAAAGAAAAGAATAGCAACAACTCTCTGAACAGAAAAGCGACCACTTTCTGGAAGGTAGGACGTGCGGAGAAGTGAATCCAAGGCGATATTCAGGAGGACAGACGGTGGGGGAGGGGGCCTCCATCAGCCACTTCTGGCAAGTGATAGAGCCATGGAGCACAAAATCGGAACTTTTAGAGGTCTACTGCACTGAGGGACATCGCTCCAATGGCTAAGTGGGGGGTGGAACCCTCTCTGGGACAGTGTGGTCTCAGGACCCTCAGGGTCACACAAAGACTGGGGGTACCTGAGTGCGGCAGAGCTCCCAGGTATTGGAGCAGGGAAGCCAGATGCAGAGATGGAGCTGAGGAGTGGGCTCTCAGCTCGGGGTTGCCATAAACTGTGATCCACGGCAGTCAGGCCACTGCTCTTCCAGCAGGGACCCAACAAGTGGCAGATCTGGGGAGACTCCCCTTCCTCCCCTGGGGGGAGCGGCTTGGGAGTGCACAGCAGGGATCTGCTGGGTTTGAAGACTCCACACGGGTTGTGTGCTAGAGATAGAAACCATGGGTCACAGGCTGGGTGAGCATGGAGTGCAGCCAGAGACTCGGGAGACAGGAGTGATTGACCGCTTTTCTCTGGGGGCTCACTGAGGAGTGGGGCCCCAAGTTCTCGGCTCCTCTGGGGCGGAGATTGGGAGGCCGCCATTTTCACTCTCATCCCCCAGAGCTGTAAGGAAAGCTTGCAGGGAACAAAAGCTCCCGAGAGCAAATCCGAGCAGATTACTTAGCCCAGGCCGGCAAGGGTGGGGCAATTCCGCCTCTGGCAAAGACATTTGGGAACCACAGCAACAGGCCCTTCCCCCAGAAGATCAGCAAGAACAGCCAGCCAAGACCAAGTTTACCGATCAATGAGAACAGCAGAACTCCAACTCTAGGGGAATACTGCACATAGAATTCATTGCTTTTCCCCAAGATTCTTTAGTCTTTCAAAGTTAATATTTTTTTAACTTTCTTTTCTTTTTTTGTTGAATTTTTCTTTTTCCCTTTTTCAAACAACATCTTATCAATCCCTTTTTCAAAAAATCTTTTTTTATTTTTCATTTTTAGAGTCATATTCTATCCCTTCATAGTAATCTTCTATTTGATATATATATATAAATATAAGTTCTCTCTTTAAAATTTTGAGATACAATTTCTTCAAACAGATCAAAATATAACCTAAATCTCTAGTATATGACTTCGTTCTAGTCTCCTCCCTGATCACATTCTCTCCCCTCCCTTTTTTCAATCTTCCTCTTTCTTTTTTCAACCAACTTCTTATCAATTCCTTTTATAAAATCTTTTATACTTTTCATCTTTACAGTCATATTTCATTCCTCCATCATATTAACCCTTATTTTTGTACATATATAAGTTTTTCTTTCTTTAAAATTTTGGGAGGCACTTTCTTCTAACAGACCAAAATACACCCAAAATCTACATGTGGCACTGATCTATGCACCAGCCTGAGCATATTTCAGCATATTCTATTTTTTTTGTTTGTTTCTTTTTATCTTTTTCTTTCTCTCTTTTTTTTTCTTTCTTTCTCTTTCTTTTCCCCAGTTTCACGTCTTTTCTGATTTGTTTAGTGTATATTCTCTGGGGACATTGTTACCCTGTTAGCATTTTTTCTCTTATTCATCTATTCTCCTCTGAACAAAAATGACAGGATGGAAAAAATCACCTCAAAAAAAAGAACAAGAGGCAGTACCGACTGCCAGGGACCTAATCAATACAGACATTAGTAAGATGTTGGAACTAGAGTTCAGAATGATAATTTTAAAGATACTAAGTGGGGTTGAAAGAAGCATGCAAGTTATTAGAGAAACTCTTTCTGGAGAAATAAAAGAACTAAACTCTAACCAAGTCAAAATTAAAAAGGCTTTTAATGAGGTGAAATAAAAAATGGAGGCTCTAACTGCTAGGATAAATGAGGCAGAAGAGAGAATTAGTGATATAGAAGACCAAATGATGGAAAATAAAGAAGCTCAGAAAAAGAGAGATAAACAACTATTGGATCATGAGGGCAGAATTCGAGAGAAAAGTGATACCATAAGACAAAACAACATTAGAATAATCGGGATCCTAGAAGAAGAAGAAAGAGAGAGGGGGGCAGAAGGAATATTGGAGCAAATTATAGAAGAGAATTTCCCTAATTTGGGGAAGGAAACAAGCATCAAAATCCAGGAGACACAGAGAACCCTCTCAAAATCAATAAAAATAGGTCAAAACCCCGACATCTAATATTAAAACTTACGAGTCTCAGAGACAAAGAGAAAATCCTTAAAGAAGCTCGGGAGAACAGATCTGTAACCTACAAAGGTAGAAACATTACATTGGCAACAGACCTATCCACAGAGACCTGGCAGGCCAGAAAGGACTGGCAGGATATACTAGAAGCAGTAAATGAGAAAAATATGCAGCCAAGAATACTATATCCATCTAGGCTGTCATTGAAAGTAGGAGAGATAAAAAGCTTCCGGAACAAACAAAAACTAAAGGAATTTGCAAACACGAAAGCAATCCTACAAGAAATATTGAAAGAGGTCTCTACGTAAAGAGAGAGCCTAAAAGCAGCATAGACCAGAAAGGAACACAGACAATATACAGTAACAGTCACCTTACAGGCAATAGAGTGACACTAAATTCATATCTTTCAATAGTTACCCTGAATGTAAATGGGCTAAATGCCCCAATCAAAAGACACAGGGCATCAGATTGGATAAAAAAACAAGACCCATCGATATGCTATCTGCAAGAGACTCATTTTAGACCCAAAGACACCCCCAGATTGAAAGTGAAGGGGTGGAAAACCATTTACCATGCTAAAGGAAATCAAAAGAAAGTTCGGGGGGCAATCCTTGTATCAGACAAATTAGATTTTAAACCAAAGACTATAATAAGAGATGAGGAAAGATACTATATCCTACTTAAAGTGTCTATCTAACAAGATCTAACAATTATAAATATCTATGCCCCTAACGGGGGAGCAGCCAATTATATAAGCCAATTAGTAACAAAAGCAAAGAAACACATCGACAAAAACACCATAATAGTGGGGGACTTTAACACCCCCTCACTGAAATGAACACATCATCTAAGCAAAAGATCAACAAGGAAATAAAGACTTTAAATAACACACTGGACCAAATGGACTTCACAGACATATTCAGAACATTCCATCCCAAAGCAACGGAATACACATTCTTCTCTAGTGCCCATGGAACATTCTCCAGAATAGATCACATCCTAGGTCACAAATCAGGTCTCTACTGGTACCAAAAGTTTGGGATCATTCCCTGCAAATTTTCAGACCACAATGCTTTGAAACTAGAACTCAGTCACAAGAGGAAAGTCGGAAAGAACTCAAATACATGGAGGCTAAAGAGCATCCTACTAAAGAATGAATGATCAACCAGGAAATAAAGAAGAATTTAAAAAGTTCATGGAAACCAATGAAAATGAAAACACAACTGTTCAAAATCTTTGGGATACAGCAAAGGCAGTCCTAAGAGGAAAGTATATAGCAATACAAGCCTTTCTTAAGAAACAAGAAAGGTCTCAAATACACAATCAAACCCTATACCTAAAGGACCTAGAGAAAGAAAAACAAATAAAGCCTAAGCCCAGCAGGAGAAGAGAAATAATAAAGATCAGAGCAGAAATCAATGAACTAGAAACCAAAAGAACAGTAGAACAGATCAATGAAACTAGGAGCTGGTTCTTTGAAAGAATTAACAAGATTGATAAACTCCTGGCCAGACTTATCAAAAAGAAAAGAGAAATGACCCAAATATATAAAATCATGAATGAAAGAGGAGAGATCACAACCAACACCAAAGAAATACAAACAATTATAAGAACATATTATGAGCAACTCTATGTCAGCAAGTTAGATAAACTGGAAGAAATGCATTCCTAGAGATGTATAAAGTACCAAAACTGAAACCAGGAAGAAATAGAAAACCTGAAGAGACCTATAACCACTAAGGAAATTGAAGCAGTCATCAAAAATCTCCCAACAAACAAGAGCCCAGGGCCGGTTGTCTTCCCAGGGGAATTCTACCAAACATTTCAAGAAGAATTAATACGTATTCTTCTGAAACTGTTCCAAACAAGAGAAATGGAAGGAAAACTTCCAAACTCGTTTTATGAGGCCACCATTACCTTGATCCCCAAACCAAACAAAGATCCCATCAAAAAGGAGAATTACAGACCAATATCCTTGATGAACATGAATGCAAAAATTCTCACCAAAATACTATCTAATAGGATCCAACAGTATATTAAAAGAAATATTCACCAGGACCAATTGGGATTTATCCCTGGGTTGCAAAGTTGGTTCAACAACCGCATACCAATCAATGTGATACAATACATTAATAAAAGAAAGAACAAGAATCATATGATCCTCTCAATAGATGCAGAAAAAGCATTTCACAAAGTACAGCATCCTGTCTTGATCAAAACTCTTCCGAGTATAGGGATAGAGGGTACATACCTCAATATCATAAAAGCCATCTATGAAAAACCCACAGCGAATATCATTCTCAATGAGGAAAAACTGAGAGCTTTCCCCCTAAGGTCAGGAACACGGCAAGGATGTCCTCTATCACCACCGCTATTCAACATAATATTAGAAGTCCTAGCCACAGCAATCAGACAACAAAAAGAAATAAATTCATCCAAATCAGCAAAGAAGAAGTTAAACTGTCACTCTTTGCAGATGATATGATACTTTATGTGGAAAACCCAAAAGACTCCACCCCAAAACTGCTAGAACTCATAGAGCTATTCAGTAAAGTGTCAAGATATAAAATCAATGCACAGAAATCAGTGGCATTCCTATACATCAACAACAAGACAGAAGAAAGAGAAATTAAGGAGTCAATCCCATTTATAATTGCACCCAAAACCATAAGATACCTAGGAATAAATCTAACCAAAGAGGCAAAGAATCTGTACTCAGAAAACTATAAAATACTCATTAAAGAATTTGAGGAAGACATAAAGACGTGGAAAAACGTCATGCTTATGGATTGGAAGAACAAATATTGTGAAGATGTCAATGCTACCTAGAGCAATCTACACATTTAATGCAATCCCTGTCAAAATACCATCCACTTTTTCCAAAGAAATGGAACAAATAATCCTAAAATTTGTATGGAACCAGAAAAGACCCCGAATAGCCAGAAGAATGTTGAAAAAGAAAAGAAAAGCTGGCGGCATCACAATTCTGGACTTCAATCTCTATTACATAGCTGTCATCATCAAGACAGTATGGTACTGGCACAAAAACAGACACATAGATCAATGGAACAGAATAGAGAGCCCAGAAATGGACCCTCAACTCTATGGTCAACTAATCTTTGACAAAGAAAGAAAGGATTTCCAATGGAAAAAAGACAGTCTCTTCAACACATGGTGTTGGGGAAATTGGACAGCTATATGCAGAAGAATGAAACTGGACCATTTCCTTACACTACACATGAAAATAGCCTCCAAATGGTTGAAAGACCTAAATGTGAGACAGGAGTCCATCAAAATTCTAGAGGAGAACACAGCCAGCAACCTCTTCGACCTCAGCCACAGCAACTTCTTCCTAGAAACATCGCCAAAGGCAAGGGAATCAAGGACAAAAATGAACTATTGGGACTTCATCAAGATAAAAAGCTTTTGCACCACAAAAGAAACAGTCAACAAAACCAAAAGACAACCGACAGAATGGGAGAAGATATTTGCAAATGACATACCAGATAAAGGGCTAGTATCCAAAATCTATAAAGAACTTATCAAACTCAACACCCAAAAAACAAATGATCTAATCAAGAAATGGGCAGAAGACATGAACAGACATTTTTCCAAAGAAGACATGCAGATGGCCAAGAGACACATGAAGAAGTGCTCAACATCGCTCAGCCTCAGGGAAATCCATATCAAAACCTCAATGAGATACTACCTCACACCAGTCAGAATGGCCAAAATTAACAAGTCAGGAAACGACAGATGTTGGTGGGGATGCGGAGAAAGGGGAACCCTCCTATACTGTTGGTGGGAATGCAAGCTGGTGCAGCCACTCTGGAAAACAGTATGGAGGTTCCTCAAAAAGTTGAAAATAGAGCTACCCTATGACCCAGCAATTCCACTACGGGGTATTTATCCCAAAGATACAAACGTAGAGATCCGAAGAGGTACATGCACCCCGATGTTTATAGCAGCAATGTCCACAATAGCCAAACTGTGGAAAGAGCCAAGATGTCCATCGACAGGGCTCCTGGATGGTTCAGTTGGTTAAGCGACTGCCTTTGGCTCAGGTCATGATTCTGGAGTTCCATGATCGGGTCCAGCATCAGACTCCCTGCTCAGCAGGGACTCTGCTTCTCCCTCTGACCCTACCCCCTCTCATGTGCTCTCTCTCTCTCTCATTCTCTCTCTCAAATAAATAAATAAAATCTTTAAAAAAAAAGATGTCAGTCGACAGCTGAATGGATAAAGATGTGGAATATATATATGATGGAATATTATGCAGCCATCAAAAGAATGAAATCTTGCCATTTGCAATGACATGGATGGAACTGGAGGGTATTATGTTGAGTGTAATAAGTCAATCAGAGAAGGACATGTATCATATGACCTCACTGATATGAGGAATTCTTAATCTCAGGAAACAAACTGAGGGTTGCTGGAGTGGTGGGGGGTGGGAGGGATGGGGTGGCTGAGTGATAGACATTGGGAAAGGTATGTGTTATGGTTAGCACTGTGAATTGTGTAAGACTGTTGAATCACAGACCTGTACCTCTGAAACAAATAACACATTATATATTTAAAAAAAAAGAAAGAAAATAGCAGGAGGGGAAGAATGAAGGGGGTAAAAATCGGAGGGCGAGATGAACCATGAGAGACGATGGACTCTGAGACAAAAACTGAGGGTTCTAGAGGGGAGGGGGGTGGGGGATGGGTTAGCCTGGTGATGGGTATTAAAGAGGGCATGTTCTACATGGAGCACTGGGTGTTTTTCACAAACAATGAATCATGGAACACTACATGAAAAACTAATGATGTAATGTATGGTGATTAACATAACATAATAATAATAATAAAATGTAAAAAAAAAAAGAAAGAAAAATGCTCCCCAATAGAATCTTAGTGAAGCAGAATGTTTGAAGCTATGGGCAATTTGATATTTACATGCATGGCTAACTGGCTGGTAGTTGTGGACAAGGATCAAAGTTTAGAATTCCCTGGAAGAACCAAATCTGCTTGCACGTGCCCTTGAATTCATATTTATAATTCCTTTGGGGAGTTTGTGTATTTCATAAGCATTTTAAATTCTCTTCCCCAATCTTTCCTCACGATGATTTTACAGAGTCAGCAGGACAGCTATCTTCCTAAAACACAAAGGGACAATGAGACATATGACTCATTCACGTTCACAAAGTGAATTTGGACAAAAGTGAGGGCAGAATCAGGTTGCTCAAGTCAATGCATGACTGTTCTTTCTCTTATCCACATAGACACAAAAAAAGCATTTCAATAGGTTTAATAAAAAATTTTGATCTAAAAGAACTAGTAATTATCTATCAGGGAATAGCACACTTAACATAAAATTGGCCTGTAACAAACTATTTTAGCTCAATTTCCCTTTCTTTGCTACATAATGGAGGAAGGACTAATAAACAGTAAAATTACAAAAGTGGAGAAGAGGAAGGAAATAGAGAAATCAAGTTCGTGCAAATAACCATCCCTGAATAATTAAAAGTTGGCTGTGATTAGAAGCAAAGACAATGTAGTCTTCACCAAGCAAACATTTAAAGGATAGATGCACTAAAATGTATATTACAAAGCTATTTCTTTATGGGTGGAAGCTTAATTTGAACAAATTAATCTGTTTTAATTTATATCATTTTAACAGTCAATTGGCATTCCATATCTGTGAGCATCGGAGTCTTGTGAGTTTGAACAATATGGTTCTACTGCAGGCTTTGTCAGCTAGTGATTCCAAACAAGACTTCAGTCTTTGCCTTGCTCTGAAAACTTCCTTTTTCCACCAGCGTTACTGTGCTTGCCAAGAGTGACATAACCTTGAAATTATTTGTTACATTTTCCAATGAACAAACCCAGCTTGTTAAGGAAATGGGCAGCCTATATCATTAGCAAAGAGTACAATAGTGGACTCAGAATTCAGCCTTGACTGGTGAGCCCACAGTATTACTTGTTTCTGGGAAATCTCTCTGATTTTAGAAACAATCCAGTATTTTAACTGTGCTGGTAGAGCTGGGTTAGCTTCTCAAGGTTGTTAGGGAAGTGTGCCACCTCCTGCACCACATGAGAGCTGAAGTTCACGTGGTCTTCAAAACAACCCAGTTCGAATAACATTTACACTCATTTTAATTGCACTTGCCATATATTAGTGGTCTTTCTTTGAACCGGGTTTGTTGGCAATGAAATAAAATCTTGAGAGTAACTATTGTTTTTTTCTGATTATGAAATTAATATACTTCTACTGCTGACAATTTAAAAGTACTCTGTAGAATTAAGTAAAAAAACAAATCATTCTCACCAGCCAAACATACAACGGTGAACACAGACATTCATATAATTATCCAACTAGAAGTAATAATCATATATGTGATTTGATTCAGGATAATAGGAACATTTATAAAATGCATAACACCCATTGGCTTCACAGTATTTACAGATTTAAACAGAAGAACCAATCCATTAATAATCTCTATATTTGCAGATAATGTGCTATCTGGCAAACAGATTAATCTGAGGAATACTGTAATAGAAAATCTTGATTTGGAAAAAAACTGATGTGTGAAATTAATTTAACAGGAAGTAGGTGCTTTCTGTTTTTCCTTTAAAATTTACATTATACTGTAGCTTTTGAAGTTAAATTTTATTTTTAAAAAGGTAATATTTGCATGTTTCTCATATGGAAAACTATATAATGAGATACATTTTGAAAACACTTGCTTCCATTCTTAGCTCTGCCCATCCCGTTATATCTCCTGCCCTAAAAAAAAAGACCTTTATTAGTTTTGAATGTATACTTTCAGTTTTGTTTATGCATATTATGCAAACATGAGTATGTTTTCTTATATTCTGTTTTACACTAATAGCAGCTTACTTATATTGCCTTTAGTATCCTTGCAGCTCCTACAGAACTTTCAATATAAGTGCATAAAGAACTTCAGTTGCAATCTAGGGGCGGCGGAGCAAGATGGCGGAGGAGTAGGAGACCTAGATTTCGTCTGGTCTCAGGAATTCAGCTGAATAGGGATCAAACCATTCTGAACACCTACGAACTCAACAGGAGATCAAAGAGGAGAGTAGCAAAAACTATATGAACAGAGAAGCGACCACTTACTGGAAGGTAGGACGTGCGGAGAAGTGAATCAGAGGCGATATTCGGGAGGATAGACGGCGGGGGAGGGGCCTCCGCCGGCTGCTTCTGGCAAGTGCTAGAGCCACGGAGCACAAAATCGGACCTTTTAGAAGTCAGCTCCGCTGAGGGACGTCGCTGCAGTGGCTAAGCGGGGGGTGGAACCCTCGCGGGACAGTGGGGTCTCAGGACCCTTGGGGTCACAGAAAGACCGGGGGAGCCTGAGTGCACCAGAGCTCCCAGGTATCGGAGCGGGGACGCCGGCTACAGAGACGGAGATGAGGCGCGGGCTCTCAGCTCGGGGTTGCCATAAACTGTGATCCGCGGCCCAGTCGGGCCACTGCTCCTGCAGCAGGGACCCAACAGGTGGCAGATCCGGGGAGACTCCCCTTCCTTCCCGGAGAGGAGCAGTGCGGGAACGCACCGCAGGGATCTGCTGGGTTTGGAGACTCCACACGGGGTCGGGTGCCAGAGATACAAACGCTCGGTCACAGGCCGGGTGAGCACGGAGAGCGGCCGGAGACCAGGGACAAGGGAGTGACTGCTTTTCTCTGGGGGCGCACTGAGGAGTGGGGCCCCGATTTCTCAGCTCCTCCGGGTGGAGATTGGGAGGCCACCATTTTTGCCCTGGTCCTCCAAGGCTGTACGGAGAGCTTGCAGGGAACAAAACTCCTGAGATCAAACCCGAGCAGCTTGCTTAGCCCAGACCGACAAGGGCGGGGCAATTCAGCCTCCGGCAAAGACATTTGGAAACCACGGCAAAAGGCCCCTCCCCCAGAAGATCAGCACGAACAGCCAGCAAGCCAAGACCAAGTTTACCGATGAAGGAGAACGGGAGAACTCCAGCGCTAGGGGAATACTGCACATAGAATTCATGGCATTTTTTTACCATGATTCATTAGTTCATCAAAGTTAATTTTTGTTAACTGTTTTTTTTTCTTTTTCTTTTTCCCTTTTTCAACCAACATCTTATCAATCTCTTTTTAAAAAAAAAAAACAAACTTTTTATTTTTCATTTTTAGAGTCATATTTTATCCCTTCATAGTAGTTACCCTTATTTTTGGCATATATATATAAGTTGTTCTCTCTTTAAAACTTTGAGATACAGTTTCTTCTAACAGATAAAAATATACCCTAAATCACTAGTGTATGGTTCTGTTCTAGTCTCCTGCCTGATCACATTCTCTCCCTTTTTTTTCTTTTTCTTTTTTTTAAATCTTCTTTCTTTTTTCAAACAACTTCTTATCTTATCAAGTCCTTTTATAAAATCTTTTATAATTTTCATCTTTACAGTCATCTTCTATCCCTTCATTGTATCAACCCTTATTTTGTACATATATGTCTTTCTTCCTTTAAAATTTTAGGAGGCACTTTTTTCTAACAGACCAAAATACGCACAAAATCTAGTGTGTGGCACTGATCTATGCACTAGCCTGATCATATTTGATCACATTCTGCTTTTTTTGTATTGTTCTGTTTTTGTTTTTATCTTTTTTATCTTTTTTTTTTCTCTTTCTTTTTTCTTTCCTTCCCTTTCTTTTCCCCTGGTTTCAGGTCTTTTCTGATTTGTATACAGTATATTTGCTGGGGACGTTGTAAACCTGTTAGCATTTTGTTCTCTCATTCATCTATTCTCCTCTGGACAAAATGACAAGACGAAAAAAATCACCTCAGCAAAAAGAACAAGAGGTAGTACCGTCAGCCAGGGACCTACTCAATACAGACATTAGTACGATGTCAGACCTAGAGTTCAGAATCATGACTTTAAAGATACTAGCTGGGCTTGAAAAAAGCGTGGAAGTTATTAGAGAAACCCTTTCTGAAGAAATAAAAGAACTAAAATCTAACCAAGTCGAAATCAAAAAGGCTATTGATGAGGTGCAATAAAAAATGGGGGCACTAACTGCTAGGATAAATGAGGCAGAAGAGAGAATCAGTGATATAGAAGACCAAATGATGGAAAGTAAAGAGGCTGAGAAAAAGAGGGAGAAACAACTACAGGATCACGAGGGCAGAATTCAAGAGATAAGTGATTCGATAAGATGAAACAACATTAGAGTAATTGGGATCCCAGAAGAAGAAGAAAGAGAGAGAGGGGCAGAAGGTATATTGGAGCAAATAATAGCAGAGAACTTCCCTAATGTGAGGAAGGAAACAGGCATCAAAATCCAGGAGGCACAGAGAACCCCTCTCAAAATCAATAAAAATAGGTCAACACCCCGACATCTAATAGTAAAACTTACGAGTCTCAGAGACAAAGAGAAAATCCTGAAAGCAGCTCGGGAGAAGAGCATTTCCCATAACCTACAATGGTAAAAATATTAGATTGGCAACAGACCTATCCACAGAGACCTGGGAGGCCAGAAAAGACTGGCAAGATAACTTCAGAGCACTAAACGAGAAAAATATGCAGCCAAGAATACTATATCCAGCTAGGCTGTCATTGAAAATAGAAGGAGAGATAAAAAGCTTCCAGGACAAACAAAAACTAAAGGAATTTGCAAACACAAAACCAGCCCTCCAAGAAATATTGAAAGGGGTCCTCTAAGCAAAGAGAGAGCCTAAAAGCAGCAAAGATCAGAAAGGAACACAGACAACATACAGTAACAGTCACCTTACAGGCAATACAATGGCACTAAATTCATACCTTTCAATAGTTACCCTGAATGTAAATGGGCTCAATGCCCCAATCAAAAGACACAGGCTATCGGATTGGATTAAAAAACAAGACCCATCCATATGCTGTTTGCAAGAGACTCATTTTAGACCCAAAGACACCCCCAGATTGAAAGTGAGGGGGTGGAAAACCATTTACCATGTTAATGGACACCAAAAGAAAGCTGGGGTGGCAATCCTTATATCAGACAAACTAGATTTTAAAACAAAGACTGTAATAAGAGATGAGGAAGGACACTATATCCTACTTAAAGGGTCTATCCAACAAGAAGATCTAACAATTGTAAATATCTATGCCCCGAACAAGGGAGCAGCCAATTATATAAGGCAATTAATAACAAAAGCAAAGAAACACATTGACAAAAATACAATAAAAGTGGGGGACTTTAACACCCCCCTGACTGAAATGGACAGATCATCTAAGCAAAAGATCAACAAGGAAATAAAGACTTTAAATGACACACTGGACCAAATGGACTTCACAGACATATTCAGAACATTCCATCCCAAAGCAATGGAATATACATTCTTCTCTAGTGCCCATGGAACATTCTCCAGAATTGATCACATCCTAGGTCACAAATCAGGTCTCAACTGGTACCAAAAGATTGTGATCATTCCCTGCATATTTTCAGACCACAATGCCTTGAAACTAGAACTCAATCACAAGAGGAAAGTCGGAAAGAACTCAAATACATGGAGGCTAAAGACCATCCTACTGAAGAATGAATGGGTCAACCAGGAAATTAAAGAAGAATTAAAAAAATTCATGGAAACCAATGAAAATGAAAACACAACTGTCCAAAATCTTTGGGATACAGCAAAGGCAGTCCTGAGAGGAAAGTATACAGCAATACAAGCCTTTCTCAAGAAACAAGAAAGTCTCAAATACACAATTTAACCCTACACCTAAAGGAGCTGGAGAAAGAACAGCAAATAAAGCCTAAACCCAGCAGGAGAAGAGAAATAATAAAGATCAGAGCAGAAATCAATGAAATAGAAACCAAAAGAACAGTAGAACAGATCAACGAAACTAGGAGCTGGTTCTTTGAAAGAATTAACAAGATTGATAAACCCCTGGCCAGACTGATCAAAAAGAAAAGAGAAAGGACCCAAATCAACAAAATCATGAATGAAAGAGGAGAGATCACAACCAACACCAAAGAAATACAAACAATTATAAGAACATATTATGAGCAACTCTATGCCAGCAAATTAGATAACCTGGAAGAAATGGGTGCATTCCTAGAGATGTATCAACTACCAAAACTGAACAAGGAAGAAATAGAAAACCTGAACAGACCTATAACCACTAAGGAAATTGAAGCAGTCATCAAAAATCTCCCAAGAAACAAAAGCCCAGGGCCAGATGGCTTCCCAGGGGAATTCTAACAGACATTTAAAGAAGAATTAATACCTATTCTCCTGAAACTGTTCCAAAAAATAGAAATGGAAGGAAAACTTCCAAATTCATTTTATGAGGCCACCATTACCTTGATCCCAAAACCAGACAAAGATCCCATCAAAAAGGAGAATTACAGACCAATATCCTTGATGAACATGGATGCAAAAATTCTCACCAAAATACTAGCCAATAGGATCCAACAGTATATTAAAAGGATTTTTCACCATGACCAAGTGGGATTTATCCCTGGGCTGCAAGGCTGGTTCAACATCCGCAAATCAATCAACGTGATACAATACATTAACAAAAGAAAGAACAAGAATCATATGATCCTCTCAATAGATGCAGAAAAAGCATTTGACAAAGTACAGCATCCTTTCTTGATCAAAACTCTTCAGAGTATAGGGATAGAGGGTACATACCTCAACATCATAAAAGCCATCTACGAAAAACCTACAGCGAATATCATTCTCAATGGGGAAAAGCTGAGAGCTTTTCCCCTAAGGTCAGGAACGCGGCAGGGATGTCCACTCTCACCACTGCTATTCAACATAGTATTAGAAGTCCTAGCCACAGCAATCAGACAACAAAAAGAAATCAAAGGCATCCAAATCGGCAAAGAGGAAGTCAAACTCTCACTCTTTGCAGATGATATGATACTTTATGTGGAAAACCCAAAAGACTCCACCCCAAAACTGCTAGAACTCATACAGGAATTCAGTCAAGTAGCAGGCTATAAAATCAATGCACAGAAATCAGTGGCATTCCTATACACCAACAACAAGAGAGAAGAGAGACAATTCAAGGAGTCGATCCCATTTACAATTGCACCCAAAACCATAAGATACCTAGGAATAAATTTAACCAAAGAGGCAAAGGATCTGCACTCAGAAAACTATAAAATACTCAGGAAAGAAATTGAAGAAGACACAAAGAAATGGAAAAATGTTCCATGCTCATGGATTGGGAGAACAAACATTGTGAAGATGTCAATGCTACCTAGAGCAATCTACACATTCAATGCAATCCCCATCAAAATACCATCCACTTTTTTCAAAGAAATGGAACAAATAATCCTAAAATTTGTATGGAACCAGAATAGACCCCGAAAGCCAGAGGAATCTTGAAAAAGAAAAGCAAAGCTGGTGGCATCACCATTCCGGACTTCCAGCTCTATTACAAAGCTGTCATCATCAAGACAGTATGGTACTGGCACAAAAACAGACACATAGATCAATGGAACAGAATCGAGAGCCCAGAAATGGACCCTCAACTCTATGGTCAACTTATCTTTGACAAAGCAGGAAAGAATGTCCAGTGGAAAAAAGACAGTCTCTTCAACAAATGGTGTTGGGAAAATTGGACAGCCACATGCAGAAGAATGAAACTGGACCATTTCCTTACACCACACACAAAAATAGACTCCAAATGGTGGAAAGACCTAAACGTGAGACAGGAGTCCATTCAAATTCTAAAGGAGAACACAGGTAGCAACGTCTTCGACCTCAGCCACAGCAACTTCTTCCTAGAAACATCACCAAAGGCACAGGAAGCCAGGGCAAAAATGAACTATTGGGATTTCATCAAGATAAAAAGCTTTTGCACAGCAAAAGAAACAGTCCACCAAACCAAAAGACAACCAACAGAATGGGAGAAAATATTCTCAAATGACATATCAGATAAAGGGCTAGTATCCAAAATCTATAAAGAACTTATTAAACTCAATACCCAAAGAACAAATAATCCAATCAAGAAATGGGCAGAAGACATGAACAGACATTTTTCCAAAGAAGACATCCAAATGGCCAACAGGCACATGAAAAAGTGCTCAACATCGCTCGGCATCAGGGAAATCCAAATCAAAACCTCAATGAGATACCACCTCACACCAGTCAGAATGGCTAAAATTAACAAGTCAGGGAATGACAGATGTTGGCGGGGATGTGGAGAAAGGGGAACCCTCCTACACTGTTGGTGGGAATGCAAGCTGGTGCAACCCCTCTGTAAAACAGTATGGAGGTTCCTCAAACAGTTGAAATTAGAGCTACCATTCGATCCAGCAATTGCACTACTGGGTATTTACCCCAAAGATACAAATGTAGGGACCCGAAGGGGTACGTGCACCCCAATATTTATAGCAGCAATGTCCACAATAGCCAAACTGTGGAAAGAGCCAAGATGTCCATCGACAGATGAATGGATAAAGAAGAGGTGGTATATATACACAATGGAATATTATGCAGCCATCAAAAGGAATGAGATCTTGCCATTTGCAACGACGTGGATGGAACTGGAGGGTGTTATACTGAGTGAAATAAGTCAATCAGAGAAAGACATGTATCATATGACCTCACTGATATGAGGAATTCTTAATCTCAGGAACAAACTGAGTGTTGCTGGAGTGGTCGGAGGTGGGAGGGATGGGGTGGCTGGGTGATAGACATTGGGGAAGATATGTGCTATGGTGAGCGCTGTGAATTGTGCAAGACTGTTGAATCACAGATCTGTACTTCTGAAACAAATAACACAACATATTTTAAGAAAAAAGAAAAAGAAGAAGATAGCAGGAGGGGAAGAATGAAGGGGAGTAAGTCAGAGGGGGAGATGAACCATGAGAGATGATGGACTCTGAAAAACAAACTGAGGTTTCTAGAGGGGAGGAGGGTAGGGGGATGGGTTAGCCTGGTGATGGGTATTAAAGAGGGCACATTCTGCATGGAGCACTGGGTGTTATGAACAAACAATGAATCATGGAACACTACACCAAAACAAATCATGTAATATATGGTGATTAACATAACAATAAAAAATAAAAATAAATAAAAAAAAGAACTTCAGTTGCATATATTCATATATTCAGAAATTCTACTTCTGTGTAAAGAAATGCTATAGTTTAAGTAGTTTCTTATAGATAGTTCCTTTACATTATTTTGTGATTATAAACAATGTTGCCATGATAATCTTGTGCCAGTGTTACTTTGTACTTTTGCAGATATACATTTAGGATAAATTCCCCAGAGTGGGATCACTGGGTCAAAGAGTAAATTCATTCTAAATTCTGAAAAATATCCTTCCTAAGGATTTTAACATATTGCAATACCACCAGAAATGGAAGTGTCTGTTTTCCTTTAGCCATACAAACATTCTATGTTATCAAACATTCATTTACATTTTTGTGATTCTGATAGGTGAGACATTATATTTCATTTTAGTTTGCATTAAAATTTTAAGAGACTGCACATCTTTTTTAAATGTTTGCAAATGTTGTGTTCTTTTTCTAGAAAATTATTTGTTCTGATCTCTGCTTATTTTTCTATTGGGTTCTTCCTTTTCTCAATTTGTAGAGCTCATTGGACATCAGAGAAATTAACCCTTTTGATATCAGTTATAATTTTTTGTTATTCTCTTATTTACTTATACTATTTGTTTTGAAATGTGAGTTTTTATTTTATGTTGTTTTGTTTTGTTTTGTGTCCTATTTTATTTTATTTTGTTTATGCTCTTATCCGGGATTTTTTTGTGTGTGTGATTAAGTTTATCAGTCTATTTTCCCCACAACCTAAATTCAGTCTTTCTTAACCAAAATTCTGTAAAGTAGCACATAAGTTATTTTAAATATTTTCTCCTTCATAAAGTATCCACTTAAAATAAGGCTTTTTTGATGAAAGATAATGCTATCTAATTCTGAAGAGAAGTACTGCAAATTTCTAAGTTATTTAAAGTGTAATATCATGTTTCTTCTTAAATGAGAATGCTAACACTACAAACCCTTGCGATCTGACTTTTTTAATATCTGACCCCACATATACAATACAAGGCTTTTTATGATCATGAATATTTGATTAATTTATATACTTTTGCTTGATAGAGATATAGATCTCAATAACAGTTCCAAGTAGTCTAAATAGCTCAGTTGGAAGATTAATATATCTCAGAATTTCTTGTATTGAATTAACTGCAGAAAGCCATCTGAGGAAATATGTGGATGTATGTCTCATATATTCATACTAGAGAGGCTAAAAAATATAGGAATGACATTCATATATGTTAGTTTAATGTTTGCATCACTTTATATTCAATATACAAATAGTAATAACATGAGGTCAGTAACTATTTGGAACATTTCTGTCTGCTCTGGACAGCTGGTACAGTAGTGTGTGTTGATATTTATGATAACAATCAAACAGTTTGCTTATTCATCATCAGCTGCCTTGGGTTAAAGTCTGAACATGTCTTAAACTCTGCATGTCAGGAGTGTTTAGGACAACTCTATCATTTATTTAGCTAGTACTGATACTACTCCCTGGCGGTGGATTTGGAGTTAAGCTCCAAGACTCCAGTTCTAATTGGAGAAATCTCTGATAAATTCCCACAGCATTCCATTTGGATTCGTATTGCTGTTCTGCTATGAATGTTCTCTACTCCACTCCCACACAATGACCCTGCTGGTATAATCCCATCCTATAAGAACTGCTGTGGTAGACAGTATATCTTTGGATTGATTTGATGGAGTCAGATTTTTCTTTCTTAGTCTCAGAGGAAATAGTCTACCATTTCAGTTTCCTATTTTGCAGGAATAATGGACAAAGCAAAGAGGAGATAAGTGCTGACAGTAAGCCAAGTTATGTTTTCTTTTTTACATGAAAATACTCATCCTAAAAACATTGTTTTAGCTCTACATTTTAAATTACTTGAAGAATGCATATCTGCCACAGACGCTATCCCTGGGTCTCCTTTATCATTCTTTTTTTTTTTTTTTTAAGGTTTTATTTATTTGACAGAGAGACACAGTAAGAGAGGGAACACAAGCAGGGGGAGTGGGAGATGGAGAAGCAGGCTTCCCGCGGAGCAGGGACCCCGATGCAGGGCTTGATCCCAGGACCTTGGGATCATGACCTGAGCCGAAGGCGGACACTTAATGACTGAGCCACCCAGGCGCCCCCTCCTTCGTCATTCTTGAGCAGCCTTGTTCATTTTTTTTTCCACAAAAAGCCTCTTCACTAACTCCTTAAGACATGTGTGAAAGTTCTCCACTAACATCAAATTATCCTATAAACATTTATTTTCTATGGATATTTTATTCCATATTTTATTCCTTCACTTCATTTAACAACCTCTGCTTTTCTTTTTTTTTTTTTTTTTGACTGCCTTTAGAGATCTTCTTACTTATTCATCAGTTTATTCATCAATTAAACATTTAGTTTGTATGGGCTATATAGTAGGCATTAACTAGGTTCTGTGACTACTTAGAATATGACACTGTCCCTGCCCTTCAGGTATTCATACACAGTGCAGAAGATATCCACACAAAGAGAAAATAATGCAATGAGTATTAATACATAATACAATCAGAAAAAAATACAATCAGTACAATCAGTGGCAGTTCAGAGAGGTGGATGTTAGTTTGTCAAAGTCATATTATTGAAGTAAGTTATTGCATAATAATTAGCTTGACTATTCTGAAATCATTGGAAACCAACCAAAATACGACATAAGCTAGTTTATAGGGATCAGACATGGTTTAGAGCTCCTAGAGATTTTGATTCTGGCTGGGCCTTTCACGAGATCACTGTAAGCAGCTTGGGGAATGGATCCTTTATCCTTGGCATGCTGGGAATCCTCCCTAAGAGGAAGACTGTTCTTACTTGCCAGACATACTTCTAAAAACACTATCATATTTTTATTTCTGCTTTTGAATGCTTAATATTTCTTTTCCTGAAATCTCCAGGCCACTTGTTCTTCTTTTTTAAATTATTTTTTATTCCAGTGTAGTTAACATACAGTGTTATATTAGTTTGAGGTGTACAATACAGTGATTTCATATATTACCTAGCGTTCATCACGATAAGTGTACTCAATCCAATTCACCTATTTCACCTATCCCCTGATCCCCTCCCCTTTGGTAAACCTCTGTTTGTTCTCAATAGTTAAGAGTCAGTTCTTTGGTCTGTCTCTTCTTTTTTCTCCTCTGTTCATTTATTTTTTTTCTTAAATTTCACGTATGAGAAAAATCATGTTATTGTTTTTCTCTGACTGGCTTATTTTGCTTAGCATTATACTCTCCAGATCCATCCATGTTGTTGCAAATAGCAAGATTTCATTCCTTCTTAAGGATGAATAATATTCCATTGTGTGTGTATATATATATATATATATATATATATATATATATATATATACACTTCTTTATTCATTCATCAATCTATGGACACTTGGGCTGCTTCCATATTGTGGCTATTGTCAATAATGCTGCTATAAACTTGGGGTGCATATATCCCTTCAAATTAGTGTTTTTGTATTCTTTTGGTAAATACCCAGTAGTGTCATTACTGGATCATGGGGTAGTTCTATATTTAATTTTTTGAGGAAACTCCACACTGTCTTCCACAGTGCTACACCAGTTCGCATTCCCACCAACACTGCACTAGGGTTCCTTTTACTCTACATCCTCACCAAGACTTGTTGTTTCTTGTGTTGTTGATGTTAGTCATTCTGACAGGTGTGAGGTGATATCTCATTGTAGTTTTGATTTGCATTTCCCTGATGATGAGTGTTGAGCTTCTTTACTTGCATCTGTTGGCCATCAGCATGTCTTCTTTGGAGAAATGTCTGTTCATGTCTTCTGCCCATTTTTTAATTAGAGTATTAGATTTTGTTAGTTGTATCAGTTCTTTATAGGTATTGGATACTAACCCTTTATGGGATATGACATTTGCAAATACAGTCTCCCATTCCATATGTTGCCTTTCAGTTTTATTGATTGTTTCCTTTGCTATGCAGAGCTCTTTATTTTGATGTAGTTCCAATAGTTTTTTGTTTTGTTTTGGTTTGTTTTTTTTGCTTTTGTTTTCCTTGCCTCAGGATACATATCTAGAAAGATACTGTTATGGCTGATGTCATAGAAATCACTGCCTGTGCTGTCTTCTAGGATTTTTTTGGCCTCAATTTTCACATTTAGGTCCTTAATCCATTTTGACTTTATGGTTGTGTATGCTGTAAAGAAGTGGTCAGGTTTCATTCTTTTGCATGTAGCTATCCAGTTTTCCCATCACCATTTGTTGAAAAGAATGTCTTTTTCCCATTGCATATTCTTGCCTCCTTTGTTGAAGATTAATTGACCATAATATCATGGGTTTATTTCTGGGTTTTCTATTCTGTTCCATTGATTTATGTGTCCTTTTTTTTTGCCATACTGTTTTGATTACTATAACTTTGCAATATAACTTGAAGTCTGGAATTGTGATATCCTGTTTTATTTTTCTTTTTCAGATTTGGCTTCTCAGGCTATTTGTAGTTCCATACAAAATTTAAAATTGTTTGTGCTTGTTCTGTGAAAAATGTTGGTATTTTGATAGGGATTGCATTAAATGTGTAGATTGCTTTGAGTAGTATGGACACTTTAACAATGTTTGTTCTTCCAATCCATGAACATAGAATATCTCTCTGTTTGTGTTGTTTTCAATTTCTTTCATTAATGTTTTATACTTTTCAGAGTACAAGCCTTTCACCTCCTTGGTTAAGTTTATTCCTATTTTATTGTTTTTGATGTAATTATAAATGGGATTGTTTTCTTAATTTCTCTTTCTGCTGCTTCATTATTAGTGTATAGAACTGCAATGATTTTTTGTACATTAATTTTGTATCCTGCGACCTTACTAAATTCATTTATCAGTTCTAGTTGTTTTTGGTGGAGTCTTAAATGTCTTCTATATATATTAGCATATCATTTGCAAATAGTGAAAGTTTTACTTCTTCTTTGTTGATTTGGATACCTTTTATTTCTTTTCTTATTTATTTATTTATTTATTTATTTATTTTGAGAGAGAGAGAGAGAGAGAGTGGGGAGATGGGCAGAGGAAGAGGAGAGAAAATCTTAAGCAGGCTCCATGCCCAGTGCAGAGCATGATGTGGTGTTCGCAATAACGACCCTGAGATCATGACCTGAGCTGAATTCAAGAGTTGGACTCTTAACCAACTGAGGCACCCAGGCACCCCTGGATGCCTCTTCTTTTTCTTGTCTGATTGCTGTGGCTAGGACTTCTCCTACTGTGCTGAATAAAAGTGGTGAGAGTGGACATCCTTGTCTTGTTCCTGACCTTAGGAGAAAAGTTTTCAGTTTTTTTCCCATTGAATATGATGCTACCTGTGGGTTTTTCATACAAGGCTTTTATTATGCTCAGGTATATGCCCTCTAAACTTACTTTGTTGAGGGTTTTTTATCATGAACAGATATTGTAGTCTGCCAAATGTTTTTTCTCTCTCGATTGAAATGATCATGTTTTTTATCCTTTCTCTTATTGATATGATGTATCACATTTATTGATTTGTGAATATTGAACCACACTTGCATCCTGGGAATAATTTCCACTTGATCATGGCAAATGATTTTTTTAATGTATTGTTGGATTTCATTTACTAATATTTTGATGAAGATTTTTGTATCTATGCTTTTCACTTACATTGGCCTGTAGTTCTCTTTATTTGTGGTGTCTATCTGGTTTTGGTATCAGGGTAATGCTGGCTTCATAGAATGAATTTGGAAGTTTTCCTTCCTCTTCTATTTTTTGGAACAATTTGAAGAAAAAGGTCTTAAATTTTCTTTAAATGTTTGGTAGAATTCACCTGTGAAGTCATCTGGTCCTAGACTTTTTTTGTTGGGAGGTTTTGATTACCGATTCAATTTCCTTGCTGATAATTGATCTGTTCAAATTTTCTATTTCTTCCTGCTTTAGTTTTGGTAGGTTATATGTGCCTAGAAATTTATCCATTTCTTCTAGATTGTCCAGTTTGTTGGTACTTTTTTTATAATATTCTCTTACAATCTTTTCTTATTTTGTGATGTCAGTTATTTTTCCTTTTTCTGGTTTTGTTTGTTTCCTCTCGCTCACTCTTTTTTGTTTGTTTGTTTGATGAGTCTGGCTAGAGATTTACCCATTTTGTTGATCTTTACAGAGATCCAGCTCCTGGCTTCATTGATCTGTTCTACTGTTTTTTAGTTTCTATATAATTTGTTTCTGCTCTAATCTGTATTATTTCCTACCTTCTGCTGGTCTCAGGTTTTGTTTGTTTTTCTTTATCTCAGGTTTTGTTTGTTTTTCTTTTTTTTTTTTTTGTTTATTTTTCTTTAGATGTAAGATTGGGTTGTTTATTTAAGATTTTTCTTGCTTCCTGAGGTAATCTTGTGTTGCTATAAATGTCCCTCTTGGAACTGCTTTTGCTGCATGCCTAGAATTTTGGACTGTGTTTCATTTTTATTTGTCTCCATGTAATTTTTTGATTTCTTCTTTGATTTCTTGATTAAGCCATTCATTGTTTAATTTAACTTCCATGTATTTGTGGCCTTTCCAGATTTTTTCTTTTAAGATTATTAATTTGAGAGAGAGAGAAAGAATACAAGTGGGGAGAGGGGCAGAGAGAGAGAGGGACAGACTCTCCACTGAGCACAGACAGAGCCCAACATGGGGCTTGATCTCATGACCCTGAGATCACGACCTGAGCCAAAATTAAGAGTCAGACACTCAATTGACTGAGTCACCCAGGCACACCCAGATTTTTTTCATGTGGTTGATTTCTGGTGTCAAAGCTTTGTGGTCAGAAATAATGCATGGTATGACTTTATCTTTATGAATTTGTTGAGACTTGTTTTGTGGCCTAATATGTGATCTACTCTGGAGAATATACTATGTACACTTGAAAAGAAAGTGTACTCTGTTGCTTTAGGATGGAATATTCTGAATATATCTGTTAAATCCATCTGTTCCAAAGTGTCACTCAAAGCTATTGTTTCCTTTTTTATTTCCTGTTTAGATGATCTGTCCATTGATGTAAGGGGAGTGTTAAAGTGCCCTATTATTATTGTAGTACTATTGATTACTTCCTTTATTTTTCTGATTAAATATTTTATGTGTTTGGGTGCTCTCATGTAGGAGGTGTAAATATTTACAATTGTTATATCTTCTTGTTGGATTATATTTTAATTATTATATAGTATCCTTCTTTGTCTCTTGTTATAGTATTTATTTTAATATCTATTTTGTCTGATTTAAGTAATGCTACCCCAGCTATCTTTTGACATCCATTTGCATGATAAATATTTCTGCATCTCCTCACTTTTAATCTGCATGTATTGTTAGATCTAAAATGAGTTTCTTGTAAGCAGCATATAGATGGGTCTTGTTGTTAATCCATTCCATCACCCTCTGTCTTTTGATTGGAGTGTTTAGTCCATTTCCATTCAAAGTAATTATTGATAGATATGTATTTATTGTCATTTTGTTACTTGTTTTGTGGTTGTTTTTGTAGTTCTCTGATTCTTCTTTTGTTCTCTCACAGTTTGCTGGTATTCTCATTGTCTGTTGGATTCCTTTCTCTTTTTTTTGCATATCTATTTCTGGTTTTGATTTGTGGTCCATTAGATTTGTATATAACATCTGCATATAGCAGTCTATATTAAGTTGATGGTTGCTTAAGTTTGAACCAATTCTTTTTTTTTTTTTTTTAATTTTTTATTGTTATGTTAATCACCATATATTACATCATTAGTTTTTGGTGCAGTGTTCCATGATTCATTGTTTGTTCATAACACCCAGTGCTCCATGCAGAACGTGCCCTCCTCAATACCCATCACCAGGCTAACCCATCCCCCTACCCCCCTCCCCTCTAGAACCCTCAGTTTGTTTTTCAGAGTCCATGAACCAATTCTTTACTCTTCTGTCACCCATGCTTTAGGTGTAAGTCCCTTGACCAATTTTTACAAATATACTTATTTTTACTGCTTTTGTGTTTCCTACTTTTCATACTCTCACTTATGGTCTTGCTTTCCACTCAGAAAATCTCTGTTAACATTTCTTATAGGGCTTGTTTAGTGGTCATGAACTCCTTTAGTTTTTGTTTGTCGGGGAAACTCTTTATCTCTCCTTCTATTCTGACTGATATCCTTGCTGGATAGAATATTCTTGGCTGCAGATTTTTTTTTTCTTTTCAGTACTTTGAATATATCATGCCACTCTCTTCTGGACTGCAAAGTTTCTGCTGAAAAATCCACTGATAGCCTTATGTGGTTTCCCTTGTATGTCACTGTCTTCTTTTCTTTTGCTGCTTTTACAACTTTCTCTTTATCACTACGTTGTGCCATTTTAAATACTATGTGTCTTGGTGTGGACTTTCCTAGGTTGATTTTTTTGGGGCGATATCTGTGCCTCCTACTCTGGATATCTGTTTCCTTCCACAGATTAGGGAAGTTTCAGCTATTATTTATTCAAGTAAAATTTCTGCACCCTTTCCTCTCTATTCTTCTCCTGGGATCCCTATAATGCAAACGTTATTATGCTTAATGGAGCCACTGAGTTCCTTAAGTATCTTCTTATTCTGCATAATTTTTTTCTCTCACCTGCTCAGCTTGATTACTTTCCATTACTCTGTCTTCCAGGTTGCTAAGTTGTTCTGTTTACTCTAGCCTGCTATTTAGTCCATCCAGTGTATTTTAATGTCATTTATTGGGTTCTTCATCTTTGATTTGTGGTTTTTTTTATCTGCTTGTTAAGGGTCTTTCTCTTTTTTCGAGTATATGAGTATCCTTACAATCATTACTTTAAATGCTCTATCAAGCATATTACTTGTCTCCATTTCACTTAAGTCATTTGCTGTGGTCTTTTCCTGTTCTTTCATTTGGGACATATTCCTGTCTCTTCATTTTGTCTAACTCTATGTGCTTGTTTCTGTGTGTTAGAAAAGTCAGCTATGTCTTCTGCTCTTGAGGGTAGTGGCAGTCAAGTGCAGTGGCTCTCTTTGCCAATTGTGGACAGTGTTTGGTTCCTTTGGTGTTAGTAAACCAGTCTGGGGCCACTTTGGGCTTGAGTTGAGTCAGTTCAGGCATTTGCCAGAGAAGTAATAGCACCAAACTACTGGATGCTTTTCCTATGTTGTCCTCAGAGAAATTTTCATTGGTGGGAGGATCTGCATTCAGACCAACTGCCTGTCCCCAACCCATGCTGGCGCTGCTGTTTGATTGGTGTGCAGTTTTCATCCCTTCACCGCAGGGCAGGAGTTGCTTTGGAGTGGTGCTGGCCCCCATCATGGCAGCTCACACATTGCCAAGCTTGTGGCTCTGGTTTGAATGGGTTCAGGCCAAGAACGAATGGTAAAGGATGTGGTACCCCCACCACCACCAGGACCAGGCCAGCCATGGTGGGGAATAGAGTTTTAAGGTATGCACTGGTCTACTTGGGAGGTGAGTACTTCTGCTACCACTACCAGAACCAGGGCTGGCCTAGGCAGATTATCAAAGTGCTAGTGTGCAGGGGTGGGAGCAATTTCAAGATGGTGCATGTTGGTCTTCTGCTGCCCTTCTGCTGGCACTGCCACCAATGCCACTCAGACTGAGGCCCACAAAATACATGGGTCAGAAGAGATGGTGTTGGTGAGGTTATTGATGGTGTTCTGGGAGAAGGGACCAACAATGATGGGATTAAAGCAAGTGTGACTGGAAGAGGTGGATCTGCTGAAGTGTGTGGGGAGGTGCCTTAGTGTAAACATTTCAGCCCAGCACTGGTTCTCGCAGGTGGCCCTGTTTATGCTGGGGGCTAGGAGATATTCCTGGAGATGTCCCTCAGCAAACCCTGTCCCTCCGGGATATGCTCTGAAATTACTAAATAACTCTGCTTCCATTATGCCCCAGGCATTTTTCAAACTGCTGCTCTACACTGTGATTCAGAAGTCTGTTTGTCATGCTGTCTCTTTAAGGGCAGGAAGTTGGCTTCCTATTGCCCTCAGGGCTCTCTCAGGGCTGAGCCTGCTGACTTTTTAAACTCATGGCTTTAAGGCCCACTGGTTTTAAGAACTCATGAAATCAGGCCCCTCTAGTTTTTAAAGCCAAATATATGGGGATTCATCTTCCCTGTGTGGGCTTCCTCATGTGATGGTTTGTTTCTCTCCCTTCTCTTCCCTTCTCTGAGCCCTTAGGTCTCTCCCTCCCATCAATGGCCTGCTTTTCATTTAGGTTCCCACAGCATCTCCACCCTTCCTACCTTTTTCAATGTGGCCTCTTCTCCAACTTTAGTTATGGAGTTTGTTCTGCAGTCTTTGGATCATTTTATGGATTATTTACACTGATGTGAGTGTTATCTAGTTGTATCCATGGGATGAGGTGAGCTTAGGGTCCCCCTACTCCATCATCTCCTGGGAAGTCCATCCACTTGTTCTTAGTTGTATCCATTTTATACTTACTGCTAGTTGTCTTATTTTAGAGTGATAAATAAATAAACAAACATATATATATATATATATATATATATATATACACACACACACATATACATATATATATTTCTTGTCCCTTAGAGGACAACGTCTTGTAATAGAGGGACCAAGGTCTTAGGTGCTCATGATATAGGCATTGAATCAATCATGCTCAGTGAATCACACCCTGGTTTTAATTCTGATTCTGTCACTAGCCACATGACTTTGGGTAACATAAAACTAAGGTGTCCTTTCCTTCATTATTGTTGTTATGTATTTATTAATATTATAATATTAATAACAATAATTACAGTCTCTTTTATTACTATGGAGATGCTCTATTCAAGTCATTGCAATGGGCGCTTTGCATGCATTTTTTCATTTTCAAGGTGCTATATCTTTTGATAAAAATCATATATTAGCTTCTATCATTGAATGTATAGTACATGCCTGGTAAACATTCCACATATATTGTCTTATTTAATACTCACAACAATCCTATGAGATAGATGTTCTAATTCATTTTATGGATGAAAAAAATAAGTCACATATTCAACAAGAAGGCTCAATTAAAGCTGAGGCATATCTGATACCAAAGTGTGCCCAATTTTACAAAAAGTAATTTTATTCATAAAATTAATATACATGTATGTAAAAAATATTAGAAGAGTGAAGATGAGATTAAATAAAAATAAAACTTAAAAGCCTTGACTCTCAGTTTCCTTCACCAGGGGTATACACTGTCATGCTAGAAATTCTATGTGCCTGAACAAGCACGCACCTACCCCTGTATACATGCACAAATATTTTATACATCACAAATGAGCATACTAAGTATGTTCAACAACTTGCTTTTTCCCCATTTCCACATATGTATGTATGTGTGTATGTATGATATATATCTATATATATGTGCTTTGTTCCTTTTAACATATGCATCATAGTTCTCTACTGACAGAATATAATATAACCTATATAATCAGTTCTTTAATGATGGAAGTAGGTTGTTTTAAGTTTTATTGACATTTCAAACAATGCTACACTGACTGCTTTAATGTATACATCTTTGTATACTTGTATATCTCCCTTGCAATCTGTACTCCTAACAACAGTTTATGAGTTATTTTCTTATAAATCCGGGAATATATTGTATGGTGACTAACATAACATAATAAAATAAAATAGATAAAATAAAAAAAAAAATCCTGGAATAAATTTTTAGAATTTTACCAAGTTAGAAAGTGAACTAAGGTGTGGTGTATATATGTAAGTATATGTATAATGTATAATACATAATATATATATAATAAGTATATATATAATATATATATACATATATTCAGTCATGGAAGACTTCAGTAAAAGGTAATATTGAATCAAATGGGGGGGAGCCAAGATGTGAGGATTTCTTGGAGGATTTCTGAATGAATAGCAACTGCAGCAACCCTGAGGCTGAAACATATGTGCATATACAGGGTTTAGTAAGGAGATCACCATGGTTGGGATTGTGCAGGAGAAGGGGAGAGTAGGAGGTGGTGAGCTCTGAGAAGTGAAAGTTTTGATTGGGCAGGGCCTCATAGACTATCTTAAGGACTTTTATTTTCTTGGGTGAAGAGGGTAATCATCAGAGGATCTTAAACACATGAGTGACATATTTGATTTGAGTTATATCTGAGGTTTGGGTTGCCATGTTATATATGGCATGTAGGGGACAAAGAAGGAAGGAGAAACACTAGTTATCATGCTATTGAAATTATTCCAGACAGAGGTAATGTTGGCAAATATAACTGTAGAATTGGGGAGTGGGTGAGAACAGGTAAATTTTGGGGTATATTTTGTATGATTAAGATAACAAGGATGTACTGACAGATTAGATGGAGGTTATGAAAGAAAGAAGTGTCAAAGATAGAGGGGCAAGCCAAGAAACAGATTCTTAACTATAGAGAACAAAACTGATGGGTTACAAAGGGGTGGGGGTGGGGAGATGGGTGAAATATGTAATAGGGATTTGAGGAGTGCACTTGCTGTGATGAGCACCAAGTGATATATAGAATTGTTGAATCACTATATTGTATAACTGAAACTAGTATTATACTGTACATTAACTAAGTGTAATTTAAATAAAATTTTTTTTAAATTTTAAATAAATAAATACATAAATGCATAAATAAAAAGAAAGAAGAGTCAAAATGATGTCAGGGTGCTTGATCCAAGCAACTAAAAGAGATGAGGAAGAGAGTAAGAAAGTCAGGTTTGTAGGGGAGATTAGGCATTTAGTTTTGGGCATGTTAAATCTCACATTTATATTAGACATTAAAGTGATGTTGTTAAGACACTGGAGATCAAGGGAGAGTTCTGGGCTGGAAATATAAATCCAGGCATCATTAGCACATAGATTTTCTCACTTAAAGCCTTGAAAATGTATCACATCACCCAAGAGATACATAGAGATAAAGAAAAGAACTGAAGAATGAGATTATACAATGTAAATATTTTTGGTTTTGGTTTTTGGCTTGGTTTATATCATTTTTGCCCAAGTTTTTTTTTTAAATTTTTTAATTGTTATGTTAATCACCATACATCATTAGCTTTTGATGTAGTGTTCCATGATTCATTGTTTGTGCATAACACCCAGTGCTCCACGCAGAATGTGCCCTCTTTAATACCCATCACCAGGCTAACCCATCCCCCGACCCCTCTCCCCTCTAGAACCCTCAGATTGTTTTTCAGAGTCCATCATCTCTCATGGTTCATCTTTTTGCCCGTTTTTAATATTGCCTCTACACTTCAACAAAGTAGGATGTTTATTTTCATTTACAAACAAAAAAACATCAGCAACAACAGTAATGAACTTGATGTTCAGAGATGATTTACCATCCTCAAGGCCTCAGAGCTAACATGTTGTGGGGCCTGGAATGGGCTCTTTGTGTTCCTTTTCTAAAGCCCAAGATCTTCATTGTGACCAACTGTCTCCTTATGGGGCTTCTCTTGTTACCTTTAGGGAAGGAAATATAACTTACTTTGGCCAAAGCATACTCAATTTAAAAGAATAGATTTTCTTGAACTACACCTATGTTTGAGTGTCCCATTGGATTTGACTGGCATCTTAACATAGTGTTCCTGAGAGAACAATTCATAGTCAACTAATATTGTGCATTTTGTTCCAGACAAAAAGCTGGAGACTTTATCTAAATAAATCTATAATAACACTTTGAATGAGAATTCCGATCTTCCTTTCATTGAGCAGTAAGAGAGGGGGAGGGGTCAAATCTAAGCCTCTAATAGATATCCTTACAGCTTTATTAATTCCAGAAGATGCAGATTTTCCTTAATGTGGGCTTGACAGGGCCTGGTCTTTAATTTAGTCAGGAAGCCCCAGTTCCCTCCTTTGTATGCCTTATGGGCATATACATGGAATCCATTATGAACATTTCATATCTTCTAGAACACTATTTTGCCCAATAAATAATACATCAGTCAAGGTTAACTGACTTGCCCAAGGTCATGCAATAAATTGGTAGTGTTGTGGCAGAGAAACAAACTTTACACATGTCTCCTGGCTCCAGGCCCTGATTTCATTCCCTTGGCCCAACTATTTCTGTAGTTGTCAGGATTTGAAACACACATTTCACTTTGTGTAGAAAATACCACTTGAAGGTAGGAATGCTTGAATAGTCCATAAAGGCCATGCTGGGATTTTTCAACCTGCTACAAATATTATCTTCCAAAAGGCATATTAAGAAAATCTTGCATCTGTGCTCTGGAGTTAGGGCCTGGTTATGAGCAACTATTTTGACTATGTTCCTGAAGAAGGTGAGCAGATCATTTCTGGGTAATGAATTAATCTCTTTAAATCCATTTTCTGATGCAGCCAATGTGTAACACAGGAGGGAGCCACTAATGATGTGCTTAACCCATCAGCCCACTAGACTGGCCAAGCCTCTTTTTTGAGGCCTTGGGGGACTGAATAGCATTAGAAACAGGAACAATCAATTATTCTGAATCCCCTGCAGAACTAATTGGTCCTACAACAGAATGCTCTGTCAGCAGGCTACCATTTATTGAGCATCTACAGGGCAAAAGAGCATTATAGACTCATAGCTTTTCATAAGCCTAAACACTCTCAACAAGCAAAGGCAATTTTGGTAACCTGCCTTTTTCAGACTAGGTATCTGAAAATTTGGTATTAGAATGGTTGTGCTTTAGTATTTAGTTATGTAATTATTTTGAAAATTGCCTAACCTGTGTCAAATTATCTTATTCTATGGGACATTGTTTTAATTGAATTTTTCTTCAAATTTGAATTCATTGTATATTGAATGTTAATGCCTCTTTGTAGGTTCTTTAGACACTCCAACATGTTTAAAATTCTCTCATTGCCATTACACTTCATCTAGCTGAAATTCCAGGTCTTTCTGTTATCAGTAAAAAATCAAATCCATCATTTTCTGAATTGAAAAAAAAATTGCATTAATCCCAGGAACAACTATTTCTTTTTTAAATACAGTTTGATTTCAGTTTGAGCTGATTTTCTCAATCTACTGAGAACTAAGAGAGAGCAGTGAGGGCTAGGTTGCCATATATGAGAGCATAATCTGAGTTCCTGCAATTAAAAACATGAATGTGGGGAATCACTCTAAATGGATGCTTCTTTCTGTAAAATAAGGTTTTCAGAAGGGAAAGCAAGTAATAGCATGTATGCAGGATTTAAACTGCAAGGGTATGATTGAAAAATCCCTCACAAAAAAATGAAGAAAAAATTTAAAAGAAATATTTCTGTCAATGGGTAATTCACAACACTAATAATACAAAATACAACTCTATCTATGTGATAGAATCATATAATACAGTCTTAGAAACAATATAATGCATGATTGTCAATTTAATCCCTTCATTTTAGAGATGAGAAAAAGAAAATGCAGTGCAATAATAGCAATAATAATAATAGAATAGCTGCAACTAAAACTTATTGATCACTTACCAAATCACTGTTATAAGCATATTACATGTATCATCTTATTTCATTATGTCACAGTGCTATAAAGTCAATAACATTATTATTACAGATGGGAAAATCAGGAACAGAGGGATTGGGTAATTTGCCTGAGTCACATAGGAAGACAGACTCTAGTTTTGAATCCATGCAATTGGTCCATGCTTCTAACCACTACACACATACACACACTCACATAAAAACACACATGTATTGTGTGTATGTATATATATATATGCACACACATGTATACACACATATATATGTATGCATATATACATACATATATAGTTAATATAACCCAGATGTCTTCAGTTTGTGTTCCAGTCCTCCAGATTTCTGCAGTCACTATTGCCTTTAATATTAAACAAAAGCAGGCTTGACACCTCCCTAATCACATATACCATAGAACAAAGGATTTAAAAGAGTTAACATTTTTTTGAATCTATAAATTCCAGTGCCCCTTCCAGATTTTTTTGGATTCCTTGGAAGTTAAATACCCATAGTCATCATAATTCTAACAATGCCAATTTCACTCATGGTTGATCTCCTGTTAACTTTTCTTCATTCTTTAGTTTAATTGACCACTTAAAGAGAGATTCAAGGTATTGTCTTAAACATAAAGTCAGCTTTAGAAGATACAAATGACACAATTACAAAAAACATGACTGCAGACTGCTTTTTTAATAATCATTTCTTAAGATCTATCTCCTTTGTCTTCCTCCTCCCAGCCTACTTCTTTGTGGAAAGTTTTTTCTTCTGAACCATGTGTAATGAGTGTCTATGTGTGTGTGTGTGTAATTTTCCCCACCCTGTAATAGGAAGATCCAACAAATTGATCCCATACTAGGAGCGGAATGTAAAAGTTATTTGATAACCTATAGTTCATCTATCTCTGTGTTTATCTGTTTGTTCTTTGCCTAGTGAAAAGGAGCAAGATGATTTTTCCTTCCTGAGTACAGGCATAATCCTAACATTTGCAATTACAAGTGGGGCTAGGCCTGTAGCTGGCACCCCACCACATTCTTTTTTCATCTTTGTTTCTCTTCTGCACCCCACTGCCAGTGGAATTACAGTATCTCTCTTGCCCCACCAAACTGTTATTTCATGGCCAACCTCTTGAACGTCCATACTAGTGGAGAGTTTGCTTTTAAAAAGCTGACCCACAGATGAAAATGGAACAGTTTCTGTCCGGGAACTCAAGAACATTTGGAAAGGATGGTCTGGCACCCCAGGTAACTGGAATGAAGTCTAGAACTGAAGTCACTGGCTCTGAGAGGGCATGTCTCTTCGTTGCAGCAATACCTTCTCTTATCTATGGGAAGGAGGCAACTCATGGTGGTACTACTTCAGATAAGTCATGTCCATCTTAGACCAACCTGAGTTGATTTCAGTGGAAGTATGAACATATATTTTATTGAAGGATCAAGAACACATCCTGAAGCAGGACGGAATAAAAGCACAAGTAGTTGTAACTTATGTGACTACATGTTTAACTTGGAAGTGAAAATGTGAAGTATCACTTAGACCTTTGCAGGTGGCACTACTTAGATGTGTTCATCTTTTTCACCTTCTGTATAGACATCCTCCCCTCCATTTGTACTAGCCCCAGCTGGTCCTTGTAGCTTCCACAGGAAGTATATATCACAGGAGGTAGGAGTCTAGGATCCTTCTTAGACTTGTAACTTCTGCCTTTTCAGAGCCCTATGCTAATTTAAAGTTTACTGTGTTTCTATTTTGACGGTTCTGAAATAAAGTTGGAAAAGCTAGCCACTGGTTTTACTTATCATCACTCCTTACTCCACAGAATTATTTTTCCTGAAGAAAGCCCAATCTACTCTTCTTTCAGGAAAGCACATTCCTTTGTTTGCATAACTTGATTGAATTCCTTGTCTAATGGCTGCCCTAGGATTATTGTGCCTACAGATATTTGGTTCCTCCTTAAGCATGAAGGACTACCTGTTAGCCCAGGGACTTGGGCTAACAAACTCAAGTTTTTTGCTGACTGAAAAGAAAGGGTGTTTCAGTTCATCCCACAAGGGATACATGTGTGCTAACACATGATAAACATTCATACATACACCCACATTCATAAATATATAAATGTATACTTGCAAGAATTTATATCTACTATATTTATATTTGGAGAGATGAGAGTTTGCTTTCCTTGGGCAAGAACAACTTATGGTGAGAAATCAGAAATGTATAAAATAGAAAAGGAAGCTCAACCTCATGAAAAAAAAAAAAAACCCTAAAGGAATTCAGTAAAGTTGCAGGATATAAAATCAATTTACAAAAATCAGCTGCATATCTACACAGTAACAATGAACTATCAGAAAAAAATAATAAAGAATACAATCCCATTTACAATGGTATAAAAAAAATACTTTGAATAAATTGAACCAAGTATGTGAAGGATCTGTACTGTAAAAACTATAAGATATTGATAAAAGCAATTGAAGAAGACACATATAAATAGAAAGATATTCCATATTCATGGACTGGAAAAATTAATGTTAGTATGTCAGTAATGTGCAAAGTGATCTACAGAGTCAATGTAATCTTTATAAAAAAATCCAATGACATTTTTCACAGAAAGAAAAAAAATTTTTAATTCCTAGGAATCACACACACACGGACACACATAGGATGAAGCAGTCTTGAGAGAAAAAGACAAACAAAAAAAAATGCTGGAGGCATCACACTTCCTGATTTCAAACTATATTACAAATCTGTTGTAATCAAAACAGTATGGTATTGGCATAGAAACAGACATATAGATCAATGGAACAAAATAGATAGCCTAGAAATCAATCTATGTATATATATTCAATTAATTTTTGGTAAAAGAGCAAGAATATAATGGGGAAAGAATAGCTTCTTGAACTAATGGTGTTTGGAAAACTGGATAGTCCCTGCAAAAGAATAAAACTGGACCCCTATCTTAACCACTCACAAAAATCAACTCAAAATGGATTAAAGAATTGAACATAAGACCTGAAACTGTGAAATTCCTATAAGAAAACACAGGCTCCTTGACATTGGTCTTGGCAAGGATTTATTAGTTTTGACATAAAAAGTAAAGGCAAAAAAAAAAAATTATCGAGTGGGACTATATCACACTAAAAAGCAAAAGAAATTATCAACAAAATGAAAAGGTAACCTATAAAAAGTAAGAAAATATTTATAAACCATATACTCGAAAAGGGGCTAGTATCCAAAATATATAAGGAACTCATATAATTCAAAAACAATAAACAAATAATCCAATTAAAAATAGGCAAAGGACCTGCATAGACATTATTTTTTTCAAGGAAGACTTACCAATGGTCAACAGAAGGAGCGTCTGGGTGGCACTGTCAGTTAAGTGTCCGACTCTTGGTTGTGGCTCAGGTCGTGATCTCATGGTAATGAGATTGAGCCCTGAGTTGGGCTCTGTGCTGTGTGGAGTCTGCTTTGGATTCTCTCTCCCTCTCTGTACCCCTCCTGCTCATGCTCTCTCTCTCTCTGTAGAATAAATAAATAAATCTTAAAAAACAAAAACAAAAACAAATGGCCAACAGATACGTGAAAAAAATGCTCGACATCACTAATTATCAGGGAAATGCTAATCAAAACCACAGTAAGATATTACCTCATACCTGTTAGGATATCTGTTATGAAAAGAGATAATGAATGCTGGCAAGGATGTAGAGAAAAGGTAACCCTTGTACAATGTTGGTGGGAATTTAAAATGGTACAACCACTATGGAAACCAGTATGGAGTTTCCTCAAGAAATTAAAAATAGAACTACCATATATCTAGTGATTACACTTGTCCAAAGGAAAATAAATGATTCTTTCAAAGAGATATCTCTACTCCCATGTTCATTACAACATTATTCACAATAGCCAAGGTATGGAAACCACCTATGTGACCCCGGATCGATAAATGTCTAATGAGAATGTGATTATAATATAATATATACATTATATATATATACATATATATATATAGAAAGAGAGAGAGAGAGAGACTAGACTATTACAAATAGAATATAAAGGAATATTATTTAGCCTTAAAAAATAAGAAAATCTTGCCATTTGCGACAATGTGGAAGATCTTGGAAGATATTATGCTAAGTGAAATAAGCCAGAGAAAGACAGACAATGCCTAGTATCACTTATAACTGAATATATGGAATCTAAAAAAAGAAAAAACTGAACTCACCTAAAGAGAGTAGGGTGGTGGTTGCCAGGAGTTTGGTCGTGGTGAAATAAAAGTTGAAAAGGGGTACAAACTTTCAGTTATAAGATAAACAAGGTGTGAGGATCTAATGTATAACATAGTGACTATCGTTGATAACACTATACTGCAAATTGAAATTTGCTAAGAGAACAGACTTAAAAAAGAGAAATAATGTGAGGTGATGAATCTGTTCATTAACTTGATGGGGATAATGCTTTCACAATGTACACATATACCAAATCATCACATTGTACATTTTAGATATCTTATAGTTTTGTCAGTTATACCTCAATATAGCTTAAAAAAAAAAAAACCAACAATGCCTCCATCACCGATATACAACATGGAAACTAAAATCCTGGAAAATAGATGATAGGCAATATGAAGTTTAATGCTTTTGAAAATAAATAGGTACTGAAAAATTTTGGAGGCCTGGCTATAAACACTACTTTTCTTTCTTTTTTTTCTTGTTTTTACTGGCTGCTTAGAGTTTATTTTCTACTTGGTGCAAGGCACACAGTTCCAGGGTGTCAGGAAGGCTTGTATGTGGCTTGGATAGTAGTGTGGGGTTCACTTAACTTCCTTTTTGGTGTTTTGCTTTTTTTTTTTTTAAGACATATTTATTTATTTTAGAGAGAGAGCAGGGGGATGGGCAGAGGGAGAGGGAGAGAGAAATTTAAGCAAACACCACTCCCTCCCCCCAGAGGGCAGAGTCTGGACTCTGACTCCATTTCCCCACCCTGAGATCAGGACCTGAGTGGAAACCAAAAGTCCAATGCTCAACGGACTGTCTAGGCACCCCTTGCTGTTTTGATATAAAAGAATCCAACTGCTTCTGCTTCTGCTTGCTGCAGCTTGCCTAGTCTATGGGGTGGTTAAGGAAGAGGCTTCCATGAGCCTAGAACCTCCTGAAGCCTGATGGCTGGTGGTGGCCATCCAGGATTGAGTCTCGTGTTGGTTTTGCCAGGCTAGCTGCCAGGCTGCCTTGGGTGATGGTGCCCTGGAGGCCTGGGGAGATTCTGAGCATTCTAGAGACTCTAACACTATAGCCATGTATGGGAGAGTAGACATCCCCAAAGAGAAGCTTGCACACCAGTGACCCTGGTGGGTCTTGAGGAGACCAGGCTGTTGAAGAATGGCTTCCTCAGGATACTCAGCACTTCTACAGGAGCTGTTACTGGAAGTGGAGCCCAGGGGTTGCAAGTGATAGTAGTGAGTGGCCATGAGTGAGCCACTGGAGGGGATGGTGGCCATGCTGTCGCTTGTGAGCTGATGAAAACCTCTGCAGCAACCCCTCATGGCCCTTGGTGAAGGTTTGTGGGGAGCCCATTTGCAGAGGAGACCCCTAAGGCCGCTCCCCGACCGAGGCGAGAGTGGGGTCAAACTCTACTTTTCAATAATCCTAAAACAACAGGAGTTTTTGTCTATTAAAATGTTAAATTTATCAAATTATTTGCTTTGAATAACAGGTTACTAATTTTAAGTAGTGATATCAAATAACCTTAATTTGTCATCCATTAAATGATTCCCTAGGTGATAGGGAGGAATTATTCTGGATAATTACCAAAATATGTCCCTATAAGTCTTTATTCATAGAAACAGAGGTACACTTACATTTTTAAATGAAGATCATTAACCGTCGAGAGTTAAAATAACTGTTGGGGTTAATGTAGAACATGAAATCAGCCATAACACCTGGCTTGCTAAAATATAACAAGGAGGCCACTGAGGGCAGGGAAGGTTTCAGTAGGCCTTTGGAATGCCGAGGCCGGCATGACCACTCTGCCATTGGAATGCCTCAAGGAGTTGCCTTCCCTGAAGCTTTCTTAGCCCAAACAGCCACCCTGTGATGTATGCATTGTCCTTTAGGCTATGTTTAGCAGAACTCGTAGAACATGCAGATTAGCATATCGTACCTTTCCTGTAAACAGATCCTCCTAGTTTCAGTAAGACCCCTTGTCGCATGTCATGTGCTTGAGAAACAGTGATAAGGATTTGTGATTATCCTGAAGGACCAATAAAAGCGGGAGCAAAGAAGGGCAAAGGGTCTTCATCTCTGAACGTTGACCCCCTTGCCTTCTCCTCGCTTTCACAGAAAAGTTTGGTGTCAAAGTTTCATCCGTCAGTACAGGGATTGCTGGCCATTCCCAGCAAATAACCTAGAAGATCTTTCTACCCAAAGTTTCTTAGCATAATGAGTAAACTTTTAAGCCAATAGTAGGAAGTTCTCTTAGGAAGCAAGCTAATCACAAGACTCCCCACTTCTTGTCATCCCATTTCTCTAATAGTTACTTTTTAAAATCTCAACTCTCTTAACAGAATATGATATAGAGCTCCAAAAGTTAAATGAGAAAACCTATTGATTAATTTATTTGAAAAATATTCATTGCCCACCTATGATATGCTAAACTCTGGCTGAGATGTTGGAGTTACAGGAATAAAGAAACAAAAGAACAAAACCATCAACAACAGAAAACCACCTGCTTACATGATGTTTCCATGATCAGAGAACTTTGTGTTGTTTTATTTCAAATCCGAAAACTTTTTGCTCTGTTTCTTATTAATCTGAAAGCCATTACTATTGTAGAGACTTTTTTTTACTCTTGGGAGATATACCTGTAGGAAGTGAGGAAGGCAAGATAGACAAAGGGAGCTGTCCTGATGAGTAGATACAACTGAAACCCAGCCCATTTTACACCAAACTCAGAGCCAATGTCCATTCCAAGTTAAGGCAAGGCCTTTGAATCCCAACATCACATAGCCATTAATTACTGTTGCATTTCTTTTCTAAAGGAGACTTAATAAAAGAGAATAAAAATGTCATTTTATAAATGTTAGCCTTTATTTAAAAAATGAAGGGGGGAATCGGAGGGGGATATGAACCATGACAGACTATGGACTCTGAGAAACAAACTGAGGGTTGTAGAGGGGAGGGAGGTGGGGGGATGGGTTAGCCTGGTGATGGGTATTAAAGAGGGCACGTACTGAATGGAGCACTGGGTGTTATACACGAACAATGAATCATGGAACACTACATCAACAACTAATGATGATTAACGTAACATAATAAAATAAAATTTAAGAAAAAGATTCAATAAACAACAAAAACCAGAATCAGACCTATAAATACAGAAAACAAACTGATGGTTGCCAGAGGGGAGGGATTTGGGAGGATGGGCAAAATGGGTGAAGACGAGTGGGATATACAAAATTCCAGTAATGAAATGAATAGTCATGGGAATAAAAGGTACAGCATGAGTCAATGATACTGTAATGGTGTTGTATGTTGGCAGATGGTAGCTACCCTTGTGGTGAACATAGCATAACATATAAACTTGTTGAATCATTGTGTTGTACAACTGAAACTAAAGAACACTATGTGTCAACTATACCCAAATAATAATAATGATAATAATAATAGTAATTTTAAAAGAAATAAAAGAATGTATTATTTATGATTTACCACCTTGTGTTCCAGATACAAAGTATCCTTTAATAAAAAATACACATGATAAGGAAATAATTTTAATTATAATTTTTGAGTTCTTAGTCATAATTTATTTGACCTTTTTCTGAATTAAGACTTCTGGGGTTCAGCTGCTTTTTCTGATCCTTCTCTTTCCCTTCTGTGGTTTATTGCAGTTCAATTCCCCTGGGAACAGCATCGGCCCATTCATTTGTTTCCTAGCAGGGAGGGCTACCTGACAGATTCCCTGTACAAAATTAGCCACTCTCATCAGGAGACTGATCCTGATAGGTTTGTGATACAAGCCTTGCCATCTGTTGAATAAATATAGGATAGTGAAAGTTCAAAGTAAACACATGTGAAAACATGCAGGGCTACTCTATATGAACGCTTGCAATTCAAATGGCTCTTGAATAATTTTATGCCATTTGGAAAAATTTTATGAGGCATGAAGTGTAGCAAGCACTGAATTTTAAAATTTGCTTTTCTGACTATTTTCTCCAAAAAGTAGTAGGAGTAATTTCCCTGGCAAAAGCTCCCACTATTCCCCCTTGATATTTCCTTATCTTTTCTGTATGCCCTCTCAGTGATACCTTGATGCCTAAACCTTCCCTCTCCTGAGGAGATGTATTGGAAAAAAGAAAGAAGAAGGAAAGAAAGAGAGGAGGGAGGAAAGAAAGAAAGAAAGAAAGAAAGAGAGAGAGAAAGAGAGAGAGAAAGGAAGAGAGAGAGAAAGGAAGGAAGGAAGGAAAGAAAGAAGGAAGGAGGGAAACAAAACTTTAGGGACTTTTTTAATAGTGAGGAAATGAATCAAATCTAATTGAACACTTAGGACCCATGCCTTGAATACAATTTTGAGACTCTTTTCCTAGTTTCTTGACTTTTTCATTCACTACTAGAAATTCGTATTTTTTGATGTGCCTATAATAATGATAATTTGAGAAGAAATTAAATACTGCTTATGAACATAGGAGTTCAGGAGACTGACCCTTGGCAAAATCTCAACAACACTTTTGTTTCACTTCTCTATGTTGGGTACATTTACTGCAAGTTTTATCCTAAAATACATCATTAACTAACCCTCTTGCCTTTTTCTTTGCTGAGTTGTCAATGCCAATAAGCAAATGAGGAATAGAGAGGAAGGCATAAGCCGAAATAATCATACCAGAACTGGTTGTTTGAGTAGTTGACATTACATCTCTTTCCAACTTCTTGCCTTAATTTTTTAAACATCTGTCTTTATAGGACCAGGAATAAAATAGTTTAAGTCAAGTAATACATACTAGTACCAGCTCTCCATCATGTTCCTGATCTTTGAATCATTTAGTGATGCAGACTTTGAACACTTGATACTGATGGAAGTGGTATTACGGGTTGTTGTAATTATTTTAGCTGTAATTTTCTAAAAGTTCTAAATTTTCTATGGCAAATTCACTTGTAATCAGAAAAGAAGTTATTAAAAGGAAACCAAAATTTTGTAGTTCTTATGTTAATTTGTTGGGACAATGTTTTATCCTCATACCTTATAATTCTTTTATCAAAGGTAGTTCAGATAAATAGATAATAGATAAGATAGATTAATTTATGATAGATAGAATTATATATAACCATATATAAGGTTGTCATATGACATATGACATATTATGACATGTGACATATATTTTATATATGATATATATAAGATATATGACATATTATGACATTATATATGACATATATATCATGTATATTATATATAATACTCAAATATCTATGTATAGATATAGATAAATATCTTAATATATATCTAGGTCTATCTATCTATCTATATCTGTATCTATCTATACATATTTTAAATACTGCAATAGCTTCCTAACTGATTCCCCTGACAACAATTTTGCCCACTTCAATCCATGTTTCAAACTATATCCAGCCAGAAGGAACTTTTGAAAATGAAAGTTTGATCACATCATTTCCCTGTTTAAAATCCTTCATTAGGATACAGCACACATTTCTTCCTATAGCTTGCATGTTCTGATAGAATCTGGTTCCTGCTTACCCCTTTGCTCCTACCTTTTCCCACTACACCTACCACACACATAAATAATCCATGCTTTAAGTATTCTTGCTCTCCTGCCTGGTATATTGTTTTACATGGCCCATAGTACATTTAAAAAAATATTTTTCTTTGTTGCTAATGTTTACAAATTGGGAGATTTTACATTAAAAATATCTAAGTTTTCAGATTTTCTTAAAATATGATACCTTGGGGCAACTGGGCGACATAGTCTGTTAGGCACCAACTCTTGGTTTTTGGCTGGGGTCATGATCTCAGGGTTGTGGGATCCAGCCCATCAGGCTCTGGGTTCAGCACAGCATCTGCCTCCTATTCTCTCTCCCTCTCCCTCTGCCCCTCCCACTTGTGCTCTCTCTCTCTCTCAAATAAATAAATAAATCTTTAAAAAAATATATGACACAGTTTGTCAACATTAGGTTTGCATTTCTAGTACCTCCTTTGGATGGGCTTTATAGATTGCAACAGTGATAATTCCTCCTGATGGTCCCTTGCCAGCTCATTTTACTAATGTACACGACATTCCTAGCACCTACACACATAGAAATTTGTGACCCCTGCCAAAAGACAAAATTATTCTACCTTTTCACCTGAATGCTTTGGCATCATTTAGAAGAAACATAAACATCACATCTTTTCTTGGCTAAGAAAGCATAATTTAAATCAGTTCCTCAATTCTAGGGAAATGTAAGGTTTACAAATTAAATTTGGTATTTTCTTTAGTCATTCTTCTCTGTACTTCGTATAGCCTTTTAAGCTCTGCTTTTCAATTGAGTGATTTATTATACACTTTACTTTGCTTGCTAATTGTTTCATGGCTGTCAGTTTTGAATCATCTACCAGACTCCAAACTCAATGAAGGCAGAAGCCATGTCAGGAACTTGTACTTAGAAAGGAATTTAAATAAAAACTTAAAAAATAAAATAAAAAAATAAAAGCTCTCAATAAATTCTGGTTACAGATTTGATAAAATGTATCATTCTAGGCACTGATAGATATTCTGGGAGCATGGTATCCTGGTCATTGACAAGTCAGCCAGTCCTATACAACTCTTTGGGAAAGGTCAATTTTTATTCCCATAAAGGAGAAGAGAGTAGAATAAGTCTTTATAGTCTGTAATCCAAATCTGTCTTCCTGCATTTATTTTTCAACCTAGGACTTTCTCAAGACATAGACATTGTCGCTTCCATGGGGAAAAAACCCAAATGAAAAGCTCTTCATAGGTTCCCTGTCTACCTCTCTGATGTCATCATGATTTGCATGCCAAAGGGAAGCCTGAAGGTATACAGGCCTTCTCTGGGGATGGGTGCTGGGCAGAAGTGGAGACTGACAGCTCCTGGTCAGGGCATAGAGAAAGCCTGGTTCTGCAAGTACCCAGGCACTGTTACTTGGTTCTTTGGAAGAGGTAGGATCCCAAGCCAAGAGCTTGAGGTCAGGGGGATTGCCAGTTGCAGGGCCTAACTAAAAGCAGAGCTAAGGAAAATTAGGAAAATTAACTTGTTGAGGTGCTGATAGAATAATTAAATGACTCTATGTTTTACTTCCCAACTGACACAGGTTATGGTGATTTTATAATCATTTTTTTCTCTTAGATTAAGACATATTTAAGAGCTAAGTGACAGTTTTCAAATGGATGCATTCTTATAGACAACATGAGGGATCTCTGTGTAGCTACCATTTGAGAAAAATTATTTGTCAAAATTATAGGTAACTAAATTGACACAGAGACATCTTACCTTGGGATGAGAATGCAAATGACAACTTCCACTGTAAATCTTCCTCACTGGAACAATATCTTTCTTTTCACATTAGCTTGAATGAAAATATTGACTTATACAACATATTTATTACTAATGTGTGATACAAATCTCTGCCAAAATTCAGAACAAACAAATGAGGAAAATGATGATACCATGGCCAGATATTTTAGTGATCACTGGTAAAGGGTGATATGACTTATATACTTGCCATGAGCAATCAAAAATTAAACAATAAAATAAACTCATTTTTGTTGCTATTCTCTTTCTGCAAAAATATGTATGACAAAATAATGAAATAAACTAGATTAAATGTTTTTCTTCTAGAATAACTTCTTAAAATAGATATCCTCAAGGGCTGATAAAAATGTATGTGCACATTCTGTCTTTTAAACATATACAAATATGTATACGTACATACACTTACATCTGGTAAAGCTTTATGAGAGAGAGAAGTATATTGACTGGCAGGAGGTAGCAAAGGAAGAAAAGGAAGAAAATACTTAATTCAGGCTTTGTCAGCATTGGCACTATCCACATTAAAAGCTGGATTATTACTTGATTGGGGGACTGTCCTATGCACTGTATGATGTTTAGCAAAATTCTTAGTCTTTACCTACTAGATACCAGTAGCACACCCTCCCTCCAAGTTGTGACAATCAAAAATACTGTCAAGCATACTGTCCAGGGTGATATCACTAAAATGACAACACAGGGGACCTCAGCCTCTGTCCCTCTACAAAGATCAATAATTAGACAGCTACCAATGAACAAAAACGCTATAGTCTGCCTAAGAAACTTCAGCAACATACTGGAAAAAGAAAAACAAAAAAACCCAAAAATCCCTGAAGATAACGCATAAGAAGAGAAAAAAGACAGCTTTATTTTGAATACATTATCCCATTCCCACAAGAGGAAACTTACTAGCTAGAAAGAGTTTCCCTTGCCAGGAAAGGGGTAGAGGTGAGTGTCCAGCTTCTCCAGCCTTTTGGGGGCCTACATGAATGTCCCATTTCATTTTCACCTCGCCCAGACCTGAAAAGCTAAAACATATAGAGATGGCTAGGAAGGAGGAAGAAAAGCACAAGTTACCAATAGCAGCCATACAACAAGAGCAATTGTGGTTTACAATGAACTGCTCTCTAGACAAATCTAGCAGATTTCACCACCGAAAAAACCAATGCCAGAACAGCTACCAAATACCCCACTACAGATTTCACCAGCTGTCATACCACAGGTATATGCAGTTGCTGACACCAACTGCCTCAATCCCTCCTGTCTCCCTCTTTCCCCTCCTGGAGCTGGGGGAGGAGGGAGGAGCCTAGAAAATTCACTGGAAGCCACCCCAGGCCTCTGAGGTTGCACAGGTGCAAGATGCCACCATGCATGTACTTCAGCTAACCCAGCTCAACCCTCCAGCTGTGTACTTACTGGTCTGGCCTGACACCCATCACCAGTCTCCACTGCAGTGTGCATTAAAGGGGGTAGGGAGATAAAAGACTGTTCAGCCATAGGACGGCACACTGACATGCAGGGCCCTCACAGCTACATGTGGGCCTGCATCAGGCTCTGTCTTTTGCCACTGGCCTGCACCACCACGATCAACAATGGCTAACCCTTCCAGTTGTTTACATGCTTGCCCCCAGCCCAACCCCCATCATTGGCCTCTACTGTCATGTGCCCATGGCAAAACTCAGCAGCCATGTAGTGCATGCTGACACCTAGGGCTTTCACAGCTGCCATCTCTAGCCCTTGCTACCTACCTTGCTTCCCATGATTATTTATGTGTCTGCAAGTGGCCCTGCCACTACACAGGTCCCTGAAGATGAACCCCAGAGCCAAGTGTGTGCACCCCAAAAGTTCTAGCCACCACTATAACCTGTCTTGGTCCCCAGACACTGGACCTGGAGATGTCACTGCATACCCCCACAGTGCTTGAAAATAACTACACAGTTGTCAGTGCTATGGGACTCATTGTCCTGAACCAAAGAGACATCATGCACCCCCAAGATCCCAGCCATCACATGTCCCCATGCACCACTAGACAGGTTACAGTGTGCTCCAGCATGCCCCATATCTAGGTGAAAGTCTTTCCTTACTGAAGTCAATCTATAAAATCTGGAAAATTTTCTGGAAAAAAAATCCGACTGTTTCTTTAAACATGCAGATACCTATGCAAAGCTATGCAGGTCACAAAGAAATACACTAAACCTTTAGTAACTGGCCTCAAAAAAATGGAGATCCAGGAATCAAATGATACAGACTTCAAATATTTTTTCTAAAGAAGATCAGAGAGCTACAAGAGAAGAAAAATTGGAAATGAATGAGGAAGATTAGGCTTAATAAAATATCAGCCAAGAATGGGGCATATGCAAAAAAATGCATGACTTTGAGGTTTATATATGGACTAAGGATGAGTTAAAATATAACTGACCAGTCACACAGTTACTGGGTTCATATGAGACAAGCAAATCAATTGCTGAGGTTAAGTACCACAATTCCTGATTCTAAATAAAAGAATTCTCCAAGGGTCTTCTTAATTATAAAGAATGAGATCAGTCCACAACATTTCAATGGCATCATACTTTATTTGAAATTCAGTAAAAACCATTCTGTCCCCACAAGGGACGATACAAGGCTAGGATGGAATCATTTAAGCCAGTCCTTCTTAGTGTGGGTAATTTTGACCCCATTTAGTGATGTCTGGAGACAGTTTATTCCATTTGTATTGAGATATAATTGACATATAGCATTGTGTAAGTTTAAGATGTACAACATGTTGATTTGATACACTTATATATTGCAAACTGATTACTACCATAGTGTTAACTAACACCTCCATTACATCACATAATTATCATTTCTTTTTTTGTGGTGAAAACATTTAACCACCTGGTAACTGCCAGTCTACTCTCTGTTTCTATGAGAGTGACCCTTTTAGATTCCACATATAAGTGATGTCATACAGTGTTTGTCTTTATCCATCTGACTTATTTTAGTTAGCATAATGCTCTCAAGTTCCATCCATATTGTTGCAAATGGCAGGATTTCCTTCTTTCTAATGGCTGCATAATATTCTATTGTTGATCTTCTTCATTCATTCATTGGTGGTCATGTAGGTTGTTTCTATATCATGGTTATTGTGAATAATGCTGCAATGAACATGGAGTGCAGATATTGCCTCAATATCTTGTTTTCATTTTCTTTAGATACATACCCAGAAATAGAATTGTTAGATCATATGGTAGTTCTATTTTAATTTTTTGAGGAATCTTCATACAGTTTTCCACCAATTTACATTCTCACATAGGGTTCATTTTCTCCACATCCTCATCAAAATTTGTTGTCTCTTGCCTTTTTGATAATAGCCATTCAAGAGGTGTAAGGTGACACCTCATTGTGGTTTTGATCTACATTTCCCTGATGATTAATGATGTTGAACAAAATATCTCCATGCACCTGTTAGCCATTTGTATGCTTGCTTTGGAGAAAAATGTCTATTTAGTTCCTCTTCCCATTTTTAATCAAATGGTTTGTTTTTTGCTAATGAGTTTTATGAATCTCTTATATATGGTATATATTAACTTCTTGTCAGATATATGCTTTGCAAATATTTTTCCATTCCATTGGTTGCCTTTATATTTTGGTGATTGTTTCTTTATCTGTTCAGAAGCTTTTTAGTTTGATGTAGTCTTACTAATTTTTGCTTTTGTGCTTTTGATGTCATATCAAAAAAAAAAACCCCAAAAAACCTGACAATATTAATGTCAAGAAATTTTTACTGTGCTTTCCTCTAGGAGTTTTACAGTTTCGGGTCTTATTTAGTAAGTCTTTAATCAATTTTGAGTTAATTTTTGAGTTGTGTAAGATAGGGGTCCAATTCCATTCTTTTGCATTTAATTATCCACTTTTCCCAAAAACATTTATTGAAGAGAGTATCCTTTCTACACTGAGAAAGACTCTTGGGCCCCTTGACAAATAGTTGACTGTATATACAAGGGTTTATTTCTAGGGTCTTGATTCTGTTACATTTGTCTGTGTGCTTATCTTTATGCCAGTAACATACTCTTTCGATTGCTATTGTTTTGTAGTGTAGCTTAAAATCAGGAAGTGTGATACCTCCAGTTTTGTTATTTTTCAGGATTGCTTTGACTATTCAGAGTCTTTTTTGGTTCCATACAATTTAGGATTTTTTTTCTACCTGTGAAAAATGCCATTGAAATTTTGATAGGGATTACAAATAATCTACAGATGACTGTGGGTAGTATTGACATTTAAAAAATCATATTTATTTATTTTTAAAATTTTATTATGTTATGTTAATCACCACACATTACATCATTAATTTTTGATGTAATGTTCCATGATTCATTGTTTGCATATAACACCCAGTGCTCCATTCAGTACATGCCCTCTTTAATACCCATCACCAAGTTAGCCCATTCCCCCACCTCCCTCTCCTCTAGAAAAAAAATAAATAAAAAATAAAATAAAATAAAAAATTTTAATCCTTCTGATCCATGAACACAGGATATCTATCCATTTGTTCATGTGTTCTTCAATTTCTTTCATCAGTGTTTTATGACTTTCAGTAGACAATTCTTTATCCAATTGATTAGATTTATTTCAAAATATTTTATTTTTTTATGCTATTGTGAATGGGATTTTTTAAAAGTTTCTTTTCAGATATTTCATTGTTAATGTATAAAACAACTGATTTCTGTATGTTGATTTTCTATCCTGCAACTTTTCTGAATTCATGGATTAGTTCTAACATTTTTTTTGGTGGAATTTGAAAATTTTTCTATGTATTGAATCATCTGCAAACAAAGAAAATTTTACTTCTTCTTTTACAGTTTGAGTGCATTTTATTGCTTTTTCTTGCTGATCATTCTGGTTAAAATTTCTAACACTATGTTGCATAAAAGTGTTGAGATTTGGACCATTGTCTTGTTCTGAATCTTAGAGGGAAAGCTTTCAGTGAGCATGATACCATTGAGTATGATTTCAGCTGTGGGCTGGTCATATATAGCCTTTATTATGTTGAAATATATTTCTTCTATACCCAATTTGATGAGTATTTTTATCATGAAATGATGTTGAATTTTGTCAAATGTTTTTTTCTATATCCATTTAAATGCTCATATAATTTTTATTTTTCATTGTATTAATGTGGTACATCATATTTATTGATTTGTATATGTTGAAACATCTTTGTATCCCAGGGATAAATCCCATCTGACCATTATGTAAGATGTTTAAATGTGCTTAAATTCTGTTTGCTAATATTTTGTTGAGAATTTTTGCATTGATATTCTTCATGGAAATTTATTTGTAAGATTTTTTTTTTTTTTTATTTTGTTTTCTTGCAGTGCCCTTAACTAGCTTTGCTGTTCAAGGTAATACTAGCCTCAAAAATAGTTTGGGAGTGTTCCCTCCTCTTCAGATTTTTGGAGGAGATTGAGAAAGTTTGTCATTAATTCTTCTTTAAATGTTTGGTGGAAGTCACCCCTGAAGGCTTCTGTTCCTTGACTTTTGGGAGTTTTATTACTGATTTGATGTCCTTACTTGTTATTGCTGTTCAGGCTTTTGATTTCTTCTTGATTCAATCTTAGAAGGTTGTATGCTTCTAGGAATTTATCCATTTCTGTTTGGTTCTATTTTTTTTCTATCTCTTTGTTGAACTTCTCATTTTGTTCTTGTATTGTTTTCCAGATATTGTTAAATTATGTATCTGTTCTTATTCAAATTAATAATTCTTAAAAGTAAGGGCACAAAATGAAATAAGTGGTGGGCTGGAAAAATTTAATTTTTATCTTATGGAGTATTTCCCAGCTTTGGAGCAAAAGAACAGTGAAAGGTACCCTCCTTTCTGATTTGCACATATGTATCTCTCAACTGATCACAATTCCATACTGCAAAGACACATATGGTTAATGATCCAAACCATATTCTTACCAAAATGTAGCTTATGTTGCTGATTTCCTTCCTTCCTTTCTTTTTTTTTTCTTTGTTCTTTCTTTAAACTAGGAAATTCTTTTTCCAATGTTCCACACTTTTTTCTAAGACTAACACCTTGGGTTTTTTTGTTTGTTTTGGTTTGGTTTTTGTTTTTTTTAGGGGGCAGATTCCTCCTTCCACAAAACAGTCATGTAGTTCTAATGGGGATTGTCAGTACTTAACTACTACTGATCAGATCGGGGTAGCATCTGACAAAGAGAAACCAATAAAAATCTTGGTCTGAAGCTAAGATATTCGTTCCTGTTTTGTGATGAAGCAGTAAATTTTGGGGAAAGTTGTTCTTGGCAGGAAAGGAGACATGGGAAAATCCTGCTTGGTGGTGATTACATCCTTGTTTCTTCTTGGTCCATAAGTACAGCTCTACCCTTGCTCCTTCTATGGATAAAAAGGATACCTCAGTATATCTTCTAAATGATTATGAATGAAATATTAGACTTAATCCTCAGGTATTTTACAGTTCAGCTGAGCAGATAGAACATGAATGCTAAATTTTACAACACTGTCTATAAAAAAATCCAACAGGATTTCAGAAATGACCACTATGGGGGATTTTCACTGGAGGTATTTCTTGAGGGCCCAATTAAGAATGAGTAAAATTTAGAAAATTTAAAACTATCAGAGACAGTGTGCATATTCTCTGTGTGAAGAAGGATGTAAGATCTAATGGGTATTACAGGATATTTAATAAAAGACCTTAAAAGTCAAGCAGAGGCATCTGTAAATAGAAAGGTATTGATTTGTGAAGAAAATGATTGCATGATAGAAACATTGTGAGAATAAATATATATATATATACACATATATATACACATATATATATTCATTTGTTTCATGTTCTGTTCTTTACTGTCTTTGAATTTTTATATTTTCTATTTAACTCTCTTGAATTCACTAATATTGTATTCTGCTGTGTCCAAATTGATTTTAAGCCCATACCAATAGGTTCTTAATAAGTCTTAACATCATGTATTTATTTCTCAGTTTTACAATGTTCATTCAATTACTTTTTAGACTCAAATTCTTTGTTGAAAATTTTCAACAGAGGACGGAAAGCTTCCATATTCATTCTATAAGACCAGCATTATCCAGATACCAAAACCAGATACAGTACCCAAAAAAATGTATAATAATCCAATAGTTGGAATATCTGTGAGTCTGCTCTTGTGTTTTTTCTCTATTACTCATTGTTCATGTAGCCTTGTTTATTGTTGTTCTATATTTATTGCATTTATGATCTTGAGGTTTATCCTTCTCTTTATTCTCACACATTGTTTTTTAAGTTTCCAGTGCTCTCCCATATGATTGGGTGTTTTGCTCCATAATTTAGACTTAGGTTTAGTCATGGGATTTTCTTTGGCCATATTAGCAAAATAGCACAAACAAAGGCTTGAAAAAATGCCTGTAAGTTTCTTCTGGCCTTCTTGCTCATCTGCTTTTGCTATGAGAAAATGAGCACACAGCTTGCTGTAAGGTGAGATTCATGGTTCAGAGCCAAACCATCTAAGTTATTCCCAGCCAAATCAGACACTACTTGGCCAACTGCTAGTCAGGAGAGACTCCAAGAATTGCCCATTTGAAGTCAGTCTAATTGACTGATTTTAGAATTGTAGTCTAAGTAAATGTTTATGGCTTTAGAGTTGAATAGTTATTTGTTATATAGCATTATTGTGCCAGTGGAGAACCGATACACTTAATAGACTCAGTAAATTTTAATTGCATGCTAGATATTGTGTACACAAATTTTTAGAAGCTTCAGATGATGTTTTGTTCCACCAGAGTGGGTTAACACTTTACTGTGCTAGTCAGAGATTGGGAGCTCAGTGTCTTAATTCAATCATGAATTTAGCTGGACCAATGGTGGGGTCAAGTTTTAGTAAAATTTTGTCTCTTGTTTGTCCCTATCCCCAAAAGCATGGCTTCTCAGGGTTTTACTTAAAAATCTGGTATGTTTTTGTCTCCTCAGAACCTAGAAATTGCAGGAATTTCTCCTTTTGCCTCTCAGAGGTTTTCTACTTATGTCTATGGCCTCCCTCCGCAAACATCTTCAGAATGTAACAAATGTCCTAAAGGGGAGAGCTGCTATGAATTTAAAGTCCCTCAAATCTCTAATTTTATCATTTTGCTCTGTACAACCAACAAAGGCTACTTTTCAATCTCTTCCGACAGTGTTCTTATGCTAGAGTCAAAGCATCTAGTTATGCCCATATAAGCAAAGCCCCCAGGAAAAAGTGATTAGAGATTTTCACTTTTAATTCACTACTCCAGGGAGGACTTTCAACTCTCACTTACTGTTCTTAGAGTGCCCCCACACCCACCCCCTGAAGGCCTTTGTCTCCTAAGCATTGTGAGACGATGACTCTTGAGATATCACGACTTAACTGTCAGGCACAAACCCTGCTTCAAACTTCAGCAAATGTGTTTTTGTTTTTGTTTTTTTATGTTATGTTATTCACCATACAGTACATCATTAGTTTTTCATGTAGTGTTCCATGATTCATTGTTTGCATATAACACCCAGTGCTCCATGCAACATGTGCCCTCCTTCATACCCATCACCGGGCTATCCCACCCCCCACCCTCTCCCCTCTGAAACCCTTACTTTGTTTCCTAGAATCCATAGTCTCTTATGGTTCATCTCCCCCTCTGATTTCCACTATTTTTTCCTTCCTTCTCCTAATGTTCTCCATACTATTCCTTATGTTCCACAAATAAGTGAAATCATATGATAATTGTCTTTCTCTGCTTGACTTATTTCACTTAGCATAATCCCCTCCAGTTCCATCCATGTTGACGCAAATGGTGGGTATTCATCCTTTCTGATGGCTGAGTAATATTACATTGTATATATGGACCACATCTTTATCCATTCATCTGTTGAAGGGCATCTCAGCTTCAAAATCCTAGAGGAGAACATAGGCAGTAACCTCTTTGACATCAGCCACATCAACTTCTTTAAAGACACGTCTCCAAAGGCAAGGGATACAAAAGCAAAAATGAACTTTTGGGACTTCATCAAGAGAAAAAGCTTCTGCGCAACAAAGGAAACAGTCAACAAAACAAAGAGGTAACCCATGGAATGGGAGAAGATATTTGCAAATGACACTACAGATAAAGGGCTGGTATACAAATCTATAAAGAACTTCTCAAACTCAACACCCAAAAAACAAATAATCAAGTCAAAAAATGGGCAGAAGACATGAACAGACACTTGTCCAAAGAAGACACATGAAAAAATGTTCATCATCATTAGCCATCAGGGAAATTCAAATCAAAACCACATTGAGATATCACCTTACACCAGTTAGAATGGCAAAAATTGACAAGGCAGGAAACAACAAATGTTGGAGAGGATGTGGAGAAAAGGGAACCCTCTTACACTGTTGGTGGGAATGCAAGTTGGTACAGCCACTCTGGAAAACAGTATGGGGGTCCTCAAAAAGTTAAAAATAGAGGTACCCTTTGACCCAGCAACTGCACCTGAGTATTTAGCCCAAAGATAGAGATGTAGTAAAAAGAAGGGCCATATGCACGCCAATGTTCATAGCAGCAATGTCCACAAACTTCAGCGAATGTTTTAAGGCAGAAGCCAAACATGTGTCATGTGTTTGAGAACCTTCAAATTTCTAACTTTGTCATCTCACTCCATGTGATTGTCAAAAGCTGTGCTAGGTTCTCTGTTCCCTAAAGCAGCTTCAACCTGTGGCTTATACCCAGAATCAGCAAATACCCTCAGAGACATCTCTGCAGATCCTCAGTCCTTCTCTGAAAGCTTCTTCCTCCTTGGGGATTTTTCTCTTAGTCTTGACTCAGTTCATTCTCTAATCCCTTCAAGTGGAAAATTTACAATCTCTAGCTTTTCTACTAGCTCTCAATGGGTACATTGATCTGCCCTGAACACCACCATACATGAAAATGGAAATCCAGGCCAGGACATTTACATGAAGTAAATTTAATCAATTTCTAAAGTGAACGTTTTATGCACAGAGACAGCTTAGCTGGGTAGATGTTCAAGTCTTCTTTCATGTTATTGTTAATACTGACTAAAATATCAAGTTACTTATGGAAATTGAAAAAATCAATAAAAAACTTCCTTACATCTTTTTTTTTAAAGATTTTACTTATTTATTTGGGAGAGAGAATGAGATAGAGCATGAGAGGGGGGAGGGTCAGAGGGAGAAGCAGACTCCCTGCTGAGCAGGGAGCCCGATGAGGGACTCGATCCCCAGACTCCAGGATCATGACCTGAGCCAAAGGCAGTCGCTTAACCAACTGAGCCACCCAGGCGCCCCAAAACTTCCTTACATCTTAAAACAATCTTGATGACTATCATAATTTAAGAATAAGAAACCTCTAGGGGCGCCTGGGTGGCTCAGTTGTTAAGCGTCTGCCTTTGCTCAGGTCATGGTCCCAGGGTCCTGAGATCGAGCCCCGCATCGGGCTCACTAGCAGGAAGTCTGCTTCTCCCTCTCCCACTCTCCCTGCCTGTGTTCCCTCTCTCACTCTGTCTCTCTCTGTCAAATAAATAAAATCTTAAAAAAAAAGAATAAGAAACCTCTAAAAGCAAGTTAATACTGGCAGAAGGGAACAGTATATAATGGTTGCTTAATATGATGTAGGGAAGAAGAGTTTTTTAACTTGGTTATTTAGCTGAGAAGAAAACAACAGTGTGTGGAGAAAACAACTAAAAAAGGAATGGGTTGAGAGAGAAAATGTTTGGTTAATTCCTTTATATCAGTATGTTAAGTATGAGAGATAAATGCTCTGGCTACCCATTGTTCAGATCCAATTTCCTTTCTGAGTGTTCTGGAAACTTTCTGTAAAACATTTACAATTGATGGAAGTTAAGAAAGCAAGAAACTTTGTTTTTTTGATTTAGAAACAAAAATCTCATACTGTTTGAATAATATTATTCATTGGATTTCCTCTTTGCATCTTCAGGTTACATCCTGTATGCCATTACCAGTGAGCACTAGAGTGATGTCATGGTTTTGTTATTGCTGTTTTGTTCAGTCTTGGGTTCCACCTCTGCAACCAACCCTTAACTTGGATATCACAGGATTTGGGGGCTAAATAATCATACTATATAATCTATATTTTAAATGTCATCATCTCTTTCACAAAGGAACAAACGTTTAATTTTACCCATGAGACATTAGCCAAAAACCTGGACCAATGAAACCTGAAAAAGGTTCGGAATTGCAACATATTTAATGGTTTAGTAAGGCTGTATTGATAGGAAGACAACTGGTGTAGTACTAAGGCTATGCGGATTAGAATCAGAAAACTTTCATCAAAGTCCAGAATTTGTAGCCCTGGACACATTCCATAATCTCTTAAAACCTCAGTTTCCTCAAATAGTAAGTTGTGAAGTTGTGATGGGAAGATTTAAGTAAGATAATACAAACAAAAATATGCTATGCAGTTGTTTATCTGGACTAAAGATATTAAATACAAAATACAAAAATGTTAGTTTAGCTCAGTTCTACACACCAATAACACTAATCAGGTTAAAGACTATACTTGTCTACATCAGCAGAAAATCATGAGCTTGATAGGTTTACTGGTTTGATGGGACCAGGAGTTGAAGCCAATTTTAGGAGCAGGTGGGACAATTTAACAATCTATGCAGCCTAACTACAAAGTATCTTAGAAAGTATCCATTGTAGGGGTGCCTGAGTGGCACAGTAGGTTAAGCATCCAACTCTTGGTTTCAGCTCAGGTCGTGATCTCAAGGTTGTGATATTGAGCCCTGTGTCTTAAAAGAAAAGAAAAGAAAATATCCATCATGAAATAGAGATTTTAATTTTAATTATAAAAGTTTAATTTTTAAAAAAGATTTATTTATTTTAGAGAGAGAGAAAGAGAGAGCACGTGGAAGGGCAGGAAGGACAGAGGGAGAGAGTCTTAAGCAGACTAGGTGCTGAGGACTGAGCCCAGTGTGGGGTGATCTCATGACCATGAGATGACAACCTGCGCCAAAACTAAGATTTGGTTGCTTAACTGACTGTTACCCAGGTACCCCCAGAAATTTAATTTTTAAATATTCTTTTGGAAGAACATAAACCTAAAAAATAAAAGAATGTAAAATACCCAGTCCAAATTGGTAACGGCAGCCAAGTGGCTTGTTGGCTGTTGGATACTCATGCTGCTTTATGAGCCATATACAAATCACAAGGTTTCATCAAATGTTGACACTTAAATAAATAGAAACATAAACATTCCTGCAGAATTGTAAAATACGACATATTTAAAAATAAAATTTTCAGGGGCACCTGGGTCAGTTAATTGTCTGCCTTTGGCTCAGGTCATGATCCTGGGGTCCTGGGATGGAGCCCCAAGTTGGGCTCCCTGCTCATCAGGGGGTCTGCTTCTCCCTCTCCCTCTTCCTCTCCCTTCTGCTCATGCAGTCTCTCTCTCTCTCTCAAATAAATAAATAAAATTCTGAAAAAAAAGTTTAAAAAATACAGTTTTCACTTGTTTCTATGAAACATGAATACATTAGGTTGGAAATCTGTAGGCAGTGTTTTTTAAAATATTAAAAATTTAATTTAATTAAAAATTAGAAATGAATTATCTATAAAAGTGACTTAAATGTATATATAGTTTAAATATATAATCATACTTATTTCATTGCATATATAACACCCAGTCCACTAAACATTTATTTTCTAGGACCTGGAGAAATGAGATGAAAAAGAGCTTGACTCCAACATACGAGTTTATAGTCTTGGGTGAGAAATAAACCTATAAGTAGACAAGTTAAACAAATGTGATAGGAGAGTTGGGGTCCTATAAGATGAGTTAAGCCTGTAGAGAAGGAAGCACTTCTGCCTGTTTTACTATAGAAAGCATACAGTAGAAGTGAAGTTGTAACAATAGGCTTCTAGGGTAAAACAGTACCTGAGTTTGATAAATGAAGAGGGGTTTGGCCTGGCAAAGTGTTAGGGAGAGAAGTTTTGAATTGCACAACTGTAGTGTATTCAGAAGCGAAGAGTAAAAGATGTTGATAAACAGGCAGAGACCAAAACAAAAAGGTTTATGTCTAAACATAAACTTTTTAGAAACTTGGACATGAAAGTTGATAGGTCCTTTATTTGTAACAATCCCAAATTGGAAATAACAAAAATGCCCATCAACAAGTAAATATATAAACACGTGGTAGTGTACTGTACTCAACATCAAAGAGAATTCTGTACTGAAACATTCAACAACTTGAATGAATCTCAAAGTAATTACTGAACGAAATGAACCAAATGCAAATGATGATACCCTATATGATGCCATTTACACAAATTTGTAGAAAAACAAAACTACAATTTCAGAAAGCAGATCCATGGTTGTCTATGAATGGGCAGGTGGAAGGTTGAAGGTAGGGAAGTAGAGGAAGAGAAAGACTCAAAGGGGAAAAAGGAAATTTTTTAAGGTGATAGATATGTTCATTATCCTGATTGTGTTGATAGTTCCTTGGGTTTATACTTTTATCAAAACTCATCAAGTTGTACAATTTAAGTATATACTGGTTACGGTACATCAGTAATACCTCAGTAAAGCTGAAAAAAGTCTCTAGACATTAGGGAACCTTACATGATTTTAGAAGGAAGATAGCATGCCCAATTTTATATTTTAGGAGATTGTGATATATCCCTGGTTTCTGATTTGGAGAATAGAAACTGGGCAAATGGTCACACCTATAAACTTATTCCATTCCTTTCTATAGCAAAAACTGCCTGATTTTCATACTAGAGATTAATTATTTGATTTATCCACAAGTAAGGCAACTTCAGACTACGATTGACTAGTTTTTGGGTGGGCTTGTTTCACAAATGTGAGATTGATTGGTTTATGTCTACAGAAGTTGCATTAGTGGTTCTTGTCTTACACTGTGGACAACATTATTGGTTTCATTTTATCTCGTGGTGTACAACACTGGGCTTGCACTGTGCTAGGAACTGGAGATTTAAAATACCTAAGGTGTAGTTTTATACCATTAGAGGTCATTGTCCAGTTAGCTCATAAAGATATCTTCCTATTTTAGAAAGAAAAATTGTAACTTTCATTGACTGCTTACTAAGTACATTTTATGCCTTATATCCCTTAATCCTCACAATGCTATGAGGACTGTATCTTTATTATCCCTATTTTACAGAAGAGGAAACAGGCTTAAAGAATTTTAGTGGCTGGTTCCTGATCATGTCTAAAATGATACAAACTCTAATTGAGTCTGACAATATAATTGTGGAGTCCGTATGATTTCTTAATACTTTTTCTTAAGTTTTTCTACAGCTCAAGAGTTTTCTTTAAGGAATTTGTATTTGAAGAGTAGTGTAATGAATGAAGTTATTAATGCATTTATATATTTCATTTCTATAAATTAAATACCTTATCGTAGGTGAATTAGAGCAGAAATGGGACTAGAAATTGAAAATGTTGCCATGTTTTATCCCAGCCACTTCATTCTTGCTTTTTGAACCAAGAACTGTGATAATGCTGTAAGCTGGTGCCTGCACAGGACAGTGTGAGATGTAGAATCCCTGAGGTGACACTCCCCAAGTGTGTTAGTTTATTCAGTATCAAACCTAAAAAAAACAGATGAACAAAAAAAGCTGTGAGGTATTTTTGATGATACTCTTCTTTCTGTTTTTGTGGAATATAAAGAAAATTTTAAGCTACTTTAAAATCATGTATGTAGATTTTTAGAGATAACATCTATTCAAATGTCTTTCTGCACATTTCTATGCATATATGTAGTTCAAAATCAAAACCATTTGTGTACTTCCTATTTTTTCATTAAAAAATATATTTGAAAAAAACTTAAGTATTTGTCTACTTGTTCTGTTAAATTATAAAATGGATGATACATTTTGCCTTTAAGTATATGAAAAGGTAGGACTATGACTACCTGTGTGTTATTTGCTACTGTTTATTTACTGATGTATTTAACTGTTATTGGCCATCCTGGAATCTGTTTTCCCTCTTTTTTTCTTTTTTCATTTTTTTTTTTTTTTTACTAAGTTGAGGAGAGGTTTGGCCTTTTCTTGGAATCTAAATGCCATTCTCACATCTATTAATACTGCAGTGGTTTGGAATAAGAGAAATTCTTGTCTCATAAATTTTTAAAAATTGTTTTCTGATAATACTCAATATTGAGAAAGGCTGGATACTCCTCACCTCAAGCTGTGATGAGAGTATGCCTAATACAGAAATTCAACTTAGGTAAATTTTTTTTCAGAAAAACTGCCATAGGTTTATATATGTATAAATGTTAATATTAACTATGATGCTAAAAACTTGGAAAAAAAAAACCTACATTTCTTGCTATAGGAAGATCTCTAAATTATGGAACACTTATAGTTTGAATATTATCCAGTTGTTAAAAATGTATGTTTAATAAATTTTTAATAACATGAGAGAGAAATACTTATAGTACACAGTAAATTGGGAAATGATACATATTAAACTATTCCGACAAACTGCTAGAACTTTAAGAAAACTTCTTTTCTTGGGATCCCAGGATGGCTCAGGCGGTTAAGTGTCTGCCTTAGGCTCAGGTCATGATCCCAGGATCCTGGGATAGAGTCCTCATCAGGCTGCTTGTTCAGCAGGGAGCCTGCTTCTCCCTCTGCTTGCCACTCCCTCTGCTTGTGCACTTGCTCTCTCTCTCTCTCTCTCTCCCTCTCTCTGACAAATAAATAAAATCTAAAAAAATAGAAAGCTTCATTTCTTTATGAATTTATACACTTAAAAACGAAAATAAAATATAACAAAATTTTAAATTTGTTTTTTTCCTATGGGATTGGAGACGATTTTTAATTTCTTTCTGATTTAATGTTTGTTTCCCCTCAATATTATACAGTGTGTGTGCCTTCTTTTAAATTGGGAAAGAGCTTATTTCTATGCTACGTGTCCAGGTCTGGGTTTATGGTTTGCTTTCTTCCCTTAGGCCTAATGCTGCCTCCAGTGGAGCTTCCCACTCAAAGCCTGCTCTCCTTTCATTCTTGTAGAAATAGGTGCATAATAAAATCCTTTGGGATGTTTTTTCTGGAAGGAAGAAAAGAAAATATTAGTAGTCAATTGTGGAAAACATTGCACCAGCTGACTTTAAAAAATTCTACATTGTATGCAAGAAACCCCAGATTAACAAGGGGAGGTTTTGTAAGGTTAAACACCTCATTTGAAGTGTCATGAGTGTGGTGGAAACATATGTGACTAACTTTTTCCCAATTATCTCATCAGATTCTTATTTTACTATTATTAATTAATACCTCCCAAACACCCATAATTTATCATTATTATTATTATTTAGCTTAGAAATAGAATGCAGTGTTTTGTCACTCTTACAGGAAGCTTTCAGTCTGAAGGTTCTGGCTAATATTACATGCACAACTAGTCTAGTATTTTATGTCCAAAGTGATTATTGTTTCTGTGTAAATTGGTGGTGGACATATTGAACTAATTTCTCCATAATATAAATTTGCAAATTAATTCTTGGAGAAAAGAATGGATTCAGTTCAACATGCTTCATTCTCTTTTCTGCCTTTCCTAATTTTTGCTCAGACCAAGAAACCTGGCAAATGAATAATGCATTTTTTTTCTGAACCATATCCACAATTCATTTGGCTCACCCAATAGCTATATAAAAAGCATTGGAACAGTATTGATTTCTTTATTCCCAGGTGCTTAAATGAGGCCCAAAAATGCTAAATTACTTTCCTAAAGTCACAAATTAAACCAGAGAAGAGCCAAGCATTCTCAGCTCAAGTTTTTCTAACATTTAGTTCTCTTTCTACTTTTTTCAACTGTAAGATATTGGACTAGAATCTGGGTTGGCCAAAAAATGTAATTTCCATTTAAGTGAATTATTTGCAGCAGCTGCATCTTGAAGTGTTTCTGGTCAGAAAAGATACAAAGGAGCTAATATTTATTGAATCCTCTAAATGCTAGTGGTTATTTTATGTAATTTTTACCACATCATGTGAGATAATTATTACTATGGTCATTTTACACATGAAAAACCATGAGATGGATTTACTTGTCTGAGATGATGCAGTGTTTGAATGGTAAGGATGAGATCAGATCCATACCATGCCCTGTGTCCCTTGCCCTACAATACTTGGGAAGCAATACCAACAATTTTACTGAGTTTATCAAGATTATCAGTCAAGAAAGGTTTGACCAGTCATTTGCCACACCCTGTTATACCTCTTCAAGTCTCAAGTGCTACAAGCTTAACTTTGGAATATATAATATATAATCTAAGCATTAGTGGAATTCAAGAACCTCACAGAAACTGCTAGAAAGATGCTCCTACCAAACCATTATCCCATTCATGAGCATTTCCAAATTGGAATTATTAAGATTCCAAAGGGATTATATTACTGGATTGTTTCCATCAAATTGCCTAAATATCAATGCTTTAAGATAGACTTCTTTTCTAGAATGTATGTATGCCCCAGATTGGTGGGTCTGTGTCTTCTACATAGTAAGTGCTCAGTAAATGTTGATTGCTTAAATGAGTGTACTTTATTTTTCTGAAATTAGAAAACATAAAAATTAATATAGTATATAGTCCATTTATGGTTAACCTAATTACTAAAGTCACGAATCTTGCCTATTAAACAAAAAGCCATTGTCAGACCTGAGCATGAACTTCTGACTTTTAGTTCCCTGGCTATAACCACTAATCTAGAGTTCTTTCATTTCTGTTATTTCACAAAATACCTCATATGTAATGGTCAATATGTGCATAAACCATGAATTAAGGAAAATGCCAGTTGTAAGCCTCACATAGTTTTCTTTTGAAAAAGGCAGATTCATATACAAAATCATTCTGGGTCAGATCTCACTAACACTCTGGCCATTCATTCATGTGTCATTTGGCCCACAACCTGTACATTTTCATTGTTGCATTCAGGGCATAATAAACAAGCCTCTGTTTCACAGATAAGTTCCCAAGAGAAAATCGCATATTGTTCATAATGTGATATTTGTTCCAGTAAATTTTAAAAATCTTTCTTTCTTGCCTTTCATAACTTTTTTACATCTCTGTGAATACAGTAAGAATGCTTTATATATCAGGTCATCATGTAAATCCTGCAGGCATTTCTTGGATGAGAACCAAGGTTTAAGTTCCATGAAAATAAAATATTTCAGTTTATTCATGAATTATGTAGTATAATCCCTAATAAGATACAACAAAAGGCTGAAATTTTATTTACATCCATGGCCAAAGACACGAGACAAGTTATAACAATTATAGATCAATAAGATTCTGATTTTTCAAAATTATCTTGCAAACTTTTGCAAGTTAATATTGAATTTATATATAATAGGCTCAATTTATACTAAATCTTTAATTGAGAAATTCAAGTATTCCACAATATTTAGCAATTCCAACAACTATATTTTTTTCTAATTTATCATATTATCAGACTCACATTTTATTAATTCACCTAGAAATCAATTTATTTACAGCTCATTGTGTATAAGACCAAATACTAGACACATGGACACAAAGTTGATGTTGTTTGACTCTAAAGGCAAAAAAAACCCATAAAAAAACAAAAAAAAGACTTCACGTTATTCACTTACTACTTTTATTTTCTAATTTGAGATCTAAAAATATAAAGAAAAAAATTCCTAAGTTTGTTATATTCTTTAATCATATGTATTTGTGTGTATTATGTGGTGTGTGTAATTATGGATGTCATTTTTTGAAAAGAATCCTTTCATATAACTTATTGCTACATACATTAGTCAGAAATAATAATTACTAAAGCTAACAGAAAAAAATGAATTTCTTTTTACCTTTCTTATAGTTTGGAATAGTAATTTTACTTTATTACTCTGAAATCTTAGAGAATGTTCCCACAACCAGATTTAAAATTAATTAGTTAGGCAAGTACACAACAAACTGTCAGATATTATGAGACTATTTGATTATACAATTTTCTATTTAATTTTGTGTTTCTAAGGCTAAAGTCTGAGATACAGTCTGCATCATTAAAAATATATTTCTCTAAGGAGAATGGCATGGTTAAGTATGTATTGTAGGAAGATTGCTAATTTATTTCAGCATACAGAATGGAGGTGAGCCATACTGAAAGTAAAGGGAACCATGAAAAATTTCATGTGGTAATCTTTGCAAAATATGTCATTGACTAGGACAATGGAAGTGGCCATTTGGTTGGAGACGAGGAGGCAAATTTAAAAATTATTAGAGTCACAACATACATAAAAAATTCACTCAAAGTAGATCATAGACCCCAATATAAGAAAGTTCAGACTCTAAAATTCTCAGAAGAAAATATATTGTAAATCTTCATGACTTTTTTTCTCTTTAAATGTTTTTATTGTTATGTTAATCACCATACATTACATCATTAGTTGTCATGACTTTTTATTAGACAAAATTTTATTAAATATGAGACCAAAAACACAGGCAACAAAAGGAAAAATAAATAAATTAGAATTTATCAAAATTAAAAACTATTGTGTTTCAAAAGCTACCATCAAAAAATAAAATAAAATGAGAACTTATAGAATGGAAAACAAAATTTACAAATCATTTATATTAAGAGAATTGTAACTAAAGTATACTTACAAATTAACAATAAAAGTCAAATAACTTGATTTAAAAATGGTCAGAAGAAATAAATATACATTTATCTAAAGGAGATATACAAATGACCAATAAGCACATGAAGACATACCTAACATTATTAGCCATCAGAAAAATGCAAATCAAAACCACAATGAGATACCACTTCATTCCTTTGAGAATTGTTCTAAGAAAAAAAAACAGTTAATCACCAGTATTGGTTAGAATACAGAGAAAATAAACCCTCATGCACAGAAGCATAAGATATTGCAGCTACTTTGGAAAACAGGCAGTTCCTCAAAAGGCTAAAATAGAGTTACCATATGACCCAGCAACTACACTCCTAGAGAAATCAAAACATGTCCACACACAAACTTGTACAAGTATGTTTATAATGGCCTTCTTTATAGTAATCAAAATGTGGAAATAGTACAAATATCCATCAACTGATGAATAGATAAATATCTATAAAATAAAATATTATTTGGCAATAAAAAGAAATGAAGTACTGATATATAACATGGATGAATTTTGAAAGCATTATGTTATGTGATAAGAAATCAGCTCAGAAAATGCATATTGTGCTATTCCATTCATATAAAATGTCCAGAATAGGAAAATTTATAGAGACAGCAAGCAGAATAGTGGTTGTCTTGTGCTAGTTGGGGAGAAAAGGGAATTAACTGCTAATGGGTACAAGGTTTCTTTTTGGAGCAGAATAAACGTTCTGAAACTGATTGTGGTAATGGCTGCACAACTTTGTGAATATATTTCAAAAAAAAGTTGCACACTTTAAATGGGTTAATTGTATGGTATGTGAGTTTTATATCAATAAAGCTATTATGTAAGAAAAAAGATTTAGTAAATAAATTAATATATCTTGACTTTAGATGTGGAATAAGAATGGGGGGCAAGGAAAGACTTTTGATTAGTCAGGAAGGTAGATGGGAGTGACAAAAAAGGGAAGTGACAGGAAAAAGAGAAGGCTCGTAGAAGAAAATGAATAGCTATCTCAGTTTGGGACATAGCAAGTTTGATGAGATGAATCCATAGCAATGACTGTGCTGGAGATAATACACTTGGAAACCAGGACCATATTGATGGTAATTGAAGTCATTAGTGTGAGCGAGAAAAGGGCCCAATGCAGAAGCCTAAATGAAGAACTCCGATATTTAGGAGGCATGCTTAGGAAGAATCAGCTAAAGAGGAAGATTATATCATGAAATAGTTCATTTCTATAAGCTAATATGTAACATTTGACACACAAAAAGAAGGATTTCAAGCATGCTGTATATCATTAATATCGTGGCTAATACAAGTACTGGTAACAGAAATGAGGGTCTTATAATAAGGAAAAACATCTCTTTTTTATATTCAAGTGGTTGTCAATTCTTAATTTGGAATAAAACAGCTTTAACAAGTAAAATTAACATAATTTTAAAAATCTAACTTTCTTAATACCTAAAATTGCTCCTTGACCAATATATTTAAATGCTACTAAATTATTCATTCTGTCACTATGCTATGAACTCTTTGAAAGAAAAGTGCTCTTATTTTCCCCTTAGTATTCTGTATTTTTAAGAGGTAGTCTATAAATATAATTTTTACCTGTTATTAAAGCAATGAGTTCCTTCAAAGAGGTTAATTTTCAAAAGGCAATCAGTTATTGTAAGGTCTTCTATTACTGTATAATTCAGATTTTTTCTATTGCAGTTTATTGTTCAGAGTAACTTCATTGTTTATAATATGATGCTTGGAATGTTCTGTTTTTCAACATGAACTTTCTAGAACTATTGACTTGGCAGTCAGATGCTTTTTAAAACTAATGTACAAATGAGATAAGAATAATCAACTTAAATATTTACTTGAAAACTTTCCAAAATACTTACAAGTCTCAAACCAGAATAACAAAATTTGAAGAGCAATTGCAGATACACTTGAGTTTTCATATGCTTTTTAAAGACAAGGGACCAAAAAATGCTAATATATTGATCTTGATCACCGTGATAATATTACTTAGAATATTTTAGACTATTCATGTCTTGTACATAGGTGTGTATTTCTGTTAACTTAGTTACCCAAGGAAGCTTAAATTTTGTTTCTTGGTTTTTAGAAATATGCTCAGAACTCGAAATGGGAACAGAAAAACAGTTGGAAGGAGGAGTGCTAGTATGATGATTTCTGATGAATTTGCTAGTACACCATATGTTTAAAATATATTCACAAATGTATTTGTAATAGGAGCTAAGACCAGGAGCTTATCAGTTACAAATCATAATGAATATATCTCATCCCCTTTCACTTAAAGCATACCCAATTGAATAATATGTGTGTATCATTATCATACAGCTTACAAAACCAATATTCTTTCTTATTCCAAAATTCCAATCTGGAATATTACTTGGAATTTCACATCTTCTTTGTCAACATTAAGGAAAGTCTAGAAAGGCATCAAAAGCATTACATGGAGAGGAATCATGAAGAATCACTGTATTATGGAAGTGTTGGCAAAAGAGGGAATAATACTCTCACTAGAGAAAATGATGGCATCTTTTCACTGCTCCTCAATCTCTCATCTCAAGATCTGGTCAACAGGAGTTTCATGGAAGAAATGAAAGGAATACAAATAGTCCTTATCCTCCTATTTATGGTGGAATGCACATGTAGGTGCTAACTTGAAGAGATGCACCAAGGGCTAGGATACACTCGGAGTATTGGGGCTTCTTTGACTTCAAGAGAGAGAAATTCAATCAGAGCAGATTTCAAAGAAAGGAAGTGAACTCCAGGAAGGAGGTATTAAAGGAATGTTTGATGTTTTCTTTGTGTTGTCTAACCCTAATCAGTAAGACAGAAAGGAAGCCAGTTATGAGACAGAAGCTAGTATGCATTTCGAAGGAGGAATTGTCAGATCACGAGGATTTATTGGTCATACTGGTTACAGTCTGAGGTCAAGCAAATACTGTTCTATTTTAATCATAATGAGTCAGAAGGAAGTTCAACTGAATAAAGTAAATTTGAGATTTATATTCTGTTGGATGCAGGGGGTAAAGGAGAGAAAGTTTTCTAGGAATTTTTTTGAACATTACAAATCTCTTCACATAAAGCAGACTTCTTGATAAATAGCTGAAACCTATACTATTAAGATTTCCTAAGTTATATGCTTCTATTTCCATATTTAAGATAATTTAATTTAATATTTAAAGCTTTAACATTCAGCATTAAATAAATTTATGATCTGAAAAAGAACTATTACAATTTACATAATGGATTATCTTCCTTTTGAAATATTTTGGAAAGGAGAAACAAAAAATAATTAAATATATCTCTAAATTATATTTGAATTTCCATTTAATATGTATGGACTTGAATGATTACAATTATATAGAGTTTTATAATACATACACAATTCTGTATAGTTATTTTTAACTTTATAAGCTAAATGGGACAATTATGCTGAGAAGCTAAAGAGATAATAGATAATCTAGATCTTTTCTCTTCAACAATGTTTTCTTGACTGTACCAGACTAAAAGAGAAAGGGTACAAACTGTTTTTGACCTTTCAGGGCATTTGGAATTAAATTTAAAAAAATGGCTTTGTCAGAGTTCTCATGGCACACACTTACTGGATGTATGGCCCAGCTTATTAGATATGGCCCTTGCTTATTAGACATGGCCTTTGCTTCCCAGTGGATGAAATGCCACATACAACAATATGTGGCCAGTTATACTGCCATCTTAGTAAGGAAAACAGCTTAGTAGAAGGGAATGATTTGCAATTACATAAGACCTCTCAGTAAAACTGATTCTTCTGCTTCTATTTTTTGTTATTGCTTTGCATTTGGGGGAGAATATTTTTACTCTTACGCTGTCCATGTCATTTTCTCTCTTTATAAAGTGGGCTTTCTTACAGAAGTCTTTCTTACAGACTGATGTAAAAGACTCTTAAGAGTAATGTCACTAAGATTGCAACATAGGTTGTTCCTAATTTCACCTTTCCCTCACAAGAAGAACTGGCAACTATTCAAGAATAAAGCACCATTAAGAGAATTCTAAAACACAGGGGTGAGGCTGAAGTTCTCTCCTATACCACAAAGACCAAGACGGACTGCATTACAGGGTAAGAAAAGCAGCTACACATTGACCACATTATCTCTGAGCCTCCAGTCCCTCCAATGTTAAAAAAGAACCCAGAGGGGACAACCAACTGCCCAGGCATTGTGGGATACTTTATGGGAGTTCCTACTCTGACTTTGCTCTCTGAGGATTGCAGGGGAGTCTGTGGGGCTCAACCACTGGGAATCTGAATGTGACAGAAAAGGAAGGAAGAGCTTGCAACAACCAGCAGTTGGATTTTGGCAGCCTGAGTTCATACCTGCAATGCCCAACTAGTAATTCCAACCAGAAACTTTGTTCATCTGCTGAACGAAGCCAGGGGCACAACCTGACCAGAGAACCTGACAGGATGCAGATCTGCTTGATTCAGACAAGGAGTTTTTTACAGTTTTACAGTTTTCCTGGTCCTGAAACAGTTTTGCTGGCCCTCAAACAAGGAGTTTTGCTATCCCTAGAGCCTGGCAAGAAAGTGAATCACAGCCCCACCCACTTTGGAGAATGTCTTCCAGCCCCATCCGACAAGGTGGCAACAACCTCTGTAAGCTGTGGAGCCCAGTAGCACTTGAGCAAAGAGGCAGGCAGGCAGAGCTGATCACTTCCACAATAAAGGAAATACTGAGCTTGAAGTGTTCCCATGCCATGCACACGCAGGGGGATTAATTCATAGCTAAGGTTGAGGATAGCTTTTGGCCCCTCCCAACCTGGGGCCTATTTGGGAAATTGAGAGTAGCCTTGGAATGGCTCCTCTTCCTCCTCCCCAGGCAAGGAAGCTGAAACATAGCCTCATCTACTGGGGAGAGTGTCTTCTGGCCTCATCTAAGCAGAAGGGCTGGTGACAACTCCTGGAAGCTGTGCAGCCCAGCAGCACTTGAGCCAAGAAGTAGACAGAACTGGTAGTATGAGAGCAAAGCCAGTGGCTCTTTTTGGTCAGGTAACTTGGGGTGCAGGTTCATTTGAATTAAGACAACAAAGGGCTACCAGCTTTAGAGATGATTCTGCCACATCTGGCAGGAAATTTAATTTGTAGCTGCACACATTGCTGAGTACAACCTTCATCCTGTCTGACCAGGGAACCTAACTACTGCACACTGACCAAGGAATTCAGTGTATACTCTGGCCCAGATCCACAAACAATGAACTGTACTAGCCCTGGGTCTTGTGCTGATGCCTTGCTAGAGCAGGGAAGCTAATTCATAGCCCCATCTATTACTGATTATGATACCCAGTCCTGACCATCTAGAAAGCCTGACCAGAGAATCCAAACAAACGTAAAGCCCAGTAGGGAACAAAGCCAGAAGTCCTATACAACTGTTCTCAGCAAGAGACGTAAACCCCATCCCCATCCTCAGAGCCTGAACAGTTGACCTCCCCCAAAATAGACCATAAGCAAGACCACCTGCTCAAGTATATTACCAGCAGGCATATCCAGAACCCAAACTGAGCTGGTTGGTAAAGAACTGTTTCTGCCAAAGCAAGCCTGTAAACTCTTGAAGAAGAGCTTGATTACTCAAATGTGCAGATACCAACATAAGGAATCAAGGATCATAAAAAATCAGGTACAGATAACACCACCAAAGGGAACTGATAAAGCTCTAATAAGTGACTATAAAAAAATGGAGATAAAAAACTGGCAGACAAAGAATTCAGAATAATCCTCCTAAGGAAGTTTAGTAAACTTCAAGGACACACAGACAACTAAACAAAACTGGAAGACAATGAATGAACAAAATGAGAAGTTCAATAAGGAAATAGCAACCATCAAAAAAACCTTAGAAATTTTAGAGTTGAAAAATACAATAACTGAACTGAAGAATTCAATAGAGAGTTTCAAAAGTGGAAATGACTATGCAGAAAAGGAATCAGTTAGCTGGAAGATAGGACAATAGAAATTACCCCATCAGAGGAGCCAACTGAAAAAAAAAAAAGAAAGAAAGAATGAAGAAGAGTGAATAAAGACTATGGGAATTATGGGATTCAATGAAAAGAAACCATATTCACATTAGGGGAATTCCAGAAGGAAAAGAGAAAATGACAGAAAGTATATTTAAAGCAACAATGGCTAAAACTTCCTGGTCTGGGAAGAGAAATGGACATACAGGTCCATGAGTCCCAAAAGATTCTAAATAGGTTGAACTCAAACAGGACTACACCAAAACACATAATTAAATTGTCAAAAGTCAGACTAAGAAAGAATTTTAAGAGCAGCAAGAGATAATTGACAGATTTTTCAACAGACACTCTTTAGGCCAAGAGAGAGTGGAATGACATATTCAAAATATTGAAAGAAAAGAACTATCAATCAAGACTTCTATACCCAGCAAAGTTGTCCATGGGGGGGGGGGAAGGAAGGTTAAAGACTTTTCTGAAAAAAACAAAAGCTGTGGGAGTTCATTACCACCAGAACTGCCTTGCAAGAAATACTAAAGGAGTTATTTAAGTGTAAGTAAAGTACACTAATTAACATCATAAAAACATAAAAAAGTAGCATAAATCTCACTGGTACTGGTAAATATATACTCATAGTTAGATTCTGCAGTATGGTAGCAGTGTATAATTCACTTAAAATTCTAGTTTAAAAGTTAAAAAAATATTACTATGTTCATTAACATTATAATATGTTTAATGTAAAAATAATCTAATTGCAATAATTGGTTATTATTTGCACAATATAAAAAACATAAACTGTAATGGCAATAACTCAAAATATGAGTTGGGAGAAGTAAGTGTTCAGTTTATACATTCTACTGAAGTTGTTATTAGTTTAAAATAGAGTGTTATATGTTTAGGATATTTTATGTTAGCATCATGGTAACCATAAGGGAAAATCCAGTAGTAATCACACAAAAGAACATGATAAGGAACTCAAAACATACTGTATAGCGAGACATCAAAACACAAAAAAAGAAGGCAGAGTAAGAAAAAGGAACAATGGATCAACAAAACAAACTGAAAACAATAAATAAAATAACAACAGGATGTCCTTATTTCTCGATAATTTCTCTAAATGTAAATGGATTAAATTCTCCAATTAAAAGACAAAGACTTGCTGAATGGATTAAAAAATCCCAAGATCTAACAATATACTATTTTCAAGAGATTCACTTGCAGCCTTAAAGACAGACATAGATTGAGAATGAAGGGATGAAAAAAGACATTCTAACCAACTGGTCACCAAGAAAAAGCTAGACTTATATCAGATAAAACTACCGTCCACACTTGAATTTTACTATTTTCTCAAAAGGGGAATGTACTGGTTTATAACTGTAGTTGCTGAAAAATACATGCAAAAAAATTTTTATCTCCTTTTCCATGCTAGATGTGGCTTATGCCTAGATATAAATTGGTGAGAAAGGGCTGCCTTTGCAAAGGAAAATCCATAATTCATTGTTGACATATCCTAGTAATATCAAAGAGTAAATTAATTTGTGTACTGTCAACACTGAGAAGAACTTCTGCTGGCTCAATACATATTTCACTCTATTCTTTTCTTGATTTTGTGATTTCTGAGGAAAAGTCAGTTGTAATTCTTGTCATTGTTTCTCTATAGCTAAGTTGTTTTTCTCCACTTGGTTTCTTTCAAGATTTTTTTCTTTATCTTTGATTTTCTGCAGTTTGAATATGCTATACATAGATGCACATTTTTTAAATTTTTTAAAAAGATTTTATTTATTTATTTGAGATAGAGAGAGAATGAAAGCATGAGGCCGGAGACAGAGGGAGAGGGAGAAGCAGGCACCCTGCTGAGCAGGGACCCCCCCCCCCACAACGTGGGGCTTGATCCCAGGACTCTGGGATCATGACCTGAGCCGGTCAGCCACTCAACCAACTGAGCCACTCAGGGGTCCCTGCACTTTTTTTTTTTAAACATTTCTTCTGCTTGTTGTTCTCTGATTTTCCTGGACTTTTGGTGTCTAACATTAATTTGGGGAAATTCTCACTTATTATTGCTTCAACCATTTTTTTCTGTCTTTCTTTGTTTTTTTTCTTTTTCTAGTATTCCCATTATGTGTTTGTTATACCTTTGTAGTTATCCCACAGAGTTGATTTTTCAGTTTACTCAGTTTTTCACTATTGTTAGGATGGAGTGACAATTTATAAGCTCCTTACATGATGGAACTGAGCAGTAATACCTTCTTTGAATGTCCGTTTATCTTGTCCCTAAGGGCTCTAAGTTCTCAGAATTTTATTTTTAGTTTTCTTAGCATTGGGCTTCTCTGCTCTGGCTGCCACTTAAACCCTGCCAGTTATTTCATGATTTTGCCAAACATTGCTTTTGATGATTAACACCAACATGTGGCTTCCGTTATTTTGTTCTCTTTGCTCTCAGGGTACCAGGTCTGTAATAGCTTTGCCTCTTATCAACCTCAAACTCTAGTATAGCAAACCACTACTGAGCATCTCAGTGACATTTTTGTCCCTCTCATTATCACATTTGTTATCATTTTGATAAATGGAGTATCCTCTGGCCTCTCCCATGAAAATAACTGGTAGGATATCCAGATTTACTCTAGTCTGGCATGTCTTATACTTTTTACATTTTGATTTTTCTGTTAATCATTTAATTTGGCAACTATGGCATTTCAATTAGTGAAGTATTACTTTTAGTGAAGATTGTTTTTTCCAGTTGTCCACAATCCATCCTACCAATGTGGTAGCAATGTCTCCTGGGCTCTCCCCAGGGTGACACATCCTGTATCTTGAAGGAATGTTCCAATATCAAAAGAACTATCCCTCATCCAACTTTACGTTCTGCATCACATAATCCAGCATTCTCAGAATCCAGCTCTGTGCTTGTGCACTAGTTCCCAGTTTATAATTAACTGAATTATGCAGCTTTTTCAGGTAATCCCAGTCCTCCTTTACCAGGCTCAGAACATTAATGGTAAGGTAATGCTGAAATTTGATGGTTGCTATTGTTCTGGTCATTAGGAGAGGCAGTAGGGATAGATCTTGAGGTAGGGGCAAGAATTGTCTTGTAAGGCATCAGTCTCATTTGAGGCTTCTGTATGATATACAAGTAAGTGTGGGGAGAAACTAACTTTTAATGAGTGTGTGGGCTACTTTTGCAGAGCCAGCAGGTTTAAGGGGGATGTAGGTGTTCAAGGTTATGATATGTGTCCACCCAGGTATTTCAATCACAAGTCTCAGGGTCTTACTAATTCCCTATTTAGACTCTCAGAATGCGAGATTTCTCTCAAGCTTTATTACTTTTCAAATTAAAACCTGAGAGTGGTTCTTTGTTCTGTTTGCCTTCTAGTTATTGGGCGGTCATATCAAGGAGATCATTTGGCTTTATATATTTTGCCTGAATTAGTAATTAACCCCTTATGTCTGATATTATCTCTTTTAAAAATCATTAGTGCTTAGCAACAGATACCAAATTCCCAAATTCTTATAGTTATCATTTCCCTTACACTGGATATGCTGCACCAGCCAGCTCATCTCCCTTACTTGTATTCTTTCTCAGTTTACATTTCTGAAATTTTAGAGTTAAACTATTACTGTATAGCAGTAATTATCCATGTACCATATACCTCAAGTGACAAGGTCCTTATTGCCAGGCAGCCACATCCAAAATTACATTTCAGAGTCTGCTTCCTAGGAACACCTTTGGTTCAGAGACAGAGTTCAGTTGTTTAGTGAACACTATGATGTGTTACCTGAATCTTCCCTTCAGGCTTAAGGCACTCATTCTCCATTTGCTAAGAGTGGTGCCTGCTGATGGTTCAAAAGTGAGTCCCTTCCCAGGATGCTCTCTTTTTGGAAAAGAAAAAAAAATACCTCACCCAAAGTTATGGGTCCTTGTCAAGAGACACTTGGCATTCAATGACTTCTCTATGTAGAGGGAAAAAGGTCTGATCCCTTGCTTCAGTTCAGATCAACTATGAAAGGCTGCCCTGCTCTATACTACCTGTGGGATTAGATAAAGTCCTAGCTGCAATTACATCACAGTTCAACTTTTTCCTGCACTCTTACTCCCTTAAAGATATTGTTGTTTAGAACAGTCACCAATAAGGCTTTTGCATGTGAATCTCTGCTTCCCATAGATATAAACCTAACACATGTGCACTAAATTTATTGCGAAGTATTCTGAGGAAATATAACTGTAAAATTATAAGGAAGGCAGTATTGAACAAAGGGAAAGGATCACTTATAGTGCAGCTTCAAATGAAGCTCTAGGCACCCCTATGGGAAACCTTGAAGCTAGTGCTGGACTTGTCCCTCAGAATTGTCCTAAATTGTAAGGAGGTTAAGCCAGTCATTGGGCATTGTCTGTCACTTAGAAGAGGTCATAAACTTAATGCAGCTCCTGAATTTGAGAACACTTTCCAAGGAGGGACAGAGTTGTGGGCCATTAGGAAAAATAATCTCTAGAAGCTGGAGGATGAGCCCATTGCCATCAAAAGAGATTTTGGAAGCATACCACAATATTCACTGCAGTGTATAAATCTGTGCATTTTAAGATTTTTATATATTTATTTAATATTTAAAATATTAAAATGTATATAAACAATCAATTATTATAACTCAGTATCAGTTTCTCTCCTTAATACCTATAAGCACTGGCAAGCACTCCATTGTAAGGCTTGTGAAAAATCCAGTGATCTCACTAATATTTCTTGGAAGGAGGTGAGGTGTGTTCTCTTAGTTAATTATGGTTCTTATTTGGTTTCTGAGCCATCTCATCATACAATATGTAATGGCTCAATTTTGGTCAACCTGTCTGGTCCCATGACACCTAGGTATTTGGTTGAAAACCAGTCTAGATATTGCTGTATTTTGTTCAGATGAGTTTAACATATAAACCAATAGACTTTGAGTAAAGCAAATCACCCTCTGCCATATCGCTAGGCCTCATCCAATCAACTGAAGGCCTTAAAAGAAAAAAATATTAAGGTCCTTTAAGAAAGAGGGAATTCTGCCTGCAGATTGCCTTCAGACTCAAGCTGGAACCACATTAAGTCTTTCCTAAGTCATCTCTAGGCTGTTTATCTGACCTGCAGATTGCCACCTCCCACAACTGAATGAGCCAACTCCATAAAGTCAATCAGTCTCTCTCTCTCCTACTCTCTCTCAATCTCTCTCTCTTCTATTATCTATCATCTATCTATCATCTATCTATCTATCTATCTATCTATCTATCTATCTATCTATCTACCTATCTATCATCTACATATCCTATTGGTTCTGTTTCTCTGGAGAACCCTAACACATCACGCCAGACAAAACCATGTGCCATGTATCCTTATCTAATTCTACATCGACTACAATGTGGAGCTGAGTCTTTTCCTTTGATTTTTACATGCATACACACACACAAACACATGGAATCACACAATTAGCATATTTTCCTAAAGGTTCAAAAAGAAACATAGTGTATTTTTGTAACATAAATGATTTAATACAGAATATTAAAATTTTATCTGAAATATCTCATATATACTGTTTTATTCAATCAGAAAAAATGAGAATTGGTTAACTTTGTAAAAAAGACAGGAGAAACAGATCTACAGATAATTCAGATTTTGATATTATATGTGATTAATAGGTCAAGAAACTAAATGACAAGAGCCAGAACTCAATCAGATAACTAGAAATTATAAAAATGAATCCAATGGAAATTTTGAACTAACAAAAAATATCCAATAAGTGGTTTTAATATCAGATTAGATACAACTGAAAATAAAATTTTAAATTGAAATATAAGTCAGAAGAAATTTCTGAATCTCTAGTGCTGAGAGGCAAATTGATGGAAAATGTAGAAAAAAGTACAAGGAATGTATAAGACATTGTAAAGGATCTAACATACACATAATATGAATCTGAGGAGAAGAGAAAGACAGAAAAAGTAGCAGTAATATATGAAGAGATAGTCTTAAAAAGTTGATTAAATACATTAAATCACAGATTCAAGACGCACAACGAATCTTTTTTTTTTGCAGTCCAGTCTAATGGGTTTTTTAAATTTTTTATTGCTATGTTAATCACCATATATTACATCATTAGTCTTTGATGTAGTGTTCCATGATTCATTGTTCGCGTATAACACCCAGTGCTCCATGCAGATCATTCCCTCTTTAATACCCATCACCAGGCTAACCCATCCTCCCAACCCCCTCCCCTCTAGAACCCTCAGTTTGTTTTTCAGAGTCCATCATCTCTCATGGTTCATCTCCCCCTCCGATTTCCCCCCTTCATTCTTCCCCTCCTGCTATCTTCTTCTCCTTCTTCTTCTTCTTCTTCTTCTTCTTCTTCTTCTTCTTCTTCTTCTTCTTCTTCTTCTTTTTTTAACATATATTGTATTATTTGTTTCAGAGGTACAGATCTGTGATTTAACAGTCTTGCACAATTCACAGCACTTGCTATAGCACATACCCTCCCCAATGTCTATCACCCAGCTACCCCATCCCTCCCACCCCCCACCTCTCCAGCAACCCTCAGTTTGTTTCCTGAGATTAAGAATTCCTCATATCAGTGAAGTCATATGATACATGTCTTTCTCTGACTGACTGATTTCACTCAGCATAACACCCTCCAGTTCCATCCACGTCGTTGCCAATGGCAAGATCTCATTCCTTTTGATGGCTGCTTAATATTCCATTGTATATATATATATACCACTTCTTCTTTATTCATTCATCTGTTGATGGACATCTTGGTTCTCTCCACAGTTTGGCTATTGTGGACATCGTTGCTATAAGCATTGGGGTGCACGTACCCCTTCAGATCCCTACATTGGTATCTTTGGGGTAAATACCCAATAGTGCAATTGTTGGATCTATGGTAGCTATATTTTTATCTTTTTGAGGAACCTCCATACTGCTTTCCAGAGTGGTTACACCAGCTTGCATTCCCACCAACAGTGTAGGAGAGTTCCCCTTTCTCTGCATCCCTGCCAACATTTGTCATTTCCTGACTTGTTAATTTTAGCCATTCTGACTGGTGTGGGGTGGTATCTCATTGACGTTTTGATTTGGATTTCCCCAATGCCGAGAGACGTTGAGCACTTTTTCATGACGCACAACGAGTCTTAAGCAAGATACATACAGAAAAATCCATAGCTATGCAAATATTGTAAAATTGTTAAATAACAAAGAAAAAAATTTTTTGAAAGTAGCCAGAGGAGCAAAGATAACTTTAAATTCAAAAAAGCAATATGTCTGATGGCTGACTTCTTCTTTTTTATTTATTTATTTATTTGAGAGAGAGAATGAGAGGTAGAGAGCACGAGAGGGAAGAGGGTCAGAGGGAGAAGCAGACTCCCCGCCGAGCAGGGAGCCCGATGTGGGACTCGATCCCGGGACTCCAGGATCACGACCCGAGCCGAAGGCAGTCACCAACCGACTGAGCCACCCAGGCACCCCTGATGGCTGACTTCTTAACAAAAATGAGGGAAGCCAGAAACTATGTGTTAAGTGTCTAAAAGAAAATAAATGTTAACTTCCTCACACATGTTATTCAGAAAATATTTCTAGGTAGAGGCAAAGGATGCATGAAGGTATACACTAAGAGAGACTATATGGGAATATATACATGAATGTCATATGTACAAAAATAATTATGTCTGATATTGTTTAAAATAGAGAATAAAAATAATTTAAAAACAATAACATAAGAATCCTGAAAGGGCAAATACAGTTAGAGTTGTAAAGTTTTTTCATTGTTTAGGATGCAGTTGAACTATTGATTTATAGTAAGTCTAATAATTCAAGAATGCACATTATAATACCTAACGGAGGCACTGAAATGATAGTAGAAGAATGCATAACTAACAAGGTAGAACAGAAAAATTTTAGAATAATAAAACATACTAGATTAATCTAAAAGACATCAAAAGAGAGCAAAATGAACATAGAAAAGGTGGTGATGTAGAAGACCAATAGCAAAGAGTTGATTTAAATCTGAATTAGAGCTTTTTGGGGGGGTGTGCAAGATGGTGGAGGAGTAGGAGACCTGGATTTTGTCTGGTCTCAGGAATTCAGCTGAATAGGGATCAAACCATTCTGAACACCTATGAACTCAACAGGAGATCGAAGATAAGAATAGTAACAACACTCTGAACAGAAAAGCGACCACTTCCTGGAAGGTAGGACGTGTGGAGAAGTGAATCCGAGGCAATATTCAGGAGGATAGATGGCGGGGGAGGGGGCCTCCGTCGGCTGCTTCTGGTGAGTGGTGGAGCCGTGGAGCACAAAATTGGAACTTGTAGAAGTCGGCTCCGCTGAGGGACATCGCTCCAGTGGCTAAGCGGGGGGTGGAACCCTGGCAGGACAGTGTGGTCTCAGGACCCTCGGGGTCACAGAAAGACCAGGGGTGCCTGAATGTGGCAGAGCTCTCAGGTATCGGAGCGGGGAAGCCGGCTGCAGAGATGGAGCCAAGGCGCGGGCTCTCAGCTGGGGGTTGCCATAAACTGTGATCCGTGGTCCAGTCGGGCCACTGCTCCTCCAGCAGGGACCCAACAAGCGGCAGAGCTGGGGAGACTCCCCTTCCTCCCCTGGGAGAAGCAGCGCAGAAGTGCACCGCAGGGATCTGCTGGGTTTGGAGACTCCACACAGGGTCCGGTGCCAGACATAGAAACACTTGATCACAGGCCGGGTGAGCATGGAGTGCGGCCGGAGACCGGGGAGACGGGAGTGACTGCTTTTCTCCGGGGGCACACTGAGGAGCGGGGCCCCGAGTTCTCAGCTCCTCCGGGCGGAGATTGGGAGGCCACCATTTTCACCCTGGTCCTCCAAAGCTGTACCGAGAGCTTGCAGGGAACAAAAGCTCCTGAGAGCAAACCGGGGCAGCTGGCTTAGCCCGGACTCACAAGGGCGGGGCAATTCCGCCTCCGGCAAAGGCATTTGGGAACCACAGCAACAGGCCCCTCCCCTAGAAGATCAGCACAAACAGCCAGCAAGCCAAGACCAAGTTTACCGATCAAGGAGAACGGGAGAACTTCAGTGCTAGGGGAATACTGCACATAGAATTCATGGCTTTTTTAACATAATTCATTAGTTTTTCAAAGTTAACTTATTTAACTGTTTTTTTTTGAATTTTTCTTTTTCCCTTTTTCAAACAACATCTTATCAATCCCTTTTAAAAAAAAACCATTTTTTATTTTTCATTTTTAGAGTCATATTTTTATACCTTCATAGTAGTTACCCTTATTTTTGGCATATATATATAAGTTGTTCTCCCGTTAAAATTTTGAGATACAATTTCTTCTAACAGATCAAAATATACCCTAAATCACTAGTGTATGGCTTTGTTCTATCTCCTGCCTGATCACATTCTCTCCCTTTTTTTCTTTTTTCTTTTTTCTTTTTCTTTTTAAATCTTCTTCTTTCTTTTTAAAAAACAACTTCTTATCTTATCAATTCCTTTTATAAAATCTTTTATAATTTTCATCTTTACAGTAATCTTCCATCCCTTCATTATATCAACCCTTATTTTGTAAATATATAAGTCTTTCTTCCTTTAAAATTTTAGCAGGCACTTTCTTCTAATGGACCAAAATATGCCCAAAAGCTAGTATGTGGCACTGATCTATGCACTAGCCTGATCATATTTGATCATATTCTGTTTTTTTTTGTTTTGTTCTGTTTTTGTTTGTTTTTATCTTTTTCGTTCTCTCTCTTCTTTCTTTCCCTTTCTTGTCCCCTGGTTTCAGATCTTTTCTGATTTGTATAGAGTATATTTGCTGGAGACATTGTTAACCTGTTAGCATTCTGTTCTCTCATTCATCTGTTCTCCTCTGGACAAAATGACAAGACGAAAAAAATCACCTCAGCAAAAAGAACAAGAGGTAGTACCGTCTGCCAGGGACCTACTCAATACTGACATTAGTATGATGTCGGACCTAGAGCTCAGAATCATGACTTTAAAGATACTAGCTGGGCTTGAAAAAAGTGTGGAGGTTATTAGAGAAACACTTTCTGGAGAAATAAAAGAACTAAACTCTAACCAAGTCGAAATCAAAAAGGCTATTGATGAGGTGCAATCAAAAGTGGGGGCACTAACGGCTAGGATAAATGAGGCAGAAGAAAGAATCAGCAATATAGAAGACCAAATGATGGAAAATAAAGAAGCTGAGAAAAGAGAGATAAACAACTACAGGATCACGAGGGCAGAATTCGAGACATAAGCGATACGATAAGATGAAACAACATTAAAATAAATGGGATCCCAGAAGAAGAAGAAAGAGACAGAGGGGCAGAAGGTATATTGGAGCAAATAATAGCAGAGAACTTCCCTAATATGGGGAAGGAAACAGGCATCAAAATTTAGAAGGCACAGAGAACCCCTCTCAAAATCAATAAAAATAGGTCAACACCCCAACATCTAATAGTAAAACTTACGAGTCTCAGAGACAAAGAGAAAATCCTGAAAGCAGCTCGGGAGAAGAGATATGTAACCTACAATGGTAGAAACATTAGATTGGCAACAGACCTATCCACAGAGACCTGGCAGGCCAGAAAGGACTGGCATGATATCTTCAGAGCACTAAAAGAGAAAAAAATGCAGTCAAGAATACTATATCCAGCTAGGTTGTCATTGAAAATAGAAGGAGAGATAAAAAGCTTCCAGGACAAACAAAAACTAAAGGAATTTGCAAACATGAAACCAGCCCTACAAGAAATATTGAAAGAGGTCTTCTAAGCAAAAAGAGAGCCTAAAAGCAGCATACATCAGAAAGGAACACAGACAATAGACAGTAACAGTCACCTTACAGGCAATACAATGGCACTAAATTCATACCTTTCAATAGTTACCCTGAATTTATATGGGCTAAATGCCCCAATCAAAAGACACAGGCTATCAGATTAGATTAAAAAACAAGACCCATCAATATGCTGTCTGCAAGAGACTCATTTTAGACCCAAAGACATCCCCAGATTGAAAGTGAGGGGGTGGAAAACAATTTACCATGCTAATGGACACCAAAAGAAAGCTGGGGTGGCAATCCTTATATCAGACAAATTAGATTTTAAAACAAAGACTGTAATAAGAGATGAGTAAGGACACTATATCCTACTTAAAGGGTCTATCCAACAAGAAGATCTAACAATTGTAAATATCTATGCCCCTAATGTGGGAGCAGCCAATTATATAAGCCAATTAATAACAAAAGCAAAGAAACACATTGACAACAATACAATAATAGTGGGGGACTTTAACACCCCCCCTCACTGAAATGGACAGATCATCTAAGCAAAAGATCAAGAAAATAAAGACTTTAAATGAAACAGTGGACCAAATGGACTTTATAGACATATTCAGAACATTCCATCCCAAAGCAACAGAATACACATTCTTCTCTAGTGCCCATGGAACATTCTCCAGAATAGATCACAACCTAGGTCACAAATCAGGTCTCAACTGGTACCAAAAGATTGGGATTATTCCCTGCATATATTCAGACCACAATGCTTTGAAACTAGAACTCAATCACAAGAGGAAAGTCGGAAAGAACTCAAATACATGGAGGCTAAAGAGCATCCTACTAAAGAATGAATGGGTCAACCAGGAAATTAAAGAAGAATTTAAAAAATTCATGGAAACCAATGAAAATGAAAACACAACTGTTCAAAATCTTTGGGATGCAGCAAAGGCAGTCCTGAGAGGAAAATATATAACAATACAAGCCTTTCTCAAGAAACAAGAAAGGTCTCAAATACACAACTAACCCTACACCTAAAGGAGCTGGAGAAAGAACAGCAAATAAAGCTGAAGCCCAGCAGGAGAAGAGAAATAATAAAGATCAGAGCAGAAATCAATGAAATAGAAACCAAAAGAACAGTAGAACAGATCAACGAAACTAGGAGCTGGTTCTTTGAAAGAATTAACAAGATTGATAAACCCCTGGCCAGACTGATCCAAAAGAAGAGAGAAATGACTCAAATCAACAAAATCATGAATGAAAGAGGAGAGATCACAACCAACACCAAAGAAATACAAACAATTATAAGAACATATTATGAGCAACTCTATGCTAGCAAATTAGATAACCTAGAAGAAATGGGTGCATTCCTAGAGATGTATCAACTACCAAAATTGAAGCAGGAAGAAATAGAAAATCTGAACAGACCTATATCCACTAAGGAAATTGAAGCAGTCATCAAAAATCTCCCAACAAGCAAAAGCCCGCGACCAGATGGCTTCCCAGGGGAATTCTATCAGACATTTAAAGAAGAATTATTACCTATTCTTCTGAAACTGTTCCAAAAAATAGAAATGGAAAGAAAACTTCCAAACTCGTTTTATGAGGCCTCCATTACCTTGATCCCAAAACCAGACAAAGATCCCATCAAAAAGGAGAATTACAGACCAATATCCTTGATGTATATGGATGCAAAAATTCTCACCAAAATACTAGCTAATAGGATCCAACAGTAAATTAAAAGGATTATTCACCACAACCAAGTGGGATTTATCCCTGGGCTGCAAGGCTGGTTCAACATCCGCAAATCAATCAACGTGATACAATACATTAACAAAAGAAAGAACAAGAATCATATGATCCTCTCAATAGATGCAGAAAAAGCATTTGAGAAAGTACAGCATATTTTCTTGATCAAAACTCTTCAGAGTATAGGGATAGAGGGTACATACCTCAATATAATAAAAGCCATCTATGAAAAACCTACAGCGAATTTCATTCTCGATGGGGAAAAGCTGAGAGCTTTTCCCCTAAGGTCAGGAACGCGGCAGGGATGTCCACTCTCACCACTGCTATTCAACATAGTATTAAAAGTCCTAGCCACAGCAATCAGACCACAAAAAGAAATCAAAGGCATCAAAATTGGCAAAGAGGAAGTCAAACTCTCACTCTTTGCAGATGATATGATACTGTATGTGGAAAACCCAAAAGACTCCACCCCAAAACTGCTAGAACTCATACAGGAATTCAGTCAAGTAGCAGGCTATAAAATCAATGCACAGAAATCAGTGGCATTCCTATACACCGACAACAAGACAGAAGAGAGAAAAATCAAGGAGTCGATCCCATTTACAATTGCACCCAAAACCATAAGATACCTAGGAATAAATGTGACCAAAGAGGCAAAGGATCTGTACTCAGAAAACTATAAAAGACTCGTGAAAGAAATTGAAGAAGACACAAAGAAATGGAAAAACGTTCCATGCTCATAGATTGGAAGAACTAACACTGTGAAGATGTCAGTGCTACCTAGAGCAATCTACACATTCAATGCAATCCCCATCAAAATACCATCCACTTTTTTCAAAGAAATGGAACAAATAATCCTAAAATTTGTATGGAACCAGAAGAGACCCCGAAGAGCCAGAGGAATGTTGAAAAAGAAAAGCAAAGCTGGCGGCATCACCATTCCGGACTTCCAGCTCTATTACAAAGCTGTCATCATCAAGAGAGTATGGTATTGGCACAAAAACAGACACATAGATCAATGGAACAGAATCGAGAGCCCAGAAATGGACCCTCAACTCTATGGTCAACTCACCTTTGACAAAGCAGGAAAGAATGTCCAATGGAAAAAAAGACAGTCTCTTCAACAACTGGTGTTGGGAAAATTGGACAGCCACATGCAGACGAATGAAACTGGACCATTTCCTTACACCACACACAAAAATAGACTCCAAATGGTTGAAAGACCTAAACGTGAGACAGGAGTCCATCAAAATCCTAGAGGAGAACATAGGGAGCAACCTCTTTGACCTCAGCCGCAGCAACTTCTTCCTAGAAACATTGTCAAAGGCAAGGGAAGCAAGGGCAAAAATGAACTATTGGGATTTCATCAAGATAAAAAGCTTTTGCACAGCAAAAGAAACAGTCCACCAAACCAAAAGACAACCAACAGAATGGGAGAAAATATTCTCAAATGACATATCAGATAAAGGGCTAGTATCCAAAATCTATAAAGAACTTATCAAACTCAATACCCAAAGAACAAATAATCCAATCAAGAAATGGGCAGAAGACATGAACAGACATTTTTCCAAAGAAGACATCCAAATGGCCAACAGACACATGAGAAAGTGCTCAACATCGCTCGGAATCAGGGAAATCCAAATCAAAACCTCAATGAGATACCACCTCACACCAGTTAGAATGGCTAAAATTAACAAGTCAGGAAACGACAGATGTTGGCAGGGATGTGGAGAAAGGGGAACCCTCCTACACTGTTGGTGGGAATGCAAGCTGGTGCAGCCACTCTGGAAAACAGTATGGAGGTTCCTCAAACAGTTGAAAATAGAGCTACCATACGATCCAGAAATTGCACTACTGGGTATTTACCCCAAAGACACAAATGTAGGGACCCTAAGGGGTACAGGGTACGTGCACCTCGATGTTTATAGCAGCAATGTCCACAATAGCCAAACTGTGGAAAGAGCCAAGATGTCCATCGACAGATGAATGGATAAAGAAGAGGTGGTATATATAAACAATGGAATATTATGCAGCCATCAAAAGGAATGAGATCTTGCCATTTGCAACAACGTGGATGGAACTGAGGGTGTTATGCTGAGTGAAATAAGTCAATCAGAGAAAGACATGTATCATATGATCTCTCTGTTATGAGGAATTCTTAATCTCAGGAAACAAACTTAGTGTTGCTGGAGTGGTGGGGGGTAGGAGGGATTGGGTGGCTGGGTGATAGACATTGGGGGGGTATGTGCTATGGTGAGCACTGTGAATTGTACAAGACTGATGAATCACGGATCTGTATTTCTGAAACAAATAATGCAATATATGTTAAGAAAAAAAAAGAAGAAGATAGCAGGAGGGGAAGAATGAAGGGGAGTATGTCGGAGGGGGAGACGAACCATGAGAGACGATGGACTCTGAAAAACAAACTGAGGGTTCTAGAGGGGAAGGGGGTGGGGGAATGGGTTAGCCTGGTGATGCGTATTAAAGAGGGCACATTTTGCGTGGAGCACTGGGTGTTATGCACAAACAGTGAATCATGGAACACTACATCAAATCTAATGATGTAATGTATGGTGATTAACATAACAATAAAAAATTATTAAAAAATAATAATAAATAAATAAATAAATCTTTAAAAAAATAAAAAGTAAATCTGAATTAGAAAACAAAGCAATAGAAAAATAAATAGGCCATGCAAAAACCATTTAAAGAAGGCTGGCACAGCTATATCAATACCCTATAAGGTAGATTTTAAGGAATAAACATTATTCTTGATAAGGACATTTATGAAACTCAAAGGATCAACTATCAAAAAGATATATAATTGTACATTTGAATGCTCCTAATAATATAGCCTCATAATATATAAACCCCAAATTATTAGAAATAAAAAGGCAAATACACAGTCGTAGTTGGAGATTTTAATACACTTTCTTCAGTTACTAATAAAACAAGTAGACATAAAAAAACACATAAACAGAAGACTGGGATAACTCATATAAAATAAAGTGTATTTGGGGAGCCTGGGTGGCTCAGTTGGTTAAGCGACTTCCTTTGGCTCAGGTCATGATCCTCGAGTCTCAGGATCAAGTCCTGCATCAGGCTCCCTGCTCAGTGGGATGTCTGCCTCTCCCTCTGACCTTACACCTTCTCATGCACTCTATCTATCTCACTCTGTCTCTCTCAAATAAATAAATAAAACCTTTTAAAAAAATGTATTTGAATGGCCAAGAAGTATGTGAAACAATGCTCAACCTTATTGGTCACTAGAAAATAAAATTTAAAACCACAATGTGAAAGCCCACACACACAATAGTTTAGTTTAAAAAGACTGACAATAATACATGTTGGTAACGATGGAACTCAAATGTGCTGTTGGTTGGAGAGTAAATTGTAACAATCACTTTGGAAAACTGTTTGTCATTACTAATTAAATTTGAATAAACACATAGTTCAGGCCCAGAGAATTTTACTCCCAGAATATAGGCAACAAAAATGCATGTGTATATTCATCAAGAAATAATACAAAACATTCATAGCAGCAATAGTGGTAAAAGACAAAGACTGTACATAGCTGAAATGCCCATCTCTAGTAGAACAAGGAAATCAATTTTAGTAAATTCATATAGCAACTATTATCAGCAAAAATGAATGAATTAATGCCATGCACAATAACAAAATGAATCGCACAAGCATAATGGTAGGTGAAAGAAGCCAATTAAAAATAATTCACATCATCTTATTTCATGTATAGAAAATTCCATGTATATAAAATAAAAAATACAATACAATACAATACAATACAATATGGTCCTATAAGTCAGAATAGTGCTTATCTTTGGTGAGAACAAAACAAACAGTAATTTATTTTTTAATTTATTTATTTATTATTTTTAAAGATTTTATTTATTTATTTGACAGAGAGAGACACAGCGAGAGAGGGAACACAAGCAGGGGGAGTGGGAGAGGGAGAGGGAGAAGCAGGCTTCCCACTGAGCAGGGAGCCCGAGGCGGGGCTCGATCCCAGGATCCTAGGATCATGACCTGAGCCGAAGGCAAACGCCCAACGACTGAATCACCCAGGCCACAAACAGTAGTTTAATGGAGAGAGAACACAAGGGGAGTTTTTGGGGTATAGATAAAGTTCTATTTTTTTCCCTGAATGGCTTAATGGTAATTCATCTTTGTCGTAATCTATGAAGCTATGCATTTAAGAGTTTTTCACTGTATTATATGTATGTTTTATTTAAAAATCTATTTACAATATTAATTTAAGTACATTATACTATTGTACAAAAATCTATTTTCCTGATTAGTTTAATCCTGTTTTACTAAATCATTACATCTTAGTTTATTTACAGGTTCTTCTGCAGAGAGGCCTGGAATACTCTTACAGGATGTCCAGCAGTATTCTCCAGTAAAAAACTGAAGACACACTGTCAAAGAATCTTAGAAGTTAGATGAATTACTTTCTGAACAGGCATAATGTCAGTTTACTTAAATGTGTAAATTTTATACAGCATGTGTTACCAGTTATCAAGTTACCTGAGTCTATATCTGGCTGTCCAGTAAAAAACTATCTGGTCCTTTTTTAGGATTTCAGTCTTTTGTCTACACAAACAGACCTTAAATTAGAAGTGAAGAATTATTCTTTCCTGCTTCTATACTTGAATTTGTAAATCCCCTAAAAAACATATTGAACATTATATTTTAAGTTCTTCCTGCCATTCACTAATGGGGGCTAAAAAGTCTGTTCACTTTTCATTTTTGAATACTTCTGTCCTATAAGCTCTTCCCTGATGTCCCATCTGATTAGACATCTAGACTGACTGTCCTCTTCCAGCACCCAAAATGTAAGGGGTCTGTATGTACCTATGGGAGTGTGTGTTCCTGGGCAGTCCGAATCTCTCCTACAGCAGAGATTCAAACATCCTTAAGTTTTTTCTGATTCTTGGCTATTTTCTTACTAAAAATTGTCATTTCTCCTTTTATGGAAGAAGCCATCCCATTAAAATATACATTTTTTTTTCTATTTATGTTAGGTTTTTGTCTGGTTTGTAAAGGACAAAACATTTATTCTTTCACATACACATATGTATGTATTTGTGTATATGTTTTATTGCTTCAAAGACTTCATTCATCCTAGAGGATAAAAACAGGTTAAACAGATTCCCTATCTGCAAAAATCTACATTCAATAAATGACTTAGGTTGTTGATTCTTCCTAATGCAGAAATAAAGTGTATACAATTTTCATAAAATTTAGACAATAGCTTTCAAAGTACTCTTTGAATTTTTCATTCATACGAATATGCAATCCAAATTAGTTATTTTCTAAAACAAAAGGAAGGGAAGATGACATCAAGAGTGACAAGGAGAGGGTTCTGGAGATAGCTATATTTTCAAGTCCTTCTGAGGGAGGGAAATATATTTTTTAAAGTATATTAAGAAATTGCTTATATAATCTTGTTTTATAATTTGGTGTGTTCCTTTGGTATTAATATTTCCGTTTGAGAAATTCAATGCATACAGACTTTAGGTAAAAAAAGGAAAAGGCTTTAAATGAGGTCATAATGATTGGCATGTTCCTATTTAGACATGCAAATCAACACAAGAAGAATCACTGGCGCAAGATCTCCAGCTGGGGAGCCAGGGAAATTTTGGAAATAATGTATGACACTCAAGAAGAGCAGCCAAAGCTTGCTTACAGGAGTATCCCCTTTATTTTGGATTCCATTTTTTCTAGTCCTTAAAATCCCTTTCTTGTTGAGGATGCTTTTTCACATGAGCATGTCTCAAAATAGACTTAAGATACTGGAATCAAGCTCTTCAGCATAGAAAGAAAACAAAAAGAGATAAAAACAGACTACCACTCTATTAATTCATGGGCATTTTTTCCAAAGTGATCTAATTTGTTTTCTTATTTAAAGAGAGCTCTCGAGAGCTCAGATATGCCCTGTTTTGCATATCTGAGTTAAGCACGTGACCCTGTTCCCAGGGTTTGATCTATAGGACCTACATCTTTGCAACAGGTATTAGGTACACTTTGGTATAGTAAAATATCCCTGAGGTCCTTTTTCTGGTCCTTTCCCCTTTATTTCTTCTCTCACTCTGACTTTCTCTTCAGTGTCTCATTCGGGACTGCAACAAATTGATAATGTCTACTGGACCTGTTTGAGAATTTATGTACAGAGCTGTACTGTGGAAGCCTTGGTGGCAGGGCTTGGACTTGAGCAGGAAAACACTGTCCTAGAAGCAGAGCCCAATGTCTACACAGTCAGCATGGGTTTTGGATCACAGCCTCAGTGGAATTTTGCAGCCTCCAAGGTCAGCTCATGAAGTGGAGTCTCACCAGAGACTCATCAGAGTTCAGCACTCCCTATCTTTTTGTTTGTTTGTTCATGTCCCAACTTCTCCCAAGATGTTCCAGATACTCATGCTGTTGCCAGGTCATCAGGCCACCTCACTCAAAGGTCCCCTTTAGCTCTACCCTGAATTGAAAGTGCTTTCATGTTCCAGAATGTTCTCTACAGCCCTCTACCACAATTCTTTCAATATTCATTTTTTTTCTGTCCTTTCTCTTACTGATAAAACACATACTGAGATTATGTGAGTTAATGTAGTTCATAAGATTGGAAAATAAAGGATTTGGAACTAAAATTCATCTCATTTCTTTTAATCCAGCAGGTTTCTTTTTGATCATTTCAATATGATGTTCCACTGTAGTAGTCCTGAATAGCCCATTATTTTCCTTATACCCTGTATATGAATATATAACTATTCTCATTCTTATTTTTGATGTATGTGCTGTATTGGACCATAATTAACTTTGGCAATAAGAAAACTGTGATCTTATTCTATAAATGTTCTAATCATCTCTTCTGGGGTAAACCACTTTCTGTTTTAGTTGGAGAAAAATTGTCAAAATCTTGTCTAAACGTATATCATAGAATACAGTCTAGACAATTGCTACCTTCTAAAAACATCAACAACCATAGTAACAAAGGACTTGGGATAGAAAAATTAACCAGATATTCAGAAAAGCTGGGGAAGCAGTAACTAGATTAACCTGGCAGAATGAGGAAATTATAATTGAAGAAAAAATTAAAACCAAAAAAACTTTTCTTGAATTTTAACTCTAGAATTTGGTCACTGTTATTGTTGTATATCTTATAGTATCCTGGGGACACTAGGTTATCATGACCAGACCAGCAGCAGAGTTTGTTGAATGAACTCATGTATAAATAACAGCTCCATAACACTGGGAACATTTATGAGGCTCATTATGTTTCAGTTCTTGTTTAATGGCAAGTCCCTACTTGAGCAGTGGATTCCTGCTGATTTACTACTTATCAGGAATAAATTACAGTTTAGAACTGGGATTTTTCATGGTTTTCTTTGTGTCAGCATAAATAAACTTAGCTAATAGGGCTATTTCCCATTGCTTATTAAACTGGCTGTAAGTAAAAGCTTTCCTGGCTTGTGAGAGAATATCAGTAAGATGAGAGAATTGAATCGTTTTACCTGAAAGTGTTTATAATGTCGAGGGCTTTGGGAAATAGATGTCAAATGCTGCAAGTTATCAGGATTTCTTAACACTTACTTTGAGCTTCTATCTTTTCTTTTCCATCAGCTAAATAATGTTATTTTTGAAGAAGCCATTAGCACTAGGGACTGAGAAGTCGTTCTTGATTAATTAAGTAGGCAGAGATGCCTGCTCATCCTAAGATGCTGCCCAGTGTCATCGTCATCTCTGTGTATTGTTCTTTTAATGGAATCTAGAGTGATCGCTTCACAAGCTTTGAAGAAAAGTTCATGATTTTGTAATTACTGAAAAGAGAAAGTGGAATGCCATTTCTAGGTCTTCATCCAGAGTGATTTCTTGGCTCTGATTCCCACATTTCATTTGCAGAAACAGCTTTTTGGTATTAGTTAACATTCAAGGAATAGTTTCAAGTTTTACAACTGCAAAAGGGTCATTATTTTTATCAGTGTGCTGGAGGTTATTTTGAGTCTGAGTACGGAGGGCCCGATTCAATAAAATCTCAGCCTGAGTCTCCCAGCAGGATGCTCAAACCATGGGAATTCAACAGGGGAGCACACATGGGCTTCTATGATACTGAACCAGGGCTGAATTTCCATTTAATCATTCTCAAGAAATCAAAAGACACTTTGGGATTAAATGGCAAACCTTTTAACTAGGAATTCCTCAGCCAAAATGGCCAATTAGCATTTAAACTGCAGAACTGCGTTATGTAAGAGGGAATGAGTAACAGAAGAAAGGAAATATCTTCCTTATTAGTTAAAAAGGTAAACCAGAAACGGAGTTATCATGAAATAAGCATTCTCTTCTAGGACAGGGAAGGTACCACAGGGCTTTTATTGCAAAGGAGAATAAAAAATACCTGAATTATTACTTATTCTCATGCTTTTAGCCTTAATTGGCAAAATTAGCTCAAGTAAATGATGTTTGATGCCGCCCTCTAGTTAAATATTTTTACATCACATTTAGAAAATGACTCAACAGCTCAGTTTTTATGTCTTAAAATGATTTAAAAATTAAGTTATTATATGTACTGGAAAATAAAAATAATTCATTATATTTAGGAATGGCCCTGGTTCAATTTTATTTATTCATGAAATCTTTGGCCCATCAAAATCTCCTTCCCAATCTTCAAGTATGCACCTCTGGGGCTTGGAGGCCAAATAGAATAAGAATTGGCATTAAGGGAAAAACACACATTTCTGGTATGACTGCACATAAAGGAAAACTTTTAAAAACCTTCCAGAAATATAGTTGAAAATGGTTCATAAGCAACTGTTTATAATCTTTCCTTACATATGACCATTCAGTTTTTAGCCTCTGCTCTCAGCAAACTCATAAAGCTTATAAATTTCAAATGTTGGTTCTCCACAAACATTTGATAATGTTGTTATTGTTATGTGTTTGTATACATATTAAAAAAATAATGGAGTAAAACAAATTAGGTGGTTGTTATTGTATTTTGCAATGTTCTCCTTGTCAGTCCCTTACCATGATATCCCAGACTCCATGACATGGACTTTTTAGTATGTCACATTTGGTAAAGACCAGAAACTGTGAACTGGAAGGGATCTGACCAGTTCTTACTCTGGTTAACTGTTTCAAAAGAGGTGATATAGTTAGAAAATGTTGGTCTGTTTTGATTTTCACAAAGATGGAGAGAGTATGCATTTTGGAGATAGGGGCCAGTGATGTTAAATATCCTACAATGAGTGAGATGGCCCACACAACTTCACAATGTCTTGCTGGGTATTCATGTCAGCAATGATCTAATTTTCTAAGCCTAAAACCTAAATCTCTTTTATATATAAATGTAACAACTTTTGCAGGATTTTAATATGCATTGAATTTCTTAACAATGCAAAAACTTAACATAAATGAAGATAAGCTTAAATGAAGGCTTGTTTGGTTCAAAACTCTACTAAGAGTTGTTCAACATTTTGGAAAATTGGGTCACTGATAACATCACAGCTGCAGTATGTGAGTCTATCTAGTACAACACACCTGTAACCATCTAAATTTATGTCAATTACATTATCACTATAGATATAGGTGTGTGGAAACCACTTTGTAATGTCTTCCAGTGTAGTTGTGCCTAAGCATAAAGTACATATTTTTGTTATAAATTATTTATTTTTGCTTTATTTTACATTGGGACATTGGAATAGTTGTTTAGAATTTTGTAATTTATTTATAATTTATATTAAAAATTTATACTATGTAAATAATACATTATCAATTGATTTTATCTTGAGAGTAAAGGGATATTCCAAGCTATTATTTATAAAAAGGGGATATTAAATCTGATAAGACTGAGGATTGTGAAATGCACAGCATATCTGGGAATGGTAAAATGTACAGTATATCAGGGAAAATTTTCACATCTTAAATATGGACACACGTGGAGGCATCACACAGGTACACATATACACACATAAACACAGCCTGAGCTCTGAAACAACAGGCCTAAGCTTTTCAAATTGTCCGTTTAAATCCTTTAGTGAGCTATGACATCAAAACATGGTAGAGACCAGATTATAGAATGGGATGGAATGGAATGGAATAGGGTGAGGTAGGGTGTAGTGGGGTGGACTGAAGTAGCATGGCATGATGTGGCTTAGCATAACAATGCATAGCATAAGTTATCAGTTTTGTCTCTGTTTTATATACCTGTACGTACTTCTGAAGACATGTTGTAAAGTGTATCTTTTACTCTGGGTCTAAAAATTGAAAGACATTGTGCTACACTACTGCATTTTATATAAAAAGGAAACAACATTTTCAGGTGTTAGTCATTCATTCATCTCTACCTGCGTATGAAAGTTGGTTTTGATGGTGATTGACACAAGAGGAAGAAACCTGAAGACACCAGTGAGTACCACATATACTATGTCCTCTATTTCACAGTTTGCCTAAGGGGAGGTGATAATGCTGGGCATAAAGTCAATTCCTTATCCTGTTTTCTCTACTTGACCACTGTTGAATGTCCTTGCCTCTTCTACAGCTAGCGGAATTTTTGCTATTTGCTTCGCATTATTATTTGGTTTTACAAAGGTAGGTCGAAATAAGTCTCCCACATTCTTGCCTCTTTCTCCTTTGTTCTCCCTTCCCTTCATTGCAATTTGTTTTAGAACCTATGTCTTCACGATGCCACTTCAACTTAACTTCCCAGAGTTCACCACTTCAGTGATTCGTAAAATGATTCTTTTCTGCTTCCTTGAAATATACCTCATCTCTCTCATATACTCATTCAGATTAAAATAGTAATGGGTTTGTGTATGAGACTTTCTATAGCGTACTTTGTTTTTAAAAGGAAGCAAAATATTAATGAAAAAGAATGAACATGATGTAGGAGACACATTTGGCTGGGGTGAAAGGGAAGTGTGGCCATTTATAGAGTTCCTTTCTTATAAAGAAACTATGAGAGCCACTGCCTAAACATAAAACTGGCCTTAGTTAAAGCTCCAGACATTGTTTAATCTGTTTCAAGCATGACAAAAATAAACCATTCTTATATTTTTAAAAATATTATTTAAAAATTGGGGTGCTTGAGTGGCTCAGTTGGTTAAGCATCTACCTTAGGCTCAGGTCATGATCCCAGGGTCCTGGGATGGAGCCCCACGTCAGGCTCCCTGCTCAGGGTAGAGCTTCTCCTTCTGCTCCTCCCCCCTTCTTGCTCTCTCTCTCTCTCAAATAAATAAAATCTTAAATATATATATAATTTAAAAATTGTTTGTTACTGAAAACAGCTTTAGAAATAGACACAAAAATCCTATTTGTATTGGCACTATTGGCAGCACTCTCCTGGGCAGGCATAATTTGAAACCAAAGTTATCATTATTTAGCCCTACTCTTTCTTTGCTACTTAGGTCCAAGATACACTGAATTTTTCCAATTTACACCCAAACTTTTTCGGTTTTTGCCTTTGATCCCTCCTTTGTATTCCCATTGTAACTATATTTATTTTATCTAGGTGGAATATTTCAATAGCCTCACAATTTCTTGACTTCCTCTGATTCATGCACATTGTTATCAATATTATCCTTTCAAAACAGTAGTTCTATTATTTTACTCATTTGTGCAAAAACATTTGTGTCCCTCAGTTGTCTACAGAATACAATACAATCTTTTTATCTGACATTCAAGTTGTTCAACAATCTCACTAAATCTTTCCTTTTACTCTTTAGATGAAAAGATTTAATTGCTGCTCACTGACTATCCCATTCACTTCTGCAGCTAGGCTTTTGCTCACTTTTATGCATTCCTCTTGGGTGCCTAGGTGGCTCAGTCAGTTAAGCATCCTACTATTGATTTCAGCTCAGGTCATTATTCAGGGTCATGAGATCGAGCTGTGCTGTGTGTGAGGCTCCATGCTCAACAAGGAGTCTGCTTGAGATTCTCTCTCTCTCCCCCGACAACCCCGCTTTCTTTTTCCCACTCAAATAAATAAATCTTTATGTATTCCTCTTAATGAAATATCTTTCCCCACAATCTCGAAAGTCCAAAATTTCTTATAATTTTCAAAGACTAGCAGAAATGCCACTTCTCTAAGGCATCCATAATCTTTCCTTTCTTTTCATAGATATCCTAACACTTTATCTGTATTTTTGTTCAATTTTTGACCACTTTTTTTGCATTTTAATATATATTTTTAATTGAGAAAGTTCTTTACATACAGCAAAACAGAAAGGCCTTATACAATAAAACGCAAAATTCTTAAGAATATAGTTCAGAAGGAGCAAGATGGCAGAGGAGTAGGAGACCTGGATTTCGTCTGGTCTCAGGAATTCAGCTAGATAGGGATCAAACTATTTTGAACACCTACGAACTCAACAGGAGATCGAAGAGAAGTATAGCAACAACTCTCTGAACAGAAAAGCGACCACTTACTGGAAGGTAGGACATGCAGAGAAGTGAATCCGAGGTGATATTCAGGAGGATAGATGGCGGGGGAGGAGGCCTCCGTCGGCTGCTTCTGGCAAGTGATAGAGCCGCGGAGCACAAAATCGGAACTTGTAGAAGTTGGCTCCGCTGAGGGACATGCTCCAGTGGCTAAGTGGGGGGGTGGAACCCTCGTGGGACAGTGTGGTCTCAGGACCCTCGGGGTCACAGAAAGACCGGGGGTGCCTGAGTGTGGCAGAGCTCCCAGGTATTGGAGCAGGGAAGCCAACTGCAGAGATGGAGCCGAGGCACGGGCTCTCAGCTCGGGGTTGCCATAAACCATAATCCATGGCACAGTCGGGCCACTGCTCCTCCACCAGGGACCCAACAAGCAGCAGATTCAGGAAGACTCCCCTTCCTCCCCAGGAAAGAGCAGCGTGGGAGCACACCGCAGGGACCTGCTGGGTTTGGAGACTCCACACAGGGTCCTGTGACAGAGATAGAAACACTCGGTCACAGGCCAGTGAGCACGGAGTGCGGCCTGAGACCGGGGAGACGGGAGTGATTGACTGCTTTTCTCTGGGGGCGCACTGAGGAGTGGGACCCCAAGTTCTTGGCTCCTCCAGGCAGAGATTGGGAGGCCACTATTTTCACTCTCGTCCTCCAAAGCTGTATGGAAAGCTTGGAGAGCAAACCCGAGCAGATTGCTTAGCCCGACAGGCAAGGGCGGAGCAATTCTGCCTCCGACAAAGATATTTGGGAACCATGGCAACAGGTCCCTCCCCCAGAAGATCAGCATGAACAACCAGCCAAGACCAAGTTTACCAACCAAGGAGAACGGGAGTACTCCAGCGCTAGGGGAATACTGCACATAGAATTCATGGCTTTTTTACCATGATTCATTTGTTTTTCAAAGTTAATTTTTTTAACTGTTTTTTTTTTAATTTTTCTTTTTCCCTTTTTCAAGCAACATCTCTTATCAATCCCTTTTTGAAAAAAAATTAATTTTTCATTTTTAGAGTCATATTCTATCCCTTCATAGTAGATACCTTTATTTTTGGCATATGTATATATAAGTTGTTCTTTCTTTAAAATTTGGAGATACAGTTTCTTCTAACATTAAAATATACCCTAAATCACTAGTGTATGGCTTTGTTCTAGTCTCCTGCCTGATCACATTCTCTCCCTTTTTTTTTTCTTTTTGTTTTTTTAATTCTTCTTTTTTTCTTTTTTCAAACAACTTCTTATCAATTCCTCTTATAAAATCTTTTATAATTTTCATCTTTACAGTCATCTTCCATCCCTTCATTGTATCAACCCTTATTTTGTACATATATAAGTCTTTCTTCCTTTAAAATTTTAGGAGGCCCTTTCTTCTAACAGACCAAAATACACCCAAAATCTAGTGTGTGGCACTGATCTATGCACTAGCCTGATCATATTTGATCATTTTTTTTTGTTTTTTTCTGTTTTTGTTTGTTTTTATCTTTTTTTTTCTCTCTTTCCCTTTCTTTTCCCCTGGTTTCAGGTCTTTTCTGATTTGTTTAGAGTATATTTGCTGGGGACGTTGTTAACCTGTTAGCATTTTGTTCTCTCATTCATCTATTCTCCTCTGGACAAAATGACAAGATGAAAAAAATCACCTCAGCAAAAAGAACAACAGGTAGTACCATCTGCCAGGCACCTGCTCAATACGGGCATTAGTATCATGTCAGACCTAGAGTTCAGAATCATGACTTTAAAGATACTAGCTGGGCTTGAAAAAAGCATGGAAGTTATTAGAGAAACCCTTTCTGGAGAAATAAAAGAACTAAAATCTAACCAAGTCGAAATCAAAAAGGCTATTAATGAGGTGCAATAAAAAATGGGGGGCACTAACGGCTAGGATAAATGAGGCAGAAGAGAGAATCAGCGATATAGAAGACCAAATGATGGAAAATAAAGAAGCTGAGAAAAAGAGAGATAAACAACTACTGGATCATGAGGGCAGAATTCGAGAGATAAGCGATACGATAAGATGAAACAACATTAGAATAATTGGGATCCCAGAAGAAGAAGAAAGAGAGAGAGGGGCAGAAGGTATATTGGAGCAAATTATAGCAGAGAACTTCCCTAATGTGGGGAAGGAAACAGGCATCAAAATCCAGGAGGCACAGAGAACCCCCCACAAAATCAATAAAAATAGGTCAACACCCCGACATCTAATAGTAAAACTTACAAGTCTCAGACACAAAGAGAAAATCTTGAAAGCAGCTTGGCAGAAGAGATATGTAACCTATAAAGATAGAAACATTAGATTGTCATCAGACCTATCCACAGAGACCTGGCAGACCAGAAAGGACTGGCATGATATCTTCAGAGCACTAAACAAGAAAAATATGCAGCCAAGAATACTATATCCAGCTAGGCTCTCATTGAAAATTGAAGGAGAGATAAAATCTTCCACGACAAACAAAAACTAAAGGAATTTACAAACACGAAACCAGCCCTCCAAGAAATATTGAAAGAGGTCCTCTAAGCAAAGAGAGAGCCTAAAAGCAGCATAGACCAGAAAGGAACACAGACAATATACAGTAACTCTCACCTTATAGGCAATACAATGGCACTAAATTCATATCTTTCAATAGTTACCCTGAATGTAAATGGGCTAAATGCCCCAATCAAAACACACAGGTTATCAGAATGGATTAATAAGCAAGACCCATCAATATGCTGTCTGCAAGAGACTCATTTTAGACCCAATGACACCCCCACATTGAACGTGAAGGGGTGGAAAACCATTTACCATGCTAATGGACATGAAAAGAAAGCTGGGGTGGCAATCCTTATATCAGACAAATTAGATTTTAAAACAAAGACTGTAATAAGAGATGAGGAAGGACACTATATCCTACTTAAAGGGTCTATCCAACAAGAAGATCTAACATTTGTAAATATCTATGCCCCTAAATGGGAGCAGCCAATTATAAAGGCATTAATAACAAAAGCAAAGAAACACATTGACAACAATACAATAAGAGTGGGGAACTTTAACACGCCCCTGACTGAAATGGACAGATCATCTAAGCAAAAGATCAACAAGGAAATAAAGACTTTATTTTTTTTAAAGATTTTATTTATTTATTTGAGAGAAAGAATGAGAGAGAACACATGAGAGGGGGGAGGGTCAGAGGGAGAAGCAGACTCCCTGCTGAGCAGGGAGCCCAGTGTGGGACCCGATCCCAGGACTCTAGGATCATAACCTGAGCCGAAGGCAGTCGCTCAACCAACTGAGCCACCCAGGTGTCCGGAAATAAAGACTTTAAATGACACACTGGACCAAATGGACTTCACAGACATATTCAGAACATTCTATCCTAAAGCAATGGAATACACATTCTTCTCTAGTGCCCATGGAACATTCTCCAGAATAGATCACATCCTAGGTCACAAATCAGGTCTCAACCGGTACCAAAAGATTGGGATTATTCCCTGCGCATTTTCAGACCACAGTGCTTTGAAACTAGAACTCAATCACAAAAGGAAAGTCAGAAAGGACTCAAATACATGGAGGCTAAAGAGCATCCTATTAAAGAATGAATGGGTCAACCAGGAAATTAAAGAAGAATTTTAAAAATTCATGGAAACCAATGAAAATGAAAACACAACTGTTCAAAATCTTTGGGATAAAGCAAAGGCAGTCCTGAGAGGGAAGTATAGAGCAATACAAGCCTTTCTCAAGAAACAAGAAAGCTATCAAATACAAGCCTAACCCTACACCTAAAGGAGCTAGAGAAAAAAACAGCAAATAAGGCCTAAACCTAGCAGGAGAAGAGAAATAATAAAGATCAGAGCAGAAATCAATGAAATAGAAACCAAAAGAACAGTAGAACAGATCAAAGAAACTAGGAGCTGGTTCTTTGAAAGAATTAACAAGATTAATAAGCCCCTGGCCAGACTTATCCAAAAGAAAAGAGAAATGACTCAAATCAACAAAATCATGAATGAAAGAGGAGAGATCACAACCAACACCAAAGAAATACATACAATTATAAGAACATATTATGAGCAACTCTATGCTAGCAAATTAGATAACCTAGAAGAAATGGGTGCATTCCTAGAGATGTATCAATCACCAAAATTGAACCAGGAAGAAATAGAAAACCTAAACAGACCTATAACCACTAAGGAAATTGAAACAGTCATCAAATCTCCCAACAAACAAAAGCCCAGGGCCAGATGGCTACCCAGGGGAATTCTACCAAACATTTAAAGATGAATTAATACCTATTCTCCTGAAACTGTTCCGAAAAATAGAAATGGAAGGAAAACTTCCAAACTCATTTTATGAGGCCACCATTACCTTGATCCCAAAACCAGACAAAGACCCCATCAAAAAGGAGAATTACAGGCCAATATCCTTGATGAACATGGATGCAAAAATTCTCACCAAAATACTAGCCAATAGGATCCAACAGTACATTAAAAGGATTATTCACCATGACCAAGTGGGATTTATCCCTGGGCTGCAAGGTTAGTTCGACATCCGCAAATCAATCAATGTGATACATGATACAATACATTAACAAAAGAAAGAACAAGAATCATATGATCCTCTCAATAGATGCAGAAAAATCTTTTGACAAAATACAGCATCCTTTCTTGATCAAAACTCTTCAGAGTATAGGGATAGAGGGTACATACCTCAATATCATAAAAGCCATCTATGAAAAACCTACAGCGAATATCATTCCCAATGGGGAAAAGCTGAGAGCTTTCCCCCTAAGGTCAGAAACGCGGCAGGGATGTCCACTATCACCACTGCTATTTAACATAATATTAGAAGTCCTAGCCACAGCAATCAGACAACAAAAAGAAATCAAAGGCATCGGCAAAAAGGAAGTCAAACTCTCACTCTTTGCAGATGATATGATACATTATGTGGAAAACCCAAAAGACTCCACCCCAAAACTGCTAGAACTCATACAGGAATTCAGTAAAGTGGCAGGATATAAAATCAATGCACAGAAATCAGTGGCATTCCTATACACCAACAACAAGACAGAAGAGAGACAAATTAAGGAGTCGATCCCATTTACAATTGCACCCAAAACCATAAGATACCTAGGAATAAATGTGACCAAAGAGGCAAAGGATCTGTACTCAGAAAACTATAAAATACTCATGAAAGAAATTGAGGAAGACACAAAGAAATGGAAAATCGTTCCATGCTTATGGATTGGAAGAACAAACATTGTGAAGATGTCAATGCTACCTAGAGCAATCTACACATTCAATGCAATCCCCTTCATAATACCATCCACTTTTTTCAAAGAAATGGAAGAAATAATCCTAAAATTTGTATGGAACCAGAAGAGACCCCGAATAGCCAGAGGAATCTTGAAAAAGAAAAGCAAAGCTGGTGGCATCACAATTCCGGACTTCTAGCTCTATTACAAAGCTGTCATCGTCAAGACAGTATGGTACTGACTGGCACAAAAACAGACACATCGATCAATGGAACAGAATAGAATGCCCAGAAATGGACCCTCAACTCTATGGTCAACTAATCTTTGACAAAGCAGGAAAGAATGTCCAATGGAAAAAAGACAGTCTCTTCAACAAATGGTTTGGGAAAATTGGACAGCCACATGCAGACGAATGAAACTGGACCATTTCCTTACACCACACAGAAAAATAGACTCCAAATGGTTGAAAGACCTAAACGTGAGACAGGAGTCCATCAAAATTCTAGAGGAGAACACAGGCAGCAACCTCTTTGACCTCAGCCACAGCAACTTCTTCCTAGAAACATCGCCAAAGGCAAGGGAAGCAAGGGCAAAAATGAACTATTGGGATTTCATCAAGATAAAAAGTTTTGCACAGCAAAAGAAACAGTCCACAAAACCAAAAGACAACCAAAAGCATGGGAGAAAATATTCTCCAATGACATATCAGATAAAGGGCTAGTATCCAAAATCTATAAAGAACTTATCAAACTCAACACCCAAAGAACAAATAATCCAATCAAGAAATGGGCAGAAGACATGAACAGACATTTTTCCAAAGAAGACATCCAGATGGCCAACGGACACATGAAAAAGTGCTCAACATCACTCAGCCTTAGGGAAATCCAAATCAAAACCTCAACGAGATACACCTCACACCAGTCGGAATGGCTAAAATTAACAAGTCAGGAAACAACAGATGTTGGCGGGGATGTCGAGAAAGGGGAACCCTCCTACACTGTTGGTCGGAATGCAAGTTGATGAAACCACTCTGGAAAAGTGGTGCAAGCTGGTGCAACCCCTCTGGGAAACAGTATGGAGTTTCCTCAAACAGTTGAAAATAGAGCTACCATACGATCCAGCAATTGCACTATTTACCACAAAGATACAAATGTAAGGATCCGAAGGGGTATGTGCACCCCAATGTTTAGAGCAGCAATGTCCACAATAGCCAAACTGTGGAAAGAGCCAAGATGTCCATCAACAGATGAATGGATAAAGAAGTGGTGTATATATACAATGGAATATTAAGCAGCCATTAAAAGGAATGAGATCTTGCCATTTGCAATGACGTGGATGGAACTGGAGGGTGTTATGCTGAGTGAAATAAGTCAATCAGAGAAAGACATGTATCATATGATCTCACTGATATGAGGAATTCTTAATCTCAGGAAACAAACAGGGTTGCTGGAGTGGTGGCGGGGTGGGAGGGATGGGGTGGCTGGACGATAGACATTGGGGAGGGTATGTGCTATGGTGAGTGCTGTGGATTTTGAAAGACTGTTCAATCACAGATCTGTACCCCTGAAACAAATAATGCAATATATGTTAAAAAAAAAAAAAAAGAAGAAGAAAAAGAAGATAGCAGGAGGGGAAGAATGAAGGGGGGGAAATCGGAGGGGGACACCAACCATGAGAGACGATGGACGCTGAAAAACAAACTGAGGGTTCTAGAGGGGAGCGGGTGGGGAGATAGGTTAGCCTGGTGATGGGTATTAAAGAGGGCACGTTCTGCGTGGAGCACTAGGTGTTATGCACAAACAATGAATCATGGAACACTACATCCAAAACTAATGATGTAATGTATGGTGATTAATATAACAATAAAAAATTTTAAAAAAAGAATATGGTTCAATCTGTTTGAACAAACACATGCAACTATGTAACCCACACTCTTATACAGTTATAGAATATGTTCATTACTGAGAAAGTTCCCTTGCGCCCATGTGTGTTAAATTCTGATGTCTTTGAATACAGATTATTTTTGCCATTTTTAAAACTTCATATAAATAGAATAATTTAGTATTATATAGTATTTTCTTAATCTAGTGTCTTCTTTCACTTGAAATATATTTGGGATTCAACCATGTTTTTTCAGATATCACTAATATATTCTTTTTAATGGTTAGTTGTATTCCATTGGATGAGTATTTTGCAATTTGTTCATCCATTGATGGAATTTGTGTTCATCTATTGATAAACATCTAGTTTATTGCCAGTTTTTTCTGCTGTGGATATTCTTTTTGTGGATATACATTTTCATTTCTCATGAATAAATACTTAAGTGTTGTATTTGCTGGGTCATATGTATAACTTTTTAAGGAACTGCTAAATCACTTGCCAAAGTTGTTGAAACGTCTTGTACTCCAATAAGCAATGCATGAGAATTCCTATTGGTCTATCTCCTCATCAATAGTTAATGTCAATTCTTTTTATTTTAGCCATCTGGTAGAAACATATAGGTAATTCATTACAATTATAACTTTAATTTCCCTGATGACTAAAGATGTTGAACAATTTTTCATGTACTTATTACTAATATATATAGCTTGTTTAGTGAGGTGTCTGTTTAAAACTTCTGTCCAATTTTTAAAAAATGTTTATGTATCTTTTATTATAGGGCTTCACTGTAGGGGTTTATTGTATTAGTTCCTTATATCTTTTGGGTACAAATCTTTTGCCAGGTATATTTATTGCAGATACTTTCTCCTAGTGTGTGGCTTGGCTATACATATTATAAATTGTATATTTCTTACATATAAGTTTTAATCCTTACTATGACTAAGTTTTCAAGCCCAAAGTCAGGAATCTCATTATCTAAAATCATGTACAAATGCAGATAAGGCTTTACAGGTGAGTTTCCTTGAATACAGTTGCTCTAATCAGAAGATCTGTAATCTATAGGGACTTATCTGCCTCTCACACACCCAACATACAAGTATAAGATAGGAATGGAGTAAGTACTATAAATGTTCTTTTTAAAGAGGAAGAAAACAAGAGGCACATAGGAATCTTTGGTCCCTAGCAATTCTGAAATACCTACAGGAACACATTTCCAATTTCTTGATTAGAGCTCAGTTCTACTAACTTGAAATAACTCACTATTACTCTTGGTCTAAACTCTGGGTTCTTGGTCCCTCTTTCTGCATTATCTGGCTGGTGTTTGAGCTGAATGATTTCTCCAACCTAATTGCTACTTTTCATAGTTCAGGATTACAAGACCTCTCTTTATTTCATGCTATTTCATACTACTCCCCCCCAAATCTGGTGATGGTTCTGCTAATACTGTTATCTTTAAAACCAGTAGCATTCCTACAAATTTTTTTGTATTTGGCTGCTTTATATACAAATCCTAGCTATCAAGCTCAAGCTCAACATAAGAACTTCATGATATTGCAATTCTTTTTTAAAATTTTTTATTGTTATGTTAATCACCATACATTACATCATTAGTTTTTGAAGATATTGCAATTCTTGTAAGGCAGTTGTGGGACAATGTCTTTAAGATTATTCAAAACCTTAATGTGTAAAGGAGAAGATATTTGAAACACACCCATAAGAACTGAGATACTACCTCTATTCTTTTTGAAAACTTAACAAAAATTTTTATAATTGTGCCCTTGACTTTGTCTTTAGACAATGTTTTCCTAACATAATGCTGGGTTGATTATTGCTCTGACATCTTCTCTTAATTTGAGAATCTTAGAGATGCTGGAAATAAAGTCCTAACTCTTTTAACATTTCTTTGTCTACATTATTCCTTTCCTCTCACATTTTGCTATAGGTAGTAGGAAAAACCCGGGTGGCACCTTCACCACTCTGCCCTGAATTCACCATCACTGACAACCTCCTCTTTTCACTGACAATCTCTTCAAAATATTTAAAACTTTCATCTGCTGCTTAATCCTGAAACCACTACCAAACTTTTAGATTTTCATTATAACACTACCCCAGTTGCAAGTACCAAAGTCTTTAATAGTAATCTAATGCTGCATAAAAGAATCCCAGTCATAATAATTTAGATCAATATTATCATTTATCTCTTACAATGCCTGTAGGTCAGAAATTCAGGAACAGCTCAGCTTAGTGGTTCTTACTCAAGATCTCTCATGAAGTTGCAGTTAGATAGTTACTGGATTGGGATCATCTCAACAGCTACTATACTCCCATGTCAGTTGCCTGAGATAGGGAAACCTAAACCTAGATCCATGTTGTAAAAGCTGTCTCTATTAATTGTATGTTATCTCTCAAGCATAGAACCGTTAAGATAGCTGGAGTTCTTATATACTCCCTTAAGCCTCCCTTAAGCCTTCCATATGTATTTCCTAAAAGAGAGGGCCAGGCAGTAATCATATTGTCATCTAGATCTAGAATCAAGTCATCTAGCACCACTTGCATCATATTCTATTCATCAAGGTCCATTGGAGCAGGAACAAGGTCCAGTTGGTGAGTCTATAGGCCTCTTAGTTCAATGGAGAAGTGTCAATACTGAACCATAAGAAGAACATATGGGATAAGATACATATTGGATGGGTCTTTTTCAGAAAATACAACCTATTACATGTACTGAATTATTTTGATTGAATGTTAAACTAACTGCATTCTTGGAATAAGTCATACTTATTTATGATAAATTTCTTTTTCATATAGTACTTGATTTGATTTGCTAGTAGTTTGTAAATTTTTTTATGACTTGAGAAATATAGATCTGTAATGCTACTTTTATGCAATATCATTGTTAAATTTTGGAATTAGGACTATACAAGTTTCATAAATTATTTGGGATGTGTCTAGTATTATATTTTTTCTTAAATGTTTGAGACAGCACAACGAAGAAGACATCTGGGCCCAGAATTACTTTTGTCAGAGGTTTTTATTTTTTTATTATTTATTTATTTATTTTATTATGTTATGTTAATCACCATACATTACATCATTAGTTTTTGATGTAGTGTTCCATGATTCATTGTTTGTGTAGAATACCCAGTACTCGGAGGTTTTTAATTAACAATTGGCTTTATTTAATACATATTGATTTATTCCAATTTTTTATTTCCTTCTTATGTCATTCTGGTAATTTGTATCTTTAAGAGATTGATCCTAAAGTAGTTATATTTATTGACGAAATTTATTTTTTATAGTAGTGTTGTTATTCTCTTAATTTCAGCAGATTTTATAGTAATATCCCCTTTTCAAGACTGAAATTGGTGATTATTTTTTTTGATCAATCTAGGTTATGATTTTATTGATTTATTGAGAGAATTAATTTTCTCTACGGTTGGATCATTTTCTATTTCACTGATTTCCATTCTTCATTGTTTCATTCCATTTAATTGCTTTAGTGTACATTTTTCTTTTCTTTTGTATATTAAGATTGAAGCTTAGATCATGACTTGAGACCTTTCTTCTTGTCTAAAATAGGCATTTAGAGCTACACATTAAAAAAAATAAAGCTACATGTGTCATTCATCCCCCATATTTTGATGTGTTGTGTTTTCACTCTTATTTTGTTTAAAAAATATAATTTCCCCTATGATCTTTTCTTTGGCTCCTAGATTTTTTAAAAATGTGATTTTTAATTTTTACATATTTGAAGTATTCTACAATTATTTCTGTTTTTGATTTCTACTTTAATTCCACTGTTATTAGAAAATGAACTCTGTATTATTTCAATACTCTTAAATTAATAAGACTTATTAATTTGTTCCAAACTTATTGTATGTTCCAAATATGGCCCATTTATTGAACATTTCATGTGTACTTGAAAACAATGTGTATTCTACTGCTCCTTTGAAGTGTTGTATAAGTGTCAGGTCAAGTTTATTGAGAATGATGATCAGATCTTCTATATCCTCACTATTTTTTCTTTTACTTTCAGTTTTTTTTCTATTAATAATTGAGACAGAAAAATTAATATCTCCAACTATAATTACAGATTTGTCTATTTGTCCTTTAATTCTCTGTTTTTGCTTCACGTATCTTGATTTTCTTTTATAAGGTGCACATATATTGTCTCCTTAAAGAATTGACCCCTTATCATTATAAAGTGTCCTTTATCTTGGGTGATATTCCATGCTTTGAAACATACATTTTCTGGCCACCTTAGCTTTCTTATGATTAATATTTATATGGTATCTTTATCCATCATTGTACTTTTAACCTACATATTTAAAATGAAGCTCTTGTTAAAAGCATATAGATAGTGAAGTCTTTTTTGTTTTGTTTTTGTTTTTCCCAATGTGACAATATATACCTTAAATTGAATGGTTTCATCCATTTACATTTACAAACTTATTGATAAAGTTCATCTTACTTCTACTATCTTGTCCTTTACCCCCCATTTGTGCCATCTATCTTTGTTTCTCTTTTTCTTCCTTCATTGATTCTTTTAGATTAAGTGTTCTTTGTGTTAAGGTTTCAATTTATCTTGACTATTGTCTCATTAACTGTAACTCATAACCCCCCCTTTTTTTTAGCTTTAGCAGTTACTTATGGTTTGCAATATATAATCGACTTATCAAGGTCTACATTCAAATGAATATTACATACCACTTCACATATAAGGTAATAAATGTGTAACAACATACTTTTACTACTCTCGCCCTGTTTGCTATTGTAGGTATATTATTTACTTCTATATCTGTTATAAACCCCATCATATATCACTATTATTTTGTTTTAAACATTTAATTTTTAAAAATAAATTTTAAAAAGAAAATGTCTTTTATGTTTGCCCACATATTTCCCACTTCCTTTACTTTCATTTTTATGTATAATCCAAATTTCCATCTGGCATTTTTCTACTTCAGCCTGAAGAACCTCATTTGAAATTCCTTCCAGTGCAGGTCTGTGGTGATGAATTCCTCTGGTTTTTGTTTATTTCTAAATGTCTTTATTTCAGTGTCATTTTTGAAGAATGTTCACTGGTTGTAGAATTTTAGTTTGACATGTTATTATATTTTTCAGTATTTTAAAGATATATGTTTTCTGGCTTGCATTGTTTCTGATGAGAAATAGAGTTCTTTTACTTGTTTTCTTCCTCTATTATTATGTATTTATAATTTTTGCTGCTTTTTAAGTTTGTCTTTTTATCATTGTTTTCCAGCAATATGACTATGTAGTTCTATAAGTGGCTTCTGTGTGTGTGTGTGTGTATGTGCACGCTTGATCTGTTAGTGAGCTTCTTGGAGCTGTGAGTTCATATATTTTGGAGCTATTATTTTTTTCAACTATGATTGCTGCTCCAATTAATTTCTCCTTTCCTCCTTGGACTTTAATTGCATATATGTGAAAATACTTGCTGTTTTCCTACATGTCACTGAGACTGTGCTCATTTAATTTCAGAGCATTTTATTCTATGTGTTTCACTTTGGCTATTTCCTACTGTCATATCTTTAGATTTTTCTGATTTTTTTTCCTACAATATCCAATTTACTACACAGTATGTCAGATGATAATTTTTAATTTCATATGTATATATTTTAAATTCTAGAATTTCTATTAAATATTTTGTACAATTTCTATTTCTGTACTATGCTTTCAGCATCTGTTTCCTCATTATGCCCATAGTTTCCTTCATCTTTCTTTGCTAATTACAACATCTCTGCCATCTCTGAGTCTGTTTTAATGACTTTGGGAATAAAATTTCCATGATATGGGTCACATTTTGTTTCTTCTTTGCATGTCTAGTAATGAAAAATGAAATTTGGGTGGATATTATGAACGTTGCTTTGTTAAAAGTCAGTATATTTATTTTTAGTATGAGTATTGGTTTTGTTATGGCAGACAGTTAATTTATTAACAGTTCTGTTTCATTTTCCAATGAATTTTAAAGCTTTGTTAGGGTGCATGTAAAGTAACTCTGATAGGTCTAAAATAGTCTCATTTCTAAATTGAAGCTCTGATTGAGATAAATTGATATAAATACCTGAGTATTTCAGTGAGGTATCTGTGTGCTGCTTACTATTTCTCCATGAACTTGCAGAGATGCTTATGTCGATTTCCATGGTTTCCTTTCAGAAGAGTTTCCTCCTGGGCTTTCCCCTTTCTTGCAAATTCCAGCCTCCTCAAGAGCCCTGTACTCTGATTTGTGCCATTTCAATGAGGTTCCTCTTCTCTGCTTGGACACCACCACATTTCTGTATCTTTTCTAGAAAATACCTCTAGAAAAAAGTTGGATCTACACTGCTTGTGTTTCATTTTTATAGTTGTGTATGGTGGCAAGATTATTCTGATATGAATTATTCTAACGTGGTGAGAAGTAGAAGTTGCTCTTGATCAGATTTTACTTTGCACTGTAGTTATTCGTGTATATTCAGCCCTTTTGTGAGACTGGAAGCACCCTGAGGGCAGTGTCTATGTATATTATTCATCTTTGTTTTTCCTCCAGAGCAGTGAACACAGCCTATATGCTATTTATTATGTTGGTTATTTAATTTTATTAAACATTTAATCAGTAAATATTTTGCATGAATAATTGAAATAACTAAAATAAAATGGCACAGCCATTTTAAAGATAATTTCAAAGACCTTAAAATTCATCACACATACTAATTTTCTTTCATTCATTAGTCTTTTTATATTTTGCAATAATCATAGGAATACCTGAGTTTCTAATCTGCCCTTCTTCCTCTCCTAATTCAAACCTTTTATTATAATCAGAAAACAAGTGAAAAACTAAGAAACATGGAGAAAACAATCACTTACAGTCATTTGGTAGTATGGGCATTTATTAGGAGCCAGTTGGAACATTCCCTTTAATCTTTTGAGTTGCTTTGTAGTCTGTTATTCTCTACAGCTGTTAAGGTTCAACGTGAATAATTTTTTCACAGTCACACAGGCAAAGTCAACACTATTGATGATTATGATAGTTCAGTGGTCATGAAAACCCTGATGAAGAAAGGTCAGCACAGAACACTCATGTTCCATGGAATAAATGCCTAATTAAAAACCTGCTGCACATGAACATAGAGATTATTCTTTAAGCTAGAAAATAAAATTTGCTTTCTCTTTTTTAAGAAGATTATTGATCTTATCAATAGATAAGAAACAAGAAGAAAACACTGCAGCTTCTTATCACATAATTTCTAGAAAATGATTGAGCTACCAGTAAGCAATTGTCCTTGTGATTTTTCAAACAGTTTCACTCAATTGAATTATTTAGATATTTCTTCTCCTGTCCTGTGATTCTCTCCTTCATCTACTTGAACACTTGCTAATTGATTATACTCATATTTATGTAACTCCTAAGGCCTCTTTTCTCTTCTATTCATAAGAATATCCCAAAACCTTACAGACCATTCCTACTCCACAGATCCCTAAACTTACCTTGACCCACCTTTTTGCTTTTTTAGTCAACTCTTGTCAACTTTCTTGTAAATTCCACAAAGGAATTGTCTTTTATACCTGAACTATTTCCTGAATTCCAAAGTCACATTTTCTACTACCTACTAAACTGTATCATTTGGTTTCTAAGGGCAAAATTTTCTTATGTGTGCCGAGTCACAAACCAAATGAAAACAACAATATATTGCTTTCTCCTTTGCCCTTCTTTCCCATTCTATAAACTAATCCAGGTTAGCTCTGAGGGTTGGAGCTCCAGAATCATTCTGATCCCCTTTCTTTCTCTCTGCTCTCATATTCTAGTCACTTTTCAATTCCTTAAAGATTCTCTGACAAATGTCCTGGGTATTGATCCTCTCCACTGACTTTCATTTCTTTCCTGATTTTGAATAGATTCTATGATTCTATTGCATTTCGTGGGTTCTGGTGTCTCTTCCTGTTATTAAACCTACATGTGGCTTCCACTTTGTCAGACTGATATTTTCTCACTTGAATACCAATGATGTTATCTTCTGTTTAAAAATGAAAAAAACTTCAGGTGTTGTCCATAGCTGAGTAGAAGTCCAAGTCCAACAATTAATGATTTCCAAGAGTCTCCCTTAAAAGAGCCTTTTTCCTTATCCCCCATTGTTTTTTTATGTATTTCTTGCATTATAACTAAAGTGGACCATAATCATGTGCCTAAATATTTTTTTCCAACTTTCGTATCCTGTGCCATAGTTAATGCTGTTTTATCTATGAGACATGTCTTACCTTTCCTACTTTCTTCATGTCAGCCTGCTGAAGTTTTACCCAGCCTTTAAAAATGTCTCATTTTTCTTAAGTCTGTAGTGACAATACAGCTGGATAGACTTTCACCCTTTTTAAAATTCATTATTCCATTACTGGTACTTCTGTGACACTTGTTCACTTGAACACATATTTACTGATGCTTACTTCCTCTCAGTGTCTGAGCTTTTATTATTTGTGTATTTGTATTGGTTTTTCTCAGTTCTTTGAAGGTTTTTGTGCTAGGTTTTACTCATCTTTTGGTGTCTAAATTATAGTCTTTCTTATAGCGGATGTTGCATTATAGTTATTGCAAGTGTTGACTCTCAAGGATGGTTTCTTATCTTGACATGCCTCATGATAGCAAGGTGCTTATATTGACCAGGATGCCCTACAATCATTTTCACTGCAATTACTCAAGTTGTCTCCATAAAGCGGTTCACTCAAGGTTTATACCATATTTAGAGTCCTAAGATCTGCATCAATCTGCATCATGCATTCTGCCATTTGTTTTTTACCTTTAAAGTCCTGCTGTCTGCAAAAGAACAGAGACATCCTAATGGGTTAATATGTTACTTCTCCTGAAGTAAAAACTATTGGTATTTAACAGGAACTTTGAATAGATAAGAAGTGACTTACCTCTAGAGAATTTTGGACTGAGTGGCAGGATGATAGGGGTGATATTTTTGTGTTCATACAATTTTTAGTACCCCACAAATCACACTCAATAAGTGGCTGACAGGTTTATCTATGTCTGAGAAAGGACATGGATTATTCTTTAAAACATGCATCCATGCACTCACTCACAAATGTACCATAGCCCCCCCCAATCATTTGAATGTGAGATTCCTAAGAACTATAAGAAATAGGACCTATAGGATTTACCTGCCTCAGGTTCCACAGGGAGCTGATAAGGGTTAAGCAATTGTATGAGTTTGAATTCATACAAGATATTTTTTTATACCAAATCAAATCTTCAATTTTGTCTTGGTATGAATGGAAACATCAATGACAATTACAGAGAGGAATCTGAAATGTAATCAATCAATTCCAATCAGTCAATTAGAATATTAATATTTTTAGATTCCACCATCTGTGTTTTAATTGTAAATTTATCTCTGTTTCTATAGTATATCCCTGATTTCATAATAAAAAGGAATATTTTTATAGTTTCATAATAAAAAGGAACATTTTTATAATAATAGGGGTTTTAGCCCTGATTTGGGGGAAACATTCACTCTCAAAATTGTGCTATGGAAAACTAAGCTCTTTATTACCTTAAGACTGGTAGAATCCACATCCACCCCCAATAAAAAAAATGAAGACATGTTCTAATAAAAATGTTTGGATTAGCACTTTTTTTTTTTTGATAGAGGAGATGGAGTGGTGCTGATGTGGTGGTGTCTCATCCATTTTTCCAGATACACATTTCACATAAAAACAAAAAATAACACTTTGTATATTTCTTTCTCTCTCTCTTTCTCCCTCTCTCTGTACACACACATACACACACAAACACATACACACTTACTTATGGTGGCTAACATATTATGTAAGATAATGTTGGTGATAGTAGTCACTTGTTAATTAAAAAAATAGGCACTTTTAGACCTATTGAAGACCATTTTATATGAAAATAACCTTGTAAGAAATTGATACGGTAGGCAGGTAGTGACAATTGTAACTTTTTAACAGGTCACATAGACCTGATAAGGTCACTTTGTTGCCATAGTCCTCAATCTTGGATCAATTATATTGAAATTAAAAATGTGCAGTTAGTGCATATAAAAATTTATATTCACTTAGGTAAATTATTAAAAAGGTCTGTTTTAAAAATATTTCAGAAGAAATATTTCAGAAAGTTACTGCAGTTTAAAAATAGAAATAATGTTTCAATGAGAACCAAGTAAATATGCCCCATGGACTAGAATTAAACTAACATATTTAATATAATGATATAAATAAATGCCAATATTAAGAAGAATACACACACACATATGATGTGAGTGTATATATTTTTCATTTTAGTATGACTTTGGAAATAGGAAAATGGTTCAGCAAAGTTATCAGATACAGTTTTAATATAAAGACAGTTTTGATTTTTATTGAAAATAAAACCAAATAAAACAAACATAAAACTACAAAAGAAGACACACATATCCACACTTGAGAGAAAGAATTTTTCCATGACTATCCAGATTTTAATAGCTTTGTATACCTTATGAAAAAATATATTATTCACTACCTCTCCCTCCAAAGAAGAAAATGCATAAACTGAAATGTGGGTAAAATATGAAAAAGAAGGTAAAACAAAATCAAACAGATTAATTTATTTACTCATTCCCCTATTCAACAGACAATTTTGAGTATTCACCATGTCCTTCGTACTTCATATTATTAATGTAGTATCTAATTAATAATAAAGGCTTCTTGATTGTTATTAGTTTTTTATTGAAGGGATGGTTTTCTTTATGCAATTCTATGTTTATGATTATAAATACCATGAAGAAAGGAGGTCTATTTTATATACCTCAAAAAGCTGCTGTTCTAGGGAATATATAAATATAAGGCATGACTTTTTTTGCAAGAAGTGTAAAATCTATTTGGAAAGATAAGATCAGCACAAATTTAAAAGAAAGAAAGGAGAAAAATAGAAAGAAATAAGAAACAAAAAAGAAAGGAAGGGAAGGAGGGAGGATAGGAAGAAAGGAAGGAAAGAAGTGAGGGAGGGAGGAAGGAAGGACAGAAAATCCCAGGAAATGAAATTTATGGATTGAGATATATAGCATATATTCTACACTGTGTTAGTGCAGCCTGAAGTCATGAGAGGGGGGATTTAAAAAAAAAAAAAGTTGGGATGTGAGGTGAGACTTGTAAATAGACTATCAAGAGGGTGTCATTCCAAAGTGGAAGAAAATATGTATAATTGACATAGAAAGGAAAACAAACACATAATTTGTGATATACCAAAAAATAGTCTTTTTAGGGAATGGAGGGATAGTTTGGAAAGAAAAAACAATGTGTTGGGCCTTGAATGACAGTCTAAAGAATTTGGACTTGTTCAAAAGGAGTGACAAATTAAATTTTTTAAAGAAGAATCCCACAAAAACATGCAGCTAAATTTAAGAAGGAAAATCTCGTTTGACATTTATCTTCTGGGTTTGTCAGAAAATTAGTGCTCAGTGGCATTGTAATAACATGTTAGTGAAAAATAAAATAGTTGGAAAATGTTGGGTTAGACAGGCAGATTTTTTTTTTACTGCAAAAATTCTGAACTTTAAATTTTCAAATACTTATTTTTAAGTCTTCAACTAGGAAAAACTGCATGTACCATTTTTTATACTTATTTGACCATGGGAAGCAGGAACACAGTTTGTGGAATGCTATTCTAGGTATTAACTGAAACATTAAGATTACAAGGATCTTATAAGTCATTTGGTGTTACCACCTATCTGCCGTATCAAGACCAGATTGTCCTGTGAACTCCATCAAGCATTTCAAAGATAAGACTTCATCCTGTCCAATGACAACTACTTGGTTATCTCCCAAGACAGCCCTTTCTGTCTTTACACAGCTCTAATATTAGCGAGTTCTTCTTTATGTTATCTTTCTCTAATAATCAATCATAATTCTAGGTCCTTTAATACTTTTTTTTTTAGAAAAACTCCTTGGTAGCATATTATTGAAATTCACACTATTTCATATAAATTTCAGCTATATACTTGCTAGAATTATTATCCTGAGCAATAAGTTTTGGCCAAATCAAGGAGTTATAGTCTACTGGCCCAACAATGTAGAGTGAACAGTAGGTTTATCTAGGTCTTTGCTGTAAATATGAATTTGGAACACCCACTTGCTATTTTATGAATTTAGACACAGCCAGAAAGTTTATTTCTAATGACTGCTGAATAATAGAGCAATTCCAATTCCCAGATTCAACTGGTCATTAAGAACACTCTGATTTAGCAATAATTTTATCCCTCAAATAAACTGTTACATGGCATCTAATCATAGTGTGGACAAAATAGGTCATGGCGTAACTCCTTGTTTGTGAGATGGATTGTGGGATGCCAGGTGTTGCTGTCTAGAACTCTCTGTCTTTGTATTTCACTTTTCTTGCCTTACAGGAGTTTTAAAGATAACATCCACTTTTCTTTTCTCAGAAATATACAGTTCTTAATCACTTTAGGCACTTACAATTTCATTTTCATTTAGGAATATTTCTTTGACATATACAGCATAGAAAAATTGTGATAGAACTAGGTATTATTAAAAAGAGAAAAACATATAGCTTCAGAAAAACAGACAACAATTAACTTCATAAAATAGGGTTTTTGATAACACTATTTTGAATTATTACATCATTTTTCATAAAAGATAACCATTTCTATTCAATACATGGATAAGTGTTTTGTCATGTGGTAATCATGATTTATAAAAAGATTTATTTTGTAACAAGGGATTATAAATATAATTCATTTTAAGAATACCAGAGTGAGGATAAAATGAAGGATAGCTGGCAATGTCTTATCTTGAAATATTCATCTAAGTACAAATATTTTAATAGCAATTTTTGTTCATAAGAAATTCAGGTTACATGATTTATATATTGTGTATATAACATATTATTATGTATAATAAGTATCATCAAATACATAAACAAAGAAAAAGATGTTTTACTTCTACAAGGATGAGGGAAATTATATAAACAGAATCCAAGCTATTTGTGTAAATGCATTTGACATAAGTAAATTCAGTGGGTAACATAATACTGTCTTTTAGCAGAGTGCCATGTGAGACTACACTATTGACAAACTTGTTTATTTGGATCTTAGCTATTTCCGTTTATTATCAAACACTACTGCTTTTCTGAAAAATGGAAACTTTTTACAGTCATCGTGAAAACAGAAATAAGCCAAATAATTATTGTAATGATGAAAATAGTTGGAAATGTACAATTTCATATTAAATCAAAGTCAGAGTATTTTTTGGCCTGGTTTCTAGTGCTTTCTGCAACCGTAAAATTTGGCTGCAAAAGGGCAATACAATACTGGTGAGAAAACACTGGGATTATTACCACTTTTTTTTTAAAGAAGAAAAGAAGAAGTCAAAGGAATATAACTGATGCATGTAGAGCAGTGAATGTTTATTCCCATAACAATTGAAGAATCACAGGATTAGAAATACAGCCTGTAGACAAGGAGCAGCCATTTGTGTGAATGTCCTCAGGCACTGAAAGGCCTCACCTGGCAATTGTCCCGAAGGCCCGGCAAGCAGCGCTGCCTCGGCTCTTGGCAGTGTTCACACTGGCTCACATTCAGAGTGTGGAGCCGATGCTTGCCTTGCTTAAGAAGGGACGGGACCAGGAGGCATTGCGGCACATGTCAAAACAAAATAAAGCAAATGCCCTGCTTTTCTTTTTGATGTAGCTCTCATCTTCATTATTAAAACCTAGAATTCATAATCTTAATGAGGGGTACAAGGGACTAGAGTTCTTGTAAGAAGTCTCCACTAGCAACTCTTTTCTTCTCCTTTTTCGAGCCTCTCTTTTGGCTGACATAGTAACAGATTATTTCCATGAGAGACTCTGAAAAGAACTTGACTTTAAAATATTAGGTTTGTTTTTCCTCTTGCTCTCCTTGGATTTCTTTCCTAAGAAAATAAAGAACAAAAAATATATTTGTGGTGCAAAGTCATTGTTTCCTTGAATCTAGAAACCTTAAAAATACAGAAGCTACAGACACGACAAGTCTGAAATTTTGGGGATAAACAACCAACTTAATTTTTTTTTCTTTTAAGGTGTATTTTCTCTTCATTAGAATTGATCATGCCATAATTTCCCCCTTAATTGATTTGTGAAAAAAAATGTACCCCTTTCAAGTTTAAAGCCTCCATTTCATGGGCAATAGTCTTTGTATATCTTATCTTCTGCCAATGATCAGTGTTTACAATGATGCCAGTTTATACAATTGATATTTAGGTTACATCAATAATGCGGCAGATCCAAAGATTTTATTTTGGGGAGCTTAATTATTTTAAATTTCATGCTTTTAATTGTGTTTTCAGAAAAAAACTTGAAATTTTTTTGTTTTTGTTTTTTTTTCTTCAGTAAATAAGGGCTTTTTAAGAGGAAGAATTAATTTTGTTTTCATAGAAGACTTAAATCCTATTTGGTTGCTTTTTTTGCAGAGTCAGATTAAAGGTTATCTCCCTCAAAACTTCAAACTGGTGATTTGGCTCTGTGTAATAAATAACTTTGTTCTGATGGTTTAACTATGTCGTGGTAAACCTAGAAGCAATTATGGCAATAGGTTTGTCATTTGCATAAACTGCATCTCAGAGGAAGTTAATGCATAATAGCATATTGCTAGAATCAGTGGAAAATTTGAGCTTTTATTTCCTATATACACAGTGAGCTGGTTGGGCTATTTAGTTGAAAGTACATCAGCAGTGTTCAAAATTGAAGTATGTGTATCTAATTATGTGCATAAACAATGAGCCAAAATTGCAACATCTGGTACTTTTGTGTAATCCTAAATACCTGACATTAGGTTTCTCTGTGGGGGTTACCATTTTGGACAGTGGTACAGTAATACTTGCAGGACTCAGCTGACAGGGGGCTGAGAGGGGATGTGGATCTTCCTGTTCTGTTTAGTCCTCAGGAACTCAGGAGACTGCTTTTCTGATTCATGTTCATTTTTCTCCTAAACTTTTGTACAATGAACGTCTGTATTTTTTTTTGTGTCCTTTCTTTAGAAACCCAGTTGTTATTGAGAGGATTGTGTGTAGTTCTTTCCTATTGTAATAATTCTTCCCTTTTTTAGAGTTAGTTTTGCCCCTTGTCAATTTTTCTTCCTACTTCCAAAGATCCCTTTGCAGGATCATGCTAGAAAGGAATTTTAGGGACTACTTTGGAAAAAAAAAGAAACTGACATTTGTTGAGCAGCTACTAGCAATTGTTTGGGTGATCTCCCTGTCCTAGAATATTCAGACTTGGGAAATCTGGCACTAGCAAGAAACAACCACAGTCTAAACCAGAGAGGTAGAAATCATTTACCCAAATTCTCATACTTTCTTTGCTAGGGTTGAGTTGGGGCAGGGAGAGAAATGAAAAAAGAAAGCCATCATCCATTGTTATAACAATAAAAACAACCTGTTCCTCTAATAGAACAAATGTTTTTGTAATTGCAGATTCATTTCTTTAGCTACCATATAAGCCAAATTCTATTTTTACTTTCAGTATACAATTAACAGTCTTTCCCCCATAAAAGTCCACATGTGACATATTTTTAAATATACACATAGAATCCTATCACAGTGCTGCCCCCTATTACTCCCACTTTTCCCGCCACACACACACACACACACACACACACACACACCCAAGTGTGTTTAGTATTAGAATTTTCTGCACCGTGGGCTAGAGACGCTTTTTGGAATGATCCAGATTCCAGTCTGTTTTCTGGTAACTGGACAAGGCTACTCCCAGACAGTGTGGGAAGTGAATAGAATGTCAGACAGTGTAAAAGCCATTTGCATCTGGGCTTTGTGGCCTCTACTCAGTGAGCCAGAGGGAACTGCATGGGAAGCAGGAAGAAATATAGAATTGCTTGCATGAAAAGTAAGTGAGAAACTATTGGACAAGACACAGCAGTAAGCAGCACAGGGACCCTGACACTATTTTGAAACAGATGCTTCTAGATTTCTGGTGTAGGGAGGCAGGGCAGAGCATTCAAATTTGAATCCTCCTATTTTCAAAACAATGAAAACAAGAATGTGGCTAAAATATCTTCTATCCACATGATGCCATAGAGACATAGCAACATCCTATATTTTCTAGTGTTCTTTTTTGTTTAATAAATTCCCTTCTACTGCAAATTATTCACAATTTTGTCCTCCTTTTTTTCTAAAGTGTTCATAATAGTTTTGTCTCTTTTAGACTTATTTAAGATCCAACTGGTCTGGTAGAATTCTTCCAACAATTAAAGCTGTCTTTGAACATAATTTCCTTTTTCTTCCTCTCTATTTAGCCTGTGTAGAACATTTTGACATTTAAACATATACAATCTTTTGCTAGAGACGTTTTTTCCTTATCTCTATCTCTTCCAAATCCTTCAGCATTTAAATTTTATTTCCTTTATTTCACTTTCATTTTTGTATATACTAGTGGTTTGTGAGCTGTGTTCATATTTACCTCTACAACTAGGTTCTATCATCCTTGGGGCATGGAACATCCTTAGGACCACAGTAAATCCCATCTCTGCATTTAAAGACTCCTCCAGTGCCTTGATGTAACATCATTCCAGGCACATGCTGCAGAACAGATGAGGTCTTGATTAATTAAATATTTTTCCGGGCCTAACTCATGTTTCTAAGATTATCATAAATTGCAAGAGCAAGAACTATGCATTTGACTCCCTCTGATACTTGGCAAATGGTAGATATTTAAAATAAACATAGAGGAGTGCCTGGGTGGCTCAGTCATTAAGCATCTGCCTTTGGCTCAGGTCATGGTCCCAGGGTCCTGCAATCAAGCCCCGCATCAGGCTCCATGCTCTGCAGGAAGCTTGCTTCTCCCTCTCCCACTCCCCCTGCTTGTGTTCCCTCTCTTGCTATCTCTCTCTGTCAAATAAATAAATAAAATCTTTAAAAAATAAATAAATAAAAATAAATAAAATAAAATAAACATAGACAAGTTGAAATAAGACAAAGGATAATCATAGTGGATAATCTGTGTTGAACATATTACTACCATCTTGCTATTATTACCAGCTAAATTGACTGGATATATACTACTTGTTAGACACTGCCAAAAGTAGCTTTCATACATTATCTCATTTAATTATTTCTCCTACCTTCTTAACCCCATTTAGAAGGAAGAAAATTGAAGCCCAATAAGATAACTAATTTTCCCAAGTTCACACTGCTCAAAACTGGTAAAAATAGTATTTGCATCCAAGCCGTCTGACTCCAAGTTAAGCCATTAACCATTAATACTCTAAGGAACTTATGTCTTATAGAACTCAACAACAAATATTTATATATTTTTATTAAGTTAAAATTTAAATATAGTAAAATTCATTTTCTTTAGAGTATAATTTTAATGAGTTTTGACAAATTCATACAAGGATGTAACCATCAACAAAATAAAGATGTAGATTAGTTCTATCATTGGGGAAAAAAAAATCACCCATGATGATTTGAAGTCAACTTTTCTTCCTACCTCTAGCCCCTGGTAACTACTAATCTGTTTTCTATCCTTATGATTTTGTGTTTTTTAAAATGGAATTATATACTGTATGGTGACTAACATTATATAATAAAATAAAATAAAATTTAAAAAATGCAAATAAAAAAACAAAATAGAATTATATAATATGTGGCCTTTTGAGTCTGGCTTCTTTCACTCAGAATACTTTTGAGATTCATCCATGTTATGCTTATCTCAGTAGTATGCTCCTTTTTGTTGCTGATTAGTATTCCATTGTATAAATGTACCATAGTTTATCAATTCATCAGTTGTAGGATAGCTGGATTGTTTCCATTTGTGGGTGATTGTGAATAAAGCCATTATAAATATTTGCATATAGGTTTTTGTGTGAAAATAAGTATTTGTTTCATTTAGAATACTAGGAATGAGATTAATTAATAATTACAAATTTTTAATAATACCTAAGAGTGAGATTGCTACATCATATGATGAGCATATCTTTAGACTTATGAGAAACTGCCAAACTGTAACATTTTGCATTTCCACCAGAAATGCATCCTCCAAATCCTCCTCAGTATATTGTCATTTTTAAAGGTTTAGCCATTTTAATAGTTTTATCATTTTAGGATTTGCATTTAGGTCTATGACTCACTTTGAGCTTTTGTTTAAAAATTAAAGCAATGTATAAATGAAGACGTTTGTTTTTGCATATGAAGGTCTAATTGTTTCAGCACCATTTGTTTAAAAAATTCTTCTTTCTCCATTTAATAGTCTTTTCAGTTTGTCAAAAATCAGGTAACCATAGATATGTAAGTGTCTTTCTGGATACTCTCTTTCAGTAGTTGGCAACTTCTATGTGAAAGGCTAGGTAGCAAATATTTTAGGCTTTTTTGAGGGCCATACCATCTCTGTTAACAACTACTCATCTCTACCACTGCAGTGTGAAAGCAACCATAGACAATATATAAATGAATTTGTCCTGGAAGCTGTAGTTTGCTGATCCCTGTTCTATTCTATTCCATTTATCTATGTCTATTTTTATGCTAATAAAATGCTATCTTGATTAATGTAGCTTTAAAATAAGTCTTGAAATTAAGGAGAGTTAATATCTTAACTTTGTTTAGAAAATTGATTATTTGCCTTTCCACAAACATTTTCAGAATAGCTAGTTAATTTCTACAACAAATCTTGCTGAGATTTTGATTAGAATTTTGTTGAATCTATCCATCAATTTAGAGACAGTTGACATCTCAGCAACTCGAGTTTTTTCTAACTATGAACATAGTATCTCTCTCTCTTTCTGTGTTTGGTCTTTATTGATTTCTTTCATCAATATTTTATTTTGCCAGCATATATACCTTTAATATATTTTGTTAGATTTATACCTGGGTTTTATCTTTTGAGTCCTTTAAAAATTTCAATTGTTTATTGGTGGTATAAACAAATATGATTGAGATTTGCATATTGACTCCATATCCTGTGACCTTGTAAGCTCCAACATTACTTCTCATAGCTTGTTTATGGATACTTTAGAATGTTCTAAGGAGATAATTATATCAACTGCAAATAGAGTTTTATTTCTTTCTTCTATATTCATTTTATTATTATTTTATTTATTTATTTATTTTTTGCACTGAAGTACCTTCAGTATGATGTTAAAGGGAGTGGTAAGAGTAGATAGCTGTCTTTCTCACAATCTTAGGGGAAAAGAATTCAATCTTTTACTATTAAGTATGATGTTTGCTCTAGTTTTTTTTCAATAGATTCTTTTTCTCTAGCTGAGAAAGTATCCTGACTCTAACTCTAGTTTGTTGAGAGTTTTTATTATGCATACATGCTGAACTTTGTCAAAAATTCTTTCTGCATCTATGAAATTTTCATGTTTTTCATTATGTCAATAAGATGAATTACATTAAATTTTTAATATTGAACTGACTAGTTTCATTTCCTGGATAAGCCCTATTTGGGATCATATATTTTCTTTTTGTCTGTTGCTGGATTTGATTTGCTAGGATTTTGTTGAAGATTTTTGGTCATTCTCTAAATCTCCTGTTAGTTTCCTGTTCCTACTCAGACGGAAAGATTTTCTTTCCTAGACTCTCCTATTGTTATTTTGGAGCTGTGTGATTAGTTCTGGCCACTTGGACAGAAGTGATATTTGTCATTTTGAAGTTGAAACATGAGTTTTCCTCTCTTTCAACCTCTGCAAAGTGATCCTCTTGCTATTGTAGATCCTCAAAATGAAAATAGACTGGACCACTGCTTGGATTACGGCTTCCAAGTTAGCACTTGGAAAGCAACTTCCCTTGAGAGCACACATTATGAGTGAATGGATAAGAAACAGATTTGGGGGTTAATTTGTTAGCATAGTGAAAATTAGCCTGTCTCATTAAGTAAAACTGTAGGATTTTAATGGGTTACTCTGTAAAAAGAACAAAATAAAATAATAAAATAAAGATGATTATTTCAGTTCAAAACCATGCATGTATTGTCCCAAATTGTGACCAAACTCAATTTAATATTTGACTTAACTGTTATTGAAAAAAATATACACTAAAGAATAACTGTTTTTCAAGATCATCAAGAATAGAAAGGGAGTATTTCTCAACATTTTAAACTGAAAATTTTTTAACAAAGATGACTCTTAAAGCAGTTGATCCATTTCCAAATGTTAGAATAATACAGAATTAAGATTTCCAACATGAGGATATATTTGAGAGATTCAGTTTGACCCCTGTCAATATAAAAATAATCACTGAGCATATCTAATTATCAGGCAAGTTCTGTTAAACAAAATGAACTCTTTGAAAACAATTTACATATGAATCAGTCGCTGATCACACCTAAGAGCTAGAAGGAACAATAGGCAACTACACTCAGAGTTATCTTTCTGCCCTAAAAGATTTTTTTTAACTTAAACCCATCACATTTAGCCACTAAATGCCATAACAAGCAGATGGACCAGTTAGCTTAACAAAGTGCCAACAATTCTAAATCATAGCTCATTTTGCAGTAAAAAAATGAGTTAATGGTAGCCATCTTTTTATAGTTAAATGCATGAAATTTTAAAAATTAGAGTAAGTTTCTAATTGTCAATTTGTCTAATGAGATATATTTCTATGTGTTTAAAATATTTGAATGTGTTTAAAATAGTTGAATATTGAGTGAATGGAAATTATAAAGTTTTAAAAACTAGGATTTCACATCACATAAACTTTATACTGCCATACAATATTACGTTTATCAAAGTATCTTAACTTCCTAGAGAATAGATTCAAGTGTGATCATAATAGAACTTTTCTTAATAATCACAAAAAAATTGAAATTAAAGAATATTTTTGACAATTCTATCCATATTATTCCACCTTTCAGTGGATGAAGCCCCCTTGGATAAGTAAAGTTCTCAAATGGACTTGAAGTTTGCCCATGTAAGATCTATTCCAACAGCAGTTCCATTTGGGCATGGAGAATACATATATACACATACATATATACATATATACATACATATATTTATATATCTATAATAACTTTTATATAAATATATAAAACTTTAAAAATAAATATATAAATATATAATAAATAAAAATATAGTAAATTTAAAATAAATATGACTTTTTAAAATATATAAATAACATATAAATATCTAAAAATTATATATATAATATGTATATATAAAATAATAAACACCATATATATATGAGTGTGTGTATATATATTTGCAGGACTACCTATACAGTTTCTAAGGAAATCAATATCATAAACACTGTTCTTACCTATATATACCATTTGGGAATACATAAGCAGATATTAAATTTGTATTGCTTCAAGATTGTAAATCTCAATAGCAAGAAAGAGTTCAAGCCCAGTCCTCAAAAGGAGAGGGCCTGTGAATACCCACCACACATTTTCCAGATGTTTCCCCTTGCCTGCCATTATCACCTTCATCCAGCCAAATTATATTTCTCTTCACTTTTTTCTTTCTTTTTTTTGGTTTGATATAACTAGAAAAACTATCCCCCCAAATTTAGTTGCTTATAAATTCTCTTCAAACTGTTATTTTCATAAAACAAAATATAGAATGTAAAATTATACAAAGTTTACTGGGTTGGTGAGAATTACGATTGGAGGGGAGTATGACTAATTTCCCCTCTCCTTCCATCCAAGGGAAATTTCACAAAATCTTGGGTATCTGAGTTTTTTTGTAGATGTCAAAAAGGAGCATGGATTTAAGCTCATTGTAAAATGCTTTTCTAGAGGTTCTTAAAATTAGAAGGGCACTTTCTGTGGTAGGGTCAGGACAAATCAAGTTAGACCTCTGTTAGCAGTTATTTCCATTCTTTCCCCTCTCCTTTTCTTCCTCTCTCTTCCTATTTCTTCCTTTCCCATGTAATTTAAATTTGGATTCAATACGGCTATCAAATTCATGTGAATTTAAGGTGTGAGTTACTCCTATGGGATTCTGTAATATTCCCAAAGAATTTGTTAACTCAAATAAATACTGACCTTCTAGAAAGAGATATATTTAATAAATGGACTTTCTGATGTTTACCTTCATCACTCCATCTCACTGCCCATGGTCAGTCAGGAAAAAATACCTATATTGACATTATTTAGTATTAGGAAGGAATCAGTCAGTATTCCTATTTAAAGATTAATATATTTATAAAACTTAGTAACACCACAAGGCAGTCACATTATTTTAAGGAGTCCTATGGGTGTGCAATGCTCCAAACCACAATGGATACTTAGTAATACTGACATTGCTGACACTGCCAAGGTCCTACCGCTAATGCGACTATTATACCTGCTACTACCACTACCACTGATGCTATCACCACCACTAATGATAGCTTAACAGTGCACAACTTTTTATAATTTGTTTTTAAAAAGTTTCAATTCTTTAATATCCAGTTGTTTTTAAGTGACACAACTAAAATCAAAGAGGGAGGGTTGGATAGTCATCAATTCAAATGTGCCTTTAATTTTCCAGGAGTGAGAGGAAATAATTTTTATGCTACAGACCCTTTGGTAGAATCTTACCTGAACCATGAATATTTGGTCTTTATTCGGGTTATGCTATGCAAATTGCAAGAGCTCTGAGAAGCTGACACATACTTTATACAAACCCTGCAATTAGCTACATACACTTGTCTTGGTAGTAAAAATTCTAAGTGAAAGGCCAGCTTAGACCTGATACATTTAAACCAGTACAAATACCCTGTCCCTTCCATTGACAATTTTTGATCTCTCTGGGGCCACACTTCTAAAAACTATGATTTGCTGTCACTCAATTTAACCAAAATTAATATTCTTCTGTCATTCATCAATGTCAAAGGTTTTTTTGAGTTTTTATATGCAATCCTTTCAAACAGACTCTTGGCATCAATGATTACTTCTGTGCTTCCCTCCTACCTTTAAGATGGGACCCAGTTCTTTCTTCCTCAACTTCAATCTCACATCTTGTTCTTCCAATGTTATGACCTATGAAGATCCAGTTTCATGCTTTCAACTCCCTTCTATGATTATGATGAATAATTTATCTACGTTTTCATTCTTGAACTTTTATTTAAGTTTTCATCCAATATTTTCATCTCTTACAACATCACTAAATATTTACTGAACATATGCTGTGGGGGTTACAGAAGAAACATTAAAACATATGCCTTGGCTTCCAGGAGCTTGCACTTGCATGGAGAGTTGTAAAGACCAGATACATAATATATTACTTTAATAAGCAACTTTCTTCTCAAAAGAAACTTGTATAAAAAATAAATTTGTCATCTTTCCACATCCACTAACCTCTCCATTCCTCATGCAGTTTACTAAACTGACTTGGGAATTGTCTATTTACTATCTCCTCTTTAAACTATCATAGACCATCAATATATGATGTTCTGCTGATACTTCTTATGAAGTATGCTTGGATTCAACATTTTGTCTCTACTTCAGCTGCTGTCATCACACTTAGATTATGAACATAGCTTTCCAGTGAATCTCTCAAGTTTCTCATCCTATTCCAAATCAGCTTGTTCCTGGTGCTGTTAATCTTCTTAAAGCCTTCTTAAATGCCGGGAGTTCCTCCCTCACAACAGCATTAGGCCTTCTTATTTTGTTATATTACCTTCTCATATACAAAAATCTATTTATTCATTATCACCTTACTCACCATTTTGGTTTTATCTGAATCCTATATTTTTCAGAGCTTAGTCAACATTTAGCTTCTCCAGGAAGGTTTATCAGGTGGATTGCAGACTGTAGTGGTCTTTTTCTAATCCTGAATGATGACTTATGTATATTGATCTATTTGTTCTCTAGTTGTTCCACATAAAGCTGTCTTATATGTCAGTATCCATTTTAAGCTCCTTGAAGCTACACAGTGACTGTTCACTGCTTATAAAATAGGCTATTCATGAATTTCCAGGCTATTTTATCCCTCCCTATTATTTTTAATTTTAAAATTGATAATAATATTTAAAATATTTAGTATTAATGTGATTTCTTTGCTACATTACTTTGGAAAGAATTTTTAAGTATGCAACCCCTAACTAATCATTTCATATAATTTACTAATTTACCATAAGTTATTACTGTTATTCACCATAAGTTATTCACCTTGCCAACTTGACCTACTTCACTCTGATCCAGTTGCTATAAAAGTTATCCCATAAGCAGTGTCAATTTATGCAGGCAGCAAAATATTTTCAACAGTAAGGAAGCTCAGCTTAGATTGATGGTGAGATTCATTTGAGAAAATCATTCACATTCACATTATATTACAAAAACAGAAAACACACATCTGCTAAAATTGGCATTCTCATCTTAACTGACTCATGCAGATGGAGTGATAAACTACAATTTGCCATCAATTTGTGGCCTGGGTTGAAGTCACATGGTCTTTCTACTGTTATAGTCTCTGGCACATGCATCTCATAGAATGCCAGCTCTATATCAGTAGACATTTCTGAGAATAAGAACATAATGTCAAAGAGAAGCTTGCCACATCTCAAAATATGTTAGCATAAAATACATTAAAAATTTGATGAGTGGGTTATGTTGGATCAAACTAATCTTTGGCTTATGAATACTTTTTTTTTTATAAATGAGTCAGTTAAGACAGGAGTCTAATTTTTTCATTAGATATATATCATTGCTACAAAGAAAACAATTGTACCATCATAAATAACATTGTTAATAAATTAATTTATGATCATGCTGTTATATCTAAAGAAATAAAGAAATATAAAGTATAAATATATATCTATATATAGAAAGAGTTTCTCTTTGTTATATTTTTCTTTTGTAATCTATGTAATATTCTTTGATGTAAAAGAATATTGTGAACATATTGAGTATAGAGAATAGGGGCCTTACAGTTAAGCCTAAAAAGCTGTTGGTTGAAGCCATTTGGTTTCTCTTCCAAATTGAGGCAATTTACATCAGATGCCAAAGCGGGTCATCATTTTTAATTATGTGGTAAATCAGTTACTCTGAAATCTTTCTAGTTGACTGCTGAGAAAAGATGCCTTTGGCACAAATACAGTTCCATGGCACAGTTGATTAGGGTCTTAAACGTGGTAGGACATTTTAAAAAAAGGGAAAATAGAAGAGGAATAAAAGAAAATAAGAGATAATTGTGACAACTGGGTATCGGTTCAGTAACTATTGCAATTATAATAAAACCTTAACCCTTATCAATAGATACATTCTTAAAGTCCTCCAATGAGAAACTAGAATACAGTGGGCTCTGCGACCAGGCTGCTTGGCACATATTTCAGCTCAACTACTTCTAACCTCTGTGGCCATGAGCAATCTAATTTCTTTGTGAATCAGTTCCCTCCTCTGCAAAATGGGAATAATAACCATATCTTCTACATGGGCTTATTAAGAAAATTAAATGAATTCATATAAACCATGGTAAAAAGTTTCTAGAATACAGTGAACATTCAAATGCTATGAATATTACTGGTTGTAGAACTCTGAGCAGAATATTACAGAAATTCATCTTGCTTATATGGTGATCATTCAACTTTAACCTCCATAAACCTATGTTCTCAGGGAAAAATCCATCAGCAGGTTTGGATACAGATAGCTATATTATAATCAAATCCCTTAATTGTAATACTGAGTAGAGTGTAACCAAAACAAACAGCTGACATGGATTAAGAAAACCTTTTGTCATGGTCTTTTCTTGGCTATTAGTTTTGCTCTGGCCTACATAGAGGAGCTAGGAAAACATTGTGTTTCTTGCTCAGTACGATCAGAAATTTTCATAACCGAAATCCTATGATAGCTAATAGTAAATCTGGAGGCATCACAATTCCAGACTTAAGTTATATTTCAAAGCTGTAGTGATCAAGAGAGTATGGTACTGGCACAAAAGCAGGTACATAGATCAATAGAACAGAATAAAAAACCCAGCAATGAACCCATAACTATATGGTCAACTAATCTTCAACAAAGCAGGAAAGAATATCCAATGTAAAAAAAGACAGTCTCTCCAACAAATGGTGTTGGGAAAACTGGACAGCAACATGCAAAAGAATGAAACTGGACCACTTTCTTACACCATACATAAAAATAAACTCAAAATGGTTGAAAGACCTAAATGTGAGACAAGAAATTATCAAAATCCTAGAGGAGAACACATGCAGCAACCTCTTTGACCTAGGCAGCAGCACCTTCTGACTAGAAGTGTCTCCTGAAACAAGGGTAACCAACACAAAAATAAACTATGGGGACTTCATCAAGATAAAACCCTGCTGCACAGTGAAGGAAACAACAAAACTAAAAGGCAATCTTCAGAATTGGAGAAGATATTTGCAAATCACATGTTTGATAAAGGGATAGTATCCAAAATATATAAAGAACTTATATAAATTTCAACACCCCCCCAAAAATAATAATCCAGTTAAAAATAAGCAAAAGATGTAAATAAATATTTTTTTCCAAAGAAGACATCCAGATTGCCAATAGACACATGAAAGGGTTCTCAACATCACTCATCATCAGGGAAATACAAATCAAAACCATAATGAGATATCACTTCACACCAGTCAGAATGGCTAAAATTAACAACACAGGAAAAAACAGGTATTGCCAGGATGTGGAGAAAGCAGAACCATCTTACACTGTTGGTGGGAATGCAAACTGGTGCAGCTACTTTGGAAAACAGTATGGAGGTTCCTCAAAAAGTTAACAATAGAACTACCCTATAATTCAGCAATTGCAGTACTGGGCATTTAACCAAAGGTTAAAAAAATTGTGATGCCTGAATGTTTATGGCAGCATTATCAACAATAGCCAAGTTATGGAAAGAGCCCAAATGTCCATAGACTGATGAATGGATAAAAAGATTGTAGTATATATACAGAAAGGAATATTATTCAGCCATCAAAAAGAATGAAATCTTGCCATTTGCAAGGATGTGAATGGAGCTGGAGTATTACATTAAGTGAAATAAGTCAGAGAAAGACCAATACTGTATGATTTCACTCATATGTGGAATTTAAGAAACAAATCAAACCAACATGGGGTGGGGGAGAGAGGAAAAACCAAGAAACAGACTCTTAACTGTAGAAAACAAACTGAGGGGAGATGGGTATGTGGATGGGTTAAATAGGTGGTAGGGATTAAGTAGGTTACTTGTAGTGAGCACCCAGTGTTGTATGTAAGTGTTGAATCACTAAATTCTATACCGGAAACTAATATTATACTGTATATTAACTAACTGGAATTTAAATAAAAACTTGAAAAAAATGATTAAGAAGGATTAATGTTAGTTTTTCTTTAAATATTTGGTAAAAATTACTAGTGAAGCCATCTGGTCCTGGGCTTTACTGATTCAATCTCCATATTTATTATGGGTCTGTTTAGACTTTCTATTTCTTCATAATTTAGCTTTGTTTGGTTGTTTGTTCCTAGGAATTTATCCATTTCTTCTAGGTCATCCAATTTATCAGGATATAATTATTCATAATAGTGTCTTATGATCTTTATTATTTCTGTGGCAACAGTTGTAATATTTTTTCTTTTATTTAAAATTGTATTTATTTGTGCCTTCTCTTTTATTCTTAGTCTAGCTGAGGCTCTGACAATTTTATGTTTTTAAAAAAATTCTTCAGTTTCATTGATTTTTTCTATTAATTTTATTTCTATTTTGTTTATTTTTGCTTTAATTTTTATTTAATCTTTATTTTCTTCCTCCTACTAAATTTGGGCTTGGTTTGTTCTTTTTCTTTTTTTAGCTTTATGAGGTTTTATTTGAAGGTTTTTTTTTTTTTCTTTTTAAATGAGTTTTTCACTGTGAATTTCCCTGCTGGTACTACTTTTGCGGCATTCTATAAGTTATGGTATGTTGTATTTTCAATTTCATTTGTCTCAAGATATTTTCTAATTTCTTTTATATTTTCTCTTTGCTCTAACTGTTGTTCAAGGATATGTTGTTGATTACCCAATTTTTGTATAGTTTCTGTTTTCCTCCTACTATTGATTTTTAGTTTCATTCTACTATTTCCCTTTCTGGGGGAAACTAAGAGCTGGACTTTTTCTTCTATCCAATCTGTACTGAACAGGAGGGGAACTATAGTGTTTGAGCCCAAAGTGCTGTCTCCATTCTATTCCAGGCTGCTAGACTATGGTGGACACATCTGAGTTCCAGGATTTTGTCAGGACAAGGTCAGTTTTCTGGTGAGACCCCTTGGAAAAGTTGGCTCACTAGATGTACAAACCTTCTAAAAGGTGGGAACTAGGTTTCTTTTCTTTTCTTTTCTTTTCTTTTTTTCTGTATGGTACTATGCTAGGATACAGGACTCCTGTAAAAGCGTATCCCAGTCTCTTTACAGGATTATGTGAATGGGTTTGTGGTCACCTAGAGTGCAGGAATCTTTCATTTGGTTTCTGGATTTTTCATAAAGGAAATTTGTCCATGAATGTAGCTTAATTGGTGTATTCATGGGAGGAGGGATGATCCAGGTCTTCCCACTCAGCCATTTTGCTGATGTCACTCCTAATACCCTTTTTAAAATATTAAAATATCAAGAGTCAATTAAAAAAATCATCCAATTTATGAGATCCTTTCTCACTGATATATATTATCACTGCTTAGTTAGTGCTTTCTTTGTTTATAATAACAATAGATCTCTACAGATTCTCTAAGTCCAGCCTGAATAGCAAGACTATCTCATGATAAATGCTATAGTATATTAGGTTAATAACATGCATCTAACTATCTCTTACTTCAGACCTACATGCAAAATTTTGTATTCTAACATGCTGTTCCTGTTTATAACCCTCTCTATCAGGACTTAATTTTTCTTAGTTTATAGAAATAGCTTCTAATTCTAGCAGCATTAGAATTGCAAAGTTTTTTACTTGCAGCTCTCTCTGTGTTACATAATACACTGTATGTTGATAGCTAATGATATCCAAAGCATGAAACCAACATGTTTGTCAGTAGTCAGGTGACCCCACCCCAAAATCCTAAAATTAGCAACACCTGTGTTATTAAAATGTTTCTTTGGAAGAAGGACAAAATGGATCTGTTCAAGTTACTATGTATATACACAGAGTTGGCAAGAAGATAAAAGTGCAAATGGGAAATCCCTGAAAGCTCTGGTGAGTTATAGCTGGAAGGCTTGGCAACATTTTACATTTTTAGGAATTAGATTTTTACATTCTTTGTGTGAAAACACCAGGCTCTGAATTGTTTTCATATCTTCCTAAGTAGGGAGTTCTCTGTAATCTCAATTGAATTTTTAGTGACCATAGTTTGGAAAGAATTAATGTTCTAATAGTTTTTATGAGATCCATGGGATTGTTCTTTTATTTTCCCTCTTGGCTGTAATCTTTAAGAAAATTATCTTAAAATTAATTTGAAATGCATCAAAGACAGCAAACTGAAATACAGTCATACTTTCACATAGTGTGTGACATTTAAAGAGGTAACATCATGGTAATAGAAGGGACAATTAGAATACATAATTTAAATGGGGCAAAGAATTGAATGTAGGCAAATATATTATGCAACTCAACAAACAAAGAATTTTGATGATTGTAAACAACAGTTGAAGTATAAAATACCTTTAGGATTAAAAATGAGCAAATTCTGACTAACATAAAATAGAAAGACAACCAAAGACAAATAGCTTTCTTTAAAATAATCCCAGGTAGTTTTAGTATAATTTTACCTGGGAAAAGGAACAATGTCAGTGATTTCCAAGGTCTTTTTGAATTTTCCTATTTTATCACTCTGATTTTCTGTTTTCAAAGACAACATATATTTTGAAGGACATGGCTATAAAAGGCACTCTACATCTACACACTTAGTCCTTTTCTTTGTCTGACATGGCTCAGTTATACAGGTGATAATGCCCCCGCAGAGCTGGCATGTTGCCCAATTTTCTCTCTAGTACATAGTTGAGTAGATATTTAGAAAAATATTGAGGTTGATAAAGCCAGACCAAAAGTATAAGGGCAAGGGTAAGCATTTTTTTTTAAACTAAACAGTGTTATACTTCTATAATTGTCCTAATTCATAGGTTGGTGTCATTCTGTAGTTTATTATTTATTTTAAATATTTTAAAATTTATTTATTTTATTTTAAAAAATTTTGGATGCATTTATATAGTTTTTCTTGATGTTCATTTTGAAGCCAAATTAAAAATTTGAAACCAAATTAAAAAAACTGGTTCAAGCATTATAATTTAAGAAAAATTAAAATGAATATTATTCAGAGAGATTGTCAGAGTACAAGATTTTCTAACTAATTTTTAAAAATCTTGCTTAAAGCCTTTACTCTGTAAAATGCAGATAATTAAAAGTAGTTGTCTTTGTTTGTTTTAAAGTTTTCATCCAGCAATCCCATGACATTACACAATGACTTAATTTAGTTAGTAAAATGTAAAAATTTAATGAGATTAGGTACCTCCAACATCAACTTCTATAAAATGGGTATAATTTTACCCCTGCCAATGTCATGGACTATTAAGCTACTAAATTAAACAACAAACCTAAAAATTGGCTTGAGAAGTATTAAGAGCATTAATGTGTAAGATAGCATGAATGTTTTTTTCACAAAAATACCTTTTTATAATTGTATCTCCAGAGAAAGTGCATGAAAAAAAGAAAACAAGATGGATTTTAGAATACAACTGCATTATTCAGTGTCCTAAAAGATGATGTTCGAGTCATTTTCTGTTTCTGATCTTTGTTTCCTCATATGTAAAAGTTGGATGATATTTGCTTACTAAGATTTCTGTGAAGATTAGAGGAGGAGGCAAGATGACAAAAAAGTAGGGGACCTCGTTTCATTTGATCCCTTGAATTTAGTTAGATAACAATCAAACCATTTGGAACACCTATTAATTCAGCCTCAGATGTTAAGAAAAAAAATTCTGGAATTCTACAAGTAGTAAAGCAACCACTTTTTGCAAGGAAGGAGGTGCAGAGAAGGCAATATGAGGAGGGATATCAGAAGATAGACAGAGGGGAAGGAGCCTCCATAAGCTGGCTCCCAGAAAATGACATAGCCCCAGAGGGTAAAATCAGAGCCATTAGAAATCTGCTCCAGTGAGAGACATCCCTGCCTGAAAGGGGCTCAGGGCATAAAACAGGCAAAATTCTAGATGGGTCAGTGTGGTCTCAGGATCCCAGGAGTCACAAAACTAATGGGGTTGCCTGAGCTGATAGAGTTCCTAAGCAGTGGAGCAGGAAACTGGTTATGTTCAGCTAGCCCAGGAGGGGTCTATCAGCTCAGTTAACCATAAACTTTGAGCCAGGCCATTTGGGTGATCACTCTCTGCCTGCGCACCATGCAACTGACTGGAACACAGGGACCACCCATCGTCCCCGAGAGGAGCAGAGCAAATCCATGCATGATCCCCCAACCGCTCTCAGCACCAGGACTTTGCAAAGGGCAGTGACGTGGGACCATTGGACTTCCTGCCAGGAGGATCACTGTGGTCACGTACTGCAGGAGTCTGCGGAGTACCGCACACACAGAAGTGAAGACCATTTGTCCCAGAGGGCTTACTGAAGAGGGAGGATCTTCATCTTTTGTCTCTGGGGCTGGAAATTGGGCCACAACCAATTTTATTTGGATCCTCTAAAGAGGCACAGAAAGCCTTCAAGAAACAAAAGCCACACAGAGGACCAGCTTACAAAGAGCATAGCCCCCTGGCAGGGGGTGGTGCAACTCTGCCCAGGCAAAGACACCTGAGAAGCAGCACAACAGGCCCTTCCCTCAGAAGATCAACTGAAAAAAGAGGTGCACAACAAGATTATGGATCCCACAAGACTGTAAAACTCTGGTGTTATAAGAAAATAGTAGGAAGAACTCGAGGTTTTTTCTCATGATTCATTTGTCTTTCAGTCTAAAATTTTCCATTTCTCTTTTTTTCTTTTCCCTTTTCAACTAGTTTCTTATTTTATCAAATCTTTGTTTTTAAGTTGCTTTTATATTTTATTTATCTACATTTTGTAGATACATGCTTCATTTTTGGTCTCCTTTCATTCTATTCAATTTTATTTTTGTGTGTGTATATATGTATGTTTTATAAGTTTTGCTTTCTTTGCAATTTTGGGAGTTAGTGTCTTCTAATACACAGGCCAAAATACAACCAGGAACAAGTGGATCACCCTGTTTTGTCCACCCTGTGAGATTATATTCTCTCTCCTCTATCCCCTTTTTGTTTTCGTTTTTGTTTCCTTTTCTGTTTTGGTTTCTGACCTCTTCAGATTTGTCTAGTGTGTATTTTGCTTGGATCATGGTTGATTTTTTTCATTCTGTTCATTCACTCATCCATTCTTCTCTGGGGAAAATAACTAGAAGGAGGAATTGACAACAAAAGAAAGAACCAGGGGTAATGTTCTCTGCCACAGATCTAATAAATATGAATTTAGTAAGATGTCAGAGATGGAATTCAGGATAACAATTATAAAGTTAACAGCCGGGCTTCAAAAAAGCATAAAAGACATCAGAGAATCAATTAGTGCAGAAAAAGGATCCAATCAGGCGAAAATTAAAAATGCTTTAACTGAGATGCAGTCTAAATTAGATTCTCTAACAGCTAGGGTAAATGAGGCAGAAGAGAGAGTAAGTGACCTAGAAGACAGGCTGATAGAAAGGAAGAAAGTTGAGGAAAAGAGAGAAAAACAACTAATAGCCCATGAAGAGAGGCTTTAAGAAATTAGTGATGCCACAAAATGTACAAATATCAGAATTGTTGGTGTTCCTGAGGGTGAAGAGAGAGAGAGAGGGCCAGAAGATATATTTGAGCAAATCATAGTTGAGAACTTTCCTAATCTGGAGAAGAAAACAAACATTCATATCCAAGAGGTAGAAAAGACTCCTCCCTAAATCAATAAAAATAGATTAATACCCTGATATATAATAGTGAAGTTTTCAAATTCAGAGACAAAGAGAAAAGCCTGAAAGCAGCTTGAGACAAGAGGCTCCTAACCTATAGAGAGAGAGGAACATCAGACTAACATCAGACCTATCCACAGAGATCTGGTAGGCCAGAAAGGGCTGGCATGATATCATCAGGGTACTAACTGAGAAGAATATGCAGCCAAGAATACTTTATCCAGCAAGCCTATCATTTAGAATAGGAGAGATAAAGAGCTTCCAGGACAAACAAACTGAAAGAATATGTAACCACCAAGCCAGCTCTGCAATAAATATTAAGGGGGTTTCTGTAAGTGAAGAGAGAGCCCAAGAGTAACACAGACCAGAAAGAAACAGAGACAATCTACAGACACAAGGACTTTACAGGTAATACAATAGCACTAAATTCATAGTTTTCAATAGTTACTGTGAATGTAAATGGGTTAAATGCCCCAATCAAAAGACACAGGGTATCAGATTGGATAAAAAAAAAAAAGACCCATCAATATGCTTTCTGCAAGAGACTCATTTTAGACCCAAAGGCACGTCTAGATTTAAAGTGAGGGGGTGGAAAACCATTTGCCATGCTAATGGACTTCAGAAGAAAGTTGGGGTAGCAATCCTCATATCAGACAAATTAAATTTTAACCAAAGTAAGAGATGAAGAAGGATACTATATCATACTTTAAGTGTCTACCCAACAAGATGATCTAAAATTGTAAATATCTATGCCCCCAACATGGGAGCAGCCAATTATATAAACCAATTAATAACCAAAGTAAAGAAACACATTGATAATAATACATTAATAGTAAGGGACTTCAACACCCCATTCACAGCAATGGACAGATCATCTAAGAAGATCAAAAAGGAAACAAGGGCTTTGAATGATACACTGGACCAGATGAACTTCACAGATATATACAGAACATTCCATCCAAAACAACATAATACTCATTCTTCTCGAGTGCACATGGAACTTTTTCCAGAATAGATCACATACTGGGTCATAAATCAGGTCTCAACCAATACCAAGAGATTAGGATTATTCCCTGCAAATTTCCAGGCCACAGTGCTTTGAAACTTGAACTCAATCACGAAAGGAAATTTGGAAGGAACTCAAATACTTGGAGGTTAAATAGTGTCCTACTAAAGAATGAATGAGTCAACCAGGAAATTAAAAAAGAATTTAAAAAATTCATGGAAACAAATGAGAATGAAAACACATTTGTTCAAAACCTTTGGGATAGGTCCTCAGACAGAAGTACATTGCAATACAAGCCTCTCTTGAAAAATTGGAAAAGCCTCAAATACACAACCTAATCTTACACCTAAAGGAGCTGGAGAAAAAAAAAAAAAGCAAATAAAGCCTAAACCAAGCAGAAAAAGAGAAATAATAAGGATTAGAACAGAAATCAATGAAATATAAACCAGAAAAACAGTAGAACTGATAAACAAAACTAGAAGCTGGTTCTTTGAAAGAATTAATAAGATCAATAAACCTCTGGCCAGACTTATCAAAAAGAAAAGGCAAAGGACCCAAACAAATAAAATCATGAATGAAAGAGGAGAGATTACAACCAAATTGAAGAAATACAAACAATTTTAAGAACATATTATGAGCAACTATATGCCAAAAAATAAGGCAATCTGGAAGAAATGGATGCATTCCTGGAAACTTATAAACTACCAAAAGTGAAACAGGAAGAAATAGAAAATCTGAACAGACCAATACCCAGCAAGGAAATTGAAGCAGTAATCAAAAATATCCCAGAAAACAAGAGTCCAGGGCCAGATGGCTTCCCACTGGAATTACCAAATATTTACAAAAGAAAGAATACCTATTCTACTGAAGCTGTTTCAAAACATAGAAATGGAAGGAAAACTTCCAAACTCATTCTATGAGGCCAGTGTTACTTTGATCCCAAAACCGGAGAAAGACCCCAACAAAAAGGAGAATTACAAGCCAATATCCCTGATGAAATTGGATGCCAAAATACTCAACAAGATACTAGCCAATAGGATCCAGCAGGACATTAAAAGGGTTATTCACCACGACCAAGTGGGATTTGTCCCTGGGCTGCAAGGTTGGTTCAACATCCGCAAATCAATCAATGTGATACAATACATTAATAAATGAAAGAACAAGAATCATATGATCTTCTCAATAGATGCAGAAAAAGCATTTGACAAAGTACAGCAACCTTTCTTGATCAAAACTCTTCAGAGTATAGGAATAGAGGGTACATACCTCTATATCATAAAAGCCATCTATGAAAAACCCACAGCGAATATCATTCTCAATGGGGAAAAATTGAAAGCTTTCCCCCTAAGGTCAGGAACATGGCAGGGATGTCCACTATCACCACTGCTATTCAACATAGTATTAGAAGTCCTAGCCACAGCAATCAGACATCAAAATAAAATGCATCCAAATCAGCAAAGAATAAGTCAAACTTTCACTTTGCAAATGATATCATATTTTATGGGGAAAACCCAAAAGACTCCACCTCAAAATTGCTAGAACTCATACGGCAATTCAGCAATGTGACAGGATACAAAATCCATGCACAGAAATCAGTTGCATTTTTATACACTAACAATGTGACTGAAGAAAGAGAAATAAAGGAATTGATCCCATTTACAACTGCACCAAAAACCATAAGATACCTAGGAATAAACCTAACCAAAAAGGTAAAGGATCTGTACTCTAGAAATTTCAGAACACTTAGGAATTGAATTGAAGAAGACACAAAAACATTCCATGCTCATGGATTGGAAGAACGAATATTGTTAAAATGTCTATGCTACCCAGAACAGTCTACACATTCAATGCTATCCCTATCAAAATACCATCTACATTTTTCACAGACTGGAACAAAGAATTCTAAAATTTATATGGAACCAGAAAAGATGCTGAATCACCAGAGGAATGTTGAAAAAGAAAACCAAAGCTGATGGCATCACAATGCCTGACTTCAAGCTATATTACAAAGCTGTGATCATCAAGACAGCATGGTACTGGTAAAAAAAAAAAAAAAAAAAAAACAGACATATAGATCAATGGAACAGAATAGAGAACCCAGAAATGGATCCTGAACTCTATGGTCAACTAATTTCAACAAATCAAGAAAGAGTATCCAATGCAAAAAAGTCTCTTCAATAAATGGTTATGGGAAAATTGAACAGCCACATGTAGAAGAATGAAACTGGACCATTCTCTTATACCATACACAGAGATAAAGTCAAAAATGGATGAAACACCTAAATGTGGGACAGGAATCCATCAAAATCCTAGAGGAGAACACAGGGAGCAATCTTTTCAACCTTGGCCACAGCAACTTCTTTCAAGACAGATCTCTAAACACAAGGGAAACAAAAGCAAAAATGAAATATTGAGACTTCCTCAAGATAAAAAGCTCTGCACAGCAAAGGGAACAATCAACAAAACTAAAAGACAACCTATGGAATGGGAGAAGATATTTGCAAATGACATATCAGATAAGATCTGATCTGATCTAAGGTCTATGAAGAACTCAAACTCAACACCCAAAAAACAAATAATCCAGTTAAGAAATGGGCAGAAAAACATGAACAGACATTTCTCCAAAGTAGACATACAAATAGTCAACAGACACATGAAAAATTGCTCCACATTACTTGGCCTCAGGGAAATACAAATCAAAACCACAGTGAGGTACCTCACCTTGCACTTAGCCAAATGTGCAAGACAGGAAACAAAAAGTGCTAGTGAGGATGCAGAGAGAGGGGAACCCTTTTATACTCTTGGTGGGAATGTGAGCTGGTACAGTCACTCTGGAAAACAGTATGGAGGTTCCTCAAGAAGTTAAAAATAGAGCTACCCTATTACCGAGCAATTGCACTACTGAATATTTACCCCTGAGATACAGATGTAGTGAAACGAAGGGGCACCACACCCCAATGTTCATAGCAGTAATATCCACAATAGCCAAACTGTGGAATGAGACGAGATGTCTTTCAACAGGTGAATGGATAAAGATGTGGTTTATATATAGAATGGAATATTACTCAGCCTTCAGAAAGGATGAATACTTACCATTTACAGTGGTGTGGATGGAACTGGAAAGTATTATGCTTAACAAAATATGTCAATCAGAGAAAGACAATTATCATATGGTTTCACTCATATGTGGAATATAAGAAATAGTGCAGAGGATCATAGGGAGAGGGAGGGAAAACTGAATGGGAAGAAATCAGAGAGGGAGACAAACCATGACAGACTCTGGACTCTGAGAAACAGACTGAGGGTTGTGGAAAGGGAGGTGGATGGACGGATGGGGCAACTGGGTGATGGGCATTAAGGAGGGCATGTGATGCGATGAGCACAGGGTATTATACCAAACCGATGAATTATTGAACACCATATCTGAAACTAATGATGTACTATATGTTGGCTAATTGAATTTAAATTAAAAAGATTTCTTGAAATTGAAGAACAATGTAACAGAACCAATACATATCATTTTTTTCACCCTTCTCTTTCAATACATATAAGGTATATGAAAGATAGGTTACTCTGTTTAGAGCATTGCTGTTTTAGAGACATAATAATGATAGTTTCTGAAGCAGAAATGTTCACTGGAGACACACTGAGAATATGCCTTACTTATCTTTTTTTCCTCAGGGCCTAAAAAATTATTTCATGTTTAAGAGGCATTCAAAAAATAGTTAATTATCCAAGAGCAAATGTTTAAAATAGTCAAAATATATTTATGAAAAAAATGACCTTGTATTTTAAATATAATATTATAAAATAGATCTGACACAAAATAATTGCAAATATAATTAATTGTATGTTTTCTTTTCATTTGTTTTGAATATACAAAGTCCTCTGGAAAAAACAAAGTAAATTAGTCAAAAAAATTAACTTCATGTATATTTCTTTTTGATGAGTTTTTAAATCATTCTCTTTGCTATAAAAGGAGATAGTGGAGTAAAGAAGGATTCCAGATTTTGTCTTCCTCCATACCTAGTAAAATAAACCTTCACCATCTGAACAAAATAAAACATGCATCAAGCAAACAAACTTAAGCACTGAGTGGACAGCTTGGGAGAAATCAAGGATAAACATTTGAGAGTAAGAAATTCTAGATGTCATCTGGTAATCTCAGCATTACCAAGAAAGCCTGCCAAATCTTGCCATATTCTAGGCATATCATACAAATTCAGTGCAACAAATGGACTTGGGTATTTTTTATTTTATTTATTTTATTTTATTTTATTTTATTTTATTTATTTTTACTTTTTATGTAAATTCAATTAGCCAAGCTATGGTACATCATTAGTTTTTGATATAATGTTCAATGTTTCATTAGTTGAATATAACAGCCAGTGCTCATCATATCATGTCCCCTCTTTAATTCCCATCACCTTGTTGGGTATTTTAAGCAGAGAGAGATTTAATATAAGAAATAAAACATTTTTGCGAGGACTGAAATAATAGGAATTGGGACTAGCAATGGATTTATTTTTTTCAGAAATCATTACCATAGCCACAGTCTAATGATCTGGAAGTCATTATTATATTACCACCCCAACAACCATCTTAAAACATCCTCAAAGTGCCAGTGACCATAAGATGGATCACTGAGGCTGGTCTCCACAACTCTCCTCAATGGAACCCCAGTTGGGTCTATCCCTACAACCTTGCTGTCCAGCAGAAATAGCAGCAGGGTGATAGTTTTCACTCCACAGATTAATTCCAGATATAGCATAAATACATTTAATTTGCCTACTTAATCTTATTTACAGAGGAATATGGGAAACTGTTTTTTTTTTTTTTGCTTTCCAGCTTCTATAATACCATAAGGCATATAAAAGAGGAGGGGATGGATATTTACTGCCAACTGAACATATTCAGAGTTCCAGGGTATGATGGTAATTGGAGAACAAATTGAATAATGCTGGAGTGTGATATTCCCTTGCTGGATAGAGTGGTGATTGGCATAGAGCATTTGAAGGGAATTCCATAGAGACAACAGAGTCAGATTCCCTAGAAAGGACTGTCTTTGACCTAGACAAGGTCTTTTTCTTTCTCACTTCCACAAATTAAGCTATAAAAATTAGTTCACTCCCATTGGATAAGGCTGCATAAATAACAAACAAAAGTTGCACTAAGTCCTAAAAATTAATCTTCAAAATGGTAGATATATTGACCAGGAGTATTTAGTAAATAGTAAACATAAACAGATATGTCATTTTAACCATAAGCGAGATGGAAAGAAAGGCATGAGAACCATGCATATAATACTATATCTTTCCATTCTCACCTCCTCAAACAAGAAAGGAACATATCTCACATTTAGGTCTTTAATCCCTTTTGAATTTATTTTTGTGTATGGTGTAAAAAAGTAGTCCAGTTTCATTCTTTTGCATGTACCTGTCCAGTTTTCCCAACACCACTTATTAAAGAGACTGTCTTTTCTCCAATGTGTATTTTTGCCTCCTTTTTCAAAGATGAATTGATCATATAAGTGTAGGTTTGTTCCTGGGTTCTCAATTCTATTCCATTGATTTTTGTGTCTTTCTATTTTTGTACCAATACCATACTGTTTTGATTAATATACCTTTGTAGTAGAGTTTGAAATCTGGGGTCTTTTGTGGTTCCATACAAATTTTAGGATTTTTAGTTCTAGTTCAGTGAGAAATACTATTGGCATTTTGATAGGGATTGCATTGATTCTGTAGATTGCTTTGGGTAGTATAAATATTTTAACAACATTAATTCTTCCAATCCATAAGCATGGATTTTTATTTGTGTTGCCTTAATTTCTTTCATTAATATCTTATAGTTTTCAGAGCATAGGTCTTTCACCTCTTTGGTTAAATTTATTCCTAGGTATTTTTTCTTTTTGTTACAATTATATTGTAAGATTGTTTTCTTAATTTTCCTTTATGCTATTTCATTAATAGTCTATAGAAACACAACATATTTGTGTACATTAATTTTGTGTCCTGCAACTTTACTAAATTGATATTAGTTCTAACAGTTTTATGGTGATTGTCATTAGGATTTTCTATTTATAGTATCATGTCCCATGGACACATGCAGAGCAAATAGTGTCCATTTTACTTCTTACCAATTTAGATGTCCTTTTTTTTCTTGTCTGATTGTTCTGGCTAGGACTTTCAATATTATGTTGAATAAAAGTGAGAGTAGACATTATTGTGTTGTATATGATCTTAGAGGAAAGGTTTTCAGTTTTTCACCACTGAGTATGTTAGCTGTGGGTTTAGCATATTTGGTCTTTATTATGTTGAGGTATGTTTCTTCTCTAAGCCCACTACATTGAAAGTTTTTATCACGAATGGATGTTGAATTTTGTCAAATCTTTTTCTGTATCTACTGAGATAATCATATGATTTTTATCCTTCATTTTGTTAATGTGGCATATTATATTATATTATATTGATTGATTGATTTGCATGTATTGACCATCCTTGCATCCTTAGAATAAATCAGTTTGCTAATATTTTGTTGATGATATTTGCATCTATGTTCATCAGGGATATTGGTCTGTAATTTTATTTTTTTGCAGTTTCTTTGTCTGGTTTTGGTAGCAGGGTAATGCTGGCTTCATACAATGAATTTGGAAGCATTCGTTCCTTTTCTATTTTTTGAAACAGTTTGAGAAGGATTGGTATTAACTCTTCTTTAAATGTTTGCTTAGAATTCATCTTTGAAGCCATCTGGTCCTGGACTTTTGTTTGTTGGGAGTTTCTGATTACTGATTCAATCTTTTTATTAGTAATTGGTAAGAACTAAAACTATAAAACTCCTAAAAGAAAACACAGACAGTAATCTCCTAGAAATCAACCTTACTAATATTTTTCTGGAGGTCTCCCCATACAAGAGAAATAAAAGCAAAAATAAACAATTGAGATGATATTAAACTAAAAGTTTGGCACAGTAAAGGAAACCATAAATAACATGAATAGGTAATCTACTGAATGGGATAAGATATTTATAAAAGATGTGTTTGATAAGAGGTTAACATCCAAATATATAAAGAACTCATACAACTCAACACACACACAAAAAAATCTGATTAAAAAATGGGCAGAGGACCTGAATAGATATTTTTCCAATGAAAACATACAGATGACCAAGACACATGAAAAGATGCTCAGCATCACTAATCATCAGGAAAGTCTAAATCAAACCTACAATGAAATCTCACCTCACACCAAATCAGGATGACTAAACTAAAAAACATAAGAAATAACAAATATTGTGGAGGAGAGGAAGAAAAGGCATCACTGTGGAAAACAGTATGGGGGTACCACAAAAAAACTGAAAATGGAAGTATCATATGATCTAATACTTCTATTTCTAGATATTTACATAAGGAAAATTAAAACACTAATTCAGAAAGGTACACGCACCTCTATGTTTATTGAAGCATTGTTTATAATAGCTAGAATATGGAAGCAAACTGAATGTTCATCAAAGGTGAATGAATAAAACAAGTGTGTACAAATACACAATGGAATATTACCCATAAAAATGAATGAAATCTTAATATTCACAACAATATGGATAGATCTAGCAGGTAATATGCTAAGTGAAATAAGTCAGGGAAAGACAAATACCGTATGATTTCACTGATATGTGGAATCTTAAAAAAAGCAACAAAAACAAATGAATAAACAAACAACAATAAGAGAAACAGATTCATAAATATAGAAAACAAACTAGTGATTGCCAGAAGGAAGGATGGGGAACTAGGTAAACTAGGTAAAGGGGATTAGGAGGTACAATATCACTAATGAAAGAGAAGATATAACAACCAACACCACAGAAATACAAACAATTGTAACTGAGAATATTCTGAAAACCTACATGCCAACAAATTAGACAACTTGGAAGAAATGGATAAATTCCTAGAAACATAGAACTTATCAAAACTAAAGCAGGAAGAAATGGAAAATTTGATCAGACCAATTACCAGCAATGAAATTGAATCAGTAATCAAAAAATTCCCAACAAACAGAAGTCCAGGACCAGAAGAATTCTAACATTTAAAGAAGAGTAATATCTATTCTTCTCAAGCTATTCCAAAAAATACAAGAGGAAGGAAACTTTGACAAAGGGTTGCCACAAAACTATGATTTGTAAGCAAACAAGCAAAAACCCAAAAAACCCTACAATATCTGCAAAGTGCAATAAAACAAGTTCTCCTTGTTGTTTCCTGACTTTTTAATTTTAACCTTTCTGACAAGTGTGAGGTGGTATCTCATTGTGGTTTTGATTTGCATTTCCCTGATGATGAATGATGTTGAGCATTTTTTAAAGTGTCTATTGGCAATTTGTATGTCTTCTTTGGAGGAATATCTTTTTATGTCTTCTTACCATTTCTTGACTGGATTTTTTTTTCCTTGGGTGTTGAATTTGGTGAGTCCTTTATAAATTTTGGATACTAGCCCTTTATCTGATAAGGCATTTGAAAATATCTTATCCCATTCCGTAGTTTGCCATTTAGTTTTCTTGATTGTTTCCTTTGCTGTGAAGAAGCTTTTTATCTTGATGAAGTCCCAACAGTTCATTTCTGCTTTGTTTCCTTTGCCTTTGAAGACGTATCTAGCAAGAAGTTGCCTTGGCCTAGGTCAAAGCGGTTGTGGCTTGTGTTCTCCTCTAGGATTTTGATGCATTCCTGTCTCGCATTTAGGTCTTTCAACCATTTTGAGTTTATCTGTGTGTATGGTGTAGGAGAATGGTCCAGTTTCATTCTCCTGCATGTAGCTATACAATTTTCCCAACACCATTTGTTGAAGAGACTGTCCTTTATCCATTGGATATTCTTTCCTGCTTCACCGAAGATTAGTTCACCATGGAGTTGAGGGTCCATTTCTGGGTTCTCTATTCTGTTCCATTGATCTATGTGTCTGTTTTTGTGCCAGAACCATACTATCTTAATGATTACAGCTTTGTACTATAACTTGAAGTCTGGAATTATGATGCCATCAGCGTTGGTTTTCTTTTTCAACATTACTTTGGCTATTTGGGAACTTTTCTTATTCCATACAAATTTGAGGATTATTCCAGCTCTGTGAAAAATGTTGCTATTTTGATAGGAATTGCATTGAATGTGTAGATTACTTTGGGTATCATAGATCTTTTAACAATATATTTTCCTTGAGTCCATGAGCACGGAATGTTTTTCCATTTCTTTGTGTCTTCCTCAATTTCTTTAATTGAGTGTTCTTTAGTTTTCAGATCCTTTACCTCTTTGGTTGGGTTTATTCCTAAGTATCTTATGGTTTTTGTGCAATTATAAATGGGATTGATTCCTTCATTTCTGTCTTTTTTTTTCCCTGTCTCATTGTTAGTGTATAGAAATGCAATTGATTACTGTACATTGGTTTTATATCCTGACAGTTTGCTGAATTCCTGTATGAATTCTAGCAATTTTGGGGTGGAATCTTTTGAGTTTTCAACATATAGTGTCATGTCTGTGAAGAGTGAATGTTTGACATCTTTGCCAATTTGGATGCCTTTTTATTTCTTTTTTGTTGTCTGGTTGTTGAGGCCTAGACTTCTAGTGCAATGTTGAACAACAGTGGTGAGGGTAGACATCCCTGTTGTGTTCCTGGCCTTAGGGGAAAAGCCATCAGTTTTTACCCATTGGGAATGATATTCACTGTGGATTTTTCATACGTGGCTTTTATGATATTGAGGTATGTTCCCTCTATCCCTGTGCTACAGTGTTTTAATCAAGAAAGGATACTATATTTTGTCAATGCTTTTTCTGAGTCTATTGAGAGAATCATATGGTTCTTGTCCTTTCTTTTTATTAATGTTGTATATCCCACTGATTGATTTGCAAATATTGAACCATCCCTGCAGCCAAAGAATAAATCCTACTTGATTGTGATGAATAATTCTTTTTATATACTGTTGGACTCAATTTTTTAGTATGTTGTTGAGTGTTTTTGCACCCATATTCATCAGAGATATTGGTCTGTAATTCTCCTTTTTAGTAGGCTATTTATCCAGTTTTGGATCAAAGTAATTCTGGCCTTGTAGAGCAATTTTGGAAGTTTTCCTTCCATTTCAATTTCTTAGAACAGTTTGAGAATAGGTAGTAACTCTTTTTTAAATACTTTGTAGAATTCCCTTAGGAAACCATCTAGACTGGGACGTTTGTTTCTTGGGAATTTATTTTATTGCTGATTCGATTTCTTTGCCAGTTATCAGTTTGTTTAAATTTTCTATTTCTTCTTGTTTCAGTTTTGGTAATTTATATGTTTCTAGGAATTTATCCATTTCTTCTAGATTGTCCAATTTGTTGGCATATGATTTTTCATAATATTCTCTTATAATTCTTTTTTGTATTTCTGTGGTGTTTGTTGTGATCTCTCTTATTTCATTTGTGATTTTAACCATTTGAATCCTTTCTCTTTTCTTTTTGATAAGTCTAGCTAAGGTTTCATCAATTTTATTAATTCTTTCAATGAACCAGCTTTTAGTTTCATTGATCTTGAACTCCTTTAGCTTTTGTTTGTCTGGGAAACTCATCATATCTCCTTCTATTCTGAATGATAGACTTGCTGGATTGAGTATTCTTTCCTGCAGACTTTTCCCATTCAGTGCTTTTAATATATCATGCTACTCCCTTCTGGTCTGCAAAATTTATGCTGAAAAATCTGCTCATAGCCTTATGGGGTTTCCCTTGTATGTAATTCTCTTCTTTTCTCTGGGTTCTCTATTCTGTTCCATTGGTCTATATGTCTGTTTATGTGCCAGAACCATGCTGTCTTGGTGATCACTGCTTTGTAATATAGGTTGAAATCAGGCAACGTGTTGCCCCCAGCTTTGTTTTTCTTTTTCAACATTTCCTCAGCAATTCGGGGTCTTTTCTGATTCCATACAAATTTTAGGATTGGTTGTTCCAGCACTTTGAAAAATGTCATTGGAATTTTGATCAAGATGGCGTTGAAGGTATAGATTGCTCTGGGTGGAATAGACATTTTAACAATGTTTATTCTTCTGATCCATGAGCATGGAATGTTTTTCCATCTTTTTGTGTCTTCTTCAATTTCTTTCATGAGTGTTCTATAGTTCCTAGAGTTAGATCCTTTACCTCTTTGGTTAAGTTTATTCTGAGGTATCTCATGGTTTTTGGTGCTATTGTAAATGGAATTATTTCTCTAATTTCTCTTTCTACAGTTGCAATGTTAGTGTATAAGAAAGCAACTGATTTCTGTGCATTGATTTTGTGTCCTGCCACATTACTGGATTACTGTATGCGTTCTAGTAATTTGGGGGTGGAGGTTCCTCAAAAAATTAAAAATAGAGCTACCCTATGACCCAGCAATTGCACTCCTGGGTATTTACCTCAAAGACATGGATGTAGTGAAAAGAAGGGCCATATGCACCCCAATGTTCATAGCAGCAGTGTCCGCAATAGCCAAACTGTAGAAAGAGCTGAGATGCCCTTCAATAGATGAATGGTTAAAGAAGATGTGGTCAATATATACAATGGAATATTACTGAGCCATCAGAAAGGATGGATACCCAACTTTTACATCAACATGGATGGTACTGGAAGAGAATATGCTAAGTGAAATAAGTCAAGGAGAGAAAGTCAATTATCATATGGTTTCAATTCTTTGTGGAACATAAGGAATGGCATAGAGGACATTAGGAGAAGGAAGGGAAAAATGAAGGGGGGGAGTTGGAAGGGGAGACAAATCATAAGAGACTATGGACTCTGAGAAACAAACTGAGGGTTTTTTTGGGGGGGGATGGGTTAGCCCGGTGATGGGTATTAAGGAGGGCATGTACTGCATGGAGCACTGGGTGTAAAAGTCTGTTTTTTGCCCTTCTCAGCACCACTGGCTCCTTCCCCACCATGGACAGCCAAGGTCCATTTCACTTTGAGACCTAGTCATTACCCTTCCCACCTTCTTTGATGTGGCTGCTTGTCTATCTTTAGTTGTGGAGTTTGTTCTGCCAGGCTTTGAGTCATTTTTTGGGTTGTTTACAACAATGTGAGTGTTACCTAGTTGTATCAATGGGACAAGGTGAGCTTAAGGTCCTCCTAATCCACCATCTTCCCAGTCAAACCCAAATTTTCTTTAATTGCTTAATAGCTCCAATATTTTTTTTCCAATTCTTATGTTCTACGTTGGTAATTTTGTCATTTGCAAACAAAATCTGTTTTATTTCCTCTTTCCTGATCTGTGTGTCTTTTATTTCTTTTCTTTCTTTTTTTTTTTTTTGCCTTTTTGCATTATTAAGACTTACAGTGTGATGTTGAAATGCAGTGGTAAAAGGGGGCATTCTTTCCTTGTTCTTGATCTTTGCAGGAAAGGTTTGAGGTTTTCACCATTAAGTAGGGTTTTTTGTTGTTCTTGTTTTTGTTTGTTTTATTCATTATCAAGTTGAGGAAGTTCTCTATTCTTAGTTTACTGAAAGTTTTTATTATGAATGGGTGTTGGATTTTGTTAAATAGTGTTTATGTATCTATTGATATAATCATGTGATTTTTCTTTCTTAGTCTATTCCTGTAATGACTTATAACAACTGATTTTTCAATCGTTGAGACAGCCTTGTATACATGGATAAATCCTACTTGGTTGTAGTGTATAATTCTTTGTATACATTGTTGAATTCAATTTGCTAATATTTTGTTGAGAATTTTTACAACTTTGTGTATTGGATTAGTGGGGTGTAGTTTTCTTTTCTTGGAATGTCTTCATCTCTTTTGATATTAGAGTAAGTCTCTCCTCCTAGAATGAGTTAAGAAGTATCCTCTCTCTCTACTTCTAACCTCTGAAAGAGATTGTAGAGAATTAGTCTAATTTCTTTTTTAAACATTTGGTAGAATTCACCAGTGAACCCATGTAGGCCTGTTGTTTTCTTTTTTAGAATTTTCACCTTTTACTTATATTGCACATCTGTTATTTTATTTATTTATTTATTTATTTAGAGGAAATTTTTTTATTATGTTCAATTAGCCAGCATATAGTACATCATTAATTTTTGATGCCCATCTGTTATTGAATGCTCTCTCCTTTACCCAAGAGATCCTTTAGAATATTTATAGTTGTTTTAAATTCATGTTCTGATAATTCTAATATCTCAGCTATGTTTGGTTCTGACTCTTTATCTCTTTAAATTGTCTTTTATTTTCTTTTTATATAACGTGTTTTTTTTTTCTTATAGCCGGATATTACATACCAAGTAAAAGAATTGCTATAAAAAGGCCTTTAGTAATGTGGTGGTAAACATGGTGAGATGGAAAGTGTTCCATAGTCCTATGATTAGGTCTTAATCTGTTAGTGAGCTTATGCCTCTGGACTTCACAACTATCTTTATTTATTTTTTCTTTCTCTGTAGGTGGGAAAGGATGACTAGAGTGAGCTGAGTATTTCCTTTTTCCCATATAAAAGGCAGGTGCTCACTGAAATTGGGTTTTTCCCCTCTCCCAGATCAGTTAGTCTCTGATATAATGTCCAAGCAGATTAAGTTCTGGCTAACTAATTTCTCTTGAGGACAAGCCTTGTTAAGAAGAAGAGCACTCTGGAATACTTCAAAACAGTTTCCTTTCTCTCCAATTGTAGGAAGCACAAAGGAATTTTTCTCTATTTACTCTAGGAACCTGACCAAGTTCCTTGGAGATAAATGTCACAATATTCTGTGGTCCTCCTATCACTGAGTGCTCCTGGAGTGTTTAACTCTCTGAATTGTCCATATGAGCCTCCAGCAAATAGTCAGTTACAACTCTGATTTTCTTATCCCAGCTCTGGTTCCCACAGCAGTATCTACTCCTGGGTCTCTGTACTGGTAAAATATTTTCTCTGCATTTGCCTGTCTGTATCTCTGGTCTTTGGGGCCTTGGTTTGCCCTGTGTCCTTAGTTTTTTAATGGGCTCTGGAAGAGTTGATTTTTCAGTCTGTTCAGCTTTTAACTTGTTAAAAAGGAGCGGTTACTTCTTAGCTCCTTTTATTTGGAATTGTAAGCTGGAAGTATTTAAAGCTTTTCATAAATATTTTAATTAACATTAAAGACATCTTTAAGGAAATCAAATTTCTTCAAACAACAACAAAAAATTCAGATATTTAACAATGTCTTCCATTTCATTTTCATGATAAACTTTTAAAAAATCAATGTAATTAAATGTTTAAAGTCATTCAATTTTTTTTGGAATGAGGGGATGATCTTTTATGTATAAAGGTAGGCACTGACCCAATATTTCTTCTGTTTATACTTCCCTATCTTTTTCTTTTTTTCAAAACTATGATTGGAGCTGCATAGTAACATAAGAAGTTGATATGAGAGTAAAATTCATCCTGATAACTTTCTTGAGCACTATCAGAGCATTTTACATTTTCCTGGGGAAAAAAAATTTTTTTTAAGTACTAATTTACTAGTATGAAGCAGATAAGACAAATCAGAATGATTGACTTCCTGAATTAATATTGGTGGAAGGAATAGAGTAAAAGACTAGATGAGAACAATTGATGTCTATTCTTAATGAGGAAAGATTTAGATACATGTACTAATCAAGATAGCTAAGCAAGATAGCTATCAAGATACATATGAATCCAAACTCTCCTTATGCTTATTTGGATATTGGTAAAATTGTATGCAATAAGTAAGTTTCATAAGACTGTAAGTCCATTTAGGCAGAGATCAGATCTGTTTTATTTTCTAGTGTCTAATGCATGATGTATGCTCAATAAATATTGAATAAATGCTTCTAGGCCATATGACAAGTTCATAGAAGGCTCTCAAAAGTTGGAGATATAGAGACCCTATAAAGCATCCTAACAGCAAACTGACTCTTTTGGGTCAGAGATAATATTTCTGTGAGCAACTAGTTTTCTACCCAGAAAAACTATACTGATGGAAAAGAGCAAAGCCTCTAAAGTTATGGGCACCAAAAATAATTCTCTTCTCAGTGGGGAATTAAGAAAGAACAACAAAATAAATGGATGGAAATAAGTAAAAAGTCATAACTGAAAAACCTGGGCATTAAAAAATGGTTCTTATTTGTAAAGTAAAGAAACTAGAGTTTTTCTTCTTTCTCATCTTTTCTAGTGTCATGAATATGTGAGAGAAATCAGGGAACCAAGCATAGGTGAATAAACTCCAAATACTATAGAAATCCATGGGCTCTGGAAATATTATGGGTGAGGATTTAAAGAAAGGAGAGCCCAGGAGTGCCATATAAGAGTGCCACACCAGTGAGAAAACCAAACCAGGAAGACATTAAAAGTGAGATATTAATATACAGATGACTAGATACTTAGCAATCTAGAGATATTTAGTTTTTACATATAGTACATTTTACAATCTTAATGACTTTTAAGTAATGTTATTTTGTAATACTTAGAATTTTTATATTTTGTGGAAATGGTGTTTACATGAGGAATGGATCAGTGAGTGTTTGTCTCTCATAGCCAATATTCGTAGAAAGAAGAAGTAGAAATGGAGATAACTAAAGCCATATTCTATGAAATAAATTCCTTAAAGAAATATGGAAAGATACTAATAGATACATTGATATTGATGTTACACCTACGTTGTCTTTTTTTAGCTTCCTTTTGCATGCCAGTTTTCTTTGGGTAATGGATTAAATACATGAATAGGTATTCACATCTGTGGTATTTTGAATACCAAAATAATAGTGGAACTGTGTTTGTTGTTTGGAGGCCAAGATAATTTGGCAATAGTTATACTTCAGGATGCTTCATAAGGTGTGGCTAACAGAGAAAGTAGAGAGCGGGGAGAGATCCTTTAAAGTAAAACAAGCAATGAGGGATGCAATTTCCTCATGTAAGAGGTGAATTTGGGTGTGTGAAGCAAAATAACTAAAGGATAAGCCAATTTCAAGTCATGATTCGGGTAAAAAGAAAGCATATCAAAAACTCAAATGGCATATAAAACCAAAAAAAAGGCTGTTATCTTCTATGGGTTTTAATAAAAATAAGGAGATCAATTTAAAAGCAGCCAAATTCCATTCTTTCCTAAGATTTAGAAACAGGGCTCTGGTCCTTGGGGGAGGAAAACTAATAAAAGCTCAGGGGTTGTGGAGGGATAAACAATTTAGTAAAACAGAAACTCAGAGTATCCAACAAATGAAAGTAGCTTTTTGTGCTGGAACAATGACAGAAAAATGGAATTCTAATGGGCTCAAAGAATTTAAGTGCCACCACATGCTTAACAGAGTACATAGGAATGACTTTGGGAATAAAGATTATATTTAATCTGTACTTTTAATCTGTCTTAATTTAAGAAATTGAGCAGCATAAAACTCATTTTTTCCTATTTTTAAAAAAATGTGCTTTGGTGCCTGGATGGCTCAGTAGGTAAAGCATCTGCCTTTGGCTCAGGTCATGATCCCAGCATCCTGGGATTGGAGCCCACATCTTCCTCTCCCTCTGCCTGCCACTCCCCCTGCTTGTGCATGCACTCTCTCTCTCTCTGTCAAATAAGTAAATAAAATCTTTTTTTAAAAATGTGCTTACAAAGCATTAGTTGACAGATATCTACCTCAATAGGTAAAATAGTTTTTAAAATTATACCAGAACTCGTTTTCCCCCTTTAAGTCTTCACTATCCTGTAATATAACTCACTATCCTGGCTTGCTTTAGCAAAAATGATTCATACCACAAGTGCTAAGAAAACTGTTCATTACCTTGTGCATGTGTGCGTGTGTGTGTGTGTGTGTATATATATATACATACATATATGTGCGTGTGTATATATATATATGGAATTATATATATATGGATATATATATCCATATATATATATGGAATTACTAATTAAGCCAACTTTGTGTGCATTAAATGAATTTGGAAACTTAACCCCTCTTCAAAGTAAGAATTTTTCTCGTTAAACTATTTACATGACATACTTGGAAAGCAGGAACAAATCTCAAGCTTTACTTAGCAAATAACAACAATAACAATGATGACAACAAAACCTTTAAACTCATAGTTAATGCTTTTCAACACTTGTCGATCCAAGGCTTATGTTTGATGTGTGTGTTTCTAAATGCAAAGGCCTGAACTTGGCATGCTTTTTCACCAAGAAATTTCAGTTCAGAAAGATAGGCAAGAAAAGTGGAAACCTATGGAAGATAGGTAAATACTTTCAATTTCAAATTTCCTTTCTCTCCAGTTTCTTTATCATCTATGATGTAATTGAAAGTATGTTACTATAGAAGCTCAGAGATAGAGATTCCTTTCTATCTTGGCCACTCACTGATGTTTATGCTTGGATATACGTGGGACCCTATACCCTAGATACACCACAATAGGAGTCTGAATAGTAGTCTCTCAGTTTCTAGAGCTCTATGAATTTCAGATGCTCACTCTTTCCTGCTTTGTAAATGGGGGCTTATCTGTCCAAATGGCTCTACCTCAGGTACAATTACAAAAGTTAATAGGTTAATGTCTGTAAAGCAACTGAATTGTTCATAGCACATTCTCCACTTCCTGTCTTTGTGTTATGTCTTATAGGTTAAGGATGATATAGACATCATTCACGTATGTTTGGTTGTCCTCTCCTTTCTGCACACATAGGAGACCAGCACTTCCAGCCCAATTACACATAGGTTGAAGCAATAAGAATTCTTTTTTTTCTCTGCACCCTAAAAGGCCTTGTGTTATGACAATGCAAGTATAGTTAAAAACAACCTGGACCTCTGTATCACTCAATGAATGAAGCACAGCCCTGACCAGTCCTCATCCCCCATATCTACAGAGTTGTGAAGAGGAAGGAATTAAACATCTGCCATTGGATGGTGTCTTAGTCTGTTTGGGCTACTATAATAAAACAGACTGTGGCTTATAAACAACATTTATCTCTCACAGTTCTGGATGCTAAGAAGTCCAAAACCAAAGTGCCAGCAGATTTGATGTCTGATGAGAGCCCACTTTCTGGTTTTCAAATGACCATCTTTTCATTTGTCCTCACATGGAGGAAAGGGTGAGAAAGCTCTCCTATGCTCTTTTTTAAAAATAGGAGCACTAATCCCATTAATGAGGAGATCACCTTCATGACCTAATTACCTACCAAAGGCCCCACCTCCTAATACCATCACATTGAGGATTAAGATTTCAACATATGAATCTTGGGCAGACACAAACATTCTATAGTAGACAGTTAAAAGAAAAGTGTCACTGAGTAAATGACATTAAGCATGTCTTGAAGCTACCTGAGAAAGGTTAACCATGAAGAAAGAGGCTCTGGCCAGAAGTCCCCGGGTAACAGAGACAAATAATCAAAGTTCTGGCTAAGCAGACCAGGTTTATAAACCATACCTTCTCCACCAGTTGCCACTGCATCTTATTTGGTGACCTGGCATTCAACAAGTTCATGCATTGTCTTCTTTTGTTAGTTTCTTTTACTCAAAATACTGTAAAAATATCATGTTTTTAAGTCCACAGGTTATTAAATATATCTCTTCTGATCTACAATGTAGGTGAAAATAGAAAAGTAATCCAATAACAAAATTTATTTGAATAGGAACCATTAATTTAGAATAAACCCTATCTGTATTTAATTAATTATTTTTGAATCTTGATTGTTTTGGTTTTAAAGTCATCAGGATATTTTGAAGGCATATATATACAGAACCAGAAACTCAGAATTTAAATTTTAGCTTTTGAAGTTTCTCAGAAGTTAATGCCATTAATACTATTGGCTGTTTTGATGACACCATTTAATTGGTTATTTGTTCTGGCTATCTGTTGCCACCCAACTACCCCAAACAGAGAGGTTAAAAATGACCACTGTTTTATTATACTTCAAAGTTGGGTGTCAAGATTTCAGAGAGGTCTCACCTGGGTGGTTTTTGCATCAGTGGCATCATCTCAGGTCACTTAGAAATAGCCAGGGCCTGGACTAGTCTGGAAAAATCAAAAAGTCTTCATGCACATGCCTGGTGCTCCAACAGAGGCATCTAGAAGACTAGAATTTGCTGAATATCTTCATGTATTCTTAGAGCCTTGTGTGGGGTCTCCCCAGCATGTAGTAAACATTTAGAAGATGACTCAGGACTCCAAAATTACAAAGCAGAAGGGGCCAGTCCTTCTAAAGCCGAAACCCAGAAATATGATTGTGTCACTTCTACCACAGTGTCTTGGTCAAAACTGTCTTAGGCCAACCTTCAGGTGGGTTTGGGAGGGCAGAGAAATGGATTCTATCTTTTGATGGGAAGGCATGAAAGGATCTTTAATCTGCCACAGCCTAAGACTAAAGGACCACACAAACAAATGTGAAAGCATAAGCTCAAATCAAACTTAGAAAGCCTAAAGCTTGATTTAATTCTTCCAATAATAAATTACTAAAATAAACTAATCCTCCATTAATACAGTGCCAAGATAAAAAGATCTCTGCATTCCACTCAAGAACTTTAACTGTCATGAAAAATGCAACATTAAAATTTAATGCTTTATTTTTAGAAAATAAAAATGAATTCAATCTTTGAATCTGCTTGTTCTTCAATATTTATCTTACTATTTTTTCATTTTTAAAAATCATTTACAAGAGTTCTGTGTATGATTGTCTATTTCCATAAAAGAAGAAAATATCATTATCCCACATGTCCAAAGCTATAATAAATTTTGATGGAAAGAAAAGACAAGCAACTAAGGCACAATAATGTCAAATTATATCAACCTAAAGAAATGAGTGAAAAATCTACAAGTATCTGCAACATCAGAGACTTTAAAATCTTGAATTAATAAAAAGGACTTTTCTTCACACTTTTGTCATATTTCTCTACAGTTCATAACCCTGTGGCATGTTTTAGTGAATCTCAGAGGAACTAACACCATATTAAAAACCAAAAGGAAAATTTGCATTTAGAAACAAAAATACATTAACAAGATATGTTTTATATATGATAAGATATAAGTATCTACACACAAACAGCACAAACACGTGCCCACACACATAATAAATCAGTTTAGTATTGTCATCTTTCTGTGCTTTGCAATCCATACTACAAGGTTATTTTTGCTCAGGAAAAGTTAGTCTTTCATTTCCATTCTATAGTATATGATTGATGGGTCATACAGGGGACAAAGCTATTCCTTAAAACATATTGTTTATATGGTATAGTAAAAAGGAACTCTAGGCAAATACATGCTATATTTTCTGAGAAACAATATATGAAGAACATTGAAACTCACAGTGTAGATACTATTGTTGAATACTTAAAAAGTCAGTCTTGTTCATTTTGTTGATTTCAACCTTACTAAAGAATCTGGATCATTGAATGATTGATTTAGGCCTCCTATATACAATAATAAAATGAATAGGGAAAACAATTCATCAAAAATAATGGCTATATATGGAAGCACTTAATGAGTTACAAACAATTAATTCATACTTTTCATATGCATTTTTAAAACGTTGATCTTCATATGGTACTTCACAGCAATATATATAAATATAGTTTCAAGCAAAGCAACTTCACAGCAATATATATAAATATAGTTTCAAGCAAAGCACCACCTACTGATCTGCAATGGAAATAATGATCCCATAAAAGAGTGCGCTTTTATAGCACTTTTTGATGGAAAGTTTTTATTTATTGAAATCCGCTTGCATTTACATATACACACACACACACACACACACACACACATATATATACACAGGTATCACATATATATTTGTATGTCTTAATTTACATTTCTCAAGTATTCTATTTAAAACCATAATAGGGTTCATTTAACACAGGTTTATTAGAAGGTCATAAGGCATAATGTTTATATGAGCAGTAACTTTTGATATGGGAATTTCATGATATCATAGGCACTTTTCATGGATTTACTTTCTATAGGGCATTTTGATTTCTGCTTTTTGTCTTCTGTACAAAATGCATACTTGTACATATTGGAAATGTATGTAAATAACAAAAATCTGTTTGTGACTTTATGATTTTTGTTAACAAATCAGAATAGAATGAAGTATAGGTTTTGAAAGTCACAGAAACTTTAAAAATTATGCTTCTCTTGGTCCATGCATCTGTATATGTGAGATTTTATTTTTCTTGCTTTTTATTATTTTTATTCATTATTTATTGGTTTTTTAATAAGTGTCATTATTGACCCACCTATTGGATTTTGTAGCTATTTCCTTTCCTTTTCCAAAGTAAATGTGTATATATATATGTATATATGTACATATATATCTTAGTTAATATAAAGTTAATATGGAAAATATCTACCTTAAAAATTAATCTTAGATCATGAATAAGCTTAGGGTGTCAATAAATCAAGCAAAATTCTGCTACACAACCATGAGGACTTAGACTCAGAAAAAGACTATCAGGATGACAAGAGGTTATGGGAACAAAGTCACCTTTAGGAAAGAACTTAAATCAGTGAAGAAAGTTCAAGGGGAGGTAGTTGTCTGGCATGTGCAGAAGGATTTACATTTATTGTATAAGGCTCCAAGGGATAGAGCAAGATCCAGAAAAATAGAAATGAGGTTTCAGCTCTCTTTAAGGTATAATTATGTCCATACTAGCAATGAGAATGGAGCTTTCACATAGTTACAGTGACTTGAGTAGAGTCACATGCTAAGTGGTGTAGCCAAGCTTGTAGCTGACACTGCCTGCCTAACTTGCCTACACCAAACCCCACACCACTGCACTCTGGTGTGACAGCCCTTCTCAGTCAAGCTTGCCTTAGTCCCAGCATGGCAGGTACCTCCTCCAAAAGACCAGGACAAACCCCTCCCAACCACAGAGTTCTGCTGGGTCTCAGTTCTCATGGAAGTGGGTCAGGTCCCATTTCAGAAGCAGACCAGAGCACACCTAGTTAAAACTCACTACATTCAAACCAGGGACCAAACACTGTCCATAGCAGGCAAGGACAGACTCTGCAGATGACTGGACTGAAGGATAAAAGAAGCCAAAACACAGCAGCACAGTGCATGCAGCACACACCAGAGACACTCCCTGAAGTGTCAGGCCCTAGACACTACATGATCTCTTCATAAGGTTATTACTGTCAGGAGCAGGAGACATAAATGGCTTTTCTAACACAGAGAAGAAGGCACAGACATGCACAAAATGCCAAGACTGAGGGATTTATTCCACTTATCCCAAGTGAAAGGACAAGATAAGGCCATGGACAGAGATCTAAGAGAAAGAGAAATAAGTAACGTGCCTGATAGGGAATTTAAAGCGACAGTCATAGGATACTCACTGGACTTAAAAGAATAAAAGACATCAATGAGACCCTTACCACAGAGAAAAAATTAAAAAATAATCAATCAGAGATGAAGAATACAATAAACGAGATTGGAAACAGGCTTGATACAATGAACAGCAGTTTGGAAGAAGAAGAGGAGTAAATTAGTGACCTAGAAGACAAAATAATGGAAATGGTGAAGCTGAACAAAAGAAGAATTATGCAACATGAGAATAGATTTAGGGTACTCAGTGACTCCATCAAATGTAAGAACATTCATATTACAGGAGTCCCAGAAGAAGAGAGAGAAAAGAGGGCAGAAAATTATTTTCAAGAAATAATAGCAGAAAACTTCCCTAATTTGGTGAAGGAAACAAACATTCACATCCAGGAGACACAGAGAACTCCCATAAAATCAACAGGGTGTACAGTTTTAAATACTATGCTATAAATTAAAAAAAAGCCCCACATCCCTTGTATACCTCTTTACATAGAACATATGTTTAAAGATTTGTTCACTTTCTCATTAAATCAAGATAATAAATGTGTTAAAATGGTTCCAGAACATAGCTCATTAACATTATCTATGGTAATATTTAATTTGAATTACAGAGGCAGGACAGGAGACAATTTAATTTTTCTTCTATTAAATTCAAATCTCTTTTCATTACAAATGAGAAACATTGTGAAATATAATTAAAAAACATATTCTTTAGAATAATGTAAAAGTATGTTTATTAATAATATGAGGTAATCAATGAAGGTTTTCCACATATACAGTATGTTAAAAAAATTGATCTTCTGAATAATTTTCCTTGGGAATGGCCATAATGTTTTTTTAAAATTTTTTAATAACATAATTATTAAATTCTGACAGTGCCAGTAACAATTCTAAGAACTACAAGTCAAGGTCTTATTAAGATCAGCCCTCCTGGGGCACCTGGGTGGCTCAGTCAGTTAAGCATTTGCCTTGGCTCAGGTCATGATCCTGGAGTCCTGGATGGAGCTGGAATTGGGCTCCCTGCTCAGCAGGGAGACTGCTTCTCCCTCTGCCCTTCACCCTGCTCCTGCTCTCTCACCCCACTTGTGCTCTCTGGTTCTCACACTCTCAAACAAATAAACAAAATCTTAAAAAAAAAATATCCAGCCCTCCTAAGAACCAATCTAGTCACAGACTCAGCAACAAGTCATTTTATACCATCCTCTTATTACTGAATGGAGGCAATCACATATGTGACAGGATTATTCATTCAGCTGTTATTTTTTGATATTATCTCTATTATAAAAAACTCAAAGAAGTAGAAATATTTTATCATCTATAGAAAGAAGAAAAGAGAAGGTCTCCAAATGTGACTGAGTTGTTCTGTTTTGTTTTGTTTTTTGCCTCACTGAAATGGGTTAAGAAAAGAAAACAAGGGCAACAAATGCAGAATCTTGAAAAAACGTTTTGTAGATAAGGAGATTAGACAATAGCTTATTGTAGGGGTAAATCTTAAAGATTCTTTTGTAGGATTTTAATAATGGAAGAGACTAAAATATTTGAGAACTCTGGGAAAAGAAATCATGGAGTTTCTTTGGAAGATAGACGTGACATAATAGAGCAAAGAAGAAAGAAGAGGTCATAACTGGAGCCTCAGAAGAGGACTTTTTTTTTTTAAGATTTTATTTATTGACAGAGAGAGACACAGTGAGAGAGGGAACATAAGCAGGGGGACTGGGAGAGGGAGAAGCAGGCTTCCCACGGAGCGAGGAGCACGATGTGGGGCTCCATCCCAGGACCCTGGGATCATGACCTGAGCCAAAGGCAGACACTTAATGACTGAGCCACCCCGGCACCCATGAGGACTTCTTAAATAAGGATAGAAATAGTTATTCTTCTCAGAAAGGAGGGATATAGGCAAAGTTGCTTTTGGAGGGGATTATCTTTAAAATACAAAACAGTCACTGCTAATGATCTTTTTTTTTCCCCACGGTTTTAAAATCTAAGAGAAAGGGGGGAATTCAGGGAAGAAAGCAGGGGAATACTGAAGCTGACTATCCCTGAGGGTATCTGTTTACCAAGAAAAACTTGTACTATTTTAATGGTAAAATAGACAGAAGTGGAAGGAGAGAGTCTGTCCAAGGCAGGAGTCAAAAAAGAGAGTCTCCTAATGCTATGCTGGCTTATTACTAAAGGATTATACTTCAGGATAAAGTGAACCTAAAATCTCACCCATCATATGGAAACATCAGGTACTAACAATAACTGAGCCACTCTCAAGAAATTTCTAAGACTGTACATCTTGCAGAAGAGAAACACTCCCAGATGAAAAGTCTCAGATACAGTAAGGACTAGAGAGAAATGAACTAGCAGATATGTGAGTAAATCTATACATGTACTGGCTGTATCAATAACAATAAAAACTTGTGAGATTAATGAACAAACAACACAGAAGTAAATTAAATGACAAAAATAAAAGAAGATGATGAAAATATTAATTTAAATTTTAATAAATAGAAGTTGCAGTTGTCTGGTTATCTATATAAAAAACAGAATCAAACATAAATATTAATTGTAAAAAGTGATAATTTAATACATTTAATTCCAAATGAAAATATTAAAAAAGAGAAAAGGAAGATTGAACAAATATGATAAAAGAAAGCACACAAATGATGAATTAAAGCAACTGTATCAGTAATATCAAAAAAATATGAATAGAACCAATTCCTTAGTTAAAGGACAAACATTAGTAGCCAGGGTTTTTTTTTTAATTTTTTTAAATTTTATTATTAACATATAATGTGTTATTTATTTCAGGGGTACAGGTCTGTGATTCATCAGTCTTACACAGTGCACAGTACTCACCACAACACATACTCTCCGCAATGTCCATCACCCAGCCACCCGATCCCTCCCAACCCCCTCCACTCTAGCAACCCTCAATTTGTTTCCTGAGATTAAGAGTCTCTTATGATTTGTCCCCTCTCTGGTTTCTTCTTGTTTCATTTTTTCCTCTTTCTCCTATGACCTTCTGCCTTGTTTCTCAAATTCCACATATCAGTGAGATCATATAATTGTCTTTCTCTGATTGACTTATTTTGCTTAGCATAATACCCTCTAATTTCATCCATGTCATTGCAAAAGGCAAGATTTCATTTTTTGATAGCTGCATAATATTCCATTGTGTGTGTGTGTGTGTGTGTGTGTGTGTGTGTGTGTGTATCACATCTTCTTTATCCATTCATCTGTTGATGGGTCTCAGTTCTCATGGAAGTGGGTCAGGTCCCATTTCAGAAGCAGAGCAGAGCACACCTTGTTAAAACTCACTACATTCAAACCAGGGACCAAACACTGTCCATAGCAGGCAAGGACAGACTCTGCAGATGACTGGACTGAAGGATAAAAGAAGCCAAAACACAGCAGCACAGTGCATGCAGCACACACCAGAGACACTCCCTGAAGTGCCAGGCCCTAGACACTAGGGCCTAGAGCATAGATGTTGATGGACATCTAGGCTTTTTCCATAGTTTGGCTATTGTGGACACTGCTACTATAAACACTGGGGTGCAGGTGCCCTTTTGGATTACTACATTTGTATCTTTGGGGTAAATACCCAGTAGTGCAATTGCTGGGTCATAGGATAGCTCTATTTTTAACTTTTTGAGGAACCTCCATACTGTTTTCCAGAGTGGCTGCACCAGCTTGCATTCCCACCAACAGTGTAGGAGGGTTTGCCTTTCTCAGTCAAAGGTTTTTGTTGTTTGTTTTTGTTTGCTTTAAAGGCTCCATCTTTTGTCTTATTTAAAACATAAGGAAACACCAAAGCTTAAAGGAAGAACATTATAAAGGAAATAGTAGCACTAAAATAATAATAATTAAAAAGCTGATATAATTTCATTGATAGTAGACAAAATGGACTTAAACAAGAAAAGTATTTCTAAAAATAACGTGCAGCACTTTTTCAAGATAAAATTTGATGTACCTCAAAACAGAGCCTCAAAATATATAAATAAAAAATTGACATGTGTATAAGGTAAAATACACAAAACAATCTAATAAAAAGATTTTAGCCTATTTCAATGAGTAGTTTTGAGAACAAACATTAATAAAATAAATTTGGAGAACACAATTAACAAACATTGCTTTAAGTCATTACAGAACAGAATTCTTTATCCAAGAACTGTAAAATACACATTCATTTCAAATATATGTTGAACTACTTAAAAATCTAACCATTCCTTAGACCATAAATCAAGTCTCAACAAATTTCAAAATAAAGTAATATGGAATATATTCTATATTCTAAGTGTACAGTTTAGTTAAGGTAAAAGTCAATTATGAAAACTATAAAGCTTCCTATATTGAAGATTAAGCAATATAATTTCAAACATTCATTGATCCAAGAAAAACTAAAAATGACAATATTTTGAAGTGAACAATAAATAAAGTTCATATCTAAGTTTTGTGGGATGCAGTAAAACTGTAGTTTAATGAAAAATTACAGGCTTGGTAATACATGTATTAAAAAGAAATGTAATTGAAAGTTAAAGAAATATATTTTGGGAAGTTAATAACAGAAAGAAGAACAAAATAAACTTAAAGTAAGTCAAAGGGTAAGGACAGAAATCAATAAACTAGAAATCAATAAACTAGAAGAGGTATAATTATTAGGTAAAATCAACAAAGTGAAAAGTTTTTTTGAAAATACTAATAAAATTGAAATATCTCTAACAGTATTGTTCAAAGTAAATAGAGGTGCAGGTAAAATCACCTATTGTATAGGTGATTTTTAAAGGAACACAGAATGGATATTGGAGACACTGAAAAGGTAATGAAAGTATATCAAGTGAAGATTTTGCCACTATTTCATGGTTTAGATGGAATGGAAGTATTTCTTGAAGAAAAAGAAAACAACAACACATAATGTAGCAAGATTGAGTCCTAAAAAGATAGAAAAACTTATTAGTCCAAAATCATTTAAGAAGTTTGACTCATTATTCAGAAACTTTCACTCAGAAAACTCCAGGCCCAGATGACTTCATCAGAGAGCATTTAAAAACAATGAAAGGAGAGATGAATCCAATCTAACACAGTCTTTGAAAGAAAATTTTTAAAAAAAGAATATGAGATACTCTGTGCTTATATTCTGAGGCTAGCATAATCCTAGAAACTAAAATGCAACAAAGGTATAAGGGAAAATAAATTACAATTTCATGCCATTCATGAAAATAAGTGCAAAAAAAGCTTAAATGCAAGAATAGTAAAACTAACGACAATATTTTTTTTGAAAAAAGAAAAATGTACCATGACTAAGTAAGTTTTATTCTAAGAAAGAATTTTTTTCAAATTAGAATATCAATAGATATATTTATCATATTGTGTTCCAAGTGAAATCGATCATTTCACTATGTACAGAAAAAGTTTATGATAAAATTTAAAACTCATCCATGATGAAAACAGAAATAAAAACCTCACAGCAATAGCTGTTAGAGGGGGCGGAGCAAGATGGCGGAGGAGTAGGAGACCTGGATTTCCTCTGGTCTCAGGAATTCAGCTGGATAAGGATCAAACCATTCTGAACACCTACAAACTCAACAGGAGATCAAAGAAAAGAATAGCAACAACTCTCTGAACAGAAAAGCGACCACTTTCTGGAAGGTAGGACATGCAGAGAAGTGAATCCGAGGCGATATTGATATTTGGTAGGATAGATGGCGGGGGAGGGGGCCTCTGTCCGCCACTTCTGGCAAGTGATAGAGCAGTGGAGCACAAAATTGGAATGTTTAGAAGTCGACTCCGCTGAGGGACATCATTCCAGTGGCTAAGCGGAGGGTGGAACCCTCACGGGACAGTGTCGTCTCAGGACCCTTCGGGTCACAGAAAGACCGGGGATGCCTGAATGTGGCAGATCTCCCAGGTATGGGAGCAGGGAAGCCAGCTACAGAGACAGAGCCGAGGCGTGGACTTTCAGCTCGGGGTTGACATAAACTGTGATCCGTGGCCCAGTGGGGCCACTGCTCCTCCAGCAGGGACCCAACAAACAGCAGATCGGGGAGATGCTCCTTCCTCCCCCAGGAGGAACGGAGTGGGAGTGCACCACAGGGATCTGCTGGGTTTGGAGACTCCACACGGGGTCTGGTGCCAGAGATGGAAATGCTCAGTCACAGGCCAGATGATGCTGGAGTGTGGCCAGAGACCAGGAAGATGGGAGTGATTGACTGCTTTACTCTGGGGCTCACTGAGGCGCAGGGCCCAGCATTCTCGGCTCCTCTGGGGTGGAAATTTGGAGGCCACCATTTTCACTCTCACCCTCCAAAGCCTTACAGAAAGCTTGCAGGGAACAAAAGCTCCTGAGAGCAAACCCGACCAGATTAATTAGCCCAGACCAGGCAAGGGCAGGGAAATTCCGCCTCCAGCAAAGACATTTGGGAACCACGGCAACAGGCCCCTCCCCAGAAGATCAGCAAGAACAGCCAGCCAAGACCGAGTTAACCAATCAATGAGAACGGCAGAACTCCAGAGATAGGGGAACACTGCACATAGAATCCATGGCTTTTTTACAATGATTCTTTAGTCTTTCAAAGTTAATTTTTTTAACTGTCTTTTTTTTTTTATTTTTCTTTTTCCCTTATTCAACCAACACTTATCAATCCCTTTTTAAAAAGCATTTTTATTTTTCATTTTTAGAGTCATATTTTATCCATTCATAGTAGTTACACTCGTTATTGGCATATATATGTAAGTTGTTCTCTCTTTAAAATTTTGAGATACAGTCTCTTGAAACAGATCAAAATATACCCTAATCTCCAGTGTATAGCTTTGTTCTAGTCTCCTGCTTGATCACATTCTCTGCCCCTTTTCTCTATTTTTCTTTTTAAATCCAGTTCTTTCTTTTTTCAAACAACTTCTTATCTTATCAATTCCTTTTATAAAATTTTTTTATAATTTACATCTTTACAGTCATATTCCATTCCTTCATTGTATCAACCATTATTTTTGTACATATATAAGTTTTTCTTTCTTTAAAATTTTGGGAGGCACTATATTCTAACAAACCAAAATACACCCAAAATCTAGTGTGTGGAACTGATCTACGCACCAGCCACATCATATTCTGTTTTTTTTGTTTTTGTTTTTGTTTGTTTTTACCTTTTTCTTTTTCATTTTTTTTTCTTTTTTCGTTCTTCCCCTTTCTTTTCTCCCGGTTTCAGGTCTTTTCTGATTTGTTTAGAGCATATTTTTCTGGGGACGTTGTTACCCTGTTAGCAGTTTGTTCTCTCATTCATCTATTGTTCTCTGGAAAAAATGACATAACGGAAAAAATTACCTCAACAAAAAGAAAAAGAGGCAGTACCAACTGCCAGGAACCTACTCAATACGGACATTAGTATGATGTCAGACCTAGAGTTCAGAATGATGATTTTAAAGATACCAGCTAGGCTTGAAAAAAGCATGGAAGTTATTAGAGAAACCCTTGCTGGAGAAATAAAAGAACTAAAATCTAACCAAGTCGAAATCAAAAAGAAGGCTATTAATGAGGTACAATCAAAAATGGTGGAGCTAACTGCTAGGATAAATGAGGCAGAAGAGAGAATCAGTGATAGAGAAGACCAAATGATGAAAAATAAAGAAGCTGAGAAAAAGAGAGATGAACAATTACCGGATCATGAGGGTAGAATTCGAGAGATAAGCGATACCATAAGACAAAACAACATTAGAATAATTGGGATCCCAGAAAAAGAAGAAAGAGAGAGGGGGCAGAAGGTATAATGGAGCAAATTATGGCAGAGAACTTCCCTAATATGGGGAAGGAAACAGCCATCAAAATCCACGAGGCACAGAGAATCCCCCTCAAAATCAATAAAAATAGCTCAACACACTGATATCTAATAGTAAAACTTACGAGTCTTAGAGACAAAGAGAAAATCCTGAAAGCAGCTCGGAAGAAGAGATATGTAACCTATAATGGTAGAAACATCAGATTGGCAACAGACCTATCCACAGAGACCTGGCAGGACAGAAAGAACTGGTATGATATATTTGGAGAACTAAACGAGAAAAATATGCAGCCAAGAATATTATGTCCAGCTAGGCTGTCATTGAAAATAGAAGGAGACATAAAAAGCTTCCAGGACAAAAAAAAAAAATAAGGAATTTGCAAACACGAAACCAGCCCTCCAAGAAATACTGAAAGGGGTCCTCTAACCAAAGAGAGAGCCTAGAAACAACATAGACCAGAAAGGAAGAGAGACAATATACAGTGATAGTCACCGTACAGGCAATACAATGGCACATAATTCATAACTTTCAATAGTTACCCTGAATGTAAATGGGCTAAAAGCCCTAATCAAAAAACAGAGGGCATCAGATTGGATAAAAAAACAAGACCCATCAGTATGCTGACAGCAAGAGACTGATTTTAGACCCAAAGAAACCCCCAGATTGAAAGTGAGGGGGTGGGAAATGATTTACCATTGTAATGGACACCAAAAGAAAGCTGAGGTGTCAATCCTTATATCAGACAAATTAGATTTTAATTCAAAGACTGTAATAAGAGCTGAGGAAGGACACTATATCCTACTTAAAGGGTTTATCCAACAAGAAGATCTAACAATTGTAAATATCTGTGCCCCTAACATGGGAGCAGCCTATTATATAGGCAATTAAAAACAAAAGCAAAGAAACACATAGACAACAATACAATAATAGTGGGGGACTTTAACACCCCCCTCACTGAAATGGACAGATCATCTAAGCAAAAGATCAACAAGGAAATAAAGACGTTAAAGACACACTGGACCAAATGGACTTCACAGATATATTCAAAACATTGCATCCCAAGCAACAGAATATACATTCTTCTCTAGTGCCCATGGAACATTCTCCAGAAGAGATCACATCCTAGGTCACAAATCAGGTCTCAACTGATACCAAAAGATTGGGATCATTCCCTGCATATTTTCAGACCACAGTGCTTTGAAACTAGAACTCAGTCACAAGAGGAAAGTCAGAGAGAACTCAAATACATGGAGGCTAAAGAGCATCCTACTAAAGAATGAATGCGTCAACAAGGAAATTAAAGAAGAATTTAAAAAATTCATGGAAAAACAAGAAAATGAAAATACAACTGTTCAAAATCTTTGGGATACAGCAAAGGCAGTCTTAAGAGGAATGTATACAGCAATACAAGCCTTTCTCAAGAATCAAGAAAGCTCTCAAATACACAACCTAAACCTACACCTAAAGGAGCTGGAGAAAGAACAGCAAATAAAGCCTAAGCCCAGCAGGAGAAGAGAAATAATAAAGATCAGAGCAGAAATCAATGAAATAGAAACCAAAAAAGCATTAGAACAGATCAACAAAAGCTGGTTCTTTGAAAGAATTAAAAAGATTGATGAACCCCTGGCCAGACTTATCAAAAAGAAAAGAGAAAGGACCCAAATCGACAAAATCATGAATGAAAGAGGAGAGATCACAACCAACACTAAAGACATACAAACAATTATAAGAACATATTATGAGCAACTCTATGCCAGCAAATTAGATAATCTGGAAGAAATGGATGCATTCTTAGAGATGTATCAACTACCAAACTGAACCAGGAGAAATAGAAAACCTGAACAGACCTATAACCACTAAGGAAATTGAAGCAGTCATCAAAAATCTCCCAACAAACAAAGGCCCAGGGCCAGATGGCTTCCCAGGGGAATTCTACAAAACATTTAAAAAGGAATTAGTACCTATTCTTTTGACACATTCCAAAAAATGGAAATGAAGGAAAACTTCCAAACTCGCTTTATGAGGCCACCATTACCTTGATCCCCAAACCGGACAAAGCCCCATCAAAAAGGAGAATTACAGACCAATATCCTTGATGAACATGGATGCAAAAATTCTCGCCAAAATACAAGCCAATATGACCCAACATACATAAAAGGGTTATTCACCACATCCAAGTAGAATTTAGTACTGGGCTGCAAGGTTGGTTCAACATCCACAAATCAATCAATGTGATACAATACATTAACAAAAGAAAGAACAAAAATCATATGATCCTCTCAATGGATGCAGAAAATGTTTTTGACAAAGTACAGCATCCATTCTTGATCAAAACTCTTCAGCATATAGGGATAGAGGGTACATACCTCAATATCATAAAAGCCATCTATGAAAAACACACAGTGAATATCATTCTCAATGGGGAAAAACTGAGACCTTACCCCCTAAGGTCAAGAATGCGGCAGGAATGTCCACTATCACCACTGTTATTCAACATAGTATTAGAAGTCCTAGCCACAGCAATCAGACAACAAAAAGAAATCAAAAGCATCCAACTCGGCAAGGAAGAAGTCAAACTTTCACTCTTTGCAGATGATATGATACTGTATGTGGAAAACCCAAAAGACTCCACCTCAACACTCTAGAACTCATACAGAAATTCAGTAAAGTGGGAGCATATAAAATCAATGCACAGAAATCAGTGGCATTCCTATACACCCACAACAAGACAGATGAAGGAGAAATTAAGGAGTCAATCCCATTTACAATGGCACCCAAAACCATAAGATACCTAGGAATAAATCTAACCAAAGAGGCAAAAGATCTGTACTCAGAAAACTCTAAAATACTCATGAAAGAAATTGAGGAAGATATAAAGAAATGGAAAGACGTTCCATGCTCATGGATTGGAAGAACAAAATTGTGAAGATGTCAATCCTAACTAGAGCAATCCGCACATTCAAAACAATCCCCATCAAACTACCATCAACTGTTTTCAAAGAAATGGAACAAATAATCCTAAAATTTGTATGGAACCAGAAGAGACCCCGAATAGCCAGAGGAATGTTGAAAAAGAAAAGCAAAGCTGGTGGCATCACAATTCTGGACTTCCAGCTTTATTACAAAGCTGTCATCATCAAGACAGTATGGTACTGGCACAAAAACAGACACATAGATCAATGGAACAGAATAAAGAGCCCAGAAATAGACCCTCAACTCTTTGGTCAACTCATCTTTGACAAAGCAGGAAAGAATGTCTAGTGGAAAAAAGACAGTCTCTTTAACAAATGGTGTTGGGAAAATTGGACAGCCACATGCAGAAGAATGAAACCGGACCATTTCCTTACACCACACACAAAAACAGACTGAAAATGGTTGAAAGACCTAAATGTGAGATAGGAGTCCATCCACATCCTAAAGGAGAACACAGGCAGCAACCTCTTCGACCTCAGCCACAGCAACTTCTTCCTAGAAACATCACCAAAGGCAAGGGAAACAAGGGCAAAAATGAACTCTTGGGACTTCATCAAGATAAAAAGCTTTTGCACAGCAAAAGAAACAGTCAACAAAACCAAAAGACAACCGACCCAATGGGAGAAGATATTTGCAAATGACATATCAGAGTAAAGGGGTAGTATCCAAAATCTATAAAGAAAGTCTTAAACTCAACACCCAAAGAACAAATGATCCAATCAAGAAATGGGCAGAAGACATGAACAGACATTTTTCCAAAGAAGACATCCAAATGGCCAACAGACGCATGAAAAAGGCATCATAGAAATCCAAATCACAACCTCAATGAGATACCACCTCACACCAATCACAATGGCTAAAATTAACAACTCAGGAAACGACAGATGTTGGCGGGGATGAGGAGAAAGGGGAACCCTCCTACACTGTTGGTGGGAATGCAAGCTGGTGCAACCACTCTGGAAAACAGTATGGAGGTTCCTCAAAAATTTGAAAATAGAACTACCATACAATCCAGGAATTGCACTGGATATTTACCCCAAAGATATAAATGTAGGGATCCAAATGGGTACATGCATCCCAATGTTATAGCAGCAATGTCCACAATAGCCAAACTGTGGAAAGAGTCAAGATGTCCATTGACAGATGAATGGATAAAGAAGAAGTGGTATATATACACAATGGAATATTATGCAGCCATCAAAAAGGATGAAATCTTGCCATTTGCAACGACGTAGATGGAACTGGAGGGTGTTATGCTGAGCGAAATAATTCAATCAGAGAAAGAATATACCATATGACCTCACTGATATGAGGTGTTCGTCATCTCAGGAAACAAACTGAGGGTTGCTGGAGTGGTGGGGGGTGGGAGGGAGGGGGTGGCTGGGTGATAGACATTGGGGTGGGTATGTGCTATTGTGAGCACTGTGAATTGTGCAAGATGGTTGAATCACAGATCTGTACCTCTGAGACAAATAATACAATATGTTAAAAAAAAAAAAGAAGAAGAAGAAGAAGATAGCAGGAGGGGAAGAATGAAGGGGGGAAATCGGAGGGGGAGAGGAACCATAAGAGATGATGGACTCTGAAAAACAAACTGAGGGTTCTAGAGAGGAGGGGGTTGGGAGGATGGGTTAGCCTGGTTATGGGTATTAAAGAGGGCACAGTCTGCATGGAGCACTGTGTGTTATATACAAACAATGAATCATGGACCACTACATCAAAAGTAATGATGTAATGTACGGTGATTAACATAACAATAAAAATTTTTAAAAAAACCTCACAGAAAACAATTGAAAAGGAACGTTCTTTTTCTTATAAATTATATTCACAAAACCCTTACAACTAACATCCTATCTATGGGTAAAACACTGATGGTATTCATTTTGGGGGTTGAAAACAAGGCCACAATGTCTGATACCACCATTTCAGTTCAGTATTTTATTGCAGATCTTATTTAGTGCAATAACTAGTGTAATGTGTAAGAGAATCCAAAAGAAATTATTATTATGTCAGTAAATTATAATTAGATATTAGAATTACTTAAACCTTAAATCTAGAATTAGAAATTGTTAATTTTAACCAGCTTGCTGGGAAAGAAATTAATAAACAAAAATCCATTGTATTTCTACATATCAGTAAACACTAAAGGGACAGAAATTGTACAACTTTTAAAATCACAATAACAATTATAAAGTAATGAGTTTTATGCAAGGCCTCTAGAGAAAAAAATTGTAAAATCTTTTTAAAAGATATTAAGACACACATAATTTGCCATATAAATTATATTCACATATTAGAAGTCTCATTGCTGTTAAGTTGTTGGTTTTCCCAAAATTGAATTATAGATTCAAAGAAATTACACTAAAAGTGTTAGTAGTTTTTGCTTACTTTTACTTTTGCTTTTTAATGGAATTTAATATACTTATTCCAAAATTTTTATGAAAGTGTAAAGGACCAAGAATAATTTAGACATTTTTGGAGAAGAAAAATAACATGGGAGAATGTCCTTTTTACATATATAGTCTTACTGTAGTTATATAGCCAGATAAGAAAGTGCAGATTTGTTTCAGGGAAAGATAAATAAATAGAGTAATGACCTTATGTATAAAATTTAGACATTTATCTGCAACTACAGACTTGCATCTGTTTGTTTGTTTTTTTCAATATTTCTATTTGGAAGCTCAGTGAACACCACAAATTCCATATTTTCATAATTGGACTTCTAATCATTCCTGCCATAACCAAACCAGGCTTACTCTTAAATTTTTTCTTTCATATAATGTAATAATTTATTTGTATATTCTGTTGTCTTTACTTTTAATATATGCAATATTTGAACTTATTTTTCTGCCTCTATTGAAACCATCTGGTCCAAAATGTAAATAGTATCTGACAGTACTAGTGCAATGTCCTCCTAATTGACCTCCATTCTTTGCTTCATTTTATTTCTCCCTGCTTTGCTTCATACACTAACTGCAGTCTATTCTCAAATTAACAGCCAGAAGGATCCTATAAAATGTAAATCTGGTTTCTCAAAAACATGCATTCGTTTCCCAAAGACCTTATAATGGCCTTGAACCCCCAGATAATCTGTCCTTCATTAACTCTATAAACTCTAACTCGCTTTGATACAATTACATTGGTCTACTTGCTTTTTCTTTGATCTGTAAGGTATACATCTGCCTCCTAGTTTTTGCACTGGCCAATTACTCTTTACCTGGATAACCACACTGCTAACTTTTAATTCTTCAAATCTTTAATGTTCTTTTTTCAGTGTGCTTGCTCTGATCATTCCAATTTAAATTTCATCCTGACCCTCTTCCACTCGAGGACTTGTTTTTCTTTATTTGCATAGAATTTGTCACCTTATTGTATTTAAACAATTTATTTATTTACTATGTCCATTGTTTATTATCTGATTTCTCCCTACAAAACTTAAAGTCAATGCGAGTAGAAAATCTTATTCTGTATTTTTTATTGTTGAATAACATGTGCCTAGAACTGTGCCTGGCACTTTGAATAGTCTATCTATTTTGAAGTAAAGAGAAAGTCCCAAATACAGATAATAGAATATAATATGAAGTCAAAATTGTACCATAGTGAGAAAAGTAGACACTTTAAAAAATACAATTTAATCACAACCTCACATCAGCCACAAAAGGCAATTCCAGGACTATTTGAACACTTAAAGATGAAAGGAAAAACAATAAAACTTTGAGCAAGATGGTGGAGGAGTAGGAGACCTAAATTTCATCTGGTCCCAGGAATTCAGCTAGATAGGGATCAAACCATTCTGAACACCTACGAACTCAACAGGAGATCAAAGAAAAAAATAGCAACAACTCTCTGAACAGAAAAGCGACCAATTTCTGGAAGGTAGGACGTGCGGAGAAGTGAATCTGAGGCACTATTTGGGAAGATAGACGGCGGGGGAGGGGGGTCTCCGTCAGCCACTACTGGCAAGTGATAGAGAGCTGAGCACAAAATAGGAACTTTTAGAAGCTGACTCCACTGAGGGATGTCACTCCAGTGGCTAAGTAGGGGGTGGAACACTTGCTAGGACAGTGTTGTCTCAGGACCCTTGGGGTCAGAGGAAGACCGGGGGTGCCTAAGTGTGGCAGAGATCCCACATATTGGAGTGGGAAAGCCGACTGCAGAGATGGAGCCAAGGAATGGGCTCTCAGCTTGGGGTTGCCATAAACCATGATCCGCAGCACAGTCGGTCCACTGCTCTTCCAGCAGGGACCCAACAAGTGGCAGATCTGGGGAGACACCCCTTCCTCCCCTGGGAGGAGCGGCAGGGGAGTGCACCTCAGGAATCTGCTGAGTTTGGAGACTCCACACAGTGTCGTGAGCCAGAGATAGAAATGCTCGGTCACAGGCCAGGTGAGCACAGAGTACAGCCGGAGACCGGGGAGAGAGGAGTGATTGCTTTTCTCTGGGGGCTCACTGAAGAGTAGGGCCCTGAGTTCTTTGCTCCTCTGGGGCAGAGATTGGGAGGCTGCCATTTTCACTCTCATCCTCCAAAGCTGTACAAAAACCTTGCAGGGAACAAAAGATCCCAAGAGCAAACCCTAGCAGATTTCTTAGCCCGGACTGGGCAAGGGCGGGGCAAATCTGCCTCCGGCAAAGACATTTGGGAACCACAGCAACAGGCCCCTCCTCCAGAAGATCAGCAAAAACAGCCATCCAAGACCCAGTTTACCGATCAATGAGAAAGACAGAACTCCAGCACTAAGGGAATACAGCACATAGAGTTCATGGTTCTTGTTCCCCTGATTCTTTAGTCTTTCAGAGTTAATTTTTTTAATTTTCTTTTTTTCTTTTTCTATTTTTTTGAAAATTTTCCCCCTTTTTCAACAAATAACTTATCAATCCCTTTTTAAAAAGTCTTTTTTATTTTACATTTTTAGAGTCATATTCTATCCCTTCATAGTAGTTAACCTTACTTTTGGTATCTAAATAAGTTGTTCCCTCTGTAAATTTTGGGATACAGTTTCTTCTAACAGACCAAAATATACCCTAAATCTCTAGTGTATGGTTTGTTCTAGTCTCCTGTCTGGCCACATTCTCTCCCTTTTTTTTAAATTTCTCTTCTTTCTTTTTTCAACCAACTTCTTATCAATTCCTTTTAAAAATTTTTTATAATTTTCATCTTTAGAGTCATATTCCATTCCTTCATCATATTCACCCTTATTTTTGTACAAATATAAGGTTTCTTTTCTTTAAAATATTGGGAAGCAGTTTCTTCTAACAGACCAAAATATGCCCAAAGTCTAGTGTGTGACACTGATCTATTCACCAGTCTGATCATATTCTTCTTTTTTTTATCTTATTCTTTTTTTTTTTCTTTTTTTGTTCTTTCCTTTTCTTTTCCCCCGGTTTCAGGTCTTTTTTAATTTGTTCAGTGTATATTTTTCTGGGGTCATTGTTACCCTGTGAGTATTTAGTTCTCTCATTCATCTATTCTCCTCTAGACAAAATACAAGATGGAAAAAACCACCTCAAAAAAAGAAAGAGAGGCTGTACTGATTGTCATGGATCTAATCAATACGGACATTAGTAAGATGTCAGAACTAGAGTTCAGAATGACGATTATAAAGATACTAGCTGGGCTTCAAAAAAGCATGGAAGATATTAGAGAAACCCTTTCTGGAGAAATAAAAGAACTAAAATCTAACCAAGTCAAAATCAAAAGGCTATTAATGAGGTGCAGTAAAAAAATGGAGGCTCTAACTGCTAGGATAAATGAGGCAGAAGAAAGAATTAGTGATAGAGAAGACCAATGGAAAATAAAGAAGCTGAGAAAAAGAGAGATAAACAACTACTGGATCATCAGGGCAGAATTCTAGAGATAAGTGATACCATAAGATGAAACAACATTAGAATAATCGGGATCCCAGAAGAAAAAGAAAGAGAGAGGGGGACAGAAGGTATATTGGAGCAAATTATAGCAGAGAACTTCCCTAATTTGGGGAAGGAAACAGGCATCAAAATTCAGGAGGCACATAGAAACCCTGTCAAAATCAATAAAAATGGGTCAACACCCCAACAACAAATAGTAAAACTTACGAGTCTCAGACAAAGAGAAAATCCTGAAAGCAGCTCGGGAGAAGAGATTTGTAACCTACAATGGTAGAAACAGTAGATTGGCAACAGACCTATCCACAGAGACCTGGCAGGCCAGAAAGGACTGGCATGATATATTCAGAGCACTAAATGAGAAAAATATCCAGCCAAAATACTATATCCATCTAGGCTGTCATTGAAAATAGAAGGAGAGATAAAAAGCTTCTAGGACAAACAAAAACTAAAGGAATTTGCAAACACAAAACCAGCCCTACAAGAAATATTGAAAGGGGTCCTCTAAGCAAAGAGAGAGCCTAAAAGCAGCACAGATCAGAAAGGAACACAGACAATATACAGTCACAGTCACCTTACAGGCAATACAATGGCACTAAATTCATATCTTTCAATAGTTACCCTGAATGTAAATGGGCTAAATGCCCCAATCAAAAGACACAGGCTATCAGATTGGATAAAAAAACAAGACCTATGGATATGCTGTCTGCAAGAGACTCATTTTAGAGCCAAAGACACCTCCAGATTGAAAGTGAGAGGGTGGAAAACCATTTGCCATATAACGGACACCAAAAGACAGCTGAAGTGGCAATCCTTGTGTCAGAAAAATTAGATTTTAAACCAAAGAGTATAATAAGAGATGAGGAAGAACACTATATCTTACCTAAAGTGTCTATCCAACAAGAAGATCTAAGAATTGTAAATATCTATGCCCCTAACATGGGAGCAGCCAATTATATAAGGCAATTAATAACAAAAATAAAGAAACACATTGACAATAATACAATAATAGTGGGGACTTTAACACCCTGCTCATTGTAATGGACAGATCATCTAAGCAAAAGATCAACAAGGAAATAAAGACTATAAATGACACACTGGACAAAATGGACCTCACAGATATATTCAGAACATTCCATCCCAAAGCAAGAGAATACACATTCTTCTCGAGTGCCCATTGATTATTCTCCAGAATAGATCACATCCTAGGTCACAAATCAGGTGTCAACTGGTACCAAAAGTTTGGGATCACTCCCTGCAACTTTTCAGACCACAGTGCTTTGAAACTAGAACTCAATCACAAGAGGAAAGTTGGAAAGAACTCAAATACATGGAGGCTAAAGAGCATCCTAACAAACAACGAATGGGTCAACCAGGAAATTAAAGAAGAATTTAAAAAATTCATGGAAACCAATGAAAATGAAAACACAACTGTTCAAAATGTTTGGGATGCAGCAAAGGCAGACCTAAGAGGAAAGTATATAGCAATACAAGCCTTTCTCAAGAAACAAGATAGCTCTCAAATACACAACCTAACCCTACACCTAAAGGAGCGGTGAAAGAACAACAAAAAACGCCTTAACCCAGCAGGAGAAGAGAAATAATAAAGATTAGAGCAGAAATCAATGAAATAGAAACCAGAAGAACATTAGAACAGATCAACGAAATTAGGAGCTGGTTCTTTGAAAGAATTAATAAGATTGAAAAACTCCTGCCCAGTCTTATCAAAAAGAAAAGAGAAAGGACCCAGATAAATAAAATCATGAATGAAAGAGGAGAGATCACAACCAACACCAAAGAAAAACAAACGATTATCAGAACATATTATGAGCACCATATGCCAGCAAATTAGATAATCTGGAAGAAATGAATGCATTCCTAGAGATGTATACACTACCAAACTGAACCAGGAAGAAATAGAAAACCTGAACAGACATATAACCACAAAGGAAATTGAAGCAGTTATCAAAATCTCCCAGCATACAAGAGCCCAGGGCCAACTGGCTTCCCAGGAGAATTCTTCCAAATATTTAAAGAAAAATTAATACCCATTCTTCTGAAACTGTTCCAAAAAATAGAAATGGAAGGAAAACTTCCAAATTCATTTTATGAGGCCACCATTACCTTGATCCCTAAACCAGACAAAGACCCCATCAAAAAGGATAATTACAGACCAGTATCCTTGATGAACATGGATGCAAAAATTCTCACCAAAATACTAACCAATAGGATCCAACAGTACATTAAAAGGATTATTCACCATGACCAAGTGGGATTTATCCCTGGGCTGCAAGGCTGGTTCAACATCCGCAAATCAATCAACGTGATACAATACATTAACAAAAGAAAGAACAAGAACCATATGATCCTCTCAATAGATGCAGAGAAAGCATTTGACAAAATACAGCATCCTTTCTTGATCAAAACTCTTCAGAGTATAGGGATAGAGGGTACCTACCTCAATATCATAAAAGCCATCTTTGAAAAACCTACAGTGAATATCATTCTCAATGGGGAAAAACTGAGAGATTTCCCCCTAATGTCAGGAACACAGCAGGGATGGCCACTATCACCACTGTTATTCAACATAGTACTAGAAGTCCTAGCCACAGCAATCAGGCAACAAAAAGAAATCAAAGGCATCCAAATCAGCAAAGAAGAAGTCAAACTCTCACTCTTTGCAGATGATATGATACTTTATGTGGAAAACCCAAAAGACTCCACCCCAAAACTGCTAGAACTCATACAGGAATTCAGTAAAGTGGCAGCATATAAAATCAATGCACAGAAATCAGTGGCATTCCTATACCCCAACAACAAGACAGAAAGAGAAATTAAGGAGTCGATCCCATTTACAATTGCATCTAAAACCATAAGATACCTAGGAATAAATCTAACCAAAGAGGCAAAGGATCTGTACTCAGAAAACTATAAAATACTCATGAAAGAAATTGAGGAAGACACAAAGAAATGGAAACCCTTTCCATGCTCATGGATTAGAAGAACAAACATTGTGAAGATGTCAATGCTACCTAGAACAATCTACACATTCAATGCAATCCCCATCAAAATACCATCCACTTTTTTCAAAGAAATGGAACAAATAATCCTAAAATTGTATGGAACCAGAAAAGACCCCAAATAGCCAGAGGAATGTTAAAAAAGCAAAGCAAAGCGGGTAGCATCACAATTCCAGACTTCCAGCTCTATTACAAAGCTGTCATCATCAAGAAAGTAAGATTCTGGCACAAAAACAGACAGATCAATGGAACAGAATAGACAGCCCAGAAATGGACCCTTAACTCTATGGTCAACTAATCTTTGACAAAGCAGGAAAGAATGTCCAATGGCAAAAAGACAGTCTCTTCAACAAATGGTGTTGGGAAAATTGGACAGCCACATGCAGAAGAATGAAACTGGACCATTTCCTTACACCACACACAAAAATAGACTCCAAATGGTTGACAGACCTAGATGTGAGACAGGAGTCCATTAAAATCCTAAAGTAGAACAGAAGCAGCAACCTCTTCGACCTCAGCCGCAGCAACTTCTTCCTAGAAACATCGCCAAAGGCAAGGGAAGCAAGGGCAAAAATATACTGTTGTGATTTCATCAAGATTAAAAGCTTTTGCACAGCAAAGGAAACAGTCAACAAAACAAAAGAGAACCGACGGAATGGGAGAAGATATTTACAAATGATATATCAGATAAGGGCTAGTATCCAAAATCTATAAAGAACTTCTTAATCTCAACACCCAAAGAACAAATAATCCAATCAAGAAATGGGCAGAAGACATGAGCAGATATTTTTCCAAAGAAGACATCCAAATGGCCAACAGACACATGAAAAAGTCCTCAACATCGCTCGGCATCAGGGAAATCCAAATCAAAACCTCAATGAGATACCACCTCACACCAGTCAGAATGGCTAAAATTAACAAGTCAAGAAATGACAGATGTTGGCGGGGATGTGGTGAAAGGGGAACCCTCCTACACTGTTGGTGGGAATGCAAGCTGGTGCAACCACTCTGCAAAATAGTATGGATGTTCCTCAAAAAGTTGAAAATAGAGCTACCATATGATCTAGCAATTGCACTACTGGGTATTTTACCCCAAAGATATAAATGTAGGGATCTGAAGGGGTACATGCACCCCAATGTTTATAGCAGCAATGTCCACAATAGCCAAACTATGGTAAGAGCCAAGATGTCCTTCGACAGATGAATGGATAAAGAAGAAGTGGTATATATATACAATGGAATATTATGCAGCCATGAAAAGGAATGAGATCTTGCCATTTGCAATGACATAGATGGAACTGGAGGGTGTTATGCTGAGTGAAATAGGTCAATCAGAGAAAGACATGTGTCATATGACCTCACTGATATGAGGAATCTAATCTCAGGAAACAAACTGAGGGTTGCTGGAGTGGTGGGGGGTGGGTGGGAGGGGGTGGCTGGGTGATAGACATTGGGGAGTGTATGTGCTATGGTGAGTGTTGCGAATTGTGCAAGACTGTTGAATCACAGATCTGTACCTCTGAAACAAATAATGCAATATATGTTAAGAAAAAAAAAAGAAGAAAGCAGGAGGGGAAGAATGAAGGGGGGTAAATCAGAGGGGGAGAGGCACCATGAGAGATGATGGACTCTGAAAAACAAACTTAGGGTTCTAGAGGGGAGGGGGTAGGGAATGGGCTAGCCTGGTGATGGGTATCAAAGAGGGCACGTTCTGAATGGAGCACTGGGTATTATGCACAAACAATGAATCTTGAAACACTACATTAAAAACTAATGATGTAAAGTATGGTGATTAACATAACAATAAAAAATTTAAAAAAACTATTACAGAGAAAAAGAAGGTCATTATATAATGATAAAGAGGCCAATTATTCAGAAGGGCATAATACTTGTAAATACATATGTACCCAACATCAGATCATCTAAATATTTGAAGCAAATACTAACAGATTTGAAGGGAAAAATACAAAAATACAGTAACAGAGACTTCAATATCCTGTTTTCAACAATGGATAGGTTATTGAGTCACAAAATTAATGATACATTGACTTACAGTGCACCCTAGATCAAATGGACCTAATAGACATATATAGGACATTCCATTCAAAAGCAGAATACACATTCTTCTCAAGTGCATATGGAATATTCTTCAAGAATGATCATATGTAGGGTAACAAAACAAGGGCAAGAAAACAACAACATTGACACAAAGACAAGTCCAATACCACATGGTTTCACTTGTGAATTATACTAAACATAAAAATTAGTGTGACTCCTTTGGGCACCTGGGTGGCTCAGATGGTTAAGGTCTGCCTTTGGTTCAGGTCATGATCCCAGGGTCCTGGGATTGAGTCCCACATCGGGCTCCCTGCTCCTTGGGAGCCTGCTTCTCCCTCTGCTTCTCTCTCTCTCTCTCTGTCTCTCATGAATAAATAAACAAAATCTTTAAAAAAAATTAATGTGACCCTTTTCAAACTCTTGCAAAAAATTAAAGAGGTGTAAGCACTCCCAAACTTATTTAATGAGGCCAGCATTACCCTATACCAAAGCCAGATAAAATCACTACAAAAAAAGAAAACTACAGACCAATATCTCTGATGAATACAAATACAAAAATTATTAATAAAATGTTAGCACACCAAATTAGCACATTAAAGATCATACACCATGATCAACCAAAACTTAATCCTGGTATGCAAAGTTGGTATGTGATATACCACATTAATAACTACATGGTAATCTCAATAGATGCAGAAAAAAATTGACAAAATCAATACACTTTCATGATAAAAACTTTTTTTGGACTTTATTTAAATTCAAGTTAGTTAACATATAGTGTATTATTAGTTTCAGGGGTAGAATTTAGTGATTAATCAGTAGCATCTAACACCCAGTGCTCATTAAATTAAGTGCCCTCCTTAATGCCCATCACCTAATTACCCCATCACCCCACCCACCTCCCCTCCAGCAACCCTCAGTTTGTTCCCTATAGTTAAGAGTCTCCATGGTTTGCCTCCTTCTGGGTTCCCTATTCTGTTCCATTCATCTATGTCTCTGTTTTTGTGTTAGTACCATAGTGTCTTGATGATTATGGCTTTGTAATACAGCTTGAAGTCTGGAATTGTGTTGACTCCAGCTTTGGTTTTCTTTTTCAACATTACTTTGGCTCTTCAGGGTCTTTTCTGGTTCCATACAAATTTTAGAAATGATTGTTCCAGCTCTGTGAAAAATCCTATTTTGATAAGGATTGCATTGAATGTGTGGAGTGCTTTGGGTAGTATACACATTTTAACAATATTTGTTCTTCCAATACATGAGCATGGAATGTTTTTCCATTTCTTTGTATATTCCTCAATTTCTTTCATCAGTGTTCTATAGTTTTCAGAATATAGATCTTTTACCTCTTTGGTTAGGTTTATTCCTAGGTATGTTATGTTTTTTGGTGCAGTTGTAAATGGGATCCATTCTTTGATTTCTTTTTTTGTTGCTTCATTATTGGTGTATAGAAATGCAACAATCAATGCAACAGTGCATTGATTCTATATCCTGTAACTTTGCTGAATTCCTGTATCAGTTCTAACAACTTTTTGGTGGAGTCTTGTAGGTTTCCTATATAAAGGATCATGTTGTCTGCAAAGAGTGAAAGTTTGACTTCTTACTTGCTGATCTGGATGCATTTTATTTCTTTTTCTTACATGATTGTTGAGGCTGGGACTTCCAGTACTATGTTGAACAACAGTGGTGAGAGTAGACATCCCTGTCGTGGTCCTGACCTTAGCAGAAAAGCTCTCAGTTTTTCCCCATTGAGGATGATATTAGATATGGTCTTTCATATATGGCCTTTATGATGTTGAGGTATGTTCCTCCTATCCTTACTCTCTTGAGGGTTTTTACCAAGAAAGGATATTTGTTGAATGCTTTCTCTGCATCTATTGTGAGGATCACTTCATTATATTTTTTAAAGATTTAATTTATTTATTTGAGGGAGTGAGACTGAGATAGCAAGACGAGAGCATGAGTAGGGAGAAGAGGGAGAAGCAGGCTCCAGCTGAGCAGGGGGCTTAATGTGGGACTTGATCCCAGGACCCAGGGATCATGACCAGACCCAAAGGCAGACACTTAACCTACTGAGCCACCCAGGCACCCCAGGATCATTTCATTCTTATCCTTTCTTTAATTAATGTTGTATATCATGTTGATTGATTTGCATATGTAGAACCACCCTTGAAGCCCAGTAATAAATCCCACTTGGTCATGTTAAATAATTCTTTTAATATACTATTGGATCCTATTAGCTGGTATCTTGGTGAGAATTTTTGCATCCATGTTCATCAAGGCTATTAGTCTCTAATTCTCCTTTTTAGTGGAGTCTTTGGTTTGGGGATCAAGGTAATGCTGACCTCATGGAATGAGTTTGGATGTCCTCCTTCCATTTCTAATTTTTGACATAGTTTGAGAAAGTAGATATCAACTCTTCTTTAAATGTTTGGTAGAATTCCCCTGGGAAGCTATCCAGCCCTTTTGTTTGTTGGGAAATTTTTGATTACTAATTCAATTTCTTTGTAATTATGGGTCTGTTCAGATTTTCTATTTCTTCCTGTTTCTATTTTGTTAGTTTATATATTTCTAGGAATGCATCCATTTCTTCCAGATTGCCCAATTTGTTGGTATATAATTGCTCATAATATTCTCTTATAATTATATTTCTTTGGTGTTGGTTGTGATCTCTCCTTTTTCATTCATGATTTTATTTACTGGGGTGTTTTTTCTTTTTAATAAGTCTGGCTAAGGGTTTATCAATTTTGTTAATTCTTTCAAAGAATGAGCTCCTAGTTTCATTGATGTTTTCCACTGTTTTTTTTTATTTCTATACCATTTATTTCTGCTGTATCATGATAAAAAGTTTTTTTTTTTTTTGACAGAGAGAGACACAGCAAGAGAAGGAACACAAGCAGGGGGAGCAGGAGAGGGAGAAGTAGGCTTCCTGCAGAGCAGGGAACTTGATGCAGGGATCGATTCCAGGACTCTGAGATTATGACCTGAGCCACAGGCAGACGTTTAAAGACTGAGCCACCCAGGTGCCCCTTGATAAAAACTTTCAACAAATTCCATAGGGACAGAACTTACCTCAACATAATTAAGGACATATGTGACATGCCCACAGCTAACATTATACTAATGGTAAAAGGTGGAAAACTTTTCCTCTAAAATCAGGTAGAGGGAAAAAACTGCCTATTCTCCCCTCTCCTCCTCAATTTAGTACTGGAGGTCCTAGCCAGATTTATCAGTTAAGAAAAGGAAATAAAACACAAACCACCCCTGCAGCACCCATGATCTGTTTCTCCCCCAAGCCATGTCTCCACACTTCCTACCTTCTTGTAAGTGGCCTCTTCTGTCCCTCTAGTTGTACAATTTGTTCTATCAGTCTTCAGGTCAATTTCTTTAGTATTCAGAATGACTTGATCATTATCTAGCTGTGTTCTTGGAACATGGCAAGCCTAGGGTCCTCCTACTACACTGCTATCTTAGTTCTGCAAAAATCAGGAATAGCAGGATGGGTATCACATTTCCTAATCTCAAACTTTATTACAAAGCTATAGTAATTAAAACAGTATTGTGTTGGCATAAAAACAGACATGTAGTCCAATGGAGCAGAATTGAAAGCCCAGAAATAAATTTGCATATATATATATATAGTCAACTAATATTTGAGTACTCAAGAATACTCAATGGAGAAAGTGTAGCTTCTTTAATAAATGTTTGTGGAAACACTAGATATTCACATGCAGAAGAATGAAACAAACCCTTTTACATAACTAACAAAAATTAAGTCAAGATGGATTAAAGACGTAATCATAAGACCTGAAACTGTAAAAATCCTAGAAGAAAACATAGCAGAAAATCTTTTGACTTTAGTTTTGGCAATGCCTTTTTTGATATGATAGCAGAAGTATAAGAAACAAAAGCAAAAACAAACAAGTTGGATACATCAAATAAGAAGCTTCTGCGCAGCAAAAGAAGCAGTCAACAAAATAAAAAGGCAACCTATGGAATAGGAGAAAATATCTGCAAGGCTTTATTGGGTAAGGGGTTAATATCCAAATATATAAGGAACTCATATAACACAATATAAAAAAATCTGATTTAAAAATGGGCAGAGGACCCGAATAGATATTTTTTCAAGGAAGACATACAAATGACTCACATGTATATAAAAGATGCTCAACTCACTAATCATTATATAATTTCTTATCATTACCAATCATATATATATTTATGGTACACACATATACATATATATGACATATGCATGTATGTCATATATATGTAATAAATCTACTAATAATCAGAAAAAATGCAAATTTAAACCCTATAATACACAGTAACATACTACTGATATTAACCAGGATATAAAATAACTCTCATTATTGCTTGTAATACTCAAACACATACAGTGTCTTGGGAAATTGTTATTATTTAGTAAATTTGAAGATATACTCTCCAAGTAGCAACTGAACTCTTGGGAACAGACCCCAGAGAAACTCTTGCTTACCTACACATGGATAATATTAAATAACTTTCATAGACTCATTTTTCATAGGTGCCCCATGTTGGGCTTTTGCACAATTTTGCCCTTGGTGGAAGATAATGCATGTGTCAGCATTGTAATTGAAGATTCCTATAGGTGACATTTTTTTAAAAATGACAGTGGAAGCTGCCTCTGCGATTTGTGAGCTACCAATTTTTTTTTCTTTGGTGGCAAAATATATTGCATAAAAACATAATTTACCATTTAACCATTTTTGGGTGTAAAGCCAGTATCCTTAAGTATATTCACATTATGTTTCAATCATCATCACCATGCACATCCAGAACTTTTAATCTCCCCAAACTGGAATGCTGTTCATTAAACAACTCCCTTGCCTCCAGTCCCTATAAATCTGACTGCTCTAGGTACCTCATATAAATGGAATCATAAAATATTTGTCCTTTTGTGTCCAGTTTGTATTACTTAGTATAATATTTTCAAGGTTCATTCATGTTGTAGTATGTGTCAGGATTCTCTTCCTTTTAAGGCTTTCAATTTTGGGGGGTATGTATCCAGAAGTGGAATTCCTAGAATATATGACAAATCTATATTTATGTTTTGAAGAACTGCCATACTATTTTCCATAGTAGTTGAATTATTTTACATCCCCACCAGTAATGTACAGGATTCCAATTCATCCGCATCCTCACCAGCCCTTGTTATTTTCTGTTTTTATTATCATTATTAATAGCAATCTTAATGGTTGTGAAGTTGTATCTCATTGTCACTTTGATATACATTTCCCTAATACCAGTTTGGTTTTGAACAGGAACAATTTACAATCCCCACCCAACTGCTGCCTCACCCCTATACCCTTACTCCTTTCCTTTTTTTAAAGCAAGTAACATTGTCAGTAGCCAAATGATTCCAGAATCTTTTTTTTTTCTAAAGGATGCCCTCATCAATATATGTTTTTTTTTTAATTTTATTCATTTATTTGTCAGAGAGAGAGAAGGAGCGAGCACAGCAGCAGGCAAAGGGAGAAGCAGGCTCCCCGCCAAGCTGCGCCTCTATCCTAGGACCCTGGGATCATGATCTGAGCCAAAGGCAGACTCTTGACTGACTGAGTCACCCAGGCATCCCAACTCCAGAATCTTCTGAGTAGATTTCCCCATTAGTTTCTGCCACTTTACCAAAAAGGCATTGCACGCCCAAAGTTTTAATTATTCATATAATTTTACAGGACCTGTGACAACTCTGCTTAGATCCTTCCTCTAAAGTATGATATGCCATATACTCAAGTGAGAAGAGGAACCCACCTTTCCTTCAAGCTGTTATTCTGCACTCAGAACAAATAAAAAATATTGGAAGACCTCTTGAGGATTCAACGTTCTCTTGAGCTTATCTTGAAAATTAAAAAAAAAAAAAGAGGGTGCCTGGGTGACTCAGTTGTTAAGCGTCTGCCTTTGGCTCAGGTCATGATCTCAGGGTCCTGGGATAGAGCCCCGCCTTGGGCTCTCTGCTCCATGGGGAGCCTGCTTCTCCTTCTCCCACTCCCTCTGCTTGTGTTCCCTCTCTTCTTGTGTCTCTTCTCTGTCAAATAAATAAATAAAATCTTAAAAAAAAAAAAGAATTAGGAAATATTTTCTTGCTAGTTCAGAGCCAAAGACTCTTCGTCAGTACAACTTTATGGAGTTCTTCTCAGCTAAATCCATGAGGGTGAGTGAGACTTCTGTGGAGGTCCTGAAGTGTTGAGGACATGGTGAGTACAACCCTCTCATCTCAGCTGTGCAACCATTCAGAGGGGACCAAGAGGAATCTGTCACCTTGAACTGATTCCAGTTTAGAAAAAGTGACTGAGCATAAAGCTGGGGGACAATTTCCTCTATAAATCCAGCAGGCAGCGTATGCAGAGGGTAAACTTCCTATCAGTTTGTTTTAAAATCCTGATAGAAGTCAGCACATCTTTGAAAACACTTAAGTCTATTGTTTCCTTCTTGGGGGGGAAAAAGTGCTAAAGAATTTTAAGCTCTTCTGGCAGCACCCTAACTCTTAGCCAGATTAAATTTCTTTCCTTCATAGATTCCCTGAGGCATCATTATAATGAAAAGTAGGCACCAGAAAAACACTTAACCCAGTTGTGTCTGGAGAAAAAGTCACTTTTTGAATGACCCATGTAAAAATCTCAACACATTTTATTTTAATCACAACTCTGCAAACCATTCTCATCTCCAGTGGACACTAGTGAACTACTGCCCTCTAAAGGTCATGACCTTGGGCACCAGTGTTTTTCCTTAAAAAACAAGACTAAAATAATACTAATGACTGCTTTCAAGAAGCCTGAAAATGAAAGCCACACAAGTGTTTCTTTCTTGTTCCTCAACATGGATTTACTGATGAGTTTTACTTATTTAAGTTTCTCTATCAATTATCTCTAGGTTTTGCTAACTACTTCATTGGCCTACTTAACTCTTGAGTTTCTCCTTCACTGTGGACTGATTTCTTTCATCCTTCATCCTGTCTTCAGCCAGCAGAGGAGATAAATGCTAACAGAGTTTGGAGCATGACCTGAGTGGGGGAAATGCTATTGTGTTATTCTAGTTAATTGCCTCCCTCAATAGATTTTAATCTCCAGGAGGATAAGGATTGTCATGTTTGCCAGTGTTTCTCTTGAGCCAAGATAAATTGGGCACATATATTAGGCTATTGTTAAATTATTAAGTAAATTACTTCTGTAAGAAATAAAATATTGTTTCATTTTCTTATACTTTTGCCATCTAATTATTTTCTTACCTTTCTTTCTAAGCTCTTTCTATTACAATGTCACATCATATTACTTCTTTTTTCTTGTATTATCTTAAGGTGCTCTTTGTTTCAACTGGTTACTTGTTTTGACATTTCCTATCCTATCTTATTTTCACATTTCCTGAGACTCTTCTTATGGTACCACATTTAATAACCATTATTTTGATTTATAAATTTGTCTATATAGACTATCTTCCATTTCCAAATGATTAAATGGGCAAGTAGCTCAGTTGTATACTTGCCCTTTAGAATAAATTGATATAGATACAGATAAGGACAGAAAACAGATTAAAACCTCTTTAACAAAGTACTTTCTGAGAAAGGACTAGCATCCATGGGAACTGACTTTGACACATGAAATTAGATTTTGGAGGTCATGAATGTATGATTCATAACATGGTTACATAGTTGCTTAACAGTGAAACATTATTTTAAAACACTTTATTTTTCAATGAACTTCTTTTAGGTTTCTCTTGCAGTTTTCAGATCAACCCTGCATGGTAGATACAATAGGTTCAAACATCCTTATTTCATAGATAAAACTATTGAATATAAAGATTTAAGTACACCTCTTCTATGGGCACCTGGTATATTGTCTTATGTGTAGTAAATATTCATCGCATTCTTTAAGGGTTTATTCATTTATCAATGAACATTGATTCAGCTTTTATTGTCATACTAGTGTTAAGAATACCATGAACAATACAAAAATACAATAAAAAATATCACTTACTCTTGGGGTGCCTGGGTGGCTCAGTCAGTTAAGCATCTGACTTTGGCTTAGGTCATGATTTCAGTGTCCTGGAATTGAGCCCTGCGTGGAGCCCCACATGGAGCCCAGCATCAAGCCCCAACTGGAGCCACCTTCAAACCCCACATGGAGACCCAGTTGAGCCCCCACTGAGCCCCACGTGGAGTCCCACAGAGTGTTCCACACACAACGGGGAGTCTTCTTGTCCTTCTGCACCTCCACCTGCTCATACTCTCTCTCTCTCAAATAAATAAATAAAATCTTAAAAAAATATTGCTTACTCTTAAAGTGATCATATTCTATTTGGAAATTGATAATAACATCACAGTGTGTTTCAAATTATTATTGATTACAATTGTGGTAGAATAAAGTGTCTATTTAAGGAAAACATGCAGATTTTGTTGTTAGATTACAACTGACAGGGAAAACCCAAGTTGGAAGCTGATAAAATGGAGGGCAAAATTATTTTAATTACTCTGAATGGCATTTATAGACCTGTAAATCTGTTCAGTGAGCAAATTCTGAAATAGCTTGTTCTGAGAGCCTGAAATATTTGTTAGAATGAATTATTTTTCTTCCTTTGAGTAGAAAAAGCAAACCCTAAACAGAAGAATGTTAATACCTTCCATGCTGTGTTGTCTCCGGTCCTGGAACACCCACTGTTATATAAAATACCTCAACAACATGGAAAGATTAATTTAGTTAATATATCACTGAAATGTAGTCTGGGGTCTCCAGAGTGCTTATAACCATTTGTGGCTGTTCTCACAATTTTTGCAGTAGTGAATTTTTCCATGAGGAATAGAGTCAAAAGAGAGTACCAGAACCTCAGTGAAGGAAATGGAGAGTCTGGGTAATTTAATCCCCTCTCATTCCCAACCACACCTCCCTACTATACAATTTCTGCCAAGGTCTCAAATATTTCTTATCCTCAACTTGTTGGCTCACCTAATGCAAAGACATTGCTCACCATCAAAAGGTCAACCATAATGGAAAGTTGAGAGGAGATGAAGGGACATTACCCATATGAATAAAGAGAGCTACATGAAAAAAAATTAAAAATCCTAGTTTTTACGATGTCTCATGTAGCTTCATTTTGTTGGGCTGACTCATTTTCTCCTTGTATACATTCCCCAAATATTATTAGGCCTTTAATTGGCCCAAGGTGGCCTGGTTTTGTTATTTCTTTGACTGAGTATCTTACAAAATGACCTTTTATGACAACCTTTGTCACTTGTTTGAGAAAATCAAGAGTTAGGTCCATTCTTTTTTTAAGATTTTATTTATTTATTTTAGAGAGAGCAAAAGTGAGAGAGATCACAAAGGGAGAGGGAAAGGCAGACTCCCAGCTGAATGGAGACCCTGATGCAGGGCTCAATCCCAGGACCCTGGGATCATGACCTGAACCGAAGGCAGTCGCTTAACCGACTGAGCCACCAAGGTGCCCCCACCCTTTTTTTAGGTCCATTCTTGATACAATGTGATCTTACAATTCTTTTGTTGCCTATTAAGGTGATTGAATCTAATTGCAGGAGAAATATCATTTACTTTAAAGAACTGGGCTGATGTTTGGGAAAGTTCAATTATCTTCTGTGGAAAACTGCTCAAAATCCAAATTCACATCTCACTTCACCTAGAGTCAGAATGTCTACTCCATAAAAACCTAGACTTTAAAGAATCCAAGTGAAAGTGGGCTTAGAACCAGGAAAAATGTTACAAATCTGCCAGTGAAGCCACTGTAAGCATGATCCATATGAGTCATTAAAAACCAAATAGTAATGATAAACTTATTCTATTCTACTAATGGAATATTTTATTTTTCAGCGCACTTTTATATACCTTTCCAACTTGTTTTCAGATGTATTGTTCAAGGAAGGTAGAACAGGTATAGGGATATTAAATTGGCAGGCAAGGAAACTGAGGCAATTTGCATAAAATCTTATGTTCGGCTAATAGCAGAACAAGGACTACTTCCCTTTCAAGCAATATATGTTTTGTTTGTTTGTTTGTTTGTTTTTGTTTTGTTTTGTTTTTCCTCTACTTAGACCAGTTGAAGCCAGAAAGCTGATATCCTAAATTGCTATCTCTTTTGGTAAATATACAAAGTGGTGTTGGCTTTTTGTTCCAAAATCTTTAACACATGTTTCTACACTTTTCTACTTCAAATAGTATAATTATCAGCAAATAACTTAAGATACATTTTAAAATATAGACAAATATGCTGATTTTTTGTATTTGATAAACTTTTCAATTATATAATTAATGCATTAATAAGAATTGCCATGTCTGAATTCCTGAAATCATATGATACACTTATTTCCCCTTTTATTTGCCTTTATTTCATGCAGAATTTACTCCAGGACTATAGGTTTTGTTTCTTCAGTTTCTTCTGGGATATCTTTTTCTTCTGTGCAACCTCCTCTTCTGGTTTAGGAATAATCTGCTCTTTTTCCAGTAGGGATCATCTCAATGTGGCAGGGAGAGCTCATGTATGAGTTAATCTGACCATGAGCCCTGTAAGTTCTATGCTGCATCTTGGGGGCTTTGTTCACCTGGATGTGCTCCATGACCAGAGAATCTATGTCTAAACCTTTAAGTTCAGCATTACACTGCATTTTTAAGCATGTACAGTAAAAATTCAGCACTGTTTTTGGACCACCAGCCCTGCGTGCAGCCCCACTGTTTGGCCTAGGTGCACCTACCAACTCCACTGCAGGAGTGATGGAATGGCACACATGGCTTCTGCAAAGTGACATCTTTCTGATACTTGGTGGTTTTTCTGATATTCATACCCTTGATGGCCTGAGCAGTTTCACAGGTGCTCTTAAAGTGAACATGAAGATTTGAATCTCTTGATATGCATGATTTTGTAGGGTTTTCTGGGTCAAGTGAATAGCAAGCCACTTTTGAGATCATCTAAGGCTGCTTACGGGAAGAGTGAAGTAATTTGATATACTTAGACATTACAGTGACTCTGCACTTTTGGAATGTATGAATGGTCCATAAATTTAACTTTGAAATAATTCAACACAGGAAAACATGTTGTTTGTGAAAGTATTTTCCCACTATTAAGATACATAAAGTAGCTTTTCTATCTTTCAGGTTGGTATTTGACTTCAAACTTTTAATTTTTATTGTGATGATGAATGAATAGATAACATTTCATTTCCAATTGCAGAAGAAACACAGAAAGGATGGCACATCGTTATTGGTTGATTGAGGCTTATTTAAAGAAATCAAATATGTATCAAAATGATGAAATTTCCTTAACTATAGAGAACAAACTGATGGTTATCAGAGGGGACATTGGTGGAGGGATGGGTTAAACAGGTGATGGGAGTTAAAGAGTGAAATTTTGTGAAGAGCACCGGGTGATATATGGAAGTATTAAATTACTATATTGTACACCTGAAACCAATATAACACCGTATGTTAACTAATTGGAATTAAAATAAAAAACATTACTTTTAAGGCTAGTATTTAGCCTCTCCCTTCTCTCTCTGTCAACCTCTAAACCGCCTCCCAAACACCTGATTTTTCTTAATAATACAAAAAGAGTGGGATCATCAAAGATATCTTCTAAAAATATAATTGGCACTACTTCTATGCTCTTAAGCTGACTTTTGACTCTCCAGAGCTGAAAAAATATTGCTTTCTTTTTCTTTATGCCTCAGCAAAACTCTGGTTCTCATGTACACAAACACATCAGGCCTGATGGACTGGCACTCTTGCCTGAAATAGAAATTCTTACAGAGTGTCTTTTTCTACCTCCTCTACCCTCCTGTGAGCATTTCTTACCATGTCTTGCCAAAGAACTACTCAAAGAGAACAGTGTGTGTGGGGGTGGGGTGGGTGTGTGTTTTCACTAGCCTTAATACCATGGATGAAAAGAAAAGGATTTGTGGCATATGAGCCCTGCTGTTATCCAGATGGTTGCTATAAAAGAGAAAGACAATGGCTTAGAATCAATAAAAAAACTTCCTTTCCTGTCCAGATGTCATCACTACAAGTGCCTTCTTTGCTATTGAGTACCTGTTGCAGCCACACTTATTAATAGTTATCATACTTTCTGTGACAAAGAAGGAAGATTATTACTGGGATTTTTTTAATAATCAGCTACTAGATAATTGAATTAATAGGCTAATGCAAACAAATCACTTTGAATTTTAATATTTATTACCTTCAACATATATATTTCTGAAAACTAGTTCATCCCCCTGCTTCCAAATGACAGCCTAGAGGTAGTCATAACACCCACCTTTCTTTCATGTTGTCACTGCTTGAGTCATATGTATTAAACATTGTCATTTTTGTTGTAGTTGTTGTTATTAAAAATCAACATTCCCTGCCTTTTTTGCTTCTTGCCTATATAGTTCCATGTTAGGGCTTTCAGGGATCAGAAATTTATGTGGTAGAGGATAGAGGGAGTCCCTGTATTCCATTCATCTTCACTATTGCTCTAGTGTGACAGCTTCATTGGCTAAGTTAAGTTTGATTTGTTTTGAAATGTAAATTTCATAATTTTATATGTATATACTGTTTGAGATATATTGAAATGTTTTTATGTGAAAGGATGTAATTTCATACTCTCCAGGGAAGATAGGAAAAGTACTATTTCCATTTTAAAGACAAGAAGACTAAGACTTAGGGAATCAAGATATGGTTCTTGAATTTTAGACTTCAGACTCTAAATCCAGCTATTTTTATACACAATCACATGATTTCACTAAATATCTGGGTAACACTGAGAAACCTATTGTTTGTTTGACTTGTTCTTTCTGAAAAGCAAGGATGATAAGAAAGAGATAAGCCATAGGATAAGATACCAGAAATTGAGGCATTTACACGCTAAAGTCTCTTAGTTGCTATTAAGGAACATTAAAATTACAAAAAGTCTATCTTCATGGAGAGAAGAATATAATAAAATGTTACATGACTACACTTTATTCCACAGTGGGTCAAGGGAGAATGCAACTAATATTTATTAAGTTTGTACATCATGCTAGTATTCTTTATTTACTTATTACTATAAACTTGTGAGTAGATTATTAGTCCCATTTTTTGTGTGTGCACAAGCCAGGTCTGGCACTTTACTTTTTTTATTTTATATTTTTTTATTATGTTATGTTAGTCACCATACAGTACATCATTAGGTTTTGATGTAGTGTTCCATGATTCACTGTTTGCATATAACATCCAGTACTCCCTGCGGTATGTGCCCTCCTTAATACTCACCACCAGGCTAACACATCCTCCCACTCCTCTCCCCTCTAAAACTCTCACTTTGTTTCTCAGAGTCCATAGTCTCTCATGGTTCATCTCCCCCTCTGATTTCTGCCCATTCATTTTTCCCTTCTTTCTCCTAATGTCTTCCATGTTATACCTTATGTTCCAAAACTAAGTGAAATCATATGATAATTGACTTTTTCTGCTTGATTTATTTCACTTAGCATAATCTCCTCTAGTCCCATTCATGTTGATGCAAAAGTTGGGTATTCAACCTTTCTGATGGTTGAGCAATATTCCATTGTATATATGGACCACATCTTCTTTATCCATTCATCTATTGAAGGACATCTTAGCTCTTTCCACAATTTGCTATTGTGGACATTGCTGCTATGAACATTGGAGTACATGTGACCATTCTTTTCACTACATCTGTGTCTTTGGGGTAAATACCCAGGAGTGCAATTGCTGGGTCATAGGGTAGCTCTATTTTTAATTTTTTGAGGCACCTCCACACTGTTTTACAAAGTAGCTATACCAACTTGTGTTCCCACCAATAGTGTAAGAGGGTTCCCCTTTCTCCACAACCTCTCCAACATTTGTTGTTTCTTGCCTTGTCAATTTTTGCCATTCTAACTGGTGTAAGGTGGTATCTCAATGCAGTTTTGATTTGAATTTCCCTGATGGCTAAGATGATGAACATTTTATCATGTGTCTGTTAGCCATTTGTATGTCTTCTCTGGAGAAGTGTCTGTTCATGTCTTCTGCCCATTTCTAATTTGATTTGATTATTTTTTGGGGGGGGTGTTGAGTTTGAGAAGTTATTTATAGTTCTTGGATATCAACCCTTTGTAGTGTCATATGCAAATATCTTCTCCCATTCTGTGGGTTGCCTCTTTGTTTTGTTGACTGTTTCCTTTGCTGTGCAGAAACTTTTTATCTTGATGAAGTCCCAAAACTTCATTTTTGCTTTTGTTACACTTGCCTTTGGAGACGTGTCATGAAAGAGGTCACAGTGGCCAAAGTTAAAGCGGTTACTGCCTATGTTCTCCTCTAGGATTTTGATGGACTCCTGTCTCACATTGAGGTCTTTCATCCATTTTGAGTTTATCTTTGTGTATGGTGTTAGAGAATGGTCAAGTTTCATTCTTCTGCATGTGGCTGTCCAATTTTCCCAGCACCATTTATTGAAGAGACTTTTTTTCATTGCATATTTTTTCCTGCTTTGTCGAAGATTATTTGACCATAGAGTTGAGGGTCCATATCTGGGTTCTCTATCCTGTTCCATTGGTCTATATGTCTGTTTTTGTGCCAGGGCCATGCTGTCTTGGTGATAACGGCTTTGTAATATAGCTTGAAATCAGGCAACATGATGTCCCAGCTTTGTTTTTCTTTTTCAACATTTCCTTGGTGATTTGGGGTCTTTTCTGATTCCATACAAATTTTAGGATTGTTTGTTCCAGCACTTTGAACAATGCAGTTGGTGTTTTGATCAGGATGGTGTTGAAAGTATAGATTGCTCTGGGCAGCATAGACATTTTAACAATGGTTATTCTTCCGATCCATGAGCATGGAATGTTTTTCCGTCTTTTTGTGTCTTGTTCAATTTCTTTCATGAGTGTTCTGTAGTTCCTAGAGTATAGATCCTTTACCCCTTTGGTTAGGTTTATTCCTAGGTATCTTATGGTTTTTAGTGCTATTGTAAATGGAATCAATTCTCTAATTTCTCTTTCTATAGTTACATTGTTAGTGTATAAGGAGCAACTGATTTCTGTGCATTGATTTTGTATCCTGCCACATTACTGGATTGGTGTATGAGTTCTAGTAATTTGGGGGTGGAGTCTTTCGGGTTTTCCACATAAAGTATCATGTTATGTGTGAAGAGAGAGAGTTTGACTTCTTTTTTGCCAATTTGAATACATTTTACTTCTTTGTTGTTGTCTAATTGCTGTTGCTAGGACTTCTAGTACTATGTTGAACAATAGTGGTGAGAGTGGAAATCCTTGTCATGTTCCTGATCCTAAGGGAAAGGCTCTCAGTTTTTCCCTATTGAGAATGATATTCGCTGTGGGTTTTTCATAGAAGGATTTTATGGGATTGAGGAATGTTCCCTCTATCCCTATACTCTGAAATGTTTTAATCAGGAAAGGATGCTGTATTTTGTCAAATGCTTTTTCTGCATCAATTGAGAGGACCGTATGTTTCTTCTCTCTCCTCTTATTAATGTGTTCTATCACACTGATTTGTGAATGTTCAACCACCCTTGCACTCCAGGGATAAATCCCACTTGGTCGTGGTGGATAATCCTTTTAATGCACTCTTGGACCCAATAGGATCTTGTTGAGAATTTTGGCATTCATATGCATCAGGGATATTGGTCTGAAATTCTCCTTTTTGATGGGGTTTTTACCTGGTTTGGGGATCAGGGTAATGTTGGCCTCATAGAATGAGTCTGGAAGATTTTCTTCTGTTTCTATTTTTGAAACAGCTTCAGAAGAATAGGTATTATTTCTTCTTTGAATGTTTGGTAGAATTCCCCAGGGAATCCATCAGGTCCTGGACTCTTGTTTTTTGGGAGGCTTTTGATCACTGATTAAATCTCTTTACTGGTTATTGGTCTATTCAGGTTATCAATTTCTTCCTGTTTCAGTCTTGGTAGTTTATACGTTTACAGGAAGGCATCCATTTCTTCCAGGTTGCTTAATTTATTAGCATATAGTTGTTGATACTAATTTCTGATAATTATTTCTATTTCCTTGGTGTTAGTCGTGATCTCTCCTTTTTCATTAATAATTTTATTAATTTGGGTCCCTTCCTCTTTTCTTTTGGATAAGTCTATCGATCTTATTAATTCTTTCAAAGAACCAGCTTCTAGTTTCGTTGGTCTGCTTTACTGTATTTCTGGTGTCTAATTCATTGATCTCTGCTCTAATCTTAATTATTTCCCTTCTTGAACGTGGGTTAGGCTTATTGTTGTTGATTTTCCAGTTCTTTAAGTTGTAAAGAGTTTGTGTATTTGGAATTTTTCTATTTTTTTGAGTGAGCTTGGATAGACCACCTTTGTCAACCCCATAGGTTTTGGACTGATGTGTTTTTGTTCTCATTGGTTTCCATGAATTGTTTAAGTTCTTCTTTGATTTCCTGGTTGACCCAAACTTTCTTGAGCAGGATGGTCTTTAGCTTCCAAGTGTTTGCATTTCTTCCAAATTTTTTCTGTGATTGAGTTCCACTTTCAAAGCATTGTGGTCTGAGAATATGCAGGGAATGATCTCAGTCTTTTGGTATCAGTTGAGACCTGATTTGTGACCCAGCATGTGGTTTATTCTGGAGAAATTTCCATGTGCATTCAAGAAGAATGAGTATTCTTCTGTTTTAGGGTGGAATGTTCTGCATATATATCTATGTGGTCCAGCTGGTCCAGTGTGTCATTCAAAGCTCTTGTTTCTTTGCTGATTTTCTGCTTAGATGATCTGTCTATTGCTGAGAGCAGAGTGTTTAGGTCTCCTAATATTAAGGTATTGCTATCAATATGACTCTTTATTTTGGTTAACAGTTGGCTTATGTAGTTGGCTGCTCCCATGTTGGGGGCATAGATATTTACAATTGTTAGATCTTCTTGTTGGATAGACCCTTTAAGAATGATATAGTGTCCTTCTGTGTCTCTAACTACAGACTTTAGTTTAAAATCTAATTTGTCTGATGTGAGAATTGTTACCCCAGCTTTCTTTTGAGGTCTGTTTGCATGAAAGATTGTTCTCCATCCTTTCACTTTCAGTCTGGATGTATCTTTAGGTTCAAAATGAGTCTCTTGTAGACAGCATATGGATGGGTCCTGTCTTTTTATCCAATCTGCAACCCTGTGCCATTTTATGGGAGCATTTACGCTGTTCACGTTGAGAGTGATTATTGAAAGATATAAATTTATTGTCATCATGTTGCCTGTAATGTCCTTGTTTTTATACATTGTCTCTGTAAATTTCCGTTCTATATCACTCTTGGGGTAGTTCTCCTTTTATAGAACCCCTGTTAATATTCCTTGCAGGGCTGGCCTAGTTGTCACATATTCTTTCAGTTTCTGTGGGTCCTGGAAGCTCTGTATCTCTCCATCCTTTCTAGATGACAGCTCTGCTGGATAAAGTATTCTTGGCTGCATGTTCTTCTCATTTAGTACCCTGAATATGTCTTGCCAGGCCTTTCTGGCTTGCCAGGTCTCTATGGATATGTCTGACATTATCCTGATGTTCCTCCTTCTGTACGTAAGGAATCTCTTCCTCCTAATTGCCCTTAAGATGGTTTCCTTGGTCCTGAGATTTGCGAGTTTACTATTACATGCTGGGTCATTGGTCTGTTCTTGGTCTTGGGAGGAGTTCTCTCTGCCTCTAGGACACACGCTTGTTTCATTCCCCAGATTAGGGAAGTTCTCAGCAATGATTTGCTCAAATGTATCTTCTAGTCCTCTCTCTCTCCACCCCCTCAGAGATCCCAATAATTCTGACATTGGAACTTTTCATGGTGTCATTTATTTCTGCAATTCTGTTTTCATGGATTTTAAGCTGTTTCTTCCAGGCCTCCTCCTGTTCCTTTTTTTCTATCAGTTTGTCTTCTAGATCACTAATTCATTCTTCTGCATCATTTACCCTGGGTGTTAGAGTAGCTAGATTAGATTGGATCTCATTGACAGCATTTTTAAGTTCTTCCAGATCAGCTCTCATTTCTGCCCTTAGAGAATCTATGTTGCCATTAATTGTTTTCTCCATCCTAGCTATTGTCTTCATAACTGCTACCCTGAAGTCTATTTCTGACATCTTCTTATGTCCATATCCATTTTTTCTGTGGCAGAAGTCACAGTCTCTGAGTCTTTCTTATTTTGGGCATTCCTCCTCTTATTCATTCTGTTGATGGGTGGTTGAGGGAATGTACAGAGTCCAAATTATTGACCACAACACAAGCAAGATGCCCCTGTTTTATAGGGACCTTAGTGTTTTTGACCTCTTGTTCTTCCGGCCTGTCTTCTGGGGGAGGGGCCTGCTGCACTCTTACTCGGGCAATCCTGTTTGTGCAGAGTTGCCCTTCCCCCCCAGGATGGGCTCAGTTAAAACCAGTTTCTTGGCGCTTTTGTTCTCTGGCCACTTTCTGCTTCTCTTCTGAGAAAGCAGAAGTTACCATATCCCAACCTCTGCCACAGAACAGAGAGATCTTAGTCTGTTCTTCAGTGACCTCTCCTGGCCACACTCTTCCATTTCTGTCTGTGCTGCTAAAAACTGCAGCGTCCTGGGTTGTGCGTCCCGCAGTAGCACTCCTAGCCCTCACTTCCAGATCCAGGCACGTTTCTGCCCTTTGTGTTTCTAAAACGGCCAGCCACCCCCAGTTCACACGTGTGCCCCCACAGCTCTAGGTTTTAGTCCTGGGGGCTGCTCTAAAGTCCTTTCCATGCCACTACTTGTCTGCGAGTCTGTGCCCCCAAAACAGGAGGTTTTTGTTCTCTGGTGGTGCAGGATACCAGAGGCTCCTTCTCCCTTCCATTTATCTTTGATATCTGCCCACAGAATCGTGGCTCCCCACTTTATACCTTGAAACCAACTGCTGGGGATATTCCGTTGGTAGAGATCCAGATATATCTTACATCTCAGGCTTATTTCATGGGTGTTCAGTGGTCTGGTAGATATCCAGCTCAATTCAGGGGACCAGTTGAAATAAGGCCCCTACTCCTCCTCCATCTTTGCAATGTCCCTTATTAGCCCCATTTTTTAATAGAAGCATGTAATGATGCTCTCTGAGGTTATTTAGCATGCCTAAGATTACCCAAATAATAACTATGTGAGCCTGAGTTGAACCAACTCTTTTTACTCCAAAGTCAATGGATGAGAGAGATCTAGCTGTAAAGAACAGATCATAGGAGAGCAAATGAAATAGCAGAACAATCTAAAGTTGCCAGATAAAAAATATGGATGGTAGGAAGATTTGCCACCTGCTTAAGACCAACTAAAGTCCCCAGTGCCATCCATGTCTCCCTCCTTAGGTCAGACTGACTGCCATCAACATGCCATTGGCACACACTGATGAGAGAAAAAGAATTGGGACTGGTAAAAGGTTTCTTTTGACATTTCTACCCTTTAAGTATTTATATTTTATTTCTTTATGGTTAGGGACTATCTTAAAATATCTTAGACTCTTCTGAATATTTGGCCATGGAAGAAACAATTTAAACATACTTTTGGTTCTATGCCTATTTATTTTTTCATTTCAGCTCTTGTTTAATTTTTACTGTATGCTGGGAAAAAAGTAAAAATTAAAATATTTTTAGGATGCGGATGCTTTGAAAGCAATATTTGTAGAAGAATCTGCAGCATCAAAATGAAGTTAGCAAAAAAAAGAAGGTGCTTTGAAAGACTACCTAGAAAATATGGGTGACCTTGACATCTCTAATATCCATGAAATCGATGACGTATCTCACTAAGCTATCTAATGGAAACAAGAAAATCTCTCAATTCTACCAAAATTCTTTTTTAAGAATGTTGTTGCAGCAACTTTAGAGACTGAAATTTTTTCCGACAGTTCCTCCTGTGAAATTCCAATAATTTCTCAGATAAATTATGAGCTCTATACCCACCCAGAAATAACAAAAAAGAATCAAAAGTTCTATTACTAAAAGAAAAAGAAATGGAATCTCTTTTTCCATGAAAAATCTCCAGCCAATTTATGTCTCTGTGGAAAATATTTATCTGAAGTAAACAATTTCTGATATTTCTTTTTTCTTATTTTATAACTGCAGTTGTATTTCAATCTTAAAAATGTCATTGATTAATCTCTGAAATATTTACTATATGTCATATACTAACAGAATTATTTTCCTTAACTGTATATCTTAACAATGATTCATTGTAGGGATTTTAGAAACTTCCCAGGATTATATTTGTTGAGACCACATTCAGCCCTCCAGTCTCTAATCAACCATCTTCAAATAATCTGTCACAAATAAGTTTCTGAAGAATACATTGTGCTGATAATGAGATCAAGGAATATGATTGGACCAATGGCACTACTTACTACAGAGAGTCAAGTTAACTTTCTAATCATTATGGAAAGTTACATACTTAAATAGATTTCAGATAACTAAAAATCTATAGAACCTGAGTAATATTTTGTCTTTTTTTCATGATGTTATTTTGCCCATAAATTATAATACCTGAAGAGTAGGAGCTTTGCATGATTTTTCTTTGTATCTGCAGTAATTAAGCTATAATAGACACTTGGTAAGTATTTGTTGGTTTCAATTAAGCTTATTGAGCAGGTATGTATTATCTATCTTTCGTGTGCATCATACTCGTAGCTTTGTGTGGTACATACAATATTTTCTTATACTTCTTGCACATAAAAATGTATATTTGAATTTAAAAAAATAAGAGAGGCCCACACAAACAAAATTATGTGTGTTCCTAGGTATAAGTAATAGGAAAAATCAGCCTATTTGACTGCAAATTTATGGAGGGATTTGACAATTTTAGGGAAGATACCATGGACGATGCAGGGCTTTCTAGAAAGAATGGTAGATTCATACATATAGAAAGAGGGTGTGTCCATATTCTGGGTGGGAGGTAGGGTTTGGTGTTTGGAAACAATGATAAGTTAAAGGAAGCAGATTAAGATATGGCTGCCAACAGTTGGTTTATATATAGTAGCTACTAGAGTCATTTAAAATTTTTGAGCTCAGTGGTGCTATAACGGAACCAGAATTTTAAAAGGCTGATTGGTAGCAATATGCAAGGTAGGTTAGAGCAATTGCAGAGTCCATGCAAGTGACTATGAGAGTAATTAGAAAAGAATAATGACTAAATACTTTTCCTTTTGGTGTATGATGTAAGAAGTCCTTATTTCTACAAGAAATTAGATTAAGTGATGGTACTAAGGCATGTTAATTTTAAAGTTTTTCTTTTTAAAGATTATTTATTTATTTATTTGATAGAGGAGAGACAGCAAGAGAGGGAACACAAGCAGGGGGAATGGGAGAGGGAGAAGCAGGCTTCCAGCTGAGCAGAGAGCCCGAGGCGGAGCTCGATCCTAGGACCCTGGGATCATGACCTGAGCCAAAGGAAGATGCTTAATGACTGAGCCACCCAGTCACCCCTAAGGCATGTTAGTTTTAGAGTAAGGATGGGTCATCCAGGCAGCAAGGGGGTTAGTAGGTGACTAATATAAAGGAATATGATTTAGACATGAAATGGGAATAAGTTGTGAAGTTGCAATTATAGATGAGCTGGAGCAGGGAGGGATAGCTTGGAGTAGAGAACCAGGGTCTAAATCTTAGGAAACACTTGTAAATTGAAAGCTTATAAAAAATAAAATCCAAGAGGTAAAGGATAGGAAAATCTGGACAATATAGTGGTTCAGTCATCAACTGAAATAAATTTCAAAAAATTTGAGACTGTTCTCAGTAATCTTACAAAATGGCTTCACTTTATATCCTTTTGAATCATTAGTAAAATATTTGGAATTTAGAGGAAGTAAGCATAAAGACTCAAAGTTCTATTTTGGGTTTTATCCCAATACACATATTTAACATATTAGGCTGTATTTTGGGCATCCATGGTCACATCAACCCACTTCAATATGGTTGAGTTTTAGTTACATTTTCTTAGTTGGAAAATACAAAGCTTTCCAAATGGAAACGCTGTCTTCTCCTTTGAATCCCGCTGTGGCTGTGTAGGCCGGAAGTTTAGTCTGCATTACATTATCATTCGGTTAAAATTATCTTTTGACAAGCCTTTTGTTTACTTAAACACCTAAGCAAAGAGGGAGGCAGCTTATAATAGAAAGCTCTTTCTTTCTTTTTTTAAATAGCATTTTAAAAAGCCTTCTGTAAAGGTGAGAGATTTAGTTGATTTAAAAAAATGATTTACAGATTTAAGGGAAGATTAAAGACCAGTATTAGAGAGCCTCCCACACTCCCAATTGAATTAACAGTACTTTCAGATTTTTCTTTAGGAAAAACAAAAAATATCTAGATTCAGTCAATGTGTCTTAAACTTCAATGATGATTCCATTGTAATCATGTGTCCATTCTCTTTTAAGAATAATACAGAAAAATAAAACATTCTTAGAGACATGATGGAGAATTAAATGTAGTAAACAACATTTTTAGTTTTCTTTTCTTTCCATTCTCTGATCAATTTATTGGCGTAACATATGAAGAAAACTATTTAGATTAAAGAACATTATATTTTGAAATGTAGCAATTCCTATAGAGCTTATTGAATGCAAACAATGTTTACTAGGTGGTATTTGGATTATTGAAAAACAAAGGAAAAAACAAATAGTAAATAGTAGCAATCACTAAAGTAGAGACATATCTTAAGGTATTAATTTCACATGGGCAAAATAAGCCAGTCATCTTTTCCCCCTACAAATCTACTTATTTTCCATCTATTGAAGTGCTAGCCATCAATCTCATTCTCCTTTGATATGCTCCTCCAGTATCTATTATTCAGTCTCTTCCAGATGTCTCAAATCAACTCCTCTCATTGTTCTTCCTTCAATTTACAGATTAACACCTAGTTTTTCTATTAGAATAATCTTATCAAGGGCAATCTTAGAGAAGAGGTACACTGATAGATAAATGTGTGTGGTTGGACAGCAAGAAAATTCTTGAGTGATAGACTAATTATCCAGTGAAATCTGCTAAGACCAAAGAAGGTTGATCCCTCCTAATTCATCTTGCTTGAAATATCCTTTGCACTCTGGCTTTTAAGCACAGCTTAGAAGATACTTCTTCTGTGGATTCCTTGGGCCCTTGGATCCAAAGTGATGTTTTTCTATTTTGTGGTTCCTAACAATTGATTGCACCTCAGTTATAGCACCCATTACATTTGCTTTTATTAATATGCTTATCTTATTCTACTCATAAGATAATAAACTCCAGGAAATGATCTGGATTTTTCCCCTTCAATGTATAATATTTTTAAAATATATTAAGCACTTTGTATATTTTATTTTATTTATTATTTATTTTTTTAAGATTTTATTTATTTGACAGAGAGAGACACAGTGAGAGAGGGAACACAAGCAGGGGGAGTGGGAGAGGGAGAAACAGGCTTCCTGCTGAGCAGGGAGCCCTATGTGGGGCTCGATACCAGGACCCTGGGACCATGATCTGAGCCAAAGGTAGACACTTATGACTGAGCCACCCAGGCACCTCTAGCACTTTATATATTTTAATGAAACTGGAGTGTTCTCTTCATATCTTTCTTCTTTATCTATGAAATATGATGGGTTGTATGTATAATATTCTATATGTAGATTTCTAGGATTTTTTGACTATGAATCTTCATATTTGATAACATAAATGTATTTTTATAATTTTTACTTAAATTCAATTTAATTAGCATATACTGTATTAGTAATTTCAGAGGTAAAAATTACTGATTCATCAGTTGTATATAACATCCACTGCTCATTAAATCAAGTGCCTTGCTTAATGCCCATCACCCAATTACCCGATCATCCTATCCACCTGCCCTCCAGCAATTCTCAGTTTGTTTCCTATAGTTAAGAGGGTTTGCCTCCCTCTCTGTTTTCATTTTATTTTTATTTTTCCTTCCCTTCCCCTATGTTCATCTGTTTTGTTTCAAAATTCCACATATGAGTGAAATCATATGGTATTTGTCTTTCTCTGACTAAATTAATTTCACTTATAATATTACTCCTCTAGTTCCATCCATGTCATTGCAAATGGCAAAATTTCATTCTTTTTGATGGCTGAGTAATATCCCTTATGTACCACATCTTCTTTATCCATTCATCTGTCAATGGACATATGGACTCTTTCCATACTTTGGCTTTTGTGGATATTGTTGCTATAAACATTGGGGTGCATGTGCTCCTTTGAATCACTGTGTTTGTATCCTTCGGATAACTACCTAGGAGTGCAATTGCTGGGTGGTAGGGTAGTTCTATTTTTAACTTTTCGAGGAACCTCTATACTGTTTTCCAGAGTGGTTGCATCTGTTTGCATTCCCACCAACAGTGTAAGAGAGTTCCCCTTTCTCCACATCTTCACCAACATCTGTTGTTTCCTGACTTGTTAATTTTAGCCATTCTGACCAGTGTGAGGTGGTATCTCATTGTGGTTTTGACTTGTATTTCCTTGACTAGTGAAGTGGAGCATTTTTTCATGTGTCTGTTGGCCATTTGTATGTCTTCTTTGGAGAAATGTCTGTTTATGTCTTTTGCCCATTTCTTGACTGGATTTTTTGTTTATTTGGGTGTTGCGTTTGGTAAGTCCTTCATAGATTTCAGATACTAGCCCTTTATCTGATATGTCATTTGAAAATATCTTGTCAGAGCGCCTGGGTGGCTCTGTCGTTAAGCGTCTGCCTTCAGCTCAGGTCATGATCCCAGGGTCCTGGGATCAAGCCCCGCATTGGGCTCCCTGCTCAGTGGGGAGTCTGCTTCTCCCTCTCCCACTCCCTCTGTTTGTGTTCCCTCTCTCTCTGTGTCTCTCTCTGTCAAGTAAATAAATAAAATCTTAAAACAAAAAAGAAATATCTTCTCCCATTCCATAGGTTGTCTTTTAGTTTTGTCAATTGTTTCCTTTGCTGTGCAGAAGCTTTTTATCTTGATGAAGTCCCAATAGTTCGTTTCTGCTTTTCTTTCCCTTGCCTCTGGAGATGAGTCTATCAAGGAGTTGCTGGAACCAAGGTCTAAGAGGTTGCTGTCTGTGTTATCCTCCAGGATTTTGATGCATCCCTGTCTCATATTTAGGTCTTTCATCCATTATGAGTTTATTTTTGTGTATGGTGTCTGAAAATGGTCCAGTTTCATTCTTCTGCATGTGGCGGTCCAGTTTTCACAACACCATTTGTTGAAGAGACTCTCTTTTTTCCATTGGACATTCTTTCCTGCTTTGTCAAAGATTAGTTCACCATAGAGTTGATGGTCCATTTCTGTGTTCTCTATTCTGTTCCATTGATCTATGTGTCTGCTTTTGTGTCAATACCATACTATCTTAATGATTAAAGCTTTGTAATATAAATTGAAGTCCGGATATGTGATGCCATCAGCTTTGGTTTTCTTTTTCAACATTACTTTGGCTATTTGGGGACTTTTCTTATTCCATACAAATTTGAGGATTGTTTGTTCCAGCTCTGTGAAAAATGTTGTTGCTATTTTGATAGGAATTGCATTGACTGTGTAGATTACTTTGGGTATCATAGACCTTTTAACAATATTTTTTCTTTGAGTCCATGAGCATGGAATATTTTGTCATTTCTTTGTGTCTTCCTCAATTTCTTTCATGACTGTTCTATAGTTTTCAGCATGCAGATCCTTTACCTCTTTGGTTAGGTTTATTCCTAGATATCTTATGGTTTTTGGTGCAGTTGTAAATGGGATCGATTACTTGAATTCTCTTTCTTCTGCTTCATTGTTAGTGTATAGAAATGCAAGTGACTTCTGTGCATTGATTTTATATCCTGCAACTTTGCTGAATTCTCACATCAGTTCTAACAATCTTTGGATGGAGTCTTCGGGTTTTCTACATAGATTATCATGTCGTCTGCAGCAAGTGAAAGTTTGACTTGTTCTTTGCCGATTTAGATGCCTTTTATTTCCTTTTGTTGTCCATTGCTGAGGCTAGGACTTCCAATATTATGTTGAACAACAGTGGTGAGAGTGGGCATCCCTGTCGTGTTCCTGACCTTAGGGGGAAAACTCTGTTTTTCCCCATTGAGGTTAATATTTGTTGTGGGTCTTTCATATATGACATTTATGATGCTGAATTATGTTCCCTTTATCCCTACACAGCAGAGTTTTTACCAAGAAAGGATGCTGAATTTTATCAAATGCTTTTTCTGCATATATTGAAAGGATTATATGGTTCTTCTCCTTTCTTTTATTAATGAGTCACAGTGATTGATTTCTGGATGTTGAACCAATCTTGCAGCCCAGGAATAAATCACACTTGGTTGTGGTGAATAATCCTCTTAATGTCCTATTAGCTAGTATCTTGGTGAGAACTTTTGCATCCATTTTCATCATGGTTATTAGTCTGTGATTCTCCCTTTTAGTGGGGTTTTTGGTTTTGGGATCAAGGTAATGGTGGCCTCATAGAATGAGTTTGGAAGTTTTCCTTCCATTTTTATTTTTTGAAACAGTTTCAGGATAAGTATTAATTCTTCTTTAAATGTTTGGTAGAATTCTGCTGGGAAGCCATCTGGCCCTGGACTCTTGTTTTTTGGGAGACTTTTGATTACTGATTCAATTTCTTTGCTGCTTATGGGTCTGTTGAGGTTTTTCTATTTCTTCCTGTTTCCGTTTTGATAGTTTATATGTTTCTAGGAATGCATCCAATTATTCTAGATTGCCTAATTTGTTGGCATATAATATTCTCTTATACTAGTTGTATTTCTTTTTTTTTAAGATTTTATTTATTTATTTATTTATTTGAGAGAAAAAGAGAAAACAGGAGAGCAAGAGAGCAGTGGGAGGAGGAGCAGAGGGAGAAGGAGAAGCAGGTTCCATGCTCAGCAGGAAGCCCAATGCAGGGCTTGATCCCAGGACTCTGAGATCATGGTTGAGCCTAAAGCAGACGCTTAACAGACTGAGTGACCCAGGCACCCCAATAGTTCTATTACTTGGGTGTTGTTTGTGCTCTCCCCTCTTTCATTCACAATTTATTTTGGGGGGTTCTTTTTCTTTTCTTTTTGATAAGTCTGGCTAAGGGTTCACTGATTTTATTAATTCTTTCAGGGAACCAGTTCCTAGTTTAATTGAACTGTTCTACTGTTATTTTGATTTTTATATCATTGATTTCTGCTCCAATCTTTATTATTTATCTGCTGGATTTAGGCTTTATTTGCTTTATTTGCTGGATTTAGGCTTTATTTGCTGTTCTTTTTCCAGCTCCTTTAGTTGTAAGCTAGGTAGTGTATTTGAGACTTTTCTGGTTTCTTGAGAAAGCCTGTATTACTATATGCTTCCCTCTTTGGATCACCTATACTACATCCCAGAGGTTCTGTACTGTCCTGTTTTCATTTTCATTTGCTTCTGTATATTTTTTTAAGTTCTTCTTTAGTTTTCCTGTTGACCTATTCATTCTTTAGTAGGATGCTCTTTAACCTCCATGTATTTATGTTCCTTCCATTTTTTTCTTCTGATTAAGTTCAAGTTTTAAAGCCCTGTGGTCTGAAAATATGCATGGTATAATCTCAATCTTTTGGTACTGGTTGAGACCTGATTTGTGACCCAGTATGTGCTCTGTTCTGGAGAATGTTCCATGTGCACTTGAGAAGAATGTGTATTCTGTTGCTTTAGGATAAAATGCTCTGAATATAACTGAAGTCCATCTGGTCCAGTGTGTCATTCAAAGCCCTTGCTTCTTGTTGATCTTCTGCTTAGATGATCTGTCCCTTGCTATGAGTGGGGTGTTAAAGTCCCCTACTATCATTGTATTATCAATGTGTTTTTTTAATTTCATTATTAATTGGTTCATAAATTTGGCTACTCCCAAGCTAGGGGCATAAATATGTACAACTGTTAGATCTTGCTGGATAGACCCTTTTATTACAGTCTTTGGTTTAAAATCTAGTTTGTCTGATGTAAGGATGGCTGCTCCAGCATGATAAATTGTTCTCCGTCCCTCCCTTTCAATCTAGAGGTATCTTGGGGTCTAAAATGAGTCTCTTGTAGACAGCATATCAATGGATCTTTTTTTTTTTAAATCCAATTTGATACCCTATGTCTTTTGATTGGAGCATTTAGTCCATTTTCATTCAGAGTAATTATTGAAAGATATGAATTTAGTGCCATTGTATTACCTGTAAAGTCACTGTTTCTGTAGATTGTCTCTGTTCCTTTCTGGTCTTTGTTACTGTTGGACTCTCTCTTTGCTCAAATGATCCCCTTTAATATTTCTTGCAGGGCTGGTTTAGCATTCACAAATTCCTTTAGTTTTTGTTTGTCCTGGAAACTCTTTTATCTCTCTTTCTATTCTGAATGACAGCCTTGCTAGATAAAGTATTCTTAGTTGCATATTTCTGTCACTTAGTACATTGACTATATCATGCCAGTCCTGTCTGGCCTGCCAGATCTCTGTGAACAGGCCTGCTGGCAGCCTTATGTGTCTACTCTTGTAGCTTAAGGACTTCTTGTCCTAAGGTGCTTTCAGGATTTTCTCTTTATCTTTGAAATTTGAAAGCTTCACTATTATATGTTGCGGTGTTGACTTATTTTTTAATTTGAAGGGGGTTCTCTGTGTTTCCTGGACTTGAATGCCTTTTTCCTTCCCTAAATTAGGGAGGTTCTCAGCTGTAATTTGTTCAAATAAACCTTCTGCCCCTTTCTCCCACTCCTCAATCTTCTGGGACCCCTATTATCCAGATATTATTTTGCTTTATGGAATCATTGAGTTCTCTGTCTCCCTTCATAATCTAATAGTTTTTTCCTCAGTTTTTTTCAGCTTCTTTATTTTCCATCTTTGTATCTTATATATTACTGATTCTTTCTTCTGTTTCATTAATCCTTGTTTTTATGACCTCCACTTGGGATTGCATCTGAGTAATAGCATTTTTTTTTTCAGCCTAATTAGATCTTAGTTCCTTGTCTCTCAGTAAGGGATTCTCTAGTGTCTTCTATGCTTTTTTTCAAGCCCAGATAATATCTTCATGATTGTTTTAAATCTAGTTCAGACATCTTATGTATATCCATATTGATTAAATCTCTGGCAGGGAGTACTACCTCCTGTTCTTTCTTTTGGGGTGAATTTCTCTGTCTCGTCATTTTGTCCATAAAAGAAAGGAAGAAAGAAAAAGAAAATAACAACAAGAATAATAACAACAACAAAAACTTCAGGAAGTGTTTCTGGTGTATGCTGTGTACACTTTGCTGTTGTGTTTTGGCTGCTCTTTCCCACTGGTCCATCCTCTACAGAGTTCCTCCCTGCTTGTAGTGGGGAGTGTTTTCACCTTTAACTAGGTGTGCTTTGATTTGTTTGTCAAGATTAGTATGTAAAAGAAATAAGAATAGCAATGAAGAAAAAGAAAAAAAAATCCTGATCCAAGACAAAAGAAAAGGAAAAGGAACAAAAATGCAAACAGATAACTATAAGCCTTATTCCAAAGAATAAGAAAGAAAGAAGGAAAAAAAAAGGAAAGAAGAAAAGATAAACAAAATTAGAAGCCTGAACCAAAAAATAAGAGAAGGAAACAAACAAACAAATAAGGAAAAATTATAAGCCATAAGCCTGATACCAAAAAAATATATATATGTAAAAAAAAGATACAAAATAAAAAATAAGATATAGAAACCAAAAAAAAATTAAAAATTTAAGGAAAGAGAGAAAAAATTAAAAAGAAGCAAACCTGGTCTTATTTGCACCAGAAGCTGGTGTATTTGAGCATTCTTTAATCAGTAGACTTGTTACATGTGAGGGCCTGTGTTGGTCTTCTGAGGGCTAAGTCTGTTGGGCTGGCTGACAAGCTGACTTGCCCTTGTAAAGATAACCCTGCCAAGTGTAGGGGGGTGGGGTTTTGTTCAGGGGACTCTGGCCTCCACTGGTGGTGCTGTGTTTCTCTCTGACTCCTGACTGTGCTGGGGGGTAGGGAGAGGGAGCGGTGGTGGAGGAGGAAGAATATGGCATCACTTCACTCTCTTGTCCCAGGAGAAGGGAACGTCTGGCCACCATTGTTCAGGAGGCCCTCTCAGAAAACCAAATGATTTCCCTTATCCCAGGCTTTCCTCAGTTCCCTGCCCTTAACCTGTCTGTTCCCAGGCCATTGGTGTCCCCAGAGCCACAGATTTGTATTTTATCTCTGGCTGGTGGTTGGGATTTAAAACTCCAAGTTTTAAAGGGCTTAGCAATGTGCAGGCCCACTCCCCTCCCCCGGAGGAGAGGCTTGGGGGATGCCTAGCACTGTCCTGTCCCCTAAAGCAGTTGCACAGTGCTCATGAAGAGGCTAGAGTTTATTGTAATGCTCAGCAAAAAGCTGGAACCAGGTTTTTGGCCATCTGAGCACAACTTCATCACTTACTCTATTCTGTCTGAGAAAAGCAGTTGTACAGAGGCCTGAATCTATTGTGGCAGATAGCAAAAAGTGGTGACCAGGTTATCTGCAGTCTGCACGTGTCTCTGTTCTCTGTTCAGTTCTGCCACAGAAAAACAGCCACCCTGCACACACACAGAGGTTTAAGCCTATTGTGACTCAAAGCAAAAAGTTGTTAAGAGATTTTCTGCCCTCTGTGCACACCTCTGACCCTGCTGTTGAGTGTCAATGGCTCCTGGCTGGCCTTTTGTCTTTGGAGAGGCAAAATACACACTTCCAAATGTACTCTGGGAAGGGGAGCAATCTCCCTGTGCGACCCAGGGTATTTCCTCACCGGGGCTTATTGTGTGATCCCTACCCACTGCACTCTCTCCCACTTTCTCCTCTCCCTGTCTTTGCTCCGTGAAAAGGGTGCCTGCTCCTATGCTGCTGTGCAGCTTTCCTCTCCCCCAATTCACAGCTCTGAACCTCTCATCTGCCAAATTCTCTCCCTCCAACTGTGCAGATTGTTTTCTTAATCCTCAGATCATATTCCTAGTTGTTCAAAATGGTTGGATGTTGATCTAGCTGTGTTCAAAGCATGAGGAAAGCTCAGGTTCCCCTACTATTCTGTCATCTTGACCCCATCCCCCCCCATAAATGTATTTCTGAGAGGACCTTTACCATTTCTTAAAGAAGGAATAGATGCATTCTACTGCATTCGTGCCATTTGTGGATTTACTGGCTAACTTCATCCATTCCCCTGTTTTCTCATTCTTTCAACCCCTTTACCTTTCAGCCACATTACAAAATATTTCAGTTTCAGGCTATATATTTATCTCTCCTCTGAAGACAGCATTCATGGATGATCTCAAAATGAGGAGCCTTATTTGTGTGGCATGGATCCAGGCTTCCCCTTCTCTTGTTCTGTACCATTATCCCTTTTTCTTTCTGTTACCCTGGTAACCCCTAAATTCACTGACCTGACAGAAACTTCTACTTGAATAGAAATTTCATTTTATGCTCATTATGTTTTTACCTGATATTCACCATTATAAAAGTAGGATGATTTTTAATATTAATATAAGAAACAAAGAGTGCACTGTTGTCAAGTTGATGGGGGTTTTTTGAACTTTAGGGAATTGAAAATCTGCTTGTTGTTAGGTACACATTTTCTGAGAGCAAGGCATTTTGCTAGGTTCCACAGATGGAGATGTGATGGTTAATTCTGTGTGGTGACTTGACTGTCCATGAAGTGCCCAAATTAAACACTATTTCTGGGTGTACCTGTAAAGGTGTTTTCAAACTGACATTTGAATCGGTGGACTCAGTAAAGTAGATTTCTCTCCCCAGGGTCAGTAGATGAGGGCTGAATGGAACAAAAGGCAAAGAAGGGAAAAATTTCCCCCTCTCCCATGTTCTTCCTCATTACTTGAGCCTGGCCATCTCATTTCACCTTCTCTGGCCCTCAGACTGTGATTTACACTACTTTATCCCCTGGTTCTTAGGCTTTGGAGCTCAGACTGAGTTTACACCACTGGCTCTCCTGTGTCTCCAGTTTGCAAAGGGCAGATCATAGACTTCTCGGCCTTCATAATTGTGAGACAGTTTCTCATAATAAATATATATTTCTATATATCTATATATATATTCCATTGGTTCTATTTTTCTAAAGAACCCCAACTAAAACAGATTTTGTTACTGACAGTGGTTCGAGAGGAACAGAATTTTAAGGATGAGTTTTTCTGAATTAGCTCTGGTGTTGCTAGAATTGACTCTCTAATCTGGCTAGATTAAGATGCTAATGACACTATTTCCATTAGTTGAAGGAGCATTGATAGTTCATGGCATGAACTGTTTATAAAGATATGTAAAATTCCTGCATTGGACAATCCTAAACATTTATAAAAAGCAAGAAGCTAGATGACTCTGTACATGATACTTTTTCACATTTTTGTAAAACTAATGAATATAATGATGTTGGTCATTTCCTTCTAATGTTGCTAGACAAAGTGGTGAAAGAAAAAGATAAACTCAGGGATTTCAATTCCCAACTCAAGTGCCTTATTTCCCAGTGGAAGAGGTTTCCTCACCCCCAGCAGAAATAACCTCCCCACCTCCAGTAGCAACAGCATCCCACCCTCACTGTTGTCAACCTCTCCACTCAGAGGTGTAGAATTTCCCACCTAAGTCTGAGAGGACTAAACCCTGAATTGCCTGAGAAAAATGTAATGGCTTTCCCTGAGGTAGTTGTTATTCAAGACAATGATGATTTTCCTCAGGATCTACCTTTCTCACCCCTCTTTGCATTTATACCTACAACTAGACTTAAGTCCTAGGAGGCCCTCATGTGAGGTACACTGTGTGATCCATAAGGAGTTGCATTATGCTCCAGAAGAACTATTTGAGTATTCTAATTTATACAGACAGAAATCCAAAAACATGTTTGGGAATAGATACTAAGGGTGTGGGATTATAGTAGAAGAAACAAAGTTGGATCTGGCTGAGTTTGTTAACATGGGCTCCCTAAGCAGAAATTCTGCTTTAATATTATTTAATTATTTAATTTAATTTAATTTAATTTAATTTAATTTAATTTAATTTAATTTTAATTTAATGTTGCAGCTTGGGAAGTTAGAAAGGGCTTTGACAGTTTGTTTGGTTGTTTGGACCAAAAAAGGCCAATATCTTTTAGGGCTGGGACAAGTTTCTTCAAAAGGTTATATGTATTCTAAATAAGCATCCAATATATGGTGTTGTTTTTCCAATAGCCAGGATTCATGGGTCCAGGAATCTAGGAGTGAAGATGGGAGTGAACCACTTACTATTACCCCTAGTAACCCACTTGTAAAATTTTACTTCCTTTTCCTATGACTTTATACTCTGTTGGCCTAGAGGTCTTAGTTCCAGAGGGAGGAATGCTTCCACCAGAGCCACAACAATGATTCCATTGAACTAAAAGTTAAGACTCCAACTCAGCCATTTTGGTTGCCTCTTTCTTCTGAATCAACAGGCAAAAATTGAGTTACTGTGCTGGCGAGGACAATTGATCTTGACTACCAAGGGGAAATTGGACTACTCAAAAGAAAAATTACGTATTATTAATTTTACATTATAGTATTTAAGTTATAGGATATCAAGGAGGAGAGTAAACATCACTTGAGGATTTTGCCTTCTCTTCTGGGGAAGGGATTAGTGCGGTTTTGGTTTTTAGAAAGATAGTTTATCATGTTAGGCAGAATTATGACCTTGCCACTGTCTTTATTTGGAGGTTAAATGTGATTGAAAGAGATATGTATAGGTTCCAAATTGACAAGGGGTGGACTTGTAATGGTTGATTTTGTCAACTTGACTGGCCACAGGGTACCTATATTAAACACTATTTCCAGTCTATTTCTTGAGGGTATTTTAGGCAAGGTTAGTATTTAAATCAGTGGACTCAAAGTAAATTTCCTTCACCAATGTAAATGAGCATCACTTAATTTGTTGAGGGTTGAAGAGAACAAAAGGCAGAGAAAGGAAAAATTTGCACCCTGTTTTTTCCTGGCTCACTGCTTAAGTTGAGACACCTTATCCCAGTTTCTCCTGCCCTTATGTTGGGAATTCTACCATTGTATCCTCTGATTCTTAGGTCTTTGAATTTGTACTGTTATACTATTGAGTCTCCAGCTTGCAGGTGGTAGATTGTGATATTTCTCAGCCTCCATAATCATGAAAGCCAATTTTTCATAACTCTCTCTCCTTTATATATGTTATGATATATCATATATCTCATATATATGTATATTTATGTGTATATATGTAAATATATAGATATCTCCTATTGGTTCTGATTCTCTGGAGAACACTGACTAAAATGGGGAATAAAAACTGACAGTTGGATTATATTTCCAAGAAACTTCTAATGTGAATACTGATATCTTTTTGGTTGGAAGATGGCGGTGGAGTAGGAGGACCCTCAGCTCACCTCATCTCACGAATACAACTAGATAAATATAAAATCATCTTAAATAACCTAGAAATTGACCTGAAGAATGGCAAGAAAACACTTCACAACTAAAGGTAGAGAAAAGGCCACACTGAAGGAGGTAGGAAGTGCAGTGACACAGTTTAAGAGAGAAACAGGTAATGGTCACTGCAATGGGGAGGGAGCCTATGTCACAGAGAAGTGCAAGAAAAAGATTAGCACATAGGGGAGCTCACGGGGAAAATGAATACCCACAGCAGTTGGCTTGGAAAGTGAAAGGAGCCAAATTTCATGATTTTTTAGAACTAGTGTTGTTTAAAGACTGGAATTTTAAAGGTCATTGTGCTTGGCTCAGGGGACCCCAGAGGCAATGGGGTTTCTATTGGAAAGAAGGCAGGCAAACAAACCATGAACATACAGTGTGGAAACAGCAATCTGAAGAGCATCTGGGGCACAGAGTAGAGAGGTTACTTGCTCATTTGGAGCACATCTCACAGAGACAGCATTCACAGAGAGACACTTCCAGAAATAAAGGAAGTGACTAGGGCAAATTCACTCCTTTGTTCCTCAGCATAAGCACAGGGCTACCTGCAGGAACCAGTGCAGTGCCCACACTTGCTACATAACTTGTTTACACCAAGTCCCATACCCCCACACTTCAGTGGAACTGCCTCTCCCAGTCAGCCTTCCTCAGTCCCAGGGAAGTAATCTCCCTTTGCTTGAAGACCAGTCTAAACTAATGGTCACACCACATCTCTTGACTCAGGAATTTTGTGGAGCTTCAGTTTAGGTGGTGATGGCAACAGACCTCATTTCACAAACAGACCAGAGCACACCCAATTAAAACATGCCACATTCGGGCCAGCAACCAAACATTGCCGACAACAGGCAAAGACAGCCTTTGCAGATGGCTGGTTTGAAGGCTAAAGCAACCAAGACAAAAGAATAGAACACACACGGTACACCTTGGAGACACTCCCAGAAATACCAGGCCCTGGGGAACAGGGGACACTACATGGCAGGGAACTACAGGCCTTCTTCTTCATAAGGTCATTACCCTCAAGAATAGAACACTTAGGGGCGCCTGGGTGGCTCAGTCGTTAAGCGTCTGCCTTCAGCTCAGGTCATGATCCCAGCGTCCTGGGATCGAGCCCCGCATCGGGCTCCCTGTTCAGTGGGAAGCTTGCTTCTCCCTCTCCCACTCCCCCTGCTTGTGTTCCCTCTCTCGCTGTGTCTCTCTCTGTCAAATAAATAAATAAATAAAATCTTTTAAAAAAAAGAATAGAACACTTAGCTGACTTTCCCAACACAAAGAAACAGGCATAGAGACTAAGACAAAATTAAAAGACAAGTAAATCTACCCTAAATGAAGGAACAGGACAAGGCCATGGCCACAGATTTATATGAAACAGATATAAGTAACATATCAGATAGAGAATTCAAAGTAATGATCATAAGGATATTCACTGGACTTGAGAAAAGAGTGGAACACATGACTGAGACCCTTAACATAGAGATAAGGAATAACATAGCAGAGATAAAAGGCCCATTAAAGAAGTGAGAAACATGCTTGATGAAATGAACAGCAGGCTGGAAGAAGTAGAGGAATGAATTAATGACCTAAATGATGAAGTAATGGAAAGTAATTAAGTTGAATAAAAGAGAAAAAAAGGATTATACAAAATGAGAATAGAATTAGGGAACTCAGTGACTGCATCAAACATAATAACATTCATATTATAGCCATTCCAGAAGAATAAAAGAGAAAAGGGGGCAGAAAATTTATTTGAAGAAATAACACCTGAAAATTCCCTAATCTGGGGAAGGAAAGAGACATCCAGATCCAGGAGACACAGAGAACCCACATCAAAATCAACAAAAGCAGATCCACACCAAGATGTATTATAATTTAATTGGCAAAATATAGTGATAAAGAAAAAATAATAAAGCAGAAAGACAAAAGTAGACAGCAATTTACAAGGGAAACTCCATAAGTCTAACAGGGGATTTTTCAGCAGAAATTTTCCAAGTCAGAAAAGAGTGACATGATATTCAAAGTTCTGAAATGGAAAAATCTGGAGCCAAGAATACTCCATCCAGCAGGGCTATCATTCAAAATAAGAGAGATAAAGAGTTTCACAGACAAACAAATATTAAAGGAGTTCACTAAACCAGCCCTGCAAGAAATATTGAAGGGAACACTTTGATTGGAAAAGAAAGACCAAAAATGAAAATATAAAAGTAGGAAACACAAAAACAGTAAAAATGAATATTTCTGTAAAAATCGGTCAACGAACTCACAAAATAAAAGGGTGTAAAATATGACAACATATCCCTAAAACATGGGGAGGCAAGGAGAAAAGAATGGGTTCAAACATAAATGACCATCAACTTAAGATAGACCGCTATATGCAGAAGTGGTTATATATAAACATAATGGTAACCATATATCAAAAATCACTAATAAATATGCAAAGAATAAAGAGAAAGAAATACAAATATATGACTAAAGAAACTCAGCAAACCATGAAAGAGAGAAAGACAAGAAAGGATCAGAGAAAATCTTCAGAGACAACCACAAAACAAATAATAAAATGACAATAAACATGCACTTATCAATAATTATTTTGAATAAGAATGGACTAAATGTTCCAATCAAATGATTGGGTGACAGAATAGATTAAAAAAAATTTTTTTTATGCTGCCTGCAAAAGACTTACATTAGACCTAAAGACACCTGAAAAGTGAAAATGAGAGGATGGAGAAACATCTATTATACAAATAGATGTCAAGAGAAAGTCAGAATAGCAATACTTACATTGCACAAAATAGACTTTAAAACAAAGATGTAACATGAGACAAAGAAGGACACTATATAATAATAAAGGGGACAGCCAACAAGAAGATTTAAAAATTGTAAATATTTATACATCCAACATAGGAGAACCCAAATACATAAAACAGTTAAAAGTTAACAACAAACATAAAGGAACTAATCAATAATAATACAATAATAGTAGGGGACTTTAATACCCCACGTACATTGATGGACAGATCCTTGAAACAGAAAATCAAGAAGGAAACAATGGCTTTGAATGACACACTGGAACAAATAAGATTTAACAGATATATTCAGAACACTACAACCTAAAACAGGAGAATACATATTATTTTCAGGTGCATATGCAACATTCCCCAGAATAGATCAGATAATAGCCTACAAAACATCCTCAACAGACTCAAGAAGATCCAACTCATACCAAGTATCTTTTCTGACCACAACACTATGAAACTAGAAGTCAACCCCAAAAAAGAAATCTGGAAAAAACACAAATACATGGAAGTTAAATAACATGCTTCTGAACAATGAATGGGTCGACCGGGAAATAAAAGAAGAAATAAAAAACTACATGGAAACAAATGAAAATGAAAACATAGTGGTCCAAAACCTTTGGGATGCAGCAAAAGCACTTCTAAGAAGGAACTTTTTAGCAATACAGGCCTAACTCAAGAAACAGGAAAAATTAAACAAAACAAAACAAAAACCAAACAAACAAAAAAGTAAACTTACACCTACAGGAGCTAGAAAAAAGAACAACAAACAAAACCTAAAACCAGTAGAAGTAAGGGAATAATTAAGAGTAGAGCAGACAAATTATATAGAAACTAAAAACAAACAAAAAAAGAACAAAAACAAAAACAAACAAAAAAACCAAGCAGATAAACAAAAAAACAAAAGAAAACAATAGAACAGATCAATGAAACCAGTAACTTGGTCTTTGAAAAATGAATAAAATTGATAAACCTCTAGCTATACTTATGAAGAATAAAAGAAAAATGACTCAAATAAATAAAAATCACAAACAAGAAAAGAGAAATAACCAACACCACAGAAATACAAACAATCATAACAGAATATTATGAAAAACTATATGCCAACAAACTGGACAGCCTAGAAGAAAATGGATAAATTCCTAGAACATATAAACTACTGAAACTGAAACAAAGAAATAAAAAATTTGAACAGACTGATAACTAGCAAAGAAATTGAACCTATAATCAAATAAATTCCCAACAATAAAGAAACAGCCAAATGGCTTCACAAGTGAATTCTACCAAACATTTAAGGAGGAGTTAATACCTATTATTCTTCCAAAAAACAGAAATAGAAGGAAAACTTCCCAATTGATTCTATGAGGTCAGTATCACCTTGATACCAAAACCATATAAAGACATCACTAAAAAAGAGAACTATAGGCCAATATCTGAGATCAAGATAGATACAGAAAGCCTCAACAAAGTACTAGCTAACTGAATCCAACAATATATTAAAGAAATCATTCACCATGATCAACTGGGATTTTTATTTTGCTTGCAAGTGTGGTTCAATATTGTAAGTCATCAATGTGATACATCACATCAATAAAATAAATGATAGGTATCATATGATCATTTCAATAGATGCAGAAAAAGCATTTGGCAAAGAACATCCATTCATGATAAAAAGGCTCAACAAAGTAGGTTTAGAGGGAACATACCTGAACATAATAAAGGTCATGAAAAACCCACAACTGCAATCATCCTTAAAAGGAGAAAACTGGGATGCCTGGGTGGCTCAGTTGGTTGAGTCTGCCTTTGGTCCAGGTCATAATCCCAGGGTCCTGGGATCAAGTCCCAAATCGGACTCCTTGTTCAATGGGGAGCCTGCTTCTCCCTCTGCCTGCTGCTCTCCCTGCTGTGCTCTCTTTCTCTCTCTGACAAATAAATAAATAAAATCTTTTTTAAAAAGGTGGGGGGACTTGCAAGGTTTTCCCCTACAGTCAGGAACAAGAGAAGGATGGCCACTTTCAACTCTTTTATTCAACATAATACTGGAAGTCCTAACCACAACAGACAATAAAAAGAAATAAAAGCCATCCAAATTGGTAAGGAATAAATAAAATTTCCACTATTTGCAGATGACATGATACTGTATATAGAAAACACAAAAGACTCCACCAAAAACTGCTAGAACTGGTAAAATAATTCATTTAAGTCACAGGACACAAAATCAATGTACAAAAATCTGTTATATTTCTATGCACTAATAATGAAGCAGCAGAAAGCAAAATTAAGAAAACAATCCCATTTAAAATTGCACCAAAAATAATAAGATACCTAGGAATAAACCTAACCAAAGCAGTGAAAGACCTGTACTCTGAAAACTATAAAACACCAATGAAAGAAGTTTTGAGATGATGCAAAGAAATGGAAAGACATTCCATGCTCATAGATTAGAAAAACAAATACTGTTATAATGTCTAGTAACTCAAAACAACATACATATTTAATACAGTCCGTATCAAAATACCAAAAGCATTTTTCACAGAACTAGAACAAACAAAACTAAAATGTGTATGGAACCACAAAAGGCCTCAAGTAGCCAAAGTCATGTTGAAAAAGAGAAGCAAATCTGGAGGTATCACAACTCTAGACTCAAGTTATATTACAAAGTTGTAGTAACCAAAACAGACACATAAGACCAATGGAACAGAATACTTAGAAATATATTCACAACCGTATGGTTAATTGATCTTCAACAAAGGAGGCAAGAATATCCAATGGGAAAAGTACAGTCTCTTCAACAAATTGTGTTGGGAAAACTGGACAGCAACATTCAAAAGAAGGAAGCTGGACCACTTTCTTACATCATCCACAAAAATAAAGTCAAAATGAATTAAAGACCTAAATGTGAGGCCTGAAACCATAAAAATCCTAGAAGAGAACACAGGCAGTAACTTCTTTGACGGTAGCCATGGCAACTTTTCTTAGACATGTCTCCTGAGGCAAGGAAAACAAAAGCAAAAATAAACTATTGGGACTTCATCAAAATAAAAAGCTTCTGCACAGTGAAGGAAACAATCAACAAAACTAAAATGCAATCCACTGAATGGGAGAAGATATTTGCAAATGACATATCCCATAAAGGGTTAGTATCCAAAATATGTAAAGAACTTACAAAACTCAACATCCAAAAAACAAATAATCCAATTAAAAAATGGGCAGAGGGCATGAACAGACATTTCTCTGAAGAAGACATTCAGTTGGCCAACAGACACATGAAAAGAGACTCAACATCACTCATCATCAGGGAAATGCAAATAAAATCTACAATAAGATGTCACCTCATACCTGTCAGAATGGCTAAAATCTACAACAAAAGAAAGGAGTGTTGGTGAGGATGTTGTGAAAGAGAAACCCTCCTATACTGTTTGTGGAAATGCAAACTGGTGCAACCACTGTTGGAAACAGTATGGAGTTTTCTTAAAAAAATAAAAATATAAGAGCCCTATAATCTAGTAATGGCACTACTGAGTATTTACCCCCCAAGTACAAAAACACTGATTGAAAGGGATACATGCACCCCTATGTTTATTGCAGCATTATTTACAATAGTTAAATTATGGAAGCAGCTCAAGTGTCCATCAATTGATATAGAAGTGTTATATATATATACAATGGAATACTATTCAGCCACAAAAAAGAATGGAATCTTGACATTTACAATAATGTGGATAGAGTTACAGAGTATAATGTTTAACAAAATAAGTTAGTCAGAGAAAGACAAATACCATATGATTTCACTAATATGTGGAACTTAAACAAAACAAATGAGGAAAGGGGGAAAAAGGGAAAGAGACAAACCAAGAAAGAGACTCTTAACTGTAAAGAACAAACTGATAGTTACCAGAAGGGAGGTGGGTGAGGGAATGGCTGAAATAGGTGACCTGACATTAACAGAGGGAAGATTTAAATAATAGCAAATTAGTTTGCCTCTGATAAAGTATTAAAGATGCTAAAAAGAAACAGACTGTAGAGATGTTAAAACGCTAACATTTTAGTTCATGTGAGAAATATATCAGTTTAATTCTGTCACCTTTATATTTTAATGCATTGAAGAAAGGCTTACATTTTGAACTGGTCACCAAACTGGTCACTGGAATCCATAACCCTCTCAAAACAGTGAAACATACTGGTTTTGAATGAAAATATTGTGCTCTTTTCTAATGGTTTTCTAATAATTTTTACTATAGGTTCAACAATAATTAGAACTTCACTCATAAACTAAATATTATTTTCCTTTAAGGTATACAAGATTTATTCCCATCCATTACCCAGAATTCTCTGTAAAGCAATTAAGATTACTTCTGTGAATGTATAGACAATAGGACAGTGATTGGCTGAAGCTGTCTTATACTGGCTTATAAGAACAGATTGTTACATACTCAGAAATGTTGCCTTCTGTTTGTTAGTAGCTTGAACTTGGCTAGAATGGGAAAATTTACTGTATGAGAATTGGCAAGTGTTACTAATTAGTATCTTATTGTCTTTCCCTATGGAGGCAGTTTACTAGCACACCACTGGATGGGAATGTCCGGGGCAAAAAAGCTAGATGTACACCTGGCCTAAGTGTTGGGAAAGCTGAAGCAGAAGATTGCATTGAGACTGATGTAGCTTTGGTCCCAAATGATTCCTCATGTCAATCAGGTGAGCTAGTAGATAAACCATATATTGTGTGAGCTGCAGCAGCATATCATGTCCCACAGCAACCTCCACGGTATAAAAAACAAAACCTCCAAGTGTCCAGCTTAAGACAACTTGACATTTTAAATTTCTTGGCATATACTATTTTTTTTCTATTTTGAAGCATTATCTTTTAATGATCTTATTCCAAACCCTCACCCCCATCCTCACAGACACACAGACACACACACACACACACACACACACACACACACACACACACATTCAAACATGCATACATGCATGTACACATCTGATGTATCATAACTTCTTTTTACATATTGCATCTCAATTCATGATACATCCTTGGAGTGCATTAAGTATTAGTCAGTCCTGTCCCATATTTGAATAGAGAAGTTTTATTTAATACAAACCAAAGAGGACCACAATGCCCTCCCTGCTTTTCTGATTGCTCATATTCTTTATGGAATCTTAAATATTAGGAGAGAAGGAAGAAGGGTGAGGATATGGTGTTGAGCAAATCATTGAACAGATTTAAAAAAAAAAAAAGAATTTACACTTTATTTGTTCTGTTTCCCAGACAAACATACATAGATCTTATAAAATCAAGTAAGGTCAGAGAGCGAATTTTATAAAAACAATTTTTCTATAAAAAATTACAAAAAGTTTTTAAGTCCAACATTTGCAATACCACTGAAGCACCTCAGGTAATTATATCAAAAAAGCAATGCTTGAAATCTGCTCTAGGAGAATTTACTGTTGTGATCACTGTGTTTGCCTTGAAGGGTATGATTCTCTGCTATTTATAAAAATAATTGATTACCATATAAGCTAGTTTTAAGTTAGGTTTAGATAGCAATGAACTTTAAGCATTATGCATACAATGATGGAATTTCAAGAACTGTTATAAACTGGAGAGGAAACATTTGACTTCAGGGGATTTTCTGTTACCATAAAACTACACAGTGGGTGGATGGACATGTAATCTTATTATATTACATTTATGTAAGTAAAAGTAAATGATTTATGTGCAGTGCAAGATTACATAATTACTGATAAATTAGAAATTATTTTGGAGAAAACCAAAGATGATAAATTTGGAATGTCAAACTATCCATATAAACCAGGATGATTGCTAAAGCACCTTAGGGCAAGCAAAGTAATTACTGAATGCTTAAAATTATGTATTAAATCATTCATAAATCATTCAAGGAAAGCTAATTCCACAGGGAATTACTGACACCAAAAAAAAACAAGAATATAATCCACTAAGTAATCCTCAGTAACAGGTACTTGGTGTTGACTTCTCTGGTTTAATTTAGTCCTTTTTGTTTGTTTGTTTTCAACCAACACCATAAATCTTGGCACTACAATTAGCTTATAAATAAATTTGTTTTTTACATTTGACAAAGTACAGCATCCTTTCTTGATCAAAACTCTTCAGAGTATAGGGATAGAGGGTACATGCGTCAATATCATAAAAGCCATCTATGAAAAACCTACAGCAAATATCATTCTCAATGGGGAAAAGCTGAGAGCTTTCTCCTAAGGTCAGGAACGTGGCAGGGATGTCTACTATCACCACTGCTATTCAACATAGCATTAGAAGTCCTAGCCACAGCAATCAGACAAAAAAAGAAATCAAAGGCATCCAAATCGGCAAAGAGGAAGTCAAACTCTCACTCTTTGCAGATGATATGATACTTTATGTGGAAAACCCAAAAGACTCCACCCCAAAACTGCTAGAACTCATACAGGAATTCAGTAAAGTGGCAGGATATAAAATCAATGCACAGAAATCAGTGGCATTCCTATACACCAACAACAAGACAGAAGAAGGAGAAATTAAGGAGTCGATCCCATTTAAAATGGCACCCAAAACCATAAGATACCTAGGAATAAATTTAACCAAAGAGGCAAAGGATCTGTACTCAGAAAACTATAAAATACTCATGAAAGAAATTGAGGAAGACACAAAGAAATGGAAAACCTTTCCATGTTCATGGATTGGAAGAACAAACATTGTGAAGATGTCAATGCTCCCTAGAGCAATCTACACATTCAATGCAATCCCCATCAAAATACCATCCACTTTTTTCAAAGAAATGGAACAAATAATCCTAAAATTGTATGGAACCAGAAAAGACCCCAAATAGCCAGAGGAATGTTGAAAAAGAAAAGCAAAGCTGGTGGCATCACAATTCCGGACTTCCAGCTCTATTACAAAGCTGTCATCATCAAGACAGTAAGATACTGGCACAAAAACAGACACATAGATCAATGGAATAGAATAGAGAGCCCAGAAATGGACTCTCAACTCTATGGTCAACTCATCTTCGACAAAGCAGGAAAGAATGTCCAGTGGAAAAAAGACAGTCTCTTCAACAAATGGTGTTGGGAAAATTGGACAGCCACATGCAGAATGAAACTGGACCATTTCCTTACACCACACACAAAAATAGACTCCAAATGGTTGAAAGACCTAAACGTGAGACAGAAGTCCATCAAAATCCTAAAGGAGAACACAGGTAGCAACCTCTTCGACCTCAGCCACAGCAACTTCTTCCTAGAAACATCGCCAAGGGCAAGGGAAGCAAGGGCAAAAATGAACTATTGGGACTTCATCAAGATAAAAAGCTTTTGCACAGCAAAAGAAACAGTCCACAAAACCAAAAGACAACCGACAGGATGGGAGAAAATATTTGCAAATGACATATCCGATAAAGGGCTAGTATCCAAAATCTATAAAGAACTTATCAAACTCAACACCCAAAGAACAAATAATCCAATCAAGAAATGGGCAGAAGACATGAACAGACATTTTTCCAAAGAAGACATCCAAATGGCCAACAGACACATGAAAAAGTGTTCAACATCGCTTGGCATCAGGAAATGCAAATCAAAACCTCAATGAGATACCACCTCCCACCCTTCAGAATGGCTAAAATTAAAAAGTCAGGAAACGACAGATGTTGGCAGAGATGTGGAGAAAGGGGAAACTTCCTACACTGTTGGTGGGAATGCAAGCTGGTGCAACCACTGTGGAAAACAGTATGGAGGTTCCTCAAAAAGTTGAAAATAGAGTTACCATACAATCCAGCAATTGCACTACTGGGTATTTACTGCAAAGATACAAATGTAGGGATCCGAAGGGGTATTTGCACCCCAATGTTTATAGCAGCAGTGTCCACAATATCCAAACTGTGGAAAGAGCCAAGATGTCCATCAACAGATAAATGGATAAAGAAAAGTGGTATATATACACAATGGAATATTATGCAGCCATCAAAAGGAATGAGATCTTGCCATTTGCAAAGACATGGATGGAACTGGAGGGTGTTATGCTGAGTGAAATAAGTCAATCAGAGAAAGACATGTATCATATGATCTCACTGATATGAGGAATTCTTAATCTCAGGAAACAAACTGAGGGTTGCCAGAGTGGTTGGGGGTGGGAGGGATGGGGTGGCTGGGTGATAGACATTGGGGAGGGTATATGCTATGGTGAGCGCTGTGATTTGTGCAAGACTGTTGAATCACAGATCTGTACCTCTGAAACAAATAATGCAATATATGTTAAGAAAAAAAAAGAAGAAGAAGATAGCAAGAGGGGAAGAATGAAAGGGAGTAAATCGGAGGGGGAGACGAACCATGAGAGGTGATGGACTCTGAAAAACAAACTGAGGATTCTAGAGGGGAGGGGGGTGGGGAGATGGGTTAGCCTGGTGATAGGTATTAAAGAGGGCACGTTTTGCGTGGAGGACTGGGTGTTATGCACAAACAATGAATCATGGAACACTGCATCAAAAACTAATGATGTAATGTATGGTGATTAACATAACAATAAAAAATTTAAAGAAATAAAAAAATAAATAAATTTGCTTTTTAAAGCTTAACTACTAATCCTTTTTTATAGAAAGAGCATTAAATTATATTGAGGTCCTCAGATTAACTCATTAAATAATAACCTACAAAATTTCCAAAGAAAAGTACAAAAATAACATTTTGAGAACTCTACATGCATACCTCATTTTATTTTGCTTCACTTTATGGCACTTTATAAACATTGTGTTTTTTACAAATTGAAGTTTTGTGGCAACCCCACATCAAGTAGATCTATTAGCACCATTTTCCAACAGTGTCTTCTCATTTCGTGTCTGTATGTCACATTTTGGTAATTCTCCCAGTATTTCAAACTTTTTTATTATTTGTTATGGTGATCTGTGATCAGTGACTTTGATGTTACTATTGTTTTGGGTGCTATGAACTGCACACACATAATTTGGCAAACAATTGATAAATGCTATGTGTATTTTGACTGCACCACCCACTGGCCATTCCCCTATCTCTCTCTTTTTCCTCAGGCCTTCCTCTTTCCTGAGACACACAGTTGAAATTAGACCAATTAAAAACCCTATAATGACCTCTAAATGTTCAAGTGAATAGAAGAGTTTCACATCTTTTACTTTAAATCAAAAGCTAGAAATGATTAAGCTTATGAGAAAGGCATGTTTAAAGCCAAGATAGGCTAAAAGCTAGGCCTCTTGCCTCAGTTATGCAAGTTGTGAAGAAGGAAAAGTTCTTGGATGAAATTAAAAGTGCCACTCCAGTGAACACACAATAAACAAGAAAATGAAACAACTTTATTGCTGATATGGAGAAAGTTTGAGTGGTCTGGATAGATCAGACCAGCCACAACCATACATCATAATAATCCAGATCAAGGCCCTAATTCTCTTCAATTATAGGAAAGCTGAGAGACATGAGGAAGCTGCAGAAGAGTTAAGCTAGTAGAGGTTGGTTTGCGAAGTTTAAGGAAGGAAGTCATATCCATAACATGAGAGCAAGGTGAGGCAGCAAGTGCCATTGTAGAAACTGCAGCAAGTCATCCAGAAGATCTATCTAAGATAATTAATGAAGGTGGCTACACTAAATTACAGATTTCAATGTAGATGAAACAACCTTATATTGGAAGAAGATGCCATCTAAGACTCTCATAGCTCAGAAGTCAATTCCTGGCTTCAAAGCTTCAAAGGACAGGCTGACATTTTTATCAGGGGCTAATATAGCTGGGACTTTAAGGTGAAGCCAATGTTCATTTACTATTCTGAAAATCCCAGGACCCTTAAGAATTATATTAAATCTACTCTGCCTGTGCCCTATAGATGGAGCAATAATGCCTTAAAGACAGCACATTTGTTGACAACATGGTTTGCTAAATATTTTAAATCCATTGTTGAGAGCTATTGCTCAGGAAAAAAAAAATTCTTTCAGAGGATTACTGCTCTCTAACAATGCACCTGGTCACCCAAGAGCTCTGATGGGGTACACAGTGGGATTAATGCTGTTTCTATGCCTACTAACACAACATTCATCATGCAGTTTACAGATCGAGGAGTAATTTTGACTTTCAAGTCCAATTATTTAAGAAGTATATTTTATAAGGGTACATAGTGATACCTCTGATGGATCTATGTGAAATAAACTGAAAATGTTTCGGAAAGGACTTACCATTGTAGATGCCATTAAGGACATTTTTGATTCATGGAAGAGGTCAAAATATCAACAGGAATAGGAACTTGGAAGAAGTTGATTACAACCTTCATGGATGACTTTGAGGAGTTCAAGCCTTGAGTAAAGGAAGTAACTGCAGATATGGTAAAAATAAGAAAAGAGCTGGAAATTAGAATTAAAAAAAAAGAGCTGGAAATTAGAATTAGGCTCTACTGTTGTGTCTGGGCCAGTTTTTCCTTCAGTCCAGTTTTCTGCAGAGGCTCCCTTTGTTTGGTGTGGCAGTATTTTGTACCTGGCCAGGGTAGGGTGTGTTTTAATAAAGTGTGTGTTGGTGTGCTTATGAAATAAGACTTGCTGCTACCCCCATGGGAACTGAGGCCTGCGAACATGTTGTGGGGGTGGGCAGACATGGTGTTCACAGGGTTTGCACCAGTCTTCTGGGGGAGGGGAGCTGAGGCAGGCATGACTGGAAAGGGCAGATCTACCAAAGTGTGGGGCCATGGGCCTTTTTGTATCCAAGTTGGGTATTGAGTGTTGGTGCTGTACTGTTTCCTGCAGGTGGTTGTGTGTTTATGCTGTGGGTGGAGGAGGTAAATGGTGCCTGCCAGCTCCTTTTTTCTAGGGGGGTTGTGTCTCCCTGAGTTCTCTGACTCTCTGGGACACTCTGAGATGAGTAAATAACACTCCATTCTGAATGCCCCAGGCTTTTTTCAAACTGCTGTTTCTATGCTGTATCTCTGCAGGCTGTTTGTTATGTTGTCTCTGTAAGGGGAAAGACTCAGTTTCCTAAAGCCCTCCAGGCTCTCCCAGAACCAAGCCTGCTGATTTTTAAAATTCCAGGCTTTAAGTCCTGCTGGTTGTAAGAACTCGAGAAATTTGGTCTCTCTTGCTTTCAAACCAGATGTTATGGGTATCTGTCTTCCCTGTGCAGGCTCCACTATGTGATATACTGTTTCTTGCTCTTCTCTGTGCTTCCAGTCATGATCCTTTTTCTCCCAATCCATGTCCTCACCCTTTCTACCTTCTTGGATATTGTGTCTTCTCTACCTTTAGTTGTGGAATTTGTTCTGCCAGTCTTAGGGTCATTTTCTGGGTTGTTTATGCTGATGTCAGTGTTATCTAGTTGTATCTGCGGGATCAGGCAAGCTAAGGGTCCCACTCAGCCATCTTCAAAGAAAGTGATTTCTTGAAATGGAAACTACTCCTGGTGAACAGGCTATGTAGATTGTTGAATGACAAAAAAATGATTTATAATATTATATGAACTTATATTAAAACACAGGCAGGGTTTGAGAGGATTGATTCCAATTTTGAAGGAAGATCTGTGGATAAAATGCTACCAAACAGAATCACAGGGTACAGAAAAACCGTTTGTGAGGGGAAGAGTCCATTGATGCAGCAAACTTTATTGTCACCACCCCAACCTTCAGCAACCAGCACCCTGATAAGTCAGCATCCACCAACATCAGGGTAAAATCTTCCCCCAGAAAATAGATAACTATTTGCTGAAAGCTCAGTGGATAGTATTTTTTAGGAATAAAGTATATTTTAATTAAGACATATACATTTTTTAAGACATAATGCCATTTCACACTTAATACACTACACTGTAGTGTAAACATAACTTTTTATGTACTGAGAAAACAAAAAATTCATTTGACTTTCTTTATTGTGATATTCACTTTACTGCAGTAGTCTGGAATGAAACCTGCATTACATTCAAGGTATGCCTGAATAAACATCCAGGTGAGTGCTTTTGATATCTTTATATGTGCTTTCTTGGGAACCTAGTGAGTTTTGGTCCTCTTATATTTTGACCTAGAAATGAAAAAGCCTAGGCTTTGCTGAGAAAAATAAATCCCTTATGGTGGCAAAAATTAATGAATTGACATCACCCAGTACATCCGTATTTGTACACATGGTATTTCATGCCATAGTTTTCCAGTTAAGAGTTAAAACCACATTTCTCATTGCTTTTATCCTTGACTACCATTAAAACTATAAACTCCAGGAAAGTTTCCTCCTCTACATTGCTACTCTAACTTTTGTTTTATTATTCTTTCCCAAACTCATTCTTCCTTTGCTTACTTTCAGACCACCCATTTGACCTTCATACTTTGACTATTGCAGTAAAATTTCTTTATATTCTAACTTTTCATCACATTCTCTCTTCTTGTCTTGGCAAAAACTTGCTATTCCAAGGGATCATGTTCTTTCCTTTAGCCCTTTCCAATGTAAGTTACTTATTATCCTACTTTCCACATAACACAAGACCAAATGGGTGCTGTCACTTTTCTTCCTTATATTTGTTACTACTGAGTTATTTTCTAGTAATTTTGGACAAAATACAAAGAAAAAATAAAACAAGAGCAAATGAAACAATCTTTTATAGTTTTTCTGTCTACTATAACTTTTTTTTTTTTTTTGCTACCTATCTACTTTCTGGCTTTTCCTCCTTTTAATGCACTTTTTTTCTTATTTTAAGCATTTTATTGCTACTTTTCATATTTTGGTCTTTTATTTCCCCTTGTAAATTGAAGTATAATTAACATAAAGTGTTATATTAGTTTCAGGTATGCAATATAATGATTTGACAATTCTCTACATTACTCAGTACTTATCAAGATAAGTGTAAATTTAATCCCTTTTAACTATTTTACTCATCCCCACTCACCCCCTCTGGCAACCACCAGTTCCTTCTCTATTTAAGAGTCTGTTTTGTTCGTCTCTTCTTTTTTGTTCATTTGTTTTGTTACTTAAATCCCACATATGAGTGAAATCACATGGTATTTGTCTTTCTCTGACTAACTTGTGTCATTTAACATTATATCCTTCTAGGTCTATCCATGTAGGTGCAAATGTAAGATTTCATTCTATTTTTTTGAGATATATATAGATATATAGATATATCTATATATATTCACTTCGTCTTTATCCATTCACTTATTGATGGACACTTGAGTTGCTTCTATATTTTGGCTATTGTAAATAATGCTGCAATAAACATAGGGATATGTGTATCTTTTCAAATTAGTGTTTTCATTTCCTTTGGGTAAATACCCAGGAATGGAATTACTGGATCATATGGCAATTCTATTTTAAATTTTTTGAGGAACTTCCATAACTATTTTCCACAGCAGCTGCACCAATTTGCATCCCACCAACAGTGCACAGGAGTCTTTTTTCTTCACATTCTTTCCAACACTTGTTATTTCTTGTGTTTTTTATTTCAGTCATTCTGACAGGTGAAAGATGATATCTCATTGTGGTTTTGATTTGCACTGATTAATATACATTGATTCTTTTGGCCCCTGGGTTAGGAATGTCCTCTCCAGGCCAATCCTTTCAGGACAATTTCTATCCCATTCCCCAATCTATAACCATTGAAGTCATCTATGTGAATGATCTTCACAACCACTCCATTGTAATAACCTACACTCTAGACTTCATTGCAATCTGGAATTTCTCCATCATTGATATTTTATACTTTCATTCTCACTATGGTTAACTTCTTATAGCTTATTTACTTTATTTTTTAAATAAAAAATGTACCATTTAAGTGCTCCAAACCTTCTGTAAAACACAAAGCAGAGAAGTTAAACAAAGCTCCCAGACAACTACATTTTATCCTAAACTGTCAGTCTTATTCTGCCATTGCTCTCTCCTTATTAACCTAGATCTCAGAGTACATTACATACTCACTTTCTCCCCATTGATCTGATATCTTGAATTTTTATATATAGTATTTCCTGTAAAATCTAACTCTGGATAAATCTTTCTCCTTTCCACTCCAAACCCTAGGCTACTAAGTGCTACTTGGAAAAAACAAACAGACAAACACATGGTTGTGGAGACTGAAGATTCTAAATTTAGAGATCTCCTTTGGATCTCATCAAGCTCTTTCTTGGATTTCTAAATTTCAACTCAAATGAATCTCTTCTGTCCATTACTTATCTCATTCATTGCAGTAGGTATTATCTGTCTCATTAAGAAAATTAAAACCATTGAGCAAAAAAATTTTTTTTTTCAATTAACTACCCTGGTACCTACAAATAGGGCCAGCTTAACTATGAGGCACAATGTCCAGAATGTACAGTATTCTTAGAAGTCTTAAAAATGTTTTTTTTCTTTAAATTTTTTAATTGTTATGTTAATAACCATGCATTACCTCATTAGTTTTTGAAGTAGTGTTCCATAATTCATTGTTTCTGCATAACACCCAGTGCTCCACGCAGAACGTGTCCTCTTTAATACCCATCACCAGGCTAACCCATTGCCCACCCCCCCCCAGAACCATCCGTTTGTTTTTCAGAGTCAATCGTCTCTCATGGTTCATCTCCCGCTCTGGGTCCCCCCGTTCATTCTTCCCCTCCTGTTATCTTCCTTTTTATTTTTCTTAACATATATTATATTATTTGTTTCAGAGGTACAGATCTGTGATTCAACAGTCTTGCACAAGTCACAGTGTTCACCATAGCACATACCCTCCCCAATGTCTATCACCCAGCCACCCCATTCTCCAACCCCACCCCCACTCCAGCAACCCTCAGTTTGTTTCCTGAGATTCCTCATATCAGTGAGGTCATATGATACATGTATTTCTCTGAGTGACTTATTTCACTCAGCATAACACCCTCCAGTTCCATCCACGTCGTTGCAGATGTCAAGATCTCATTCCTTTTGATGGCTGCATAATATTCCATTGTGTATATATACCACTTCTTCTTTATCCATTCATCTGTCAATGGACATCTTGGCTCTTTCCACAGTTTGGCTATTGTGGACATTGCTGCTATAAACATTGGGGTTGCATGTAGCCCTTCAGATCCCTACATTTGTATCTTTGTGGTAAATACCCACTAGTGCAATTGCTGGATCATATGGTAGCTCTATTTTCAACTGTTTGAGGAAACTCCATACTGTTTTCCAGAGTGGCTGCACCAGCTTGCATTCCCACCAACAGTGTAGGAGGATTCCCCTTTCTCCGCATCCCACCAATATCTGTCGTTTCCTGACTTGTTAATTTTAGCCATTCTGACTGGTGATAGGTGTTATCTCATTGAGGTTTTGGTTTGGATTTCCCTGATGACGAGTGATGTTGAGCACATTTTCACGTGTCTGTTGGCTATTTGGATGTCTTCTTTGGAAAAATATCTGTTCATGTGTTCTGCCCATTTCTTGATTGGATTATTTATTCTTTGGGTGTTGGGTTTGTTAAGTGCTTTATAGATTTTGGATACTAGCCCTTCATCTGATATGTCATTTGCAAATATCTTCTCCCATTCTGTCGGTTGTCTTTTAGTTTTGTTGACTGTTTCTTTTGCTGTGCAAAAGCTTTTTATCTTGATGAAGTCCCAATAGTTCATTTTTGACCTTGTTTCCCTGCCTTTGGCGATGTTTCTAGGAAGAAGTTGCTGCGGCTGAGGTCGAAGAGGTTGCTGCCTGTGTTCTCCTTTAAGATGTGGATGGACTCCTGTCTCCCATTGAGGTCTTTGAACCATTTTGAGTCTATTTTTATGTGTGCTGCAAGGAAATGGTCCAGTGCCGTTCTTCTGCATGTGGCTGTCCAGTTTTCCCAACACCATTTGTTGAAGAGACTGTCTTTTTTTCCATTGGACATTCTTTCTTGCTTTGTCAAAGATTAGTAGACCATAGAGTTGAGAGTCCATTTCTGGGCTCTCTATTCTGTTCCATTGATCTATGTGTCTGTTTCTGTGCCAGTACCATACTGTCTTGTTGATGACAGCTTTGTAATAGAGCTAGAAGTCCAGAATTGTGATACCCCCAGCTCTGCTTTTCTTTTTCAACATTCCTCTGGCTATTCAGGGTCTTTTCTGGTTCCATACAAATTTTAGGATTATTTCTTCCATTTCTTTGAAAAAAGTTGATGGTATTTTGATGGGGATATGTAGATTGCTTTAGGTAGCATTGCCGTCGTCACAATATTTGTTCTTCCAATCCACGAGCATGAAAATGTTTTCCATTTCTTTGTGTCTTCCTTAATTTCTTTCATGAGTATTTTATAGTTTTCTGAGTACAGATCCTTTGCCTCTTTGGTTAGATTTATTCCTAGGTATCTTATGGTTTTATGTGCACTGAAAAAAGGATCAACTCCTTAATTTCTCCTTCTTCTGTCTTGTTGGTGTATAGGAATGCCACTGATTTCTGTGCATCGATTTTATATCCTGCCAATTTACTGAATCCCTGTATGCGTTCTAGCGGTTTTGGGGTGGAGTCTTTTGGGTTTTCCACATAAAGTATCATATCATCTGCAAAGAGTGAGAGTTTAATTTCTTCTTTGGTGATTTGGATGCCTTTTATTTCTTTTTGTTGTCTGATTGCTGTGGCTATGACTTCTAATACCACATTGAATAGCAGTGGTGATACTGGACATCCCTGTCGCGTTTCTGACCTTAGGGGGTAAGCTCTCAGTTTTTCCCTATTGAGAATGATATTCGCTGTAGGGTTTTCATAGATGGCTTTTATGATATTGAGGTATGTACCCTCTATCCCTATACTCTGAGGAGTTTTGATGAAGAAAGGATGCTGTACTTTGTCAAATGCTTTTTCTGCATCTATTGAGAGGATCATATGATTCTGTCTTTCTTTTGTTAATGTATTGTAACACATTGATTGATTTGTGGTTGTTGAACCAACCTTGAAGCCCAGGGATAAATCCCACTTGGTCATGGTGAATAATCCTTTTAATGTACTGTTGGATCCTATTGGCTAGTATTTTGGTGGGAATTTTTGCATCCATGTTCATCAGGGATATTGGTCTGTAATTTTCCTTTTTGATGGAGTCTTTGTCTGGTTTGGGGATCAAGGTAATGGTGGCTTCATAAAACGAGTTTGGAAGATTTCCTTCTATTTCTATTTTTTGGAACAATTTCAGAAGAATAGGTATTAATTCTTCTTGAAATGTGTGGTAGAATTCCCCTGGGAAGTCATCTGGCCCTGGGCTTTTGTTTGTTGGAAAATTTTTGATGACTGCTTCAATTTCCTTAGTGCTTATAGGTCTGTTCAGGTTTCCTATTTCTTCCTGGTTCAGTTTTGGTAGTTGATACATCTCTAGGAATGCATCCATTTCCTCCAGGTTATCTAATTTGCTGGTACATAGTTGCTCATAATATGTTCTTATAATTATTTGTATTTCTTTGGTGTTGGTTGTGATCTCTCCTCTTTCATTCATGATTTTGTTGATTTGGGTCATTTCTCTTTATTTTTGATAAGTCTGGCCAGGGGTTTATCAATCTTGTTAATTCTTTCAAGGACCAGCTCCTAGTTTCATTGATCTGTTCTACTGTTCTTTTGGTTTCTATTTCATTGATTTCTGCTCTGATCTTTATTATTTCTCTTCTCCTGCTGGGTTTAGGCTTTATTTGCTGTTCTTTCTCCAGCTCCTTTAGGTGTAGGGTTAGGTTGTGTATTTGAGACCTTTCTAGTTTCTTGTATTGCTATATACTTTCTTCTCAGGACTGCCTTTGCTGCATCCCAAAGATTTTGAAAAATTGTGTTTTCATTTTCATTTGTTTCCATGAATTTTTTTAATTCTTCTTTAATTTCCTGGTTGACCCATTCATTCTTTAGTAGGATGCTCTTTAGCCTCCATGTATTTGAGTTCTTTCCGACTTTCCTCTTATGATTGAGTTTTAGTTTCAAAGCACTGTGGTCTGAAAATATGCAGGGAATGATCCCAATCTTTTGGTACTGGTGGAGACCTGATTTGTGACCTAGGATGTGATCTATTCTGGAGAATGTTCCATGGGCACTAGAGAAGAATGTGTATTCTGTTGCTTTGGGATGGAATGTTGTGAATATGTCTGTGAAGTCCATTTGGTCCAGTGTGTCATTTAAAGTCTTTATTTCCAGGTGCCTGGGTGGCTCAGTTGGTTAAGCGACTGCCTTTAGCTCAGGTCATGATCCTGGAGTCCCGGGATCAAGTCCCACATTGGGCTCCCTGTTCAGCAGGGAGTCTGCTTCTCCCTCTGACCCTCTTTCCTCTCGTGCTCTCTGTCTCTCATTCTCTCTCTCTCAAATAAATAAATAAAAAATCTTTAAAAAAATATTTAAGTCTTTATTTCCTTGTTGATCTTTTGCTTAGATGATCTGTCCATTTCAGTCAGGGGGTGTTAAAGTCCCCCACTATTATTGTATTGTTGTCAATGTGTTTCTTTGCTTTTGTTATTAATTGGCTTATATAATTGGCTGCTCCCACGTTAGGGACATAGATATTTACAATTGTTAGATCTTCTTGTTTGATAGACCCTTTAAGTAGGATATAGTGTCCTTCCTCATCTATTATAGTCTTTGGTTGAAAATCTAATTTGTCGGGCTCCTGGGTGGCTCAGTCGGTTAAGTGACTGCCTTCGGCTCAGGTCATGATCCTGGAGTCCTGGGATTGAGTCCCGCATGGGGGGGTCCCTGCTCAGCGGGGAGTCTGCTTCTCCCTCTGACCCTTCCCCCTCTCATGTGCTCTCTCTCTCTCTCTCTCATTCTCGCTCTCTCAAATAAATAAATAAATAAAATCTTTTAAAAAAAAAAAAAGAAAATCTAATTTGTCTGATATAAGCATTGCCACCCCAGCTTTCTTTTGTTGTGCATTAGCATGGTAAATGGTTTTCCACCCCCTCACTTTCAATCTGGGGGTGTCTTTGGGTCTAAAATGAGTCTCTTGCAGACAGCATATCAATGTCTTATTTTTTATCCAATCTGATAGCCTATGTCTTTTGATTGGGGCCTTTAGCTTATTTACACTCAAGGTAACTATTGAAAGATAGGAATTTAGTGTAATTGTATTGCCTGTGAGGCGACTGTTACTGTATATTGTCTGTGTTCCTTTCTGGTCTATGTTACTTTTAGGCTCTCTCTTTGCTTAGAAGACCCCTTCCAATATATCTTGTGGGCTGGTTTCATGTTTGCTAATTCTCTCTTCTGCCTCATTTATCCTAGCAGTTAGAGCCCCCATTTTTGATTGCACCTCATTAATAACCTTTTTGATTTCAACTTGGTTAGATTTTAGTTCTTTTATTTCTCCAGAAAGGCTTTCTCTAATAACTTCCATGCATTTTTCAAGCCCAGCTAGTATCTTTAAAATCATCATTCTGAACTCTAGTTCTGACATCTTAGTAATGTCCATATTGATTAGGTCCCTGGCGGTTGGTACTTCCTCTTGTTCTTTTTGTTGAGGTGATTTTTTCCATCTTGTCATTTTGTCTGGAGGAGAATAGATGAATGAGAGAACAAAATGCTAACAGGGTAACAACGGAACCCAGAAAAATATACACTAAACAAATCCGAAGAGACCTGAAACTGGGGGAAAAGAATGGGAAAGAAAGAAAAAAAGAAAAAAGAAAAAGATAAAAACAAACAAACAAACAGAAAACAGAATGTGATCAAATATGATCAGGATGGTGCATAGATCAGTGCCACACAACAGATTTTGGGTGTATTTTGGTCTGTTAGAACAAAGTGCCTCCCAAAAGTTTAAAGAAAGAAAAACTTATATATGTACAAAAATAAGGGTTAGTATGATGAAAGGATGGAATATGACTGTAAAGATGAAAATTATAAAATATTTTTAAAAGGTATTGATAGATAAGAAGTTGGTTGAGAAAAGAAAAGAAGAATTAAAAAGTAAAAAAAGAGGGAGAGAATGTGATCAGACAGGAGACTATAACAAAGCTGTACACTAGAGATTTAGGGTATATTTTGGTCTGTTAGAAGAAACTGTATCCCAAAACTTTAAAGAGAGAACAACTTATATATATGTACCAAAAATAAGGTTAACTACTATGAAAGGATAGAATATGACTCTAAAAATGAAAAATAACAAAGTTTTTTTTAAAAAAGGGATTGATAAGATGTTGGTTGAAAAATGGAAAAAGAAAAATAAAAAAAATAAAAAGAAAGTTAAAAAAGTAAAAATTAACATTGAAAGACTAAAGAATCATGGGGAAAAAAGCCATGAATTCTATGTGCAGTATTCTCCTAGTGCTGGCGTGCTACCATTCTCATTGATCAGTAAACTTTGTCTTGGCTGGCTGTTCTTGCTGACATTTGGTGGAGGGGTCTATTGCTGTGGTTCTCAAATGTCTTTGCCAGAGGCGGAATTGCCCCACCCTTGCCAGATCCAGCTTAAATAATCTGCCCGGGTTTGCTCTCGGGAGGTTTTGTTCCCTGCAAGCTTTCCGTACAGCTTTGGAGGATGAGAGTGAAAATGGCAACCTCCCAATCTCCGCCCCAGAGGAGTCAAGAACTCGCGATCCCACTCCTCAGTACACCCCCAGAGAAAAGCAGTCAATCATTCCTGTCTCCCTGGTCTCCAGCCACACTCCATGCTCACCCAGCCTGTGACCATGCATTTCTATCTCTGGCACATGACCCTGTTTGGAGTCTCCAAACCCAGCAGGTCCCTGCAGGGCGTTCCCGAGCCACTCCTCCCAGGGAAGAAATGATCTGCCACTTGTTGGGTCCTTGCTGGAAGAGCACTGGCCTGACTGTGCTGTGCATCATGGTTTATGGCAACCCCAAGCTGAGAGCCAACTCCCCAGCTCCATCTTTGCAGCTGGCTTCCCCACTCCAATACCTGGGAACTCTGCTGCACTCAGGCACCCCTGGACTTTCTGTGACCCCACGGGTCCTGAGACCACAATGTCCCAGCGAGGGTTCCACCTCCTGCTTAGCCACTCAGCGGAGCAGACTTCTAAGAGATCTGACTTTGTGCTCTGCGGCTCTAGCACTTGCCAGTAGCGGCTGACGGAGGCCCCCTCCCCCGCCGTCTATCTTCCTGAATAGCGCCTCGGATTTTCTTTGCACGTCCTACCTTCCAGAAAGTGGTTGCTTTTCTGTTCAGAGAGTTGCTGCTATTCTTTTCTTCAATCTCCTGTTGATTTTGTAGGTGTCCAGAATGGTTTGCTACCTATCTAGCTGAATTCCTGGGACCAGACGAAATCCAGGTCTCCTACTACTCCGCCATCTTGCTCCTCCCCCCATAGTTACATTTAAAAGCAACAATTTGTCAAGGTTTCTGACTTCTATCATCTTTATCTCTTCATCTTAAAATTTTGCATATATGTGAAGCAGTACTTTCCCTTTTATACAGAATACTTAGACTGATGTCATGGTATTTGCAATTGAATACACATCTCTGAAAGCCTTGGAACATATTTGAAGTGCTGATGTTGTTTCATCACTAAGATTATATTTAAAAATTCATTCCTGGGGGGGAATAGATGGCGGAGGAGTAGGGGACCCTATTCCAACTGGTCCCTGGAATTGAGCTGGATATCTACCAGATCACTCTGAGCACCCATGAAATCAGCCTCAGATGTAAGAAGATCTGGATCTCTACAAAGAGAATATCCCAGGTAGTTGGTTTTGAGGTACAAAGCAGGGAGCCATGATTCTGGGGCAGATATCAGAGGATAAAAGGCAGCAAGAAGGAGCCTGGCTGTGGGGATATTGCACCGCTGGTGAGCAATAGCCTCCCACAATGGGGACAGGGCACAGACTTGCAGACCGGTAGTAGCAGGGAAAGGACTTTAGGGCAGCCCCCCCACAGAAACCAGAGCAGCAAGGTCGGGTGTGCAAACTGGGAGCGGCTGGCGGTTCTAGAAGCACAAAGGGCAGAGACAAGCCCCGACCTGGAGGCAGGACTGGGAGTGCTTGGGAGGGGCACAGAACCCAGGACGTGCAGTTTATAGCAGCACAGACAGAAACGGAGATAGTGTGGCCTGGAGAGCTCACTGAAGAACAGACTGCGATCTCTCTGCTCTGAGGCAGAGGGTTGGAAATGGTCTCTTCTGCTCTGACTCTCAGAAGAGATGCAGAAAGCCACCAGAGAACAATAGCCCCAAAAAACTGGTTCCCACTGAGCCCATCCCCCGCCACAAGGGGGCAGGGCAACTCTGCCCAAACAGGGTTGCCTAAGAGTGCAGCAGGCCCCTCCCCCAGAAGACAGGCTGGGAGAAAAAGAGGCCAACAACCCTAAGTTCCCTAGAAAACAGGTACACCTTGTTTGGGTTCTACTCAATAATTTGGACTCTATACATTCCCTCAACCACCCATTAACAGAATGACTAGGAGGAGGAACCCCCAAAATAGGAAAGACTCAGAGATTATGACTTATGCCACAGATTTACAAATGGGTGCAGATATAACCAAGATGTCGGAGATGAAATTCAGGGTAGCAACTGTGAAGACAATAGCTAGAATGGAGAAATCAATTAATGGCAACATAAATTCTCTAAGGGCAGAAATGAAGGCAGAATTGGCAGAATCTAAGAATGCTATCAATGAGACCGACCTAATCTAGATAATCTAACAGCTAGGATAAGTGAGGCAGAAGAACGAATTAGTGACCTGGAAGACAAAATACAACATCCTTTCCTGATTAAAACTCTTCAGAGTATAGGGATAGAGGGAACATTCCTCGAGTTCATAAAATTCCATCTATGAAAAACCCACAGAAAATATCATCCTCAATGGGGAAAAGCTGAGAGCCTTTCCCTGAAGATCAGGAGCACGTCAAGATTGCTCACTCTCACCACTATTGTTCAACATAGTACTAGAAGTCCTAGCTAGAGCAATCAAGGTATTCAAATTGGCAAAGAAGAAGTCAAACTCTCTCTTTTGGCGGATGACATGATACTTTATGTGGAAAACCCAAAAGACTCCACCCCCAAATTACTAGAACTCATACAGCAATTCAGTAATGTGGCAGGATACAAAATCAATGCACAGAAATCAGTTGCTTTCTTAAACACTAACAATGCAACTGTAGAAAGAGAAATTAGAGAAATGATTCCATTTACAATAACACCAAAAACCATAATATACCTCAGAATAAATCTAACCAAAGGGGTAAAGGATCTATACTCTAGGAACTACAGAACATTCATGAAAGAAGTTGAAGAAGACACAAAAAGATGGAAAAACATTCCATGCTCATGGATCAGAAGAATAAACATTGTTTAAATGTCTATGCTACCCAGAGCAATCTATACCTTCAATGCCATCCTGATCAAAATTCCAATGACATTTTTCAAAGTGCTGGAACAAACAAAATCCTTAAAACTTGAGTGGAGTCAAAAAAGATCCTGAATCACCAAGGAAATGTTGAAAAAGAAAAACAAAGTTGGGGGCATCACGTTGCCCGATTTCAAGCTCTATTACAAAGCTGTCATCATCAAGACAGCATGGTACCGGCAAAAAAACAGACATGTAGACCAATGGAACAGAATAGAGGACCCAGATATGGACCCTCAACTCTATGGTTAAATAATCTTCGACAAAGCAGGAAAAGCATGCAATGGAAAAAAGACAGTCTTTTCAATAAATGGTGCTGGGAAAATTGGACAGCCACATGCAGAAGAATGAAACTGGACAATTCTTTAACACCATACACAGAGATAAACTCAAAATGGATGAAAGACCTCAATGTGAGACAGGAATTCATCAAAATCCTAGAGGAGAACATAGGCAGTAACCTCTCTGACATCGGCCACAGCAACTTCTTTCAAGAAACATCTCCAAAAGCTAGTGAAACAAAAGCAAAAATGAACTTTGGGACTTCATCAAGATAAAACCTTCTGCACAGCAAAGGAAACAGTCAACAAAACAAAGAGGCAACCCACAGAATGGGAGAAGATATTTGCAAATGACACTACAGATAAAGGGCTGGTATCCAAGCTCTATAAAGAACTTCTCAAACTCAGCACCCAAAAAACAAATAATCAAGTCAAAAAATGGGCAGAAGACATGAAAAGACACTTCTCTGAAGAAGACATACAAATGGCTAACAGACACATGAAAAAATGTTCATCATCATTAGCCATCAGGGAAATTCAAATCAAAACCACATTGAGATACCACCTTACACCAGTTAGAATGGCAAAAATGGACAGGGAAAGAAACAACAAATGTTGGAGAGATTGTGGAGAAAGGGGAGCCCTCTTACACTGTTGGTGGGAATGCAAGTTGGTACGGCCACTTTGGAAAACAGTGTGGAGGTTCCTCAAAAAATTAAAAATAGAGTTACCCTAGGACCCAGCAATTGCACTCCTGGGTATTTACCCCAAAGACACAGATGTAGTGAAAAGAAGGACCATATCCACCCCAATGTTCATAGCAGCAATGTCTGCAATAGCCAAACTGTGGAAAGAGCCGAGATGCCCTTTAACAGATGAATGGATAAAGAAGATGTGGTCCATATATACAATGGAATAGTACTCAGCCATCAGAAAGGATGCATACCCAACTTTTACATCAACGTGGATGGGACTGGAGGAGATTATGCTAAGTGAAATAAGTCAAGCAGAGAAAGTCAATTATCATATGGTTTCACTTATTTGTGGAACATAAGGAATAGTATGGAGAACATTAGGAGAAGGAAGGGAAAAATGAAGGGGGCAAATCAGAGGGAGAGATGAACCATGAGAGACTATGGACTCTGAGAAACAAACAGGGTTTTGGGGGATGAGGGGGGAGGGGGCATGAGTTAGCCTGGTGATGGGTATTAAGGAGAGCACGTACTGCATGGAGCACTGGGTGTTATATGAACACAATGGATCGTGGATCACCACATCAAAAACTAATGATGTATTGTATGGTGACTAAAATAAGATAATAAAATTTTAAAAATTAAAAAAATAAAAATGAAAATTGATTCCTAGTGAATAAATCTTTGCAGAAGATATTAATAAACAATGTGTGTAATTCCTTTTATGCCATTAGTTGTAAAATCTCCCCCAAATGTAATGAGGTATTAAATGCCTTAAAATATTTTAAGATGCTCTAGGTTTAGGGGAGGGGGCTAGGGGGATGGGTTAGCCTGGTGATGAGTATTAAAGAGGGCACGTTCTGCGTGGAGCACTGGGTGTTCTGCACAAACAATGAATCATGGAACACTACATCAAAAACTAATGATGTAATGTATGGTGATTAACATAACAATAAAAAATTTTAAAAAATAAAGATGCTCTAGGTTTACTAATTGAAGCAAAAATACAGATATAATTTTGCTGTTTCTACACCTATGTAACCATTACTTTTTATATACACTTTACTGAATCTACGTTGAGTAATTTTAACTTATTGGAACAGAACCAATAGAAGCCACCCCCTTCCCTCTTTTGTGTTTAACTGTAGCTTTTTTCCATAGCATGTGTTATAGAGCAACTTGCAGGATGCTAAAATTCTCATGTTCATTTTTCAACTGCCAATGATTTGTGTAATGTTTCCTGAATGATTCCAACAGTGAAGCTCTTGCATATTAATCTAAAAAATGCCCAAAATATGGTTTCATTGCATTAAAATACAGAGTGCACACTGTGTTCTGCTGCAGAGCCATGTATCCTAATCTGTTAGTCTCCTTAAAAGTGTGCTATCTACCTCCCCATAGAGTTTATGCACATTTCCTTAATAAATACATTTTATCAGGCAACAAGTAGTCTCTTCAGGCAGATCATCATGTTTTCAAAACAGAGAATGAAAAGTTCAGGTCGGTGTAGAACTATTCACTCAGTGCAGATTAACAGCAGACACCTGCAAATATTTGCAGATATGAGCTCTGTTATAATTCTCCCTATGGAAGTTTGTAAACATAGGGTAGCCGAAATCATAACAGTGTGTGAGTGACAAGGGCATTTCATTATTGTGAATAAGTATTAATTTTGGATACACGTAAGTTTGATGACTAGCCATCAACAAATGCCACATCATTGTAGTTCTCTTTTCATTCATTCTAGGATTTGCTAAAGATTGTATTTGTTGGAGTAAAGGAAAGGGATGTACTGGAAAAAGACCGACATTTTCAAACTAAAAAAATCAATCAGTAGTATTTCCTGTCAATACCCAAAGACCTTCAACTCAGAAAACTTATATATCTAACTTTTCAAGTTTAGGGGAAAATTAAAATGATACAGCTATTTTGCTAATTCCTTTCCCAGATATTGGATGTGTGTATGTGTATGTGTATATAACAGAGAGAGAAAAAGAGAGAGAGAGAGAGAGAATCTGTGGTGGGAATTCTGCTTTTTATAATTTTGTATGAATTTGCTCTTGCATTTCAATTTCTCTTTTAACTCTTAATTGTGACTCTGTTTGCCATTTACTTTAATCCATATTTAACCCATAAAAAAGTCCTAGAGAAAATCTCCCATAATACATGTCCTAGAACTTAACTAATTTAATAAGATATTTGTCTTAAGGACTGTTTTTCAAGGTTGAAGAAACAGTCTTTCTTTTGTTCGCTTACACAATTTGCAATGTTTTGGGTTTAATTAAGTGACACAACAAATTGACCAGGGTGATCAGAAGGGTTTTGATCCAAATTATTGGAATGGAAATTCTACTTTGTTCTCCCAGTAAGTTAGAAACCACAATCTTTCACCATTAGATCTGACAACAGGAATTTACTCTATATCCCCTGATATAGCTTGTAAGGAGCAACAGGCCGGGTGTATGTGACCAGAGGTTATAACACTCTCATTCATTATGCTGTAGTCATGAATCTGCCTGTTAGAGACAAATCCATCCATCCATTTAACTGTCATTCCAACCATGAATGTAATGCTATTATAGTAAGGGCCAAGTCCACTGCTCATGCCAGATATTGTTAGGAATTCAATCCATCCTATGTATGAACATTGACTCCTTCAAACAACAAGATTTTGAGTGAATTACATATTGAGTGGTGAGTTTTCTTGGCATTTAATTATCCAGCTCAAAGAAACATGCTTCCCTAATTGTTCCTGAGGTTATTGCCTAGCACATAAATAAAAGGAATTTTGTGAAGAAATGGTATGATATTGGCAGCTGTAAAAAACATTTAAAGTTATTGTAATGTCTCTTTTAGTGTTGTTTTTTCTTATTCTTAATTCCTATATGTCAGTAAAAATTGACCATCTTTTAGATATGATATCGTTAGGTAAAATTATAGGGAAATAAATCATAACAAAAGATATATCTATTTTTACTTTTGTGTATTATATTATAATCCTTGTCCACGTATTTATATTAAAACATGACTACAAAGATAGTAGCAAACATTGCTTCTCCTTTTCTTTTCTTTAAGTAATCATAGCTAGAATTTGTACTCCTGGTCCATTGTATCACATATGTGGGATCAATTTTTCCCTTTCAAAAATTATGTGTTATAAGTGAGGAAAGGACTGTATGGTTATTCTCATTGCTTTTGTTCAGGTATTTCTCACACTTAAAAAGGAGCTGACTGGCTAGAAGAAAACCACCACCTTTTCTTTCTGGCCTTTTGAAAAAGTCTAGCTCCCTTAGGTAAGAATGTGAGTTCCTTATGTCTTCAGCCCTATTGACAACTCTACAATCTACCCTCCCAATGTGACCTCTTCTCTCTCCCTGAACCCCACATGTCTTGGCTGGTACTGGCTTATCTACTCTGGATGCCTTCCTTCCGTATCTCTTGCCACTGAACATTACCTCCCCATGACTTGTTTATTTTACAACTGGAAGTTTGTAACTTTTAATTCCCTTCACCCATTTCACTTACTTCCTACCCTCTTCCTCTGGCAACCACCAATTTGTACTCTGTACCTATGAATTAATTTTCCTAGGTTCTACATATAAGTTAGATCACACAGTATTTGTCTTTCTCTGCCTGACTTATTTCACATAGTATAATGCCCTCAAAGCACACCCGTGTTGTTGCAAATGGCAGGGTTTCCTTCATTTTTATGGCTGAATGATATTTCATTATATAAATTATATACATTATATATGTTACATATATAATATATAAATTGTATACATTATATATACAAATACTTGTATAAACATGTGTATATATATTATGTATACATTATATACTATATTAACTATATATATTTATATACATTATATAAAATTATATCAATTGACATATTATCTATAATCTTTTATATATCACATTTTCTTTATCCATTCAACCACTGTCGGACACTCAAGTTGTTTCCATGTCTTGGCTATTGTAAATAATGCTGCAATAAACATGGGGGTGACAATATCTTTTCAAGATAGTGATTTTGTTTCCCTCATATAAATATTCAAAAATTAAATTGTTGAATCATATGGTAGTCTTATTTTAAAATTTTTGAGGAATCTCTGTAATATTTTCCATAATACCTGCACAAATTTACATTCCCATCAACAGTGCACAAGGATTCCCTTTTCTCAACAGTTTTGGCAATATTTATTATGGTCTTGTCTTTTTTATATTATAAGCCATTCTAACAGGCAGTAGGTTATATCTCATTGTGGTTTTGAATTGCACTTCCTTGATGATTAGCGATGTTGAGCACCTTTGCATGTACCTGTTGGTCATTTATATATCTTCTTGGAAAAATGTCTATTAAGGTTCTCTGCCCAATTTTTTTCTTTTTAAAATATGGAATGCTTCATGTATTTGCATGTCATCCTTGCACATGGGCCATGTTAATCTTCCCTGTATCATTTCAACTTTAATATAGGTACTGCTGAAGTGAGCACACCTCTGCCTATTTTCTAATTAGGTCATTTTTGCTTTTTTTTCTCTTGAGTTGTATGAGTTATTTACATATTTTGGTTGTTAACCACTTATTATATATATGGTTTGCAAATATTTTCTCCAATTATATGGTTGCCTTTTCATTTTGTTCATGGTTTTTAAACATTTCTTAAAAAGAAAACTTGTAACTCTTTATAACAAGGATACATAATCAAGTTATTATTAAGCTCATTAATTTTTAGTTTTCCAGAGTCACCCAAATAACAATTAACAAACACTTCAATTCACTTAAAATAGTACCATTTAATATAATATGGTTTTCTGTAATGTAGTTCAATTAACAATAATTGAACCTCAGATAAACCTCATTGGCTATGATACTGCCACTGTGCATAGCTGTAGTTCAAAATGGGTTGGCAAAATTGTCCTCTACCAATCTATAATTCAAAAACAATACATTTTTATTACTAAAAAAGTTGAATAATTTGACAATAGGATTTAAAAGTCTTGAAAATTAAGATTCATCTTACATTGTAATTTCATTCATTTCATTAACATTTCTATTTTTGGCCTTTCTAACCTCTGTGACCATCTTTGATAAACTTCCTACTCAACTTCATAGTGTTATGATACCAGGGTTACCAGGAAAAAATAGAAAAAAACACTCCTACAATTAATACAATCTGTGAGTGCATTTGTGCATTTTCTTAGATACCTTACCCTAATACTTAGAACTCTCATGATCCTTAGAGGAAAAGTATTAAATATTCTTGACTTAATGCAAACAACAGGAAAGAATGAGAGTGTGCTCCCAAATTCATAATATTCAGCAACACCGTGAATTCTAATTAGATAGTAAGGAAGATTTTACAGAACACATGATGGCTTCCCTATGAGTTTAGATGGCTTTATCATTTATGTGACAGTAAAATATTTTATGATCCCCCAAAACAAATATCCAGTTAAGAAATGGGCAGAAGACATGAATAGACATTTTTCCAAAGAAGACATACAGATGGTTAACAGACATATGAAAATGCTCAACATCACTCATCATCAGGGAAATACAAATGGAACTACAATGAAATATCACCTCATACCTGTCAGAATGGCTACAATTAATGACACAGAAAGAATAGAGTTGGCAAAGATGTGGAGAAAGGGAAACCCTCTTACACTGTTGCTGGGAATGCAAACTGGTGCAGCCTCTTTGGAAAACAACATAGAGGTTCCTAAAAAAAAGTTAAAAATAGAACTACCCTATGACCCAGCAATTGCACTACTAGGTATTTACCCAAAGGATTAAAAAAATGGTGATTTGAAGGGACACATGCACACTGATGTTTATAGCAGCATTATCAATAATAGCCAAACTATGGAAAGAACTGAAATGTCCACCAACTGATGAATGGATAAAGGAGATGTGGTATATATATACAATGGAATATTACTCAGCTATCAAAAAGAATGAAATCTTGCCATTTGCAATGAAATGGATGGACTAGAGTATACTATGCTAAATGAAATTGGTCAGTCAGAGAAAGACCAAAACCATATGATTTCACTCATATTTGGAATTTATGAACATAGGGGAAAGGGGAGAGAGGGGGGCAAACCATAAGAGACTCTTAACCATTCAGAACAAACTGAGGGTTGATGGAAGGGAGGTCAGTGGGGGATGGACTAAAAGGATAATGTGTATTAAGGAGGACACTTGTTGTGATAAGTACTGGCTGTTGTATATAAGTGATGAATCACTAAATCCTACTCCTGAAACCAATATCACACTATCTGTTAACTAACTGAAATTTAAATAAAAATTTGAAACAAGAAAATTTTCTGATCCAATCAGGTTTAAAGTGTTATTAATGGAACCCTTTATAAACTCAATCTGGGATGAACCACAATAATTTGTTAGAATCTAGGCTACTTCTGTTTTTAGCTTCCAAATGAAAAGATACTCAACAACATTTGTTATTAAGAAATTATAATTAAAATAACACTGATAAAACACTACATACATATTAAAATGGCAAAGAACCAAAACCAAAACCAAAAACCTGACAATGCCATTTCTGGAGAGGATGTGAAGCAATAGGAACTCTCATTCATTGCTGATGGGAATGCACAATGCTACAACTACTGTGGAAGGCAGTTTGACAGTTTCCTACAATGTTAAAAATAGTCTTACCACATATTTCAGCAATCACATTTCTAAGTAGTTACCAACTGGTTTGAAACCTTGTATCAACAGAATAGCAGACACACAAATGTTTATTGAAGTTTTGCTCATAATCAACCAAAACTAAAAGCAACCAAGATATCCTTCAATGAGTAAATGGGTAAATAAGTGATGGTGTATTCATACAATAGATGGAGTAAAGATATGAGAAAATAAATGTATTACAAATATCAGAAACAATCTCACATGAAGACAGTATGGAAATACTGTGCTAACATAAGAAATTTTGGAAATTAGTGCATTTTGTAAGTCTATGGGCACAAGGGATTGTTCATATAGTCTAGTTAATGAAGCTCATTTTCACAGGGTTATGAGTTAACAATTTGGAAACTATTATACACATATCTGGAATTTAACAAGTAAGTTAATCGATGGTTGGTGATAAGAATTGGATTTCTCACTCTTGTAGTTAGAAGGAACAAAAAGAGACTAAAATGATCTATGAGTAAAGAATTAGAGTGCAGACATTAGTATGGACTCATATTTAGCTTAATGTAAATATAAATTAGTTACAAATAAATATATTTTAAAATATGTTTATATAGGCAGGTTGATACACACGTCTAAATCCTCGCTGTGTCAACTGAGAAGGCCTAGAATAATTGATACCCAATGGTGACAAGTATACTTAGCAACCACACTTTGACTTCTAATGTCATTCTCTGAGAAAGGAACCAGGTCTCTGGAGAAATAACTTATTCTGGGACTAGACAGGTATGCAAAAGATAAGCCTGCATCATGTGGTAGGGTTAAAAAGGGAAAAGTGCTCAAAAGAACAGCAAAAATAAACACATACAATGATGAAGATATATCAGACAGATACAGGATCTAACTGAAAGATCTTTCAAATGCCAAAGCTGGAAAAATTTGAGGAAGGAAATAAATTAAGTAGTATTGATTATAACCCAAAATATAAATCTATAATCTCCCTGAGTCTTTACTGGCATAAATAATTGAATAAACTTAAAACTGCAAGAGAATAAACAAATGTCCAGTGGAAAAGATGTCTAAGTACTTTATGTAGATACTCTTCCCTGAAGGAGGTGGAGCATTACTTAAGTGCGGTTGTAAATACTGGCTCTCTTCCAAAGAGAACAGTATGGAAATGGAGAAAAAAAAGACTAACTTTACTGTGGAAAAATCTACAGATCTGTCAGGCCAGGTGATCAAAGTTAACTTTAAATTAAATTTAGAAATACCATTCTAATACAAGATGTTAATAATAGAGAAAACTTAGTGTGGGATAAAAGGGAACTATCTTTATTATCTTTGCAATAACTCTGTAAACTGTTCTAAAATAAAACTTCTCTAAAACTTGAAAACATACTAAAAATGGTCCCAGATACACCTATTTAATGTAACATTTATTAATGAATTTCTACTATGCAAAACAATTTTTTTAAAGATTTTATTTATTTGACAAAGGGAGAGCAGGAGAGCACAAGCTGGGGGAGCATCAGAGGGAGAGGGAGAAGCAGCTCCCAACTAAGCAGGGAACCCTATGTGGGGCTCGATCCCAGGATCCTGAGACCATGACCTGAGCTGGAGGCAGTCACTTAACCAACTGAGCCACCCAGGCACCCCTACTACACAAAAATTTGATGAAAATCCTAAACTATATATTTTCTAAAACTATTGAACCATAATGAAACAGAAAAAGTAAATTTTATTCCAAATTTTTAAAACTGCCATATCATTTTGATCAGGTTGTTGACAGATATTCCACACCTGAATATCTCTTTAAATATTTTGGGGATCTAAAACCAAAACATTTTCTAAATTTGTTAAAGACTATACTGATGATATTCCCATTTAATTCTCTTGACTATAAGTAGAATTAAAAGGCAATTGAAACAGACTGAATCTCTATAAGTGCCTTTCATTACATAAATAACAGGTGACAACTAGGTTTTATAGATTTGAACATAAACAAAAAATTCCCAACAAATGAAAGTCCCGGGACAGACAGCTTCACAGGTGAATTCTACAAAACATTTAAAGAGGAGTTAATACTTATTCTTCTCAAACTATTCAAAAAAAATAGAAAACAAAGAAAAACTTCCAAATTCATTCTCTGAAGCCAGGTTTACCCTGATACCAAAACCAGATAAAGACTCCACTCAAAAAGAGAACTGCAGGGGTTCCTGCATGGCTCAGTTGGTTAAGCGCTTTATTTCAACTCAGGTCTTGAGCTCAGAGTCATGAATTCAAGCTCTGTGATGGGCTCCAGACCAGGCTTGGAGCCTACAAAAAAAGAGAGAGAGAGAGAGAAAGAGAGAGAGAGAAAACTACATTCCAAAATCCCTGATGAACATGGTTGCAAAAATTCTCAATAAAATACTAGCAAACCAAATCCAACAATACATTAAAAAGATCATTCACCATGACCAAATGGATTTTATTCCTGGCTTGCAAAGTGGTTCAGTATTCACAAATCAATCAACGTGATGCACCACATTAATAAAAGAAAGGATAAGAACCATATTATATTTTCAATAGATTTGGAAAAAGCATTTGACAAAGTACAACATCCATAATAAAAACCCTCAACAAAGTAGGTTTAGAGGGGACATACCTCAACATAATGAAGGCCATATACAAAAAAACCCATAGTTGACATCATCTTCAGTGGGGAAAAACTGAGAGATCAGGAACAAGACAAGGATGTCCACTCTCACCACTTTTATTCAACATAATACTGGAAATCCTAGCTACAAAAATCAGACAACAAAAAGGAACAAAAAGCATCTAAATTGGTAAGGAAGCAGTAAAACTTTCACTATTTGCAGGTGATATGATAGTTATATAGAAAACCTGAAAAACTCCACCAAAAACCTGATAGAACTGATACACAAATTCAATAAAATTGCAGGATACAAAATCAATGTATGGAAATCTGTTGCATTTGTATACACCAATAATGAAGGAAGAGAAAGAGAAATTTTTTAAAAATTCCATTTACAATTACACCCAAAATAATAAGATACCTAGGAATAAACCTAACCAAAGAGGTAAAAGATCTGTACTCTAAAAACTATAAAACACTGATGTAAGAAATTGAAGATGACATAAAGAAATGGAAAAAAAATATTTCATGCTCATGGATTTGAAGAACAAATATTGTTAAAATGTTTACACTACCCAAAGCAATTTACACATTTAATGCAATCCCTATCAAAATAACACTGGCATTTTTAAGAGAGCTAGAACAAAGTTTTTGTACGGAACCAGAAAAGACCCTGAATAACCAAAGCAATCTTGAAGAAGAGCAGCAAAGCTGGAAGCATCACAATTCCAGACTTCAAGTTATATTACAAAGCTGTAATAATCAAAACAGTATAGTACTGGCACAAAAATACACACAGAGATCAATGGAACAGAGTAGAAAACCCATAAATGAACCCACAACTCTATGATCAATTGTTCTTTGACAAAGCAGGGAAGAATATCCAATGGTAAAAAGACAGTCTCTTCAACAAGTGGTGTTGGGAAAATTGGACAGCAGCATGCAAAAGAATGAAATTGAACCACTTTCTTACATCATACACAAGACTCAAATTCAAAATGTATGAGAGACCTAAATGTGAGACAGGAAACCATCAAAATCCTAGTGGAAAACACAAGCAGTCTCCTCCATAGCAACTTTCTGTTAACTAATTGGAATTTAAATAAACACTTATTCAATATTAAAAAATAATAAACACTTATTCAATATTTAAAAAAAGTTTTTCAATGCCTTTGGTTTAAAAAAAGCAAACACAGTGACTGCACACTTGGATCAGAATTAATACTAATTTTCATAAAATGATATTGATATTCATTAATTAATCAGAATTTATGTTACTTTGGGAAAACTAATGAGTTTCTGAGTTAAATAAAAGCTCTAGAGAATTTATATTCTCTGACCATCCAATTATTCAAGACAAGCCTCTTGGAATAAACCCTTTTTAGAGACTTCTTAATAAGTAAATATCCAAAGTAGCTAATGAATAAACAATCTCCTCTGCTCTTGGAATAAGCATTTAAATTGTAATTTCTAATAAAGTAGGCATTGCTATTAGAGTGAAAATATTTTAATTATTTTCATTTGAAGATGTGATTGCCAGGGTTGATCAGATTTAGAAAGAGTGATATTTTATTATTTTACAAATGTATGTGTTCCTTTTCCTTTGCTCTTTCTCCTTCCTTTCTTTCTGTCTGTCATATCTCTAGAGAACCTAATTTTCAGCAGGTCATATTGGTTTGACTGTCCAGTATGTTAGTAATGGGACTTTAATTCTTTTATAGATTTTAGCGGCAGTCACTTCAGACTATCCTAAGTCTTTAAGTTACTATTGAATGATGAATCTGTTTAGGTATTACACTGGAAGGGTCTACATCCTCAGATAACTATTTTCAAAGAATGGTTCTTGTCTGGAGTATGTATTCGGACACAGTATCTTGAGCACTTTTCAACCACACTTAGCCCCATTTCACTCAAATTGTGGGCTAGTGAGGTACTGCTACCATTTTTTACTTTAGTCATGCCACCAAGAAAGCTGTTACTTTGTCTTGGTTTGCCATTATTCTTGCATTCTCTTCCTTAATGAGGATCTATTATAGAAAGGAGGAAGAGAGAGGAGACCATTTGAGCACCAATAATTTGTATATTAATTTTGTGATGTTGATGTTATTAGTAACTTCTGTTTTGCAGGTGACAAAACTTTGATTTTAGAAAGGTTAAATAATTCACCCAAAGTGATGAATTTTGTGCACTTTTCTCATATCTTGATAAATATAGACTGATTTCATTACATGTTTTTCTGCTTGACAATGTCACTGACATCGTAATCTGTAAACTTTTTTTGGTAAGCTTTTCAACAAATATTTTTAAGCAAATTTTCAACATTTTTTGTAATTATACCGGCTATTATTACACTCACAGGGCATAGGAAAAACAAAAACAAATAAACAAACAGAGACTCTGCCCTCCTCTACAGTTTACTAATCCAAAAAGCCAAATCAAAGCAAAACAAAATACAAAAAGAACTACTCCTCATTGGTATTTATTATATTTAGAAAAATTCATGATAGGAAATGAGTCAAGGATGATTCAAGTTTCTGGCTTGAATAGTTGGATAGATAATAATACCATGTTAAAAAAACAAAGTAAAGGACTCATTTTGTTTGGTTTGTTTGTTCACAATTTCGTTATTTAAGTCCTTAACTCAACATTAATGCACTTGTGAGATTTGGTGAAATGCTTTTTTGTATTTCGACAACTGAATCTTCATTGAGATAAATCAAATTAATATATGATCTTGACTTTCACATCCAGTTCATTTCTACAGATCTATCTTTGTTTCATTTAAACACTGATTTTTAAAAATGCTATTATTTCTTATGATGGTTCTGTTTATTTTGTAATTGAAAAAATACACATAAAATAAGTTTATTTCCAACTCCCATCTTCTAAATACTCGATATAGTTTATCTCATTCTTGCCTAAACTGAGTTTGCAACTGCATCTCCACAAATATTTCAGTCCTCAAACCAAATATAACTTCCTAGAGTTATTGGTTGGATAACCTGCCAGGAAGCAAAAGAAAAGAGAAGTTTAAGAGAGGAAACTTGCCTTATGAGATTAGTGATTCCAGATGTTCCAATTACTTCTTTTGGGGACTTTATTGACTTAAGTTATACAAATCCTCCTCTATAAATTCTTAGTCAGGTTGGCAAAGATTGTATTCTGTTTCTCCCTAAACACCTTTATAAACTTTTAGTAGAGTTCACACCTAACAGAGGAGGGAGGGAAAATGTCATGGTCACATTAAAAGTTATGAAGTTTTAAAAAGCCAAAAAAAAAAAAAGTTAACTTATTGAATCCTTGTCCACTGAGAGTTAAGGTTTGTCAATACAGCACAGTATTCTAGAGCACTTCATGTTTTTTTTTCCTTTCTTTTTCATAGAGCAGTAAACCATTCTGCAAGTTAAATTTAATTGAAATGATTCTTAATTATATCTCCTATCTTAAAATTTTTACTGTTATCTCAAAACTAGCCTTTTCAATGCTCTTCCTCACTGCATTTTATTAGATACTTCAAGAAGAGTCAACACATTTTAAATAATCCTCAGCACATTTATTTTAAATAAAATGGGTCTGCTACTTCAATTCTACATATCTCATATGTAATTAAATCTGAGGCAATAATGTTGTCTTATTTCTACATTTTTGATGTTTTTGAAGAAAACTGTTGATGAAATGAGACTTATATTTAAGTATTTTCAAACTGTAATGTTATTACTATAAATTTCTGAAACAAGTTTTTTAAATTTCTTAACATAGCACAGAAATGTAACAAATGATTATCTAACATATCTTCACCATTGAAGGAGTATATTTATTATATAATGGAACTTATAATACATACTTAACTCAAGGGGAATCAGAGACATAGTTCACAATGATCTAGAGAAATGACCAAAAAAAACCCAAAACTAATTTTGAGAAACCTAAAATTCTTATCTTAGGGAAAATATTTTCTAGTCTATTATTCTAAGGTTAAAAGAGGGCAAAGTGGGTTCTTGGCTGTTAGCCTAGTTGGAGATAATGTGCAAATACAGAAGGATAAGTATTCTCCCTCCCTGTAGAGTAACAACAGCCCTGTGAAGTCTGGGAGTCCCCATGAAGATACACTTCTGCCACTCTGGACAGCCAATGGAAACTCAGAAAGCTACAGTAATTTGGAGCCCATCTATTCCAAATGGAAATACCAGGTTATTTTATTTGAGTGGAAATGGTCTCATTTGTCTCAGTAACTTAAATCCTTAATTTACATGTTTAAGTTTCAAAAGGACAATGAAAGAGCAGCAAAATAAATAACATTATTCCTTCATCATTTGGCAACTGGGCGGAGAGTGGAAACAATAAGCCTCCAGGTGCCCAGGACCAGAGACGCAAGCCCAGCTGGAAAAAATGGTCAGTCTTTTAGGGTGTTACAGCAGATATTCAGTTGGAGATAGAAGGAAGGTGGTAGGACTGCAGTGTTGCTTTGAATACACATTAAAAGGATATCCACTGTGACATAAATAAGACTATGGAGTAGCGATAAGTATTATGTTACTAGACCTCTTTAAGGGCACAATTGAATGCTGCCTAATAGATCAGTGAAATAGAATGGAGAGCCCACAAACAGCCAACTGATTTTTGACAAAGGAGCAAAGGCAATACAACAGAACAAAGATAGTCTTTTCAACGAATGGACTGAAACAACTGAACATCCAGAGAGAGAGAGAAAGAGAGATACTGAGAGAGAGGACATAAACTTTATACTCCTCACAAAAATTAACTCAAAATGGATCATCTACTTAAATGTAAAAGCAAAATTATAAAAATCCTCGAAGAAAGCACAGGGGAAAAAAATTACAGATGACCTTGAGTATGGCAATGAGCTTCTATACATAATACCAAAGTCATGATCCATAAAATAATGACTATCTGGATTTCATTAAAATTAAAAAGTTCTGCTCTGCAAAAGCCACTATCAATATAATGAGAAGACAAATTACAAACTGGGAGAAAGTAATTGTAAAAGGCATATCTTATTTAAAAAAAACTCATCCAAAATATACAAGAATCTCTTAAAATTCAACAATAAGAAAACAAACAACTCAGTTAAAAAATGGGCAAAAGACTGAACAAAGACATCACCAAAGAAGGTATATAGATAACAAATAAGCATATGAAAAGACACTTCACATCATATGTCATTAGGGAATTTCAAATTAAAACAACAATGAAATACCATTACATACTTACTAGAATGGCAAAAGTCTGGAAAACTGACAACACCAAATGCTGAAAAGGATTTGAGCAATGGGAACTTTCATTCATTGCTGATGGGAATGCAAATGGTACAGCCACTTTGGAAGACAGTTTGGAAGTTTCTTATAAAATTAAACACGTTCTTAACATAAGATCCAGCAAACACATCCCGTGATGATTTCTTAAATGAGTTAAAAACTTTAAGTCCACAAAACACCTGAATAGAGATATTTAGAGTAGATTTATCCACCATTGCCATAACTTAGGAGCAACCAAGGTGCCCTTCAGTCAGTGAATGTATAAATAAATTGTATATCTACACAGTGAAATATTTTCAGCACTGAAAAAGAAAATGGGATATGAAGCTGTGAAAATACATTGAGGAACCTTAAATGCATATTACTAAGTGATATAAACCAACCTGAAAAGACAACATGCTGTTTGATTCTAATTATACGACATTTTGAAAAAGGCAAACTATGGAGACAGTAAAAGGATCAGTGGTTATCAGTGGTTAAGGCGCAGGGAGGGATAAATAGAAGGAATACAGATGACTTTTAGAGCAGTCAAGTTATTTTGTATGATACTGTAATGGTGGATACATGCCATTATATATTTGCCAAAATCCATAGAATGTACAGCACTAAGAGTAAATCCTAATGGAGAATAATGATCTATTAATGTGGGTCATCAATTGTTACAAATGTACCATACTGGTACAGTATTTTGATAGTGGAGGAGGCTATGCATATATGGGAACAGGAGTTATTTGGGAAATCTATTTTCGTTTAATTTTGCTGTGAACATAAAATTGCCCCCAAAATAAAATTTCTTAAAAGAAAACTTATGGGGTGCCTGGGTGGCTCAGTCAGTTAAGTGTCTGACTCTTGGTTTTGGCTCAGGCCCCAGGGAATCTGCACTCAGCAGAGAATCTGCTTGAGGATTCTCTCCCTCGATCCCCCCCTTCTCAAAATAAATAAATAAATATTAAAGAAAAGAAAAGAAAACTTGTAAGTAAAGGCCACTCACTATTTGAGTGAGTGAGCTTTAGCAGAGAGTGCCTAAACTGAAAGAGTGAAAATTAAGTTTAGGAAGTTATATTCCATTCAAGTTGTGGTGGTTCTTGGATGCCAGGAAAAGGATTTTGATTCTTATTCTGTAAACAATGAGGAACCACTGAATAAACTATGTGTGCAATGGCTTTCTCTAAGGTGAATAAAGTAATCAAAGTGACTATATAAGTCTATAAGGCCCAGTTTCATAGTTCAACTCCTTTGCAAAGGGATTAACTTTTAATAATACATTTTTAGAATGAGTTTCACAGTGGTTTACCTTGGTTCATGGACAACAATTATGTCACACATCAGTTGATAAAAACTTCTTTTTCTTTTTTAGAGAGGGAATGTGTGTGAGCTGGGGGTGGGGGGAGGGGCAAAGGGAGAGAGAGAGAGAGAATCTTAAGCAGGTTCCATGCCCAGTGCAGAGCGGGATGAGGTACTCAGTCTCACAACCCTGAGATCATGACCTAAGCCAAAATCAAGAGTCAGGTGCTTAATCAGCTGAGCCACTCAGGCACCCCAAAACCTTCTTGAATAATCCTTAGGCTACATGGATTTCCTTATGGTATCCCAAAGAAGCATAATTATGGATATTAATCATCTCTATGTATTTTTGGGTATTTCTGTTTCCATTAGGGGAGGTTAATCTGTCAATAGTATTTTATTGTTTTCTCAAGAATTTTTAGGTATACATGAGACTGCAGAAACGTAGAGCTAAAAAAATGTCTTTAGAAATCATACTAGCTATTTCCATAACAATTGAGAAGCATATTGGTACTTTAGACAATTGAACTACTTTAAACTATTATATGTACCATATAATACCTACCTATAGTAGGCATTCAATAAATAGCTACTGATTGTTTAATTGGATAACCAAACCAATCTTCAGTTTTAAAAAGGAAGTGCTATTTTATCACCCATCAGTGGAAGGAAGATATATATCCAGTAACTCTTAGATTTTAATTTATTTAATAATTGCTAGATTGTTTTGTTTTGCTCAGATTGCAACTTGTTTTCTTTTTTCATCTAAATTTACATTTAATTTAGCCTTGTAACTATGGCATTAAATTTTAAATGATGTAATTCCCACTACATCAACCCAATTGATATTAACTATCTATGCTAGAAACATTGGCTTCGTATAGTTCTCCTAACAAAACAAAACTATTTGGTGTGCCTAGGTATGATAGCATCATTACCAAGTCATTTGTCACTTCATCAAGGCCCTAGTCAAGTGTCAAACTATTCCAGAGCTTGAGAATGGTGAGTAAATATTCCTGAGGTAGAAATATTCAGTTTATGGTACAGGGTACATTGGCAAGAAACCACTAGGACAGAGAAAAAAAAAAGAGACATAATGAAATGCATAAGGATTAAATGGAATGATGTATGTGGAACTGGTTAGCATAGGGCCTCATACATACTAGATACTTAGTAGGATTTGTTTATTTGTCTTCCTTTTCCTTTATCTCAAGTAACAGGAAGAAAAAGTTTTTTTGTTTTTTGTTTTTTTCTTTTTAAAATTTTTATTGTGTTTTTCTAGCATCTTTTTCAATTCTTTTACTTTTAACTTACATATATATTTTTTTATTTTATTAAGTTATGTTAGTCACCATACAATACATCATTAGTTTTTGATGTGGTGATCCACAATCCATTGTTTTCATATAACACCCAGTGCTCCATGCAGTACCTGCCCTCCTTAATACCAATCACCAGGCTAACCCATAACCCCTCCCCCCTCCCCTCTAAAACCCTGTTTGTTTCTCAGAGTCCATGGTCTCTCATGGTTCATCTCTCCCTCTGATTCCCCCCTCATTTTTCCCTTCCTTCTCCTAATGTTCTCCATACTATTCCTTATGTTCCACAAATAAGTGAAACCATATGATAATTGACTTTCTCTGCTTGACTTATTTCACTTAGCATAATCTCCTCCAGTCCCATCCACGTTGATGTAAAAGTTGGGTATGCATCCTTTCTGATGGCTGAGTACTATTCCATTGTATATATGGACCACATCTTCTTTATCCATTCATCTGTTAAAGGGCATCTCGGCTCTTTCCACAGTTTGGCTATTGCAGACATTGCTGCTATGAACATTGGGGTGGATATGGCCCTTCTTTTCACTACATCTGTGTCTTTGGGGTAAATACCCAGGAGTGCAATTGCTGGGTCCTAGGGTAACTCTATTTTTAATTTTTTGAGGAACCTCCACACTGTTTTCCAAAGTGGCTGTACCAACTTGCATTCCCACCAACAGTGTAAAAGGGCTCCCCTTTCTCCACAATCTCTCCAACATTTGTTGTTTCTTTCCCTGTCCATTTTTGCCATTCTAACTGGTGTAAGGTGGTATCTCAATGTGGTTTTGATTTGAATTTCCCTGATGGCTAATGATGATGAACATTTTTTCATGTGTCTGTTAGCCATTTGTATGTCTTCTTCAGAGAAGTGTCTTTTCATGTCTTCTGCCCATTTTTTGACTTGATTATTTGTTTTTTGGGTGCTGAGTTTGAGAAGTTCTTTATAGAGCTTGGATACCAGCCCTTTATCTGTAGTGTCATTTGCAAATATCTTCTCCCATTCTGTGGGTTGCCTCTTTGTTTTGTTGACTGTTTCCTTTGCTGTGCAGAAGGTTTTATCTTGATGAAGTCCCAAAAGTTCATTTTTGCTTTTGTTTCACTAGCTTTTGGAGATGTTTCTTGAAAGAAGTTGCTGTGGCCGATGTCAGAGAGGTTACTGCCTATGTTCTCCTCTAGGATTTTGATGAATTCCTGTCTCACATTGAGGTCTTTCATCCATTTTGAGTTTAACTCTGTGTATGGTGTTAAAGAATTGTCCAGTTTCATTCTTCTGCATGTGGCTGTCCAATTTTCCCAGCACCATTTATTGAAAAGACTGTCTTTTTTCCATTGCATGCTTTTCCTGCTTTGTCGAAGATTATTTAACCATAGAGTTGAGGGTCCATATCTGGGTTCTCTATTCTGTTCCATTGGTCTACATGTCTGTTTTTGTGCCGGTACCATGCTGTCTTGGTGATCACAGCTTTGTAATAGAGCTTGAAATCGGGCAATGTGATGCCCCCAACTTTGTTTTTCTTTTTCAACACTTCCTTGGTGATTCAGGATCTTTTTTGACTCCACTCAAGTTTTAAGGATTTTGTTTGTTCCAGCACTTTGAAAAATGTCATTGGAATTTTGATCAGGATGGCATTGAAGGTATAGATTGCTCTGGGTAGCATAGACATTTAAACAATGTTTATTCTTCTGATCCATGAGCATGGAATGTTTTTCCATCTTTTTGTGTCTTCTTCAACTTCTTTCATGAATGTTCTGTAGTTCCTAGAGTATAGATCCTTTACCCCTTTGGTTAGGTTTATTCCTAGGAATCATATGGTTTTTGGTGTTATTGTAAATGGAATCATTTCTCTAATTTCTCTTTCTACAGTTGCATTGTTAGTGTATAAGAAAGCAACAGATTTCTGTGCATTGATTTTGTATCCTGCCACATTACTGAATTGCTGTATGAGTTCTAGTAATTTGGGGATGGAGTTTTTGGGGTTAGAGCAGAGATCAATGAATTAGAAACCAGAAACATAGTAGATCAGATCAACAAAACTAGAAGCTGGTTCTTTGAAAGAATTAATAAGATCAATAAGCCACTGACCAGACTTATTCAAAAGAAAAGAGAAAGGACCCAAATTAATAAAATTATGAATGAAAGGGGAGAGATCACTACTAACACCAAGGAAATAGAAACAATTATTAGAAATTATTATCAACAACTATATGCCAATAAATTGAGCAATCTGGATGAAGTGGATGCCTTCCTGGAAACTTATAAACTGCCTAGACTGAAAAGGAAGAAATTGACAACCTGAAGAGGCTAATAACCAGTAACGAGATTAAAGCAGTGATCAAAAACCTCCCAAAAAACAAGGGTCCAGGGCCTGATGGATTCCCTGGGGAATTCTACCAAACATTCAAAGAAGAAATAATACCTATTCTCCTGAAGCTCTTTCAAAAAATAGAAACAGAAGGAAAGCTTCCAGTCTCATTCTATGAGGCCAGTATTACCTTAATCCCCAAACCAGGGAAAGACCCCATCAAAAAGGAGAATTTCAGACCAATATCTCTGATGAATATGGATTTCAAAATCCTCAACAAAATCCTAGCTAGTAGGATCCAACAGTACGTTAAAAGGATCATCCACCATGACTAAGTGGGATTTACCCTGGGATGCAGGGTAGTTCAACATTCACAAATCAATCAATGTGATAGAACACATTAATAAGAAGAGAGAGAAGAACCATATGGTCCTCTCAATTGATTCAGAAAAAGCATTTGACAAAATACAACATCCTCTCCTGATTAAAACTCTTCAGAGTATAGGGATAGAGGGAACATTCCTCAAGTTCATAAAACCCAACTATGAAAAATCCACAGCGAATATCATCCTCAATGGGGAAAAGCTGAGAGCCTTTCCCTTAAGATCAGGAACACGTCAAGGATGCCCACTCTTGCCACTATTGTTCAACATAGTACTAGAAGTCCTAGCAACAGCAATCAGACAACAAAAAGAAATAAAAGGTATTCAAAATGGCAAAGAAGAAGTGAAACTCTCTCTTTTCTCAGATGACATGATACTTTATGTGGAAAACCCAAAAGACTCCACCCCCAAATTACTAGAACTCATATAGCAATTCAGTAATATGACAGGATACAAAATCAATGCACAGAAATCTGTTGCTTTCTTATACACTAACAATGCAACTGTAGAAAGAGAAATTGGAGAAATCATTCCATTTACAATAGCACCAAAAACCATAAGATTGCTAGGAATAAACCTAACCAAAGAGGTAAAGGATCTGTACTCTAGGAACTACAGAACACTCATGAAAGAAGTTGAAGAAGACACAAAAAGATGGAAAAACATTCCATGCTCATGGATCAGAAGAATAAACATTGTTTAAATGTCTATGCTACCCAGAGCAATCTATGCCTTCAATGCCATCCCGATCAAAATTCCAGTGACATTTTTCAAAATGCTGGAACAAACAATCCTAAAATTTGTATGGAATCAGAAAAGACCTGAATCACCAAGAAAATGTTGAAAAGGAAAAACAAAGCTGGGGGCATCACGTTGCCCAATTTCAAGCTCTATTACAAAGCTGTGATCACCAAGACAGCATGGTACTGGCACAAAAACAGACATATAGACCAATGGAAGAGAATAGAGAACCCAGATATGAACCCTCAATTCTATGGTCAAATGATCTTTGACAAAGCAGGAAAAAACATGCAATGGAAAAAAGTCTCTTCAATAAATGGTGCTGGGAAAATTGGACAGCCACATGCAGAAGAATGAAACTAGACCATTCTCTAACACCTTACACAAAGACAAACTCAAAATGGATGAAAGACCTCAATGTGAGACAGGAATCCATCAAAATCCTAGAGGAGAACATAGGCAGTAACTTCTTTGACATCAGCCACAGCAACTTCTCTCAAGATACATCTGCAAAAGCTAGAGTAAGTTCTTTTTAAAATTGTCTGTTGGTTGAGATTGGTCCCATTTGATTATTTATTTCATATTTTAAATAATTTATTAATTATTAATGCTCACATTTTGTCTACATAGTGTGAAAACATGAAACAGAATGTAAAAAAAGAATCATTTATAGCTAGAATGCTATTGTATAGATAAGAATTTTTTATTTTTATTTTTAAACAACCGAATTGTCATGTGCATATAAAATATGTAGTGTAACATGGGGAAATACAGAACCTATGACAATGTTGTCATCTAATATTAAGATGTGTAAAAGGTTTGCTACATCTGGAAATAGTCCATGATGAGTAACATGTAGACCAAAGAAACAAACTGACTTAATAATTTGAACCTAAGGGCCACCTTGTAGAGGTGGAGATTTGGCTGCTGTGCTAGGCTGTGCTGGAGATCCCTTTATTCCTTATGGTCGTAGGCCCATCCTTTCTCAATAAGAACTTAAAAAAATAGATGAAAACCTTCATATAAGAGAATTATTTTGGAGTCATGGATATTCAGGTGTCTTGTGTCTCTGCTTGCAATTTTTACGCAAATTCTTAAGGTTCAATTATACACCATAGTATATTAAGTATCAGAGACTGACTCTTTTAATTTATCTATTGTAAGCCCCAGTTTTCTCATGAAGACTCTATTTAAAAACAAAATGTGTTTCTTGACACTTGAATTTATTTCTGCCTAATCACATAATCAAACACATCAATTGAGGATCCAAAATATTTATTTTGTGTGTGTTATTTTCAGTAGTGTAGAGCAACTTAGCTCCATTAATTTAGCATTCTAAACATAAATTTTACTGCCTGAAAATGACTTAGTTGAGTTATGGAACTATCTGATTAAGCTGAATGTTTGGCTTTTCTTTCATTATTCATATGTGATTTGGTGTTCCAGCAATTCTTATTTATACATTTCATACTTACTTAATGAAACTTACACATAATGAAGAAAAGTTTTATATACATCTCTGAGTCCATACATTGGGATCATGGAGAGGGGAGGTGAAGAGATGAAGAGGGAAATATGATTCTTTCTTTCTGTCTGAGGATGTAAGTATTTTTCATGTACCACTAGGAGCTCCATTACTTACTGTGCCACACATGATATTACTGCCCCGTTCAAAATATTAGAGCATCTGCGAAAACATTACATTGTAAGAGAAAGAGAAATTTCTTTACAATCATGGAGTTTTGATGAGACTTTTCTGCGGTAAATGCTTGAAGATGGTAAATATTTTGACATTCAGGGAATTAAGTATATAATTGAGACATTTTGGTGATAATTGATTCAAACAAAATAAAAGAAATGACTAGTATCACTGGCCAGTAGTAGTTCACTGGGTTGTAGTTAATTTTTTTGCTAAAAAAAAAAAAAGCCAAATGGGAATGTGAGAAACCAGCTGGTATTTTTTCACTAATCCAAAAACAACACCAGAAGAACTCAATTATATCTTGTGTGGTGGGATATGTTCTTGAAGTCTTAGTGTATTATAAGCAAATTATACCTGAGGCCATGAACAGAAACTTTATCAAACTAAAGTAAGATGCTTAAGCCATATGTTCTGTTAAATCATACAGCAAATTCAAGGAGAAAGAAAGAGTAGGTTAAAAAACTTGTAAAATGGAGCAAGCAGAATGTAAAGACTGCAGTACCTGGATCTAGTGCCCTCTCCCCTGTCTGCTGTATTAGCCTTCTCTGTTGGTGGTGTGGTTTCAGGAACCTGAGTATAGAGCAAATAGTAAAAACCCTGAAGCCAGCACTCACTTTAAACAGTACAGAGGCCCAGGTCCAGTGACTCCTGGCCAGTAGCTGGAACTCACTGAGAACTTGCTGAACAGCCCTGGATTTTATCTGCATACATATCTCAGGTAGGAGATATATGGAACCAGAATAAGCATCACCAAAGGTTGATGAATAGTTAGTAATTACTTGGTACTTTTCTCCCCTCCTATATATGTTAGCACACTTAGGCTGAACTTACTTTATCTATGTTTAACAATTTTCACAAACTACTTATTATCTACACTTAGTTTTATCTATCCTCCTAATTTGTTTCTCCTATCTTTTATAAAAGAATTTAATAATATTAGATAATACAATTTTAGGTTGGAATTTCAAAATGTCCTTGGTGTCACATGAATTAATCATAAAGTAAAAATGTGGATGTTTCCTATTATAACTCAAAGCTTTCTATAAACGCTTTTGAGGTTCTTGAAGAATTCTTGGGCCTCCCAAGTAGATTCTCTACCACAACCTTTTCCCATCATACGACTCAAGTAGCCAGAGGCTAGAAGCATAATAACAGCTCATGAGATATAATGTTTTTCCTCTTTCTGTTCTTCTCCATCTCTTCCTCTTCTACTTCCTCCTCTCCCCTCCTTCCTATTTCTTTTCCTTCTCTACTTCATTTTCCTCTTCCCTCATTCCTGATAATTCTAATGTGGAAAATTATGGTTAAATACTTGCAAACCATTTACCTAATAATCTTTTATCCAACTAAAACATACTTACCTCATGCAAATAATAGGAAATAGAAACTCACTATGTACTAAACTATTAAAGTTATCCCCCAGAATTGAGAAGCAACTAAAATATTGACAGCAGAACTCTGTTTTAATTAGGATTTCTTCCTTCTGGCATCAGGTAGGTATTGTTGAGGGTTTGCTCATTCAGATAATTTTTCTTTTTTTGTCTTTTCTATTTTTATTTTTTAAATTCCAGTTTAACTTACAGTGTTAGTTTCAGTTATACAATATCATGATACAACAATTCTATATATTACTTAGTGTTCATCACAATAAATATACTCTTAATCCCTTTCGCCTATTTCACCCATTCCCCTACCCACCTCCTCTCTGGTAACTTTGTTTGTTCTATATATTTAAGAGTCTGTTTTTTGGTTTGTCTCTTTTTTTCTTTTATTCATTTGACTTTTACTTAAATTTCACATATGAGTAAAATGATATGGCATTTGTCTTTCTCTGACTGACTTATTTGATTTAACATTATACCCTCTAGATCCATCCATGCTGTTGCAAATAGCAAAGATTTCATTCTTTTTTATGGCAGAGTAAAATTTTCCGTTGTATATATATATACCACTTCTTCTTTATCCATTAACCTGTGGATTGACACTTGGGTTGCTTCCAAAACTTGAATATTATACACTGTAATAAACATAGGGGTGCACATATCTTCTCAAATAAGTGTTTTGATATTTTTTGAGTAAATTTCCAATAGTGGAATTACAGGATCATATGGTATTTCTGTTTTTAACTTTTTGAGAAAAATCCATGCTGTTTTCCACAGTGGCTACACCAGTTTGCATTCCCACCAACAGCACACAATGGTTCCTTTATCCCCACATTCTCGCCAACACTGGTTATTTCTTGTGGTTTTGACTTTAGTCATTTTGACCAGCTGTGATGTGGTATCTCATGGTTTTGGTTTCCATTTCCCTGATGATGAGTGATGTTAAACATCTCTTCATGCATCTGTTGGCCAACCCTATATCTTCTTTAAAGAAATGTCTGTTCATGTCTTCTGCCCATATTTTAATTGGAATATTTGGGATATTTTGGAATTGAGTTGTGTGTTTTTCATATATTTTGGATACTAACCCCTTATTAGATATATCATTTGTAAATATAGTCTTCTATCCAGTAGGTTTTTTGTTTTGTTGATTGTTTTCTTCACTGTGCAGAAGCCTTTTATTTTGATGAAGTCCCAATAGTTTATTTTTGCTTCTGTTTCTCTTGCCTTAGAATATATATCTAGAAAAAATGTTGCTAGGGCCAATATCAGAGAAATTACTGCCTGTGCTCTCTTCCAGGATTTTTATGATTTCAGGACTTATATTTAAGTCTTTATCTATCTTGAACTTCTTTTTGTATATGATGTAAGAAAGTTGTCCAGTTTCATTATTTTGTATGTAGCTGTCCAGTTTTCCCAATACCATTTGGTGAAGAGACTGTCTTTTTCCCATTGCATGTTCTTGCCTCTTTTGTCATGGATTTATTGACTATATAAATTGTGTTTATTTTTAGGTTCTCTATGCTGTTGCATTGAGCTATTTTTGTGCCAGTAATATACTATTTTTATTAATATAGATCTGTTGTATGTTTTGAAATCTGGGATTTTCATACCTCCAGTCTTGCTCTTCTTTTTCAAAATTGCCTGGGCTATTTGAGGTCTTTTGTAGAACCATACAAATTTTAGAATTATTCATTCTAGTTTTGTGAAAGAAAATTTTGGTATTTTGATAGGGATTACATTAAATCTGTAAATTGTTTTGGGTAGGATGGACATTTTAACACTATTTTTTTCCCAGTTCATGAGCATGGAATGTCTTTCCATTTCTTTTTGTTGTCTTCAATTTCTTTCATCAATGTTCAATAGTTTTCATAGTACAAGTTTTTTGTTTTTGTTTTTGTTTTTACCTTTTTGGTTAAGTTTATTTAATTGTAAATGGGACTGTTTTCTTAATTTCTCTTTCTGCTACTTCATTGTTAGTGTATAGAAATGCAATGGATTTCTGTATTTTCATTTTGTATCCTGCAATCTTACAGAATTCATTTATAAATCTAGTATTTTTTGGGTAGAGTCTTTAAAGTTTTCTCTATATAATGTCATTTCATCTGCAAATAGTGAAAGTTTTACTTCTTTACTGATTTGGTTGCTTTTGTTGGTGGTGGTGGTGGTTGTTGTTGTTATTGTATGTAGCTAGCTTTTCTAGTATTATGCTGAATAAAGTAGTGAGAGTAGACATCCTTGTCTTGTTTCTGATCTTAGGTGAAAATGTCTCGGTTTTTCACCATTGAGTATGTTACCTGTATGGTTTTCATATATGGCCTTTATTATGTTCAGGTATGTTTCTTCTAAATCTATTTTGTTGGGTTTTTTATGATGAATTTATGTTGTACTTTGTCAAATGCTTTTTCTGCATCTATTGAAATGATTATATGTTTTTTATACTTTCTCTTATTGACGTGCTGTATCATGTTGACTGATTTGTGAATACTGAATGACCTGTGCATCCCAGGAATTAATCCTACTTGATTGTGGCAAATGATTTTTTTAATGTTTTTATTGGGTTCTGTTTGTTAATATTTTGTTGGCATTTTTAGCATTTATGTTCATTGAAGATATTGGTCTGTAATTCTCTTTTTTTGTAGTGTTTTTATCTGGTTTTGATATCAAGGCAATGCTGGCCTTATATAATGAATTTGGAAGCTTTCCTTCCTTTTTAATTTTTTGAAATAGTTTGAGAAGAATAGGTATTAAGAAATTTTTTTGGTAGAAATCACCCATGAATCGATTTGGTCCTGGACTTTTATTGGTTGGAATTTTTTTGATTACTGATTCGATTTAATTGCTGGTAATTGGTCTGTTCAAATTTTCTATTTCTCCCTAGTTCTGTTTTGGGAGGCAATATGCTTCTAGGAATTTATCCATTTCTTCTAGGTTTTCCAATTTGTTAGCATTTAATTTTTCATAATATTCTCTTATGTGGTGTTAGAGGTTACTTCTTTTTCATTTAGGATTTTATTTATTTGCATCCTCTCTGCCTTTTTTTTAATGAGTCTGACTAAAGACTTAAAATTTTGTTGATCTTTTCAAAGAATCATCTCCTGGTTTCATTGATCTGTTCTCTTTTTTTAATTTCTATTTCATTTATTTCTGTTCTGGTCTTTATTATTTCCTTCCTTCTGCTTGTTTTGTGTTTTGTTTGTTCTTATTTTCTCTAGCTCCTTTAGGTGTAATGTTAGGTTGTTTATTTCAGATTTTTCTTTCTTCTTGAGGTAGGCCTGTATTGCTAAAAACTTCCCTCTCAGAAGGGCTTTTGCTGCATCCCTAAGATTTTGGGCCATTGTGTTTTCATTTTCATTTGTCTCCATGTATTTTTTTATTTTCCACTTTGATTTATTGGTTGATCCATCCATTGTTTAGTAGCATGTTATTTAACCTCCATGTATTTGTATTCATTCTAGATTTTTTTCTTGTGGTTTCTTTCTAGTTTGATGGTATTGTGGTCAGAAAAGATGCATGGTATGACTTCAATCTTTTTGAATTTGTTAAGACTTGTTTTGTGACCTAACATGTGATCAATTCTGGAGAATGTTCTGTGTGCACTTGAAAAGAATATGTATTCTGTTGTTTTAGGATGAGATGTTCTGAATCTATCTGTTAGGTCCATCTAATCCAATGTGTCATGCAAGGCACTGTTATCTTGTGATTTCTGTTTGGATGATCTGTCTATTTATGTAGAGTGGCTGTTTAAGGCACTACTATTATTGTGTTACAAACTTTATGTTTGTATTTTGCTGTTTATGTATTTGAGAGCTCCCATCATGGGTCCATAAATATTTACAGTTGTTATATTTTTTTGTTGGATTGTCCCCTTTCTGATTATGGTGTGTCCTTCTTTGTCTCATTATAGTCTTTGCTTTACCTTTTATTTTGTCTCATATAAGTATTAATGACCCCAACTTTCTTTTCACTTCCATTTACATAAGTGCTTTTCCATCCTTCACTTTTAGTCTACATATATTTTTGGTCTGAAATGAGTGTCTTCTAGACAGCATATATATGGGTCTTGCTTTTTCATTCATTCTATCATCCTATATCTTTTGATCAGAACATTTAGTCCATTTATATTCAAAATAATTATTGATAGGTATGTACTTATTGTCATTTTGTTACTTCTTTTATGGATTTTTTTTGTAGTTCTCTGTTCTCTTCTTCTCCTGATCTCTTCTCTCATGGTTTGCTGGGTTTCTTTAGTGACATACTTGGATTCCGATTTATGTATGTATGTATGTATGTATGTATGTATGTATGTATGTATGTATTTTACATATCTATTACTGGTTTTGACTTATGGTTACCATTAGGTTTATATATAATACCTTATGCATATCGCAGTCTATATTAAGTTGATGGTTACTTAAGTTTGAACCCATTCTAAAAGCACTAGGGGTGCCTAGGTGGCTCAGTCAGTTAAGTTTCTGCTTTGGGCTTAGGTCATGATCACTGGGTCCTGGGATCAAGCCCTTTGTTGAGCTCCTGCTCAGCAGGGAGTCTGCTTCTCCCTCCCCTTTGCCTTTCCTCCTTGTTCATGTTCTTTCTATCTTTCTCTCTCTCAAATAAATAAAATCTTTAAACATTAAAAAAAAATAAAAGCAATATATTTTTACCCCCCCCCCCACGTTTCAGGTATATGGTGTCAAACATTGCCTCCTTTTATTTTGTGAATCCATTTACTGATGTTTATAGACATACTTAATTGTATTGCATTTGTGCTTCCTACTTTTCTTACTCCCATTGATGGTCTTTCCTTCCTAATCACAGAGCCCCCTTTAACATTTCTTGTAAGGGTGGTTTAGTGGTAATGGATTCCTTTAACTTTTCTTTGGGAAATTCTTTATCTCTCATTCTATTTTGAATGATAGCCTTGCTTGATAGAGTAACCTTGACTGCAGAGTTTTCTTCTTTCAGCACTTTGAATATATCATGCTACACCTTTCTGGCCTGTATAGTTTCTGCTGAAAAATCAACTGATAGCCTTATGGGGTTTTCCTTGTATATAGCTGTTTTCTCTTGTTACTTTTAAAATTTTCTCTTTATTACTACATTTTGCCATTTCAATTACTATGTGTCTTGGTGTGGAACTCCTTGGGTTCATATTGTTGGGAGCTCTCTGTGCCTCCTGGATCTGGATTTCTGTTTCCTTACCCAGATTCAAGAAGTTTTTGGCTATTATTTCTTCACATAAATTTTCTGTCCCCATTTCTTTCTCTTCTCCTTCTGGCATTGTTATAATACAAATGTTATTACACTTGATGGTGTTGTTGAGTTCCCTTAATCTATTCTCATATTTGTATTATTCTTTTTTCTTTTACCTGTTCAGCTTTTTTGTTTTGCATTACTCTGTCCTCCAGGTTACTGATCTGTTCTTCTGTTTCCTGTAGTCTACTATTTACTCCCTCTCTAGTGTATTTTTAATTTCAGTTATTGAGTTCTTCATCTTTGTTTGGTTCTTTTTAGTGTTTTCTTATCTCTTTGTTGAGAGTCTCACTGAGAACCTCTACTCTTTGCTCAAGTCTACTGAGTATCTTTATGATCATGCCTTTAAATTATCTATGAGGCATATTACTTATCTCTGTTTCACTTAGGTCTCTTGTTGTGGTTTTGTCCTCTTCTTTCATTTGGGACATATTCTTCTGTCTCCTCATTTTGTCTAACTCTGTGTCTGCTTCTGTGTTTTAGGAAAGTCAGCTATGTCTCCTGCTCTTGAAGGTAGTGTCTGAATGAAGAAGAGGTCTGGTAGTGCCCTGCAGTGCAATGTGCCCTATTCCCCATAACCTGGTGCTTCAATGTTCTCTGTGTATTATGTACACCCTATGGTTGAGGCTGAGCCATATCTGTTTTCACTCCAATCTTTTGCAATGGATCTTTTTGCTTGGTGTGGGCAGGGTTTGGTTCCTGTGTTGTTAATGGGCCAGTCTGGGCCCTCCTTGGGCTTGAGTGGGTTCAGACCAGGAATTTGCCAGAACTGTAGTTGCATCAAACTTCAGGGAGCTCTCCCCGTTTTGTCCCCTGAGAAGTTTTTGTAGGTGGGTGGGTCCTGTAGTCAGACCAGATGTCTGCCCCCAGCCTACTGCTGGGACCACAGTTGAACCAGTTCTCATGGTTCTTTTCCTCTATTTGGGATATGAGTCACTATGGAGTGATTTTGGACTCTTTTGGGGCTGTCTGCAATTGCCATGCTTGTGGTGCCACTTTAGATGGACTCCTGCTGAGGGCATGTTGGATGGGGTTGGTCCACAGGAAAAGACTGTGGTGGAGAGCATGGTGTTTGCTAGGTTTGCACTGGTCTGCAGTGAGAGGGGATCTATAGCCACTTTGGGGAACTGCCGTATTTGGTTTGGAGGGAGTAAGTCCACAGGAAACTGTGGGGTTGAGACATGCTATTAGGTGGAGATTGTTCCTGCTGGGCTGGTTCTACCAAGTGTCCATGTAACTAGGCTAGGGGTTTGGGCTAGAGAAATGGCACTCACCAGCTCTTTTGTTCTTAGAGAATTCTCTTAAAGATCCCTGCTCCTGCAGCACATGTTCTGAGTTTAGTAAATAAATCTTCCTGTATAATCCAGGTATTTTTCAAATTGCTCTCTCTATGCTGTATCTTAGCAAGGCTGTTTGTTTTGCTGTCTCTTTAAGGTCAGGGACTCAGTTTCCTATCACCTTCAAGCTCTCCCAGAGCCAAGCCTGCTGATTTTTCAAGTTCAGGTGTTAAGCCCCACTGGTTGTGAGAACTCATGATATTAAGGCCCTGTGATTTCCACAGCCAAATGTTATAGAGATTCATCTTCCCAGTGTGGTCCCCTATGCTTGGAGTGCTTGCTGCAGAGTCTGCTCCTCACCCTTCTCCATGCCTGTGATGTCCCTCCTTCCCATGGACAATCTCCCAGGTCATTTTGGTTCTGGGCCATGTCTCCATCCTTTTTACCTTTTATGATGTGGCTTCTTCTCTAAGTTTAGTTGTGGAGAGTTTTTTCTGCCCATCTTCAAGTCATTTGGGGGGTTATTTACATTAATGTGGGTGTTATCTAGGTTTATCCATGAGAGGAGGTGAGCTAAGATTCTCCTACTCCACCATCTTCCTCAGAAGATAGTCATTCTGTTTTTGATAAAGTCAAACTTGTGAAACTCATTCTGAGGATAAAATGTACATCAGAAAGTAAGAGACATCAAAGGTATGGTTAACTTATTAAAGAACAAGTTGAAAATAAATAATAAAAATGGATATATTCTCAGTACAACAGGTTCCTAGATATATAGTAACATGGTTGTGCGTGTTGTTTAAAAAGATAAGGCAGATCAAAACATGTTAGGAAGAGTATATGCTTCTCTGCCTTTTAGGGTAGATATAAAGATTTTTTAATTATACATTCTAAGCAAAGAGTATAAAAAACATGAATACTATACAGAATGTATAAGTTATGTTTAAACAATGAGCTTCCTTTGTCATTTGACTTTTTCTTTTTTTGGCGAATAAATTCTCTTCTTTAGCAAGAACAAAAGAGGAGGAGGAGCAAGATGGCGGAGGAGTAGGAGACCTGAATTTTGTCTAGTCCCAAGAATTCAGCTAGATAGGTATCAAACCATTGTGAACACCTACGGACTCAACAGATTGAAGAAAAGAATAGCAACAACTCTCTGAATAGAAAACCGACCACTTTCTGGAAGGTAGGATGTGTGAAGTGAATCCAAGGGGATATTCAGGAAGATAGACCGTGGGGGGAGGGAGCCTCCATCAGCTAGCTCCCAGCAAGTGATAGGGCAGTGGAGCACAAAATTGGAACTTTTAGAAGCCTGCTCTGCTGAGGGACATCACTCCAGTGGCTAAGTGGGGGTGGAACTTTCGCTGGGACAGTGTGGTCTCAGGACTCTCAGGGTCACAGAAAGACAGGGGTGCCTGAGTGTGGCAGAGCTCCCAGGTATCAGAGCAGGGAAGCCGGCAGCAAAGGCAAAGCTGAGGAGTGGGCTCTCAGCTCAGGGTTGCTGTAAACCATAATCCATGGCACAATCGGACCACTGCTCTTCCAGCAGGGACCCAACAAACAGCAGATCTGGGGAGACTCTCCTTCCTCCCCCAGGAGGAGCAGCACGGGAGTGCACCACAGGAATCTGCTGGGTTTGGAGACTCCACACAGGGTCGTGTGCCAGAGATAGAAATGCTTGGTCACAGGCCGGGTGAACATGGAGTGCGGCCAGACGCCAGGGAGACAGGACTAATTAACTGCTTTTCTCTGGAGGCACACTGAGGAGTGGGGCCCAGAACTCTCAGCTCCTCTGGGGCAGAGACTGGGAGGCCCCCAGTTCTACTCTCATCCTCCAAAGCTGTATTTCTGGAAAGCTTGCAGGGAACAAAAGCTACTGAGAGCAAACACAAGCAGATTGCTTAGCCGGGCCCCTGGCAAGGGCGGGGCAATTCCGCATCAGGCAAAGACATTTGAGAATCTCTGTAACAGGCCCCTCCCCCAGAAGATCAGCAAGAGCACCAGCCAAGACCAAGTTTACTGATCAATGAGAACAGCAGAACTCCAGCACTAGGGGAATACAGCAAATAGAATTCATGGCTTTTTTCCCTCTTATTCTTTAGTCTTTCAAAGTTAATTTTTTTAATGTTCTTTTTTTTCTTTTTATATTTTTTGAAACTTTTTTCCCTTTTTCAAACAACATCTTAACAATCCCTTTTTTAAATTTTTTTTTATTTTTCATTTTTAGAGTCATATTCTATCCCTTCATAGTAGATAACCTTATTTTTGTTATCTATATAAGTTGTTCTCTCTTTAAAATTTTGAGATACAGTTTCTTCTAACAGACAAAAAAATATACCCTAAATCTCTAGTGTATGGCTTTGTTCTAATCTCCTGCTTAATCACATTCTCTCTTTTTTTTTTAATTTCTCTTCTTTATTTTTTCAACCAACTTCTTATCTTAGCAATTCCTTTTATAAAATCTTTTATAATTTGATCTTTACAATCATATTCTATCCCTTCATTGTATTTACCCTTATTTTTGTACACATATAAGTTTTACTTTCTTTAAAATTTTGGGAGGCACTTTCTTCTAACAGACCAAAATATGCCCCAAATCTAGTGTGTGGCAATGATCTATTCACCAGCCTGATCATATTCTTTTTTTTTCTTTTTCTTTTTTCTTTCTTTCCCTTTCTTTTCTCCTGGTTTCAGGTCTCTTCTGATTTGGTTAGTGTATATTTTTCTGGGGTCATTGTTACCCTGTTAGCATTTTGTTCTCTCATTCATCTGTTCTCCTCTGGACAAAATGACAAGATGGAAAAACACACCTCAACACCCAAAGAACAAATAATCCAATCAAGAAATGGGCAGAAGACATGAAAAGACATTTTTCCAGAGAAGATATCCAAATGGCCAACAGACATATGAAAAAGTGCTTAACATCGCTCAGCATCAGGGAAATCCAAATCAAAACCTCAATGAGATACCACCTCACACCAGTCAGAATGGCTAAAATTAACAAGTCAGGAAATGACAGATGCTGGTGAGGATGCAGAGAAAGGGGAACCTTCTTACACTGTTGGTGGGAATGTAAGCTGGTGCAGCCACTCTGAAAAACAGTATGGAGGTTCCTCAAAAAGTTGAAAATAGAGCTACCGTACGACTCAGCAATTGCACTACTGGGTATTTACCCCAAAGATACAAATGTAGTGATCCAAAGGGGTATGTGCACCCCAATGTTTATAGCAGCAATGTCCACAATAGCTAAACTATGGGAAGAGCCAAGATTTCCAACAACAGATGAATGGATAAAGAAGAAGTGGTATATATATACAATGGACTATTATGCAGCCATCAAAAAAACTGAAATCTTGCCTTTTGCAATGACGTGAATGGAACTAGAGGCTATTATGCTAAGTGAAATAAGTCAACCAGAGAAAGACATGTATCATACGATCTCACTGATATGAGGAATTCTTAATCTCAGGAAACAAACTGAGGGTTTCTGGAGTGGTGGAGGGTGGGAGGGATGAGGTGGCTGGTGATAGACTTTGGGGAGGGTATGTGCTGTGGTGAGCACAGTGAATTGTGTAAGATTGATGAATCACACTGGGGTGCCTGGGTGGCTTAGTTGTTAAGTGTCTGCCCTTGGCTCAGGTCATGATCCCAGGGTCCTGGGATCGAGCCCCGCATCAGGCTCCCTGCTTGGTGGGAAGCCTGTTTCTCCCTTTCCCACTTCCCCTGCTTGTGCTCCTGCTCTCACTATCTCTCTCTCTGTCAAATAAATAAATAAAATCTTAAAAAAAAGACTGATGAATCACAGACCTGTACCTCTGAAACTAATACATTATATGTTAAAAAAAAAAAAAGAAGAAGAAGATAGTAGGAAGGGAAAAATGAAGGGGGGGAAATCAGAGTGGGAGATGAACCATGAGAGACTACAGATTCTGAGAAACAAACTGAAGGCTCTAGAGGGGAGGGGTGGGATAATGGGTTAGCCTGGTGATGGGTATTAAAGAGGGCACATATTGAATGGAGCACTGGGTGTTATATGGAAACAACGAATCATGGAAGACTACAGCAAAAACCAATGATGTAATGTATGGTGATTAACATAACATAATAAAATAAAAATTTTAAAAAAGAACAAAAGGGGGCGCCTGGGTGGCTCAGTCATTAAGTGTCTGCCTTTGGCTCAGGTCATGATCCCAGGGTCCTGGGTTCAAGCCCCACATCAGGCTCCCTGCTCAGTGGGAAGCCTGCTTCTCCCTCTCCCACTCCCCCTGCTTGTGTTCCCTCTCACTATCTCTCTCTCTGTCAAGTAAATAAATAAAATCTTTAAAAAAAAGAACAAAAGAATGGAAGTGACATTGTTACTTGGACTCTTTTGTATTACCACCTTCATTTTAAAAAGTGAACATTTAAATAGAAATATGTAAATAGAAGCATGTAAATTAAATATCTAATTGAAACATTTGTAGCGTATTTTAAATAGGTATCTATAAGTAACAAAATCACCAAAAACATAGACATCTACAAAGAACTTGCATATATACAAGATAATGAATAAAGTGCAATAACTTCAGCTGCACTTGAGGATATAGTTTTTTAATACTGGCAAGAGACCCAAGATTACCATCTCTTTGTAGACACTCTTCTTTAGACAATAATATTTAATAGAAGGAAATCTGAAATTCCATATCCACCAATTATTCACTCAAGCCTGATATCCTAATATATCCCTGCCAATAAGTAAATTAATTTCTTAACCAGAGTGAGTTGTGGATTTTATTTCTTAACTAAGCATTACACATGTTTGAAATAATTTTTCAAATTCATTTAGTTTGTTTTCATTTTGTTTTTATTGGATAAGATGATCTTTGTTTTTAAAATATCAGTCATACCTATCCCCAATGAAACATTACTAAAACCCCTTTTTGTTGAGATATTAAAAATATTTACATTACAACTGCTGTGATAATGGTAAACAACAGCAGTCTCCTTTTTATTACTAATTATTAGTCAACTAAAACATACACTTCATGTATTCCAATTAGCAGCCACACAAAATATTGAAATTCCTGCTTCAGGAGTGTAATGTTTAATTAAGTCACAAAGGCAGTTTGTAATTAATCATATTCAGTCTGCTCTGCAGTATTCATTTATTTGCCAAAGGGTAAATAAAGCTGGTTGACTAGATTATCACCAACTTGAAGCTCAAAACAGATAAGTATCTTCCCAAGTGAGAGGCATGTCAGTATTCTTTCTAATTATATTATATCATAATTTAATTTGATGTAATCAATTTGTAATAAGGCAAAGTCCAATTCTTTTGTCCATGCCTGTAAAATCTAACACATGCTTGGTAGTCAATATATACTGGAAATAAAAAAAAAGAAAGAAAGGAAAAAAGAGAGGGGAGAGAAGAGAGAAAATCAAGAAATAATGAATTAAGTGAATGAATGACAGTTGATCATTTGGTTCTCCTGCAGTGCATCCTAATTAAATTAATAGATTAATAGAAAGATTGTTGGGTTACAGATTGAGTCCTGTGTTCTAGGTATAATGTGTCTTAAAGTAGTTATATAACCCTGTGCAAGTTGCCTTACCTTCCCTGAATTGAACTCACTGACTATTTCTAGATCTTTCAACTATAGCCTGAAATTCAATATAAGATTTTATCTTCCCTTTCAAATGTAATTCACCCTCTGTAATTTCTCTATTTTTTTATTATTATGTTATGTTAGTCACCATACATTACATCATTAGTTTTTGATGTAGTGTTCCATGATTCATTGTTTGCATATAACACCCCATGCTCCATGCAGAACATGCCCTCTTTAAAACCCATCACCAGGCTAACCCATCCCCCCATCTCCTCCCCTCTAGAACCCTCAGTTTGTTTCTCAGAGTCCATAGTCTCTCATGGTTCGTCTTCCCCTACAATTCACCCCTTCATTCTTCCCCTCCTGCTATCTTCTTCTTCTTCTTCTTTTTTTAACATATAATGTATTATTTGTTTCACAGGTACAGGTCTGTGATTCAACAGTCTTACCCAATTCACAGCGCTCACCATAGCACATACCCTACCCAATGTCTATCACCCAGCCACCCCATCCCTCCCACCCCCTACCACTCCAGCAATCCTCAGTTTGTTTCCTGAGATTAAGAATTCCTCATATCAGTGAGGTCATATGATACATGTCTTTCTCTGATTGACTTATTTCACTCAGCATAATACCCTCCAGTTCCATCCACATCATTGCAAATGGCAAGATTTCATCCCTTTTGATGGCTGCATAATATTCCATTGTATATGGTATATGTAATTTCTCTATTGCATTATTATCTGTAGTAAATTATTTACAAAAATAACTGCAATTTACTCCTCTCTTAATCAGTAACCCTGGGTTATGTCATTGTAGCTCCTTCCATCATAACTTCCACTTATAAAACAATAGTCATTGGGATGAAATTACATCATCTCAAATAAATAAATAAATAAATAAATAAATAAAATCTTAAGAAAAAAGGCCACTGTGGGTCTCGATGTGGGGCTCGATCCCAGGACCCTGGAACCATTGTAAAAATTTTGTATGGTGACAGATGATCACCACACTTACTGTGGTGAGCATTGCATAGTGTATAGAATTGTCAAACTACTATATTGTGCCCTGAAACTAATATAGAACTCTATGCCAAATATACTTAAGAAAAAAAGAAGTATAGTCTATTCCCCCCTTTTGACTTTCTGTTTGTTTGTTTGTTTGGCCTTATGACTTGCTTTGACTAATAGAATGTGGAAGAAGTGATTGTGTGCTACACAAGGTTTACAGTTCTAACATGCTTCTGTTAATTGTTTGTAGAACTCTGCCCAAACTTCATATGAAAAAGCCTTGACTAACTTGCTGAAGGATAAGATACTACATGGAACAAAGACTAGGCATCTCAGCTCAGTAGATTAGGTAGTCCCCAGCAAGTGAGTGCATATATATGAGCAAGCCCATACAACACCAGCTAAGTTTGGCCCAGTTCAGCAAAAATGGCCAGTTAACTAAGATATCCATGAGCAATAATAAATTACTGCCTTTTTTTAAAGATATTATTTTATTTATTTATTTATTTATTTATTTATTTATTTATTTATTTATTTATTTAAGAGAGAAAGCCAGAGACAGAGGAGGGGCAAAGAGAGAGTGAAACTCCCTTGCTGATCAGGGAGATCAATGCGGAGCTCAATCCCAGGACCCTGGGATCATGACCTGAGCCAAAGGCAGACACTTAACTGACTGAGCCACCAGGTGCCCCTAATTTACTGCCTTTTTAAAAGTCTTTTAGTTTTGGTGTGCTTTCTTACTCAGCAGAAAGCTAACTGATAAACTACCCTTCCTGAAACAAAAAAAAAAAAAAAAAAAACATCCTTTACTCTTCCTTCTCTTTGGTCTCTACAAATTAGTTACCAGTGCTCTTGATTTTAATTGAAATGTCTTTCAAATACAGTCCCTCTTTACATTCCCCTGGCATTCTCTTAATTCTGGGTTTCCATCATCTCTTGCCTGGTGATGTCAATAAGTTCTTACTGGTTTTTCTGCTTCCATTCTATTCCTTCTCCAACCTAGTTTCCTAAATACTATTTGAATCTATGGATCTATGTGACTCCTTTCCTTAAAAAGTCTTCATTGATTCCCTTTCTATACATTGTAAGCAATTGCAAATTCCTTAATATAGTATATTACTGTTTTTATTTCTGTCTCTCTTACTAGCCATATAATTTATTACTGTTATGAATGTTTCATATTCCCACAAACAAAACCACTCTTTATCTTCATAATCACAACTCTAATCCACTGCTCATGTTGTTCTTTTTGCCTGACCCCATATCTGCCTTGTCTGTCAACTTTTTACTTATCCTTCAACATTTACCTCAGATATCATTTGCTCTGAGTAACTTTGATAGTTTCTTTAAAAAAGAATGAATTATACCTTCTCTGAATTTCCATGGCCTATCTTTCAAATGAAGAATTTCTCATTCTTTATTTCATTCACTTGTTTCTGTGGTTTTGTCACACAGAATAAGGGAGTTCTTTAAATGCAGAGACTCAACCTCAACACCTTTTAATCCTCAGAAACAAGCACAGTGTCTTCATTATACCAGGCACTTAATTGTCTTTAGAAAAGTTTTATTTACATTTTATGTGAGTGTACGTGAGCACTATGAGGGTGATAAATTTTCCTCCAGGATTTATTTTGAGTAAATTTGGCTTCATATTACTTTTATAATTGCAAGGCATTTCACTGTTTCAGAAAATTGCAGGGAAGAGACACTACTAATATTGGACCTTACTCAAAGTAAAATGTGTGGTATACCAGGCTATAGTATTCATTATAAGCAGGGTTTAATAAGAAACAGATCAGTATTTGTGCTGTAGGTAAAATGATAAAACTATAAAATCTTGCCTCAGGGGCGCCTGGGTGGCTCAGATGTTTAAGCATCTGCATTCGGCTCAGGTCATGATCCCAGGGTCCTGGGATCGAGCCCCACATCTGGCTCCTGGCTCAGCGGGGAGCCTGCTTCTCCCTCTGCCTCTCTCCCTGCTTATGCTCTCTGTCTCTGTATCTCTGTGTCTCAAATGAATAAATAGAATCTTTAAAAAAATAAAGATAAAAATATCTTGCCTCACAGATGGACATCTTATATATCTTATGGCATATGGAAATGTCTGTTTCTTTTAACTGATTTTCTGCTGAATTCAGATAAATCATCACTATAGTATTACTAGTATTACTATAGTAAACATTGTTCTAATTCTTCAAATCAATTATTTTCCAAAAGAGTAGTTTTACCTAATTTATTAAATAAACCATGTGTCTTTGTTTCTCCCACTTTTTTCTTTGTTTCTTCTTTCTTTTCTTCTATCCTTTCTTTTAACTATTTTTCCAAAAATACTCAAGCTTCTAGTTAATTTTCAGAAACTCGGGATAGTCTCAGGTGGTTTTTTTTCATTTCCAAACTCTCTTTCCTTCATACTAGTTATTTTCTGCCCAGGGTTTTAATGCGTGTAATTTTTAAAAGGGATAATTGCTTCAGAAATCTGTTTTCTGTAACTATAACTCATATCTATTGATCTTTGTTAATATAACATAACATTTTTTTGAAATCCTTTAGTTGTGGATGAAATTGAAGTTTTAAAACATAAGTATCATTTAGAATTTTGATTGACAATATAGTGTGTTCTAAAGCAGAAAATAAAATGTTTGTATACTCATTACATATAAAATATTGAAATTATCATCTTGAAACATCAGCGACTATGATGTTCATTCTTTTTAAATTACTACAAACAAGCTGGATCTTATATTGCTGAGCAAATTGTCCACAGTTCTAAAAGCAAATCATATTTGTTATTTTTTTAATTTACTTTAGAAAAAAATCTAATATATTTTTAAAAGAACTGGAATTTGAGAGTAAATTATTGAAGAAAATAATCACTATAATTCAGTAAAGAGCTACTGAATATAACCATATTTAAAATGAAACTAATGTCATGGGCAATTCTACCAGGTTAGCCCTACATGAAAACACTGCAGAAGATAGTGATTCAAACCTTTATAAAGATTCTTATTGACATAAAACTATATCAAATTTGTTAAATGTTCTATTTTGTAAATCATGTAGTCCCCTCTACTCCCAGCCCCTACTTAAGCAAAGTAAAACCAAAATTGGTGATTTTAAGATCAGGGAAACAGCAATATGAATTAATCATAATTGATGATTTAATTTTTTCAGGGCAAAGTATGTTCTAAGTTCTACTTCAGGTATTTTTTTCATCTTAATAAAATTATCCAATATATTTATATGGGATTCAAATCAAGATTCAATAAGTAATTCTTCTGTTAATCTGGGAATGGTGTTTCAGAAGCACATTTTTATGTCAAGGTTGACATTTTAACATATTTTTATAAAACATAAAATAATGTCACAAGTTCCTTTGGCTCTTTACCTTCCACTTTTAATGTGAAGATTTTGAAGGAGAAGGGCAATTTAATTCAATTGAATTATTCTCAAATTACTGTCATTATGTAATTTGACTTGCAGTTCAGTTTAAGTCTATTTCTGTAATTGTTATGACCCCTCTTTCAAAACACCAACACACTCAGAGATTAGAAGAAGAATCCAATTCAAATATAAATTTGGCCAGTTTTACATGGTTTGAGTATACTCCTACCATTTGGCATTAAAAACAAAAAAAAAATCATTAGTTTATTTAAAAGATACTTTTAAAGTATCTTTCCTGGAAGCAGTGTTTAGGATCAACTGTGATTCTAAGTTCCCATATAAGCCTATTAAAAAGAACAAATTTATCAACATTTGGCTCAGGGACAAAGTGTTAAAATAACAGATGGAATCAATATTAAACTTTACAAAAGTACTACATAGGAAAATCAGCAATTCTTTGTAATGATTAATGATGATTGCGTAAATTTCTTTTTATACTCTTAGCATTTTATTCTTTTGAAAGAGTATAAATAGATGCCATAAGTGGTTGTTGTGAAGTAGCTCTAAACAGGTATTAATCGAATTCTGTTCCAAGTTGTGATCACTTGTAAATTAGCATTTGGTATAATAATTATAAAAGAGTGGTTAAGAACAAAAGTAATAACCTAGGTATTTTAATTAGTGTATATATACAAAGATTCAGCATTCTTACAATCAGATCTCTCCCCCACCCCATCCCATGCCCACACAAACACCTCCTCCCTGTTTCCCAATAATGCGCTAAGCAACATTTTGCTTAAATCTATGTTCAGTGGTCAGTGGTTCACACTATTACGACTATGAAAATCTTTTTCACAGCTAATATGTACCATGATTACATTTCCTTTCTTTTATATCTAAGCATTTTTCCAGATACAAATTTCTTCACTTATTTGCTTAGTTATCTTTAAACCCAAAACTAACGGATGGATAGATGATAGATAGATAGATAGGTAGATAGATGATAGAAGATAGATGATGATAGATAGATGATAGATGATGATGGATTGATAGATGATGATAGACAGATAGATAATAGATGATAGATAGATAGATGATAGATAGATGATAGATGATGATGGATTGATAGATGATGATAGACAGATAGTTAGATAATAGATGATAGATAGATGATAGATGATAGATAGATAGATAGATAGATAGATAGATGATAGATAGATAGATAATAGATAGATAGACAGACCTAGGATGTTATAAAGTATGTGTGTATTTTAACTGAAGAATTGCCTCCTGCATTCTCTTTCCATTCTCCATCCCCAATTATTATTGGTTGTTCTCTTAATCTAACATACCACAGTCATCCTAAATTTCCCTTCACTATCATCCTTTCCTTTTTAAATTCTATATATACTGGATTTATGGACTGCATGAACTGTTATTTTTCAGTCTACTCATTCTAATTAAAAATACCTTTCAGAGGTAAAATTTTAGAGGCTTTACAAGCTTCTATCAATTAATTATTATCACATTTAATTTGTAGTATGGCTTTGTATAAAATTCCTTGTATACAGGATGGAAATCATTTCCCTCAGAATTAAAAGTGTGGCAGATTTCCAGTGAGTTCTTGCAGGTTTGGGGTGGAGTCTTTTGGGTTTTCCACAAGAAATATCATATCATCCGCAAAAAGTGAGAGTTTCACTTCTTCTTTGCTGATTTGGATGCCTTTTATTTCTTTTTGTTGTCTGATTGCTGAGGATAGGACTTCTAGTAGTATGTTGAATAGCAGTGGTGATAGTGGACAACCCTGGCCTGTTCCTGACCTTAGGGGGAAAGTTCTCAGTTTTTCCCCATTGAGAATGATATTCGCTGTGGGTTTCTCATAGATGGCTTTTATAATATTGAGGTATGTACCTTCTATCCCTATACTCTGAAGAGTTTTGATCAAGAAAGGATGCTGTACTTGTCAAATGCTTTTTCTACATCTATTGAGAGGATCATGATTCTTGTTCTTTCTTTTATTAATGTATTGTATCACATTGATTGATTTGCAGATGATGAACCAAACTTGAAGCCCAGGAATAAATCCCACTTGGTCATGGTGAATAATCCTTTTAATGTACTGTTGGATCCTATTGGCTAGTATCTTGGTGAGAATTTTTGCATCCGTGTTCATCAGGGATATTGGTCTGTAATTCTCCTTTTTGATGGGGTCTTTGGTTTTGAGATCAAGGTAATGCTGGCCTCATAAAACGAGTCTGGAAGTTTTCCTTCCATTTCTATTTCTTGGAAGAGTTTCAGAAGAATAGGTATTAATTCTTCAAATGCTTGGTAGAATTCCCCTGGGAAGCCAGCTGGCCCTAGGCTCTTGTTTGTTGGGAAATTTTTGATGACTGCTTCAATTTCCTTAGCGGTTATAGGTCTGTTCAGGTTTTCTATTTCTTCAGTTTTGGTAGTTTATACATCTCTAGGAATGCGTCCATTTCTTCCAGATTATCTAATTTGCTGGCATAGAGTTGCTCATAATATGTTCTTATAATTGTTTGCATTTCTTTGGTGTTGGTTGTGATCTCTCCTCTTACCTTCATGATTTTATTTATTTGGGTCATTTCTCTTTTCTTTTTGATCAGTCTGGCCAGGGGCTTATCAATCTTGTTAATTCTTTCAAAGAACCAGCTCCTAGTTTTCGTTGATCTGTTCTACTGTTCTCTTGCTTTTTATTTCATTGATTTCTGCTCTGATCTTCATTATTTCTCTTCTCCTGCTGGGTTTAGGCTTTATTTGCAGTTCTTTCTCCAGCTCCTTTAGGTGTAGGGTTAGGTTGTGTATTTGAGACCTTTCTTGTTTCCTGATAAAGGCTTGTATTGCTATATACTCTCCTCTTAGGACAGCCTTTGCTGCATCCCAAAGATTTTGAACAGTTGTGTTTCATTTTCATTTGTTTCCGTGGATTTTTTAAATTCGTCTTTAATTTCCTGGTTGACCATTCATTCTTTAGTAGGATGCTCTTTAGCCTCCATGTATTTGAGTTCTTTCTGACTTGTGATTGAATTCTAGTTTCGAAGCATTGTGGTCTGAAAAGATGCAGGGAATGATCCCAATCTTTTGGTACCAGTTAAGACCTGATTTGTGACCTAGGATGTGATCCATTCTGGAGAATGTTCCATGAGCACTAGAGAAGAATGTGTATTCTGTTGTTTTGGGATGGAATGTTCTGAATATATCTGTGAAGTCCATTTTGTCCAGTGTGTCATTTAAAGCTTTTATTTCCTTGCCGATCTTTTGCTTAGATGACCTGTCCATTTCAGTGAGGGGCATGTTAAAGTCCCCTACTATTATTGTATTATTGTCTATGTGTTTTTTTTTTTTATTTTGTTATTAATTGGCTTATATAATTGGCTGCTCCCATGTTAGGGGTATAGATATTTACAATTGTTAGACCTTCTTGTTGGATAGACCCTTTAAGTATGATGTAGTGTCCTTCCTCATTTCTTATTATAGTCTTTGTTTTTAAAATCTAATTTGTCTGATATAACGATTGCCACCCCAGCTTTCTTTTGGTGTCCATTAGCATGGTAAATTATATTCCACCCCCTCACTTTAAATCTGGAAGTGACTTTGGGTCTAAAATAAGTCTCTTGCAGACAGCATAGGGTCTTGTTCTTTTCTCTAATCTGATACCTTGTGTCTTTTGATTGGGGCATTTAGTCCATTTACATTTAGGGTACCTATTGAAAGATATGAATTTAGTGCCATAGTATTGCCTATCACAATCACAAAGGTGATTGTTACTGTATATTGTCTCTGTTCCTTTCTGGTCTATGTTAATTTTAGGCTCTTTCTTTGGTTAGAGGATCCCTTTCAATATTTCTTGAAGGGCTGGTTTGGTATTTGCAAATTCTTTTAGTTTTTGTTTTCAATGACAGCCTAGCTGAATACAGTATTCTTGGCTGCATATTTTTCTTATTTAGTGCTCTGAATATATCATGCCAGTTCTTTCTGGCCTGCCAGCTTTCTGTGGGTAGGTCTGCTGCCAATCTAATATTTCTATCTTTGTAGGTTACATACTTCTTCTCCCAAGCTGCTTTCCGAACTTTCATTTTGACTCTGACAGGATATGAAATCAATGCACAGAAATCAGCTGCATTTATATATACTAACAACATGACAGAAGAAAGAGAAGTTAAGGTGTCAATCCCATTTCAAATTGCACTAAAACCATAAGATACCTAAAATAAATCTAACCAAAGAGGCAAAGAATCTGTACTCAGAAAACTATAGAATACTCATGAAAGAAATTGAGGAAGACACAAAGAAATGGAAAAACGTTCCGTGCACATGGATTGGAAGAACAAATATTGTGAAAATGTCTATGCTACCTAGAGCAATCTATACATTTAATGCAATCCCTATCAAAATAGCATCAACTTTTTTTAATGAAATGGAACAAATAATCCTAAAATTTGTATGGAACCAGAAAAGACTCCAAATAGCCAGAGGAATGTTGAAAAAGAAAAGCAAAGTGATAATTCTGACTTCAAGCTCTATTAAAAAGCTGTAATCATCAAGACAGTATGGTATTGACACAAAAACAGACACATAGATCAATGGAACAGAATAGAGAGCCCAGAAATGGACCCTCAACTCTACAGTCAACTGATCTTTGACAAAGCAAGAAAGAATGTCCATTGGAAAAAAGACAATCTCTTCAACAAATGGTGTTGGGAAAATTGGACAGCCACATGCAGAAGAATGAAACTGGACCATTTCCTTACACCACACACAAAAATAGACTCAAAATGGATGAAAGACCTCAATGTGAGACAGGAGTCCATCAAAATCTTAGAGGAGAACACAGGCAGCAACCTGTTTGAGCTCAGCTGCAGCAACTTCTTTCTAGACACATCGCCAAAGGCAAGGGAAGCAAGGGCAAAAATAAACTATTGGGACATCATCAAGATAAAAATCTTTTGCACAGGCAAGGAAACAGTCAACAAAACCAATAGACAACTGACAGAATGGAATAAAATATTTGCAAATGACATATCACAAAAGGGCTAGTACCCAAAATCTATAAAGAACTTATCAAACTCAACACCCAAAGAATAAATGATCCAATCAAGAAATGGGCAGAAGACATGAACAGACATATCTGCAAAGAAGACATCCAAATGGCCAACAGACACATGAAAATGTGTTCAACATCACTCAGCCTCAGGGAAATCCAAATCCAAACCTCAGTGAGATACCACCTCACACCAGTCAAAATGGCCAAAATTAACAAGTCAGGAAACGACAGATGTTGGCAGGGATGTGGAGAAAGGGAACCCCCAGTGTAGAGGACCTACACTGTTGGTGGGAATGCAAGCTGGTGCAACCACTCTAGAGAACAGCATGGAGGTTCCTCAAAAAGTTGAAAATAAAGCTACCCTACCACCCAGCAATTGCACTACTGGCTATTTACCCAAAGATACAAATGTAGTGATCCAAAGGGTTAGGTGTGCCCTAATATTTATAGCAGCAATGTCCACAATAGGCAAAATATGGAAAGAGCAAAGATGTCCATTAACAGATGAATGGATAAATAAGATACACACACACACACACACACACACACACACACACACACACACACACACACACACACAATGGAATATTATGCAGCCATCAGAAAAAAATTAAATCTTGCCATTTGCAATGACGTGGATGGAACTAGAGGCTATTATGGTAAGGAAAATAAGTCAATCAGAGAAAGACAAGTATCATATGATCTCACTGATATGAGGAATTTGAGAAACAAGACAGAGGCTCATAGGGGAAGGGAGGGAAAAAATGAAACAAGACGAAACCAGAGAGGGAGACAAACCATAAGAGACTCTTAATCTCAGGAAACAAACTGAGGGTTGCTGGAGTGGAGGGGGGTGGGAGGGATGGGATGGCTGGATGATGGACATTGGGGAGGGTATGTGCTCTGGTGAGTGCTGTGAATTGTGTAAGACTGATGAATCACAGACCTGTACCCCTGAAACAAATAATACATTATTTGTTAATAAAAAATAATACAAGAGTGGCAGAGATTGTTCAAGTGTGATGGAAACTAGGTGGATGTTCACAAATTGCCCCCTCTTCCTCCCAGGCACAATTTACACATTTCCCAGCCTCCATTCCAGTTTGATGGGGCCATGTGATTTAGTGTTGGCCAGTAAAATGTGGGGTAAAATGAAGTATAGTCACTTATAATTTTCCTCCTAATCCTCTATATTCTCTCCACTCCTAGTTTGAATGCTGAATAGAGGTAATTCATTGGTGGATTCCAAGCCTCTTAGAGATAAAGGATCCTCAAAGTGTAGAAGCCTGGAACTCTGAGTAACTGCCTATTCTGCCACCAACTCATTTTCAATGACATGAACAAGAAATAAACCTTTATTGTTAGAAGACACTAAGATTTTAAATTTCTTACAGCACAAAGATAACTCCTAACTAATAGGACGTTGTGTAGCTTTTAATATTAACATTTGGTAGAATCAGCATAGGAGATAATTGTATTTTAAATAAACTTTTGGCTCAAAGGGGACACGTCGGTGGCTCTGTCAGTTAAGCATTCAACTCTTGATTTTGGCTCAGGAAATGATCTCACAGATTGTGGGATCAAGCCCCACGATTGGCTTTTCATTCAGTGGGGAATCTGCTTGAAAGATTCTCTCCCTCTGCCCTTCCCCCAACTCTCGTGCTCGCTCTCTCTCTAAAAATAAATAAATAAATAGTTTATAAATAAATAAATATCTTTTGGATGAAAAATAAATACCATAGTTTTTCCAAAGAATTCATACCAAAATGTAATTTATTTTATTTTATTTTATTTTTAATATTATATGCACTGTGAAATACAATGTATATACAGAGATAAATAAATATGTGTGCCTTAATAAATAACTTTAAAGAGAATACCCTTGTAATTCTTACTTTAGTCAATATATGGAACAATGATAACCCAGACGCCCCCCAGCATCTTCCTTATCCAACCATTTAGAAGTAAACTACCATCCAGACTTTTATTAATTTTTTTCTCTTTTCCTTCTTAGTTTAACTACCTATCAACTGTATCCTTAAATAATGTGGGTTTGGGGCGATTCTTTTTTTTTTGCCTATTTTGCACTTTTATTGAAGTCCTTATATATCTTACTTCTTTTAATTAATATTAGGCATACAAGATTTGAAGATTTGTCTATAATGTACATGGAAGTAGTTTGTTCATTTTCATTGTGTATGCAAACATATGGGGATTTTTCTAACAACCATTTAGTTATTTATTTGTAGCATAATTATCTTTTGGTTAGAGAACACCATTGGCACAAGAATTTGAAATTTGTTCAGATTTTCTTGATGACTCAGTACATGGCTAATTTTTGTAAAGTTTCTGTTTCTGTTTAAAAAGAATATTCTTCAGTTATTGGCTGCAATGTTCCATATAAGCTCATAAAAAAAAATTGTTAACCATATTGCATCAATCTTCCATAGACTTCTATTTTTTTTTGCCCTAATTTCTGAGGAAAATTGCTACAATCTCTTATTATGGCTGTTGATTTATATATTTGCCTTAAAGTTTGTCTAATTGTGTTATTTCTGTCATTACATGCATACAAATTTAAAATCATTTTTTTCTTTGTGAAAACATCATTATCATTTTATGGTTATCATTATCACATGATAAAAACATTGTATCATTTATCATTAAGAACCATCTTAATTTCTGAAATGCTTATTTTAAAATTAATTGTTGATATTAAAATAAGAATGCCATGCCCTTTCCACTGTTTTACTTTTACTTCTGTATTTTCACATTTTATACACTTCTGAACAATACACATTTGGTTTAAGATATTGTTATCTTTTAACCAGAATATTTATTTTTAACTATAGCTTAAGTAAATATTTTTATTTTGCCTTCACCATTTATTTCACCTATTCTGTATTTTCTTTCATCTTATTTCATTTTAGATGACATATATACTTTCTTATTCTTTTGGGTGTTTTATATATGTGATATTTTCAATTTCCCTTCAATAGGTTTTTAATATCAAAACTGTATTTCTAAGAAGATTAGTAATTATTTCCAAAATTACAACCTGCGTTCTTTTTTCTTTTTTTAAGTTTTATTATGTTATGTTAATCACCATACATTAATCATTAGTTTTTGATGTAGTGTTCCATGATTCATTGTTTGCGTATAACACCCAGTGCTCCATTCAATACATGCCCTCTTTAATACCCTTCACCAGGCTAACCCATCCCCCCATGCCCCTCCCCTCTAGAACCCTCAGTTTGTTTCTCAGAGTCCATAGTCTCTCATGGTTCATCTCCCCCACCGATTTCCCCCTCTTCATTTCTCCCTTCCTACTATCTTCTTTTTTTTTAACGTATAATGTATTATTTGTTTCAGAGGTACAGGTCTGTGATTCAACAGTCTTACACAATTCACAGCGCTCACCATAGCACATACCCTCCCCAATATCTATCACCCAGTCACCCCATCCCTCCCACCCCCCCACTCCTTACAACCTGTATTCTTAAGTGCTCAAAGTGAATTTTTTCAGCTTTATTGAGATATAATTGACACATAACATTGTGTAAGTTTAAGGTGTAAACATTATATATCGTATATATTTTGCAAAATGTTTACCACAATAAAGTTAGTTAACACATCTTTCACCTCAGATAATTACCATTTTGTTATTGTCTACTCTCATAGCAACTTTCAAGTATACAGCACAGTATTGTTAACTATAGTCACCATGCTGTACCTTACAGTACCCAAAACTTACTTGTCTTATAACTGAAAGTTTGTACCCTTTGACCAACATTTCCCAATTTCCCCCATCCCTCAAATTCTGGCAATCACCATTCTACTCTTTGTTTCTATGAGTTCAATGTTTATAGAATCCACGTATAAATGAGATCATACAGTATTTGTCTTTATCTGTCTGAATTATTTCACTTAGATTAATGATCTTAAGGAGGACTGTCCATGTGGTTGCAATGGTAGGATTTTCTTCTCTTCTTTTTGTTGAATTATATTCTCTATCATCTATATCTATCTATCTATCATCTATCTATCTGTCTATCATCTATCTATCATCTATCTATCTATCTATCTATCTATCTATCTATCTATCTATCATCATCATCATCATCATCATCATCATCATCTATCTATCTCTACCATCTATTTATCTATCTATCATCTATCATCATCTATCTCCATTAATGCACACTTAGGTTGTTTCCATGTCTTAGCTATTATGAATAATGCTACAATGAACATGGAAGTGCAAGTAGCTCTTTGACAGAGTGATTTCACTTTCTTTGGATATAGAACTAGAAGTTTAATTGCTAGATCATTTAGTAGTTTTATTTTTAACATTTTGAGGAATCACCACAGTGATTTTCCACAGTGAATATACCAATTTACATTCCCACCACAGTGCACCAGGTTCCCTTTCTTCCACATCCTTGCCAGCATTTACTATTTCTTGATTTTTTTGATAATAATTACTGCAACACATGTTAGGTGGTATCTCAATACAGTCTTGATTTGCATTTCCCTGAAATTTAGTGATTTCAAGTAACTTTTGATGTACCTGTTGGCCATTTGTATGTTTTCTTTGGAGAAATTTGTATTCAATTCCTCTGCCCAGTTTTTAATTAGATGATGATGATGATGATGATGATATTTGTTTTGCTATTGAATTGTATGAGTTCCTTTTATATTTTGGATATTAACCCCTTATCAGAAATGTGTTTTGCAAATACTTTCTCCCAATATATAGTTGCCTGTTCACTTTGTTAATTGTTTCCTTGCTGTACAGAAGCATTTTAATTTGACATATTTTAGTTGAGAATTGGTGTTAATTTTTCTTTTAAATGTTTGATATAATTCACCTGTGAATGGGCAGTTTGTTCTTGGCTCTGAACAGTGTGGGCTTGTGAGATGTAGGTGAATTTAGCTGCTCTTCCTTTCCTCTTTGTGCAGTTATTCTTCTTTATTTTGCTCTGTCACTGAAGTTTCTTTTTAAAAAATTTTTTTATTGTTATGTTAATCACCATACATTACATCATTAGTTTTTGATGTAGTGTTCCATGATTCATTGTTTGTGTATGATACCCAGTGCTCCATTCAGTACATGCCCTCTTTAATACCCATCAACAGGCTAACCCATCCCCCTACCCCCCTCCCCTCTAGAACCCTCAGTTTGTTTTTCAGAGTCCATCGTCTCTCATGGTTCATCTCCAACTTACTCCCTTCATTCTTCCCCTCCTGCTATCTTCTTCTTCTTTTTTTTTCTTAACATATATTGCATTATTTGTTTCAGAAGTACAGATCTGTGATTCAACAATCTTGCACAATTCACAGCGCTCACCATAGCACATACCCTCCCCAATGTCTATCACCCAGCCACCCCATCCCTCCCACACCCCACCACTCCAGCAACCCTCAGTTTGTTTCCTGAGGTTAAAAATTCCTCATATCAGCGAGGTCATATGATACGTCTTTTCACTGAAGTTTCTTAAGTGAGTTCCTGAGCTCTCCCAGAGCTGTTTTTCCCCCTAATTGTTGATTTTGGGGGGGGTGTTATGGAGATCAAGGTCTCCTATTTGCCTTCTTAGGGACATCATTATTAAGTAAAATTTTAATTTAGGTAAAACTTATTCCTTCATAGTATAAAATATAAGAACTCACTAACCCTTGAGTTGCATGTATCTTTTGTTGAACAATTTTTCAAACATATTTTTACATGTCAAAGAACATGAATAGTAGTTTTATTGAGTTAATATTAAATTAGATATAGTCACATATTTACCACTCTATTTGTATGCTATGTCTTCCTACATCACTAACTTGCCATCTGAGATCAGATTCTTTTTGCCTAAAGTTTATGCTTTAAAATGTCTTTTAATGGGTCTCTACAAATGGAAAACTCTTCAAGTTTTTCTTTGTATGAAATGTCTTTATTTTCTCATTATTCTTGAAATATATTTACAGAGTATAAAATTTAAGGATGACAAACATTTTCTTCAGCCTATTGAAGATATTTTTCCAGTGTGTGTTCTATATTCCATTGTTCATATTAAATCAGCTGTATACTCTCATTGTCTGTTTTTAAGATTTTTTCTGTATATTTGATATTTTGCTACTTTATCATAATACAGTCAGTTGTGACCTTTAAAAAAATTATGTTTGAGATTTACTCAACTTGAACTTATAGATTGGTTTTTTATCACTCCTGGAAAATTCTTGGTCATTATTGCTTCAGATATTGCCTCTGATCATTCACTTCTTTTTTTCTTACTGAATTTTAATTTATTTTATGTTAGATCTTCTCACTGTTCTCTCATTTAAGCTTATTCTCTTCCCTTTTTTTTCTATTGATCCTTATCCTTGCCTCTGTATGGCATTCTGTCTAATTTCTTCTATCTTCTAAGGCACAAATTCTTTCTACATCTCGTTCAAGTTGTCTATAAAGTTACTATACAGAGTTTTTAACTATTGTTACTCTGTTTTTGATATATGTTTGTGCTTTTAATTTTATTTTCTAGTTTACCTATTTTAGTTTTCGATTCTTGTCAAGTGTTTTCATACTTGTCTTTTATTTCTGTAAATATAAGGACGACAGCTGTTTCAGTTTGTGTTGATGATTCCAATATCTGAAATCTTTATGGATTGATCATTGTGGTCCTTTGTTTTTATTGATCTTTTCTTAGTGCACCTTACTTTTTATTGTTCTTGCTTTTCATTGACTCTTTGTACTCATTTTTCTTCAAAATATTTGTAGGAAGAATTTGGGATTAGAATGTGCTGCATTCCTTTAGAGAAGGCTTAAATCATTTTTTGCTTTTTTTCTTGCATTGTGTTCTCTAATTTTGACTCAACTACCATCTACCCTCCACTTTCTAGATTTCTACAATTTGTTGACATATTCTAATTTTTCCTCCTGTTCTGTTTTTCTTTTCTTGTGGATTTACAATTTTTAATTTATCTATTCTTATGATAAAAAATAGGTGATGTGGAATTGTTTCAGGACTTTTAATAGGAGGTGGGAGCTTCAGCAAGAGGTAGAGTTGGAGGTTTTCAAAGCACTATTTACAGAAAAGTAATTTTGCTTGTATATACAATTATACTGTATATATGTATATGCATATATTTATTTTGAATAAAAGAATTTTTCTATTTTAAAAAAAGATACACATCTCTGATCTCACCCAATCCACCCATTTGATAGATAAGGAGAGTGAAACCTGGAGAGATGAAATGATTAATCCAACTTGCCAAAAGTAGTAAATGGAAGATGAAGGATTGTAATACCATTTTTGTCCCAATTCATGTGATTTTTCATCTCACTTTTTTACATCTGCATACAGAAGACCATCAAGATTATTATAAATATTAATATTACATGTTTATTATCAAGTGGAAACACTTCTATTTTTTAATGAGACAAATTGCAACAACTTTATTATGACTCAAGAAATACAAATTCTAATACTCTAAAATTTTTCAGTTGTCTTTCAAACATGTCAAATATTCCAGAGAGTAAAGGTCAATGTATAATACAAAAGTTATAACTGATTGTTATTTCGAGTCCAGTCTTGAATTATAAGTATTGATATATGACTAACCAGGGTTCACAATATTCTTATGAGCAAATAGTCAACTTAAGTTATTAATTAAAACTCTTTTTTCCACATATATTTTAGAATTGTCAGCTGCACACACAAACTGCCCATAAGTTTTAAAATTTTCTTTTCAATATGTATGATTCATTAATTCATTTTGTCTCATAATATAATGACTAGGAATGTGAGAACAATTTTGAATAAAAAAGGAATAGTTGAAATTCTTTTCTTATTTTTAACTATAAAGAGAAATAATTCTGTTCCATCAATCAGTTGGATTATTGATAAAACATTTTTTCTAAACTATTGAAGTATAGTTGATATACAATGTTACATTAATTTCAGATGCACAATGCTATCTATCATCTATCTATCATCTATCTATCATCTATCTATCTATCTATCATCTACCTATCTACTTTTGTATTTTAATTCCAGTATAGTTAACATATGGTGTAACAGTAGTTTCAGGTATTTCACTGTTTTTCATAGTGCTACACCAATTTGTATGCCCGCCAACAGTGCATGAGGATTCCCTATTCTGCACATTTTCACCCAAAATTGTGATTTCTTGTCTTTTTAATACTAGCCATTCTGACTGGTGTGAGGTGATATCTCATTGTGATTTTGATTAGCATTTCCCTCATGATTAGTAATGTTGAGCATCTTTTTGTGTATCTGTTGGCCATCTGGATGACTTCTTTGGAAAAAATGTCTTTCAGGTCCCCTGTCCGTTTTTAATTGGATTGTTTGTCTTTTTGGTATTGAATTACATAAATTTATTATATTTTTGGTTGTTAACCCCTTATGGGATTTATCATTTACAAATATCTTCTTATTCACTAGGTTGTCATTTTTATTTTGTTGATGGTTTCCTTTGCTATACAAAAAAGATTTTTATTTTGGTGTACTCTCCATAGTTTATTTTTGCTTTTGTTTCCCTTGCATAAGAAGACATGTCTTTAAATATGCTGCTAAGACTGATACCTAAGAGATTACTGTGTATGTTTTCTTTAAGGAGTTTTGTTTTCACATCTCACATTTAGGTCTTAATCCATTTTGAGTTTCTTTTTATGTATTGTATAAGAAAGTAATCCATTTCATTCTTTTGCATGTAGCTGTCCAGGTTTCCCAACACCGTTCATTGAAGACACTGTCTTTTCTCCATTTTATATTCTTGCTTCCTTTGTCACAGATTAATTGACATCTAGGTAGGGTTTATTTCTGAGCTCTCTATCCTGTTCCATTGGTATATGCTATTTTTGTACCACTATTTTTGTGCCACTACCATACTGTTTTGATTACTACAGTTTGTAGTATATTTTGAAACCTGGGATTGTTATACCTCCAGTTTTGTTCTTCTTTACCAAGATTGCTTGTGTATTTAAGATCTTTTGTGGTTTCATATAAATTTTAGGATTATTTATTCCACTTCTGTGAAAAATGCTGTTGGTATTATGATAAGGATTGCATGGGAGGGACGCCTGGGTTGCTCAGTCATTAAGCGTCTGCCTTCAGCTAAGGTCATGATCCCGGGGTCCTGGGATCAGGCCCCACATTGGGCTCCCTGCTCAGCAGGAAGCCTGCTTCACCCTCTCCTACTTTTCCTGCTTGTGTTCTCTCTCTCAATGTATCTCTCTCTGGCAAATAAATAAATAAAATCCTTAAAAAAAAAAGGATTGCATGGGATCTTGTAGATTGTTTGGGGTAGTATGAACATTTTAACTATATTAATTTTTCCAATCTATAAGCATGGTATATCTCTCCATATTTGTCAGCTTCAATTTCTTTCATCAATGTCTTATGGTTTTCAGAGTATAGATTTTCCATCTTCTTGGTTAAATTTTTTCCTAGGTACTTTATTTTTTATTGGTGCAATTATAAATGGCATTCTGCTACTTTGTTATTAGTGTATAAGAACACAACGGATTTTTGTGTATTTATTATGTATCCTGGTATTCATTTATCAGTTCTAAAAGTTTTTGATGGAATCCTTTGCATTTTCTATATAAAGCATCATGTCATCTGCAAATAGTAAAATTTTACTTCTTTCTTACCAATTTGGATGCTTTTATTTATTTTTCTTGTCTGATTGTTGTGGCTAGGACTTCCAGTACTATAATGAATGAAAGTGGTGAGAGTGGACATCCTTGTCTTGCTTCTCATCTTAGAGGGAAAGCTTTAAGTTTTTCAGCATCAAGTGTACTATTAGCTCTGAGTTTGTCATATATGGCCTTTACTATATTGAGATATGTTCCCTCTAACCCCACTTTGTTGAGAATTTTTATCATGAACAGATGTTGTATTTTGTCAAATGATTTTTCTGCATCTATTGGGATGATCATATTAATTTTATCCTTTGTTTTATTGATATGGCGTATTACACTGATTGATTTGCAAATGTTGAATCACCCTTACATGCCTGGGATAAATCCTACTTGATCATGGTGAATACATTTTTAAAATATATTATTGTTTTTGGGTTGCTAATATTTTGTTGAAGATTTTTGCATCTATGTTCATCAGAGATATTAGCCTGTGATTTTCTTTCCTTTTTTTATAGTGTCTTTTTCTGGTTTTGGTATCAGAATAATGCTAACCTCATAAAATGAATTCAGAAGTTTTCTTTCCTTTTCAATTTTTTGGAATAGTGTGAGAAGAATAGGTATTACTCTTCTTTAAAAGTTTGGTAGAATTAACTTGTGAAGCTGTTTGGTCCTGGACTTTTGTTTGTTGAGAATTTTTGGTTACAGATTCAATTTCTTTACTAGTAATCAGACTGTTACAATTTTTTATTTCATTCTGATTCAGTTTTGGAAGATTGCCTGTATCTATAAATTTATCTATTCTTTTCTAGGCTGTCCAATTTGTTGGCATACAATTAATCATAGTATTTTCTTACAAGTATTTGTATTTCTGAAGTGTTGTAGGGTTATTATTTCTTCTTCATTTTTTATTCTATTTATTTGAGTCCTCTCTCTCTTTCTCTTTTCTTTTTCTTTTATTTTATTGTGTTATGTTAGTCACCATACATTACAACATAAGTTTTTGATGTGCTGTTCCATAATTCATTGTTAGCGTACAACACCCAGAGCTCCAAGCAATATGTGCCTTCCTTAATACCCATCACCAGGCTCACCCATCCTCTCACCCCCCTCCCCTCTAAAACCCTCAGTTTCATTCTCAGGAGTCCATAGTCTCTCATGATTCATCTCCCTCTCTGAATTCCCTCCCTTCATTTTCCCCTTACTTCTAATGTGCTTTATGCTATTCCTTATGTTCCACAAATAAGTGAAACCATATGATAATTGACTTTTTCTGCTTGACTTATTTCACTTAGCATAATCTCCTCTTGTCCCAACCATGTGGATGTAAAAGTTGGGTATTCATCCTTTCTGATGGCTGAGTACTATTCCATTGTATATATGGACCACATCTTCTTTATCCATTCATCTGTTGAAGGGCATCTCGGCCCTTTCCACAGTTTGGCTATTGTGGATTCTGCTGCTATGAACAATAGGGTGTGGCCCTTCTTTTCACTGCACCTGTGTCTTTGAGGTAAACACCCCATAGTGCAATTGCTGGGTCATATGGTAGCTCTATTTTTTTTTTTTGAGGAACCTCCACACTGTTTTCCAACGTGGCTGTACCAACTTGCTTTCCCACCAATAGTGTAAGAGGGCTCCCCTTTATCCACAACCTCTCCAACATTTGTTGCTTCTTGCCTTGTCCATTTTTGCTATTCTAACTGGTGTAAGGTGGTATCTCAATGTGGTTTTGATTTGAATTTCCCTGATGGCTAATGATGATGAACATTTTTTCCTGTGTCTATTAGCCATTTGAATGTCTTCTTTAGAGAAGTGTCTGTCCATGTCTTCTGCCCATTTTTTGACTTGATTATTTGTTTTTTGGGTGTTGAGTTTGAGAAGTTCTTTATAGATCTTGGATATCAACCCTTTGTCTGTAATGTCATTTGCAAATATCTTCTCCCTTTCTATGGGTTACCTCTTTGTTTTGTTGACTGTTTCCTTTGCTGTGCAGAGGCTTTTTATCTTTATGAAGTCTCAAAAGTTCATTTTTGCTTTTGTTTCCATTGCCTTAGAGATGTGTCTTGAAAGAAGTTGCTGTGGCCTATGTCAAAGAGGTCACTGACTTTGATGGATTCCTGTCTCACACTGAGGTCTTTCAACCATTTTGAGTTTATCTTTGTGTATGGTGTTATAGAATGGTCCAGTTTCGTTCTTCTGTATCGAGCTGTCCAATTTTCCCAACACCATTTATTGAAGAGACTGTCTTTTCCATTGCATATTTTTCCCTGCTTTTTCAAAGACTATTTGACCACAGAGTTGGGGGTCCATATCTGGGATCTCTACTCTCTTCCATTGGTCTATATGTCTGTTTTTGTGCCAGTACCAGGCTGTCTTGGTGATCACAGCTTTGTAATAGAGCTTGAAATCAGGCAGCATGATACCCCTAATTTGTTTTTCTTTTTCAACATTTCCCTGGCAATTTGGGGTCTTTTCTGATTCCATACAAATTTTAAGGTTTTTTTTGTTCCAGCACTTTGAAAAATGTCATTGGAATTTTGATCGGGATAGTATTGAAGGTATAGATTGCTCTGGGCAGATTAGACATTTTAACAATGTTTATTCTTCTGATCCATGAGCATGGAAAGTTTTTCCATCTTTTTGTGTCTTCTTCAATATCTTTCATGAGTGTTCTGTAGTTCATAGAGTACAGATCCTTTACCTCTTTAGTTACGTTTATTCCAGGTATCTTATAGTTTTTGGTACTATTGTAAATGGAATCAATTCTCTAATTTCTCTTTCTACAGTTGCATTGTTAGTGTTTAAGAAAGCAACTGCTATCTGTGCACTGATTTTGTATCCTGCCACATTACTGAATTGCTATATGAGTTCTAGTAATTGTGAGTGGAGTCTTTTGGATTTTCCACATAAAGTATCATGTCATCTGAGAAGAGAAAGAGTTTGACTTCTTCTTTGCCATTTTGAATATACTTTATTTCTTTTGTTGTCTGATTGCTGTTGCTAGGACTTCTAGTACTATGTTGAACAATAGTGGTGAGAGTGGGCATCATTGTCATATTCCTGATCTTAAGGGAAAGGTTCTCAGCTTTTCCCCATTGAGGATGATATTCGCTGTGGGTTTTTCATAGATGGATTTTATGAACTCAAGGAATGTTCCCTCTATCCCTATACTCTGAAGAGTTAATCAGGAGAGGATGCTGTATTTTGTCAAATGCTTTTTCTGAATCAATTGAGAGGACCATATGATTCTTCTCTCTCCTCTTATTAATATGTTCTATCACATTGATTGATTTGCGAATGTTGAACCACCCTTGCACCCAAGGGATAAATCCCATTTGGTCATGGTGGATAATCCTTTTAATGTACTGTTGGACCCTATTAGCTAGGATTTTGTTGAGAATTTTGGAGTCCATATTCATCAGGGATATCAGTCTGAAATTCTCCTTTTTGATGGGGTCTTTGCCTGGTTTAGGGATCAAGGTAATGCTGGCCTCATAGAACGAGTCTGGAAGCTTTCCTTCCATTTCAATTTTTTGAAACAGCTTCAGTAGAATAGGTATTATTTCTTCTTTGAATGTTTGGTAGAATTCCCCAGGGAATCCATCAGGCCCTGGACCCTTGTTTTTTGGGAGGTTTTTTTTTATCACTGCTTCAATCTCGTTACTGGTTATTGGCCTATTAAGGTTGTCAATTTCTTCCTGTTTCAGTCTTGGCAGTTTATAGGTTTCTAGGAAGGTATCCATTTCTTCCCGGTTGCTTAATTTATTAGCATATAGCGGTTGATAATAATTTCTGATAATTGTTTCTATTTCCTTGGTGTTAGGCGTGATCTCTCCTTTTTCATTCATAATTTTATTAATTTGGTTCCATTCCTCTTTTTTTTGGATAAGTCTATCGATCTTATATATCTATAATTCTTTATAATTATATAATTATTCTATAATTCTATATAGTCTATAATTCTTTCAAAGAACCAGCTTCTAGTTTCATTGATCTGCTCTACTGTATCTCTGCTTTCTAATTCATTGATCTGTGCTCTAATCTTAATTATTTCCCTTCTCGTTCATGGTTTAGGCATAATTTGTTGCTTTTTCTCCAGTTCTTTAAGGTATAAAGTTAGTTGGTGAATTCGGGATTTTTCTATTTTTTTGAGTGAGGCTTGGATGGCTATGTATTTCCCCCTTAGGACTGCTTTTGCTGTATCCCATAGGTTTTGGACCAATGTGTTTTCATTCTCATTGGTTTCCATGAATTAAGTTCTTCTTTGATTTCCTGGTTGACCCAAACATTCTTAAGCAGAGTGGTCTTTAGCTTCCAAGTTTTTGAATTTCTTCCAAATTTTTGCTTGTGATTGAGTTCCAATTTCAAAGCATTATTGTTTGAGAAGTGTGGGGACTAATCTCAATCTTTTGGTATTGGTTGAGACCTGATTTGTGACCCAGTATGTGGTCTATTCTAGAGAAAGTTCCATGTGACCTCAAGAAGAATGAGTATTCTGTTGTTTTAGGGTGGAATGTTCTGTATATATCTATGAGATCCATCTGGTCCAGTGTGTCATTCCAAGATCTTGTTTCTTTGTTTATTTTCTGCTTAGATGATCTGTTTATTGCTGAGAGTGGAGTATTGAGGTCTCCTACAGTTAACATATTATTATCAGTATGTCTCTTTATTTTGGTTAACAGTTGGCTTATGTAGTTGGCTGCTCCCATGTTGGGGGCATAGATATTTACAATCATTAGATCTTCTTGTTGGATAAACCCTTTAAGTATGATATAGTTTCCTTCTGTGTCTCTAACTACAGTCTTTTGCTTAAAATCTAATTTGTCTGATATACGAATTGCTACCCCAGCTTTCTTTTGAGGTCCATTGGCATGGTAGATTGTTCTCTATCTTTTCATTTTCAATCTGGATGTATCTTTAGGTTCAAAATGAGTCTCTTGTAGACAACATATGGATGGATCCTGTCTTTTTATCCAATCTGCAGCCCTACGCCATTTTATGGGAGCATTTAGGCCATTCATGTCAAGAGTGATTATTGAAAGATATGAATTTATTGTCATCATGTTGCCTGTGAAGACGTTGTTTTTATACATTGTCTCTGTAAATTTCTATTCTATATCACTCTTGGGTTCTTTCTCCTTTTAAGGAACCCCCCCTTAATATTTGTTGCAGGCCTGGCTTAGTGGTCACATATTCTTTCAGTTTCTGCTGGTCTTGGAAGCCCTGCATCTCTCCATCCATTCTAAATGACAGCCTTGCCAGATAAAGCATTCTTGGCTGCATGTTCTTCTCATTTAGTACCCTGAATGCATCTTGCCAGCCCTTTCTGGCTTGCCAGGTCTCTGTGGATAGGTTTGACATTATTCTGATGTTCTTCCATTTGTATGTAAGGAATCACTTTCCCCTAACTGCCCTTAAGATGGTTTCCTTTGTTCTAAGATTCGCGAGTTTTATTATTACATGCTGGGGTGTTGGCCTGTATTCCTTGATCTTGGGAGGGGTCCCCTCTGCCTCTAGGACATGAATGTTTGTTTCATTCCCCAGATTAAGCAAGTTCTCAGCTACGATTTGCTCAAATATATCTTCTAGTCCTCTCTCTCTCTCTCTCCACCCACTCAGGGATCCCAATAATTCTGGCATTGGAACATTTCATGGCATCACTTATTTCTCTAATTCTGTTTTTAATGGATTTTAAGCTGTTTGTTCCAGACCCCATCCTGTTCCTTTTTTCCTACCAGTTTGTTTTCTAGATCACTAAGTCATTCTTCTGTCTCACTTACCCTAGCTGTTAGAGTATCTAGATTAGATTGGATCTCATTGATAGCAGTTTTAAGTTCTGTCAGTTCAGCTCTCATTTCTGCCCTTAGAGACTCTATGTTGCCATTAATTGATTTCTCCATTCTAGCTATCGTCTTCATAACTGTTACCCTGAAGACTATTTCCAACATCTTGCTAATATCTATATCCATTTGTAAATCTGTGGCAGAAGTCACAGTTTCTCAGTCTTTCCTATTTTGGGGGTTCCTCCTCTTAGTCATTTTGTTGAGCGGTGGTTGAGGGAATGTACAGAATCCAAATTATTGACCACAGCCCAAACAAGATGGACCTGTTTTATACAGACCTTAGGGTTGTCAGCCTCTTGTTCTCACAGCCCGTCTTCTGGGGGAGGGGCCTGCTGGGCTGTTACTCAGACAACCCTGTTTGGGCAGAGTCGCCCTGCCCCCTTTGGGGGGGGATGGGTACAGTGAAAACCAGCTTTCTGGGGTTTTTCTTCTCTGGTGGCTTTCTGTGTCTCTACTGAGAGTCAGAGCAGAAAAGACCAATTTCGACCCTCTGCCTCAGAATAGAGAGATCACAGTCTGTTCTTCAGTGAGCTCTTTAGGCCACACTGTCTCCATTTCTGTCTGTGCTTCTAAAACCAGTGTCCTGGGTTGTGCGCCCCTCAGCAGCACTCCCAGCCCTAACTTCCAGGTCCAGGCACCTCTCTGCCCTTTTTGCTTCTAAAACTGCCAGCTTCCCCCAGTTCCCATGCATGGCCCCGCTGCTCCAGGTTTCAGTCCAGAGGGCTGCCCTAAAGTCCTTTCCCTTCCTCTACTGGTCTGCAAGTCTGTGCCTGATCCCCAGTGTGGGAGGCTTTCGAGCTCCAGTGGTACAGGATCCTGGAGGCTCCCAACCCCTTCCATTTATCTTCCAATATCTGCCCACGGAGTCACAGCTCCCTGCTTCATACCTCAAAACCAACTGCCGGTGATATTCTGTTTGTAGAGATCCAGATATATTTTCTTACAATTCAGGCTGATTTATTGGGTGTTCAGAGTGGTCCGGTAGATATCCAGCTCAATTCAGGGGACTGATTGGAATAGGGTCCTCTACTCTTCTGCCATCTTTGCCAAAATCATAGGCTTTCTTTAGTATATAGGAACTTACTAAAAAAAGGCCTCCAAGAATTTTCCTGGGTTTTCAGGGGAAGAGAAGCCTTCTGACACTCAGGTAGATCTGGGTGGCTTAGTCAGTTAAGCATCGGACTCTTGATCTCTTCTCAGTCTTGATCTCAGGATTGTGAGTCCAAGCCCTGCGTTAGGCTCCACACTGAGCATGAAGCTTATCCTCTAGTGTCTGCGAGGATCTGTCTCCAACTCTTTTTCCTCATTACGGTTGAAAGGTCTTTACAAAAAATCTTTTTCTCTTTTCTTGATGAGTCTGGCTAAATGTTTATCATTTTTTTTATTTTTGAAAGAACCAACTCTTGGTTTTACTGGGTTTTTCTATTTTTTTAGTCTATATTTCATTTATTTTTGCTCTAATCTTTATTATTTCCTTCCATCTACTAGCTTTGGGTTTGTTGTTTCTTTTTAATTTTTTTCTAGCTCCTTTAGGTCTAACTTTAAGTTGTTTATTTGAGATTTTTCTTCTTTCTTGGGGTAGGCTTGTATTGCTATATACTTATCCCTTAGAACTATGTTCATTGTGTCCCAAAGATTTTGAACCATTGTGTTTTCATTTTTACGTACCTCCATGTATATTTTCATTTCCTCTTTGATTTCCTCATTGACCCATAGGTTGTTTAGTAGTGCATTGTTTAGTTTCATGTGTTTATGTTTTTTTCCAGTATTTTTTTTGTAATTGATTTCTAGTTTTATACTGTAGTCGTGGGAAAAGATGCTTGATATGATTTCAATCTTTTGAAATTTATTGAGATTTTTTTGTGGCCTAACATGTAATCTGTCCTGGAGAATATTTCATGTGCACTTGAAAAGAATGTGCATCTACCGTTTTTGGATGTATATATCTATTAGGTCCATCTGGTCTAATGTGTCATTCAAGGCCCTTATTTCCTTGTTGACTTTCTGCCTGGACAATCTATCCATTGATGTATGTGAGTTGATAAAATTCCCTACTATTGTATTTCTATTAATTTCTCCCTTTATTTCTGTTAACATTTTCTTTATATATTTAGGTGCTCCTATGTTGCGTCCATAGGTATTTATTAATGTCATAACCTCTTGTTGGATTGATTTTTTTATTATTATGTAGTGGTTTTTATCTCCAGCTACAGCTATTTTGTTTGTTAAAAGTGTTGCTACTCCAGCTTATTTTTTTAACTTTCATTTGTATGGTATATATTTTTCCTTTTTCTTTTTTTTTACTTTCAATCTGTATGTTTCTTTATGTCTGAAGTGAGTCTTTTATAGATAGTATATACATGGGTCTTGTTTTTTATCCAAAGTCATTCTATGTCTTTGGATAGATGTCTTTAGTCCATTTGCATTTAAAATAATTATTCAGTTATATATTTATCAGCATTTTGTTGTTTTTTATTGTTTTTGAAGTTTTTTCTGTTGCTTTTCATTCTTCTCTTGCTTTCCTCCCTTGTGGTTTGATGGCTTTCTCTATTTCTATGCTTAGATCGCTCTCTCTCTCTCTCTCACTCTCTCTATTTAGTGTGTGTGTATCTACTGTAGGTTTTTTATTTGTAGTTACCATTGGGTTCATGCATAACATCTTATGTGTACAACAGGGTATAATAAAGTGATGGTTGCTTAAGCTTAAGTACATTCTAAAAGTATTACATTTTTACTCCTCTTTCCATGTTTTATGTATATGATGTGATATTATACATATTTTTATTTTGTATATCCCCTATTTTCGTAGATGTAATTGATTTTACTACTTTTGTTTTAACTTCCATACTGACATTATCAGTGATTCATCTACTACCTTTACTATATGTTTACTTTTACCTGTGATTTTTTTCTTTCATAAGTTACTTACTTCTAGTTATGACTTTTTCTTTCTAATTAAAAACTTCCCTTGTATAAAATCTGTACTCTGAAAACCATAAAACACTGATGAAAGAAATTGAAGATGACCCAAGGAAATATAAATATATTCTATGCTCAAAGAAGTCTTTTTTTCACCTCTTACTTTCCACTGCCTTTGTAGTTCCCTAACTGGAAGCCAACTAAGAGTGGAGAAATATAGTTTGCAAAGTGCCTGTGTTAGTGTTACAAGCACAAAAGAGGAAGATGCACTTGGAGTTTGCAGATAATAGATAAATAAGGGGTAGACATAAATGTGTATTTATTTTTTTTAAGATTTATTTATCTATCTATCTATTTATTTATTTATTTATTTGAGAGAGAGAGATAGAGACAGGGGAGGAGCAGAGGGAGAGAGAGTTGTAAGCAGACTCCACCCTGGACATAGAGCCCACTGTGGGGCTTGATTTCAGGACTCTGAGATCACCAACTGAGCTGAAACCAAGAGTCAGATGCTTAACTGATTGCATCCATCTTACACATTTTAATACACAGTGAATTGGGGAATAATTCAATGTTAGTTAGTCTTAAATTTTTATTATGTTTTCTTTGATTAATGAATTATTTAGAAGTGTAATTTTTACTTCACAACTACACTTATGGCTGATCTTTTTTGTATTAATTTATTACTTTGTTGATTTTTAAGGAAATATATCCTAAATAAAATATATATTTACATATTGTTAACTTTTTAAAAATTCTAATATATGATCATTTTCTAAACATGTTTTGAAAAGTTTGGGGATTTTTGTGGGGTTTTTTTATGTATTTGTTTATTTGAGAGAGAGAGAGAAAAAGAGAGAGAGCACTAGCTGGAGGGAGGGCAGAGGGAGAGGGAAAAACAGATTCCCTACTGATCAGGGAGACCAATGCAGTGCTGGATCCCAGGACCCTGAGATCATGACCTGCACTGAAAGCAGACACTTAACTGACTGAGCTACCCAGGTGCACCCCCCCCCATGTTTTGAAAAGTTTTGAAAAGGTAAGTTTCTGTTTATTATATAAAGAATTCTATGTCTACTATTCTGTGCCTAACCTTTTTTATTTTGATATTTATGTCTTTGTGAGCTATTTCCTTAGGAGAATTAAGATTAATACTATCATGGGTTTGTTTATGTCACTTTTTGAAATTTTTTTTATTTACCTAATCTGCATTATATTTTCTATTTAACTTTTCTGTCAAGAATTCTTTGTAATTTCAATTATGATATTGGGATGTCTGAAAAATCTATTTATTTATTGAATATGTGTGTTTTTTATTGTAGTGGAAATTTTCCCATCTTCAAATAGGATGTAGACAGCAAGATTTCCAGCTGTTTTTCCCGATTATTGTGTACTCTTTTCTAGCTTATACAAAAGAATATTTTAAAGTCTTTATTATAATGGTGGGGAGCTGAGTTCTAGCTCCCTCTTTTTACGTATGCTTACATACTCTGTTCCTATATAAGCACAGGAAGACAAATTTCAAGGTTCTAGGCCCTCTAATCTAAAATTTCTGTGTGTCTTGCACGCTTTAACTTCCTTAACCCACTCTATCTTTTATCTTCTCTCTTTGTGGTCTCTGGTTATTTCCTTTCATTTTAAGCTTGTCTAATTAATTGGGAAAAAACCTTGCTGTTCTTTTTAATTAAGTATATATAAAACATATAAAATCAGTTAGTTATTAGTTATATTAGTTTAATAGGATTTAAAATTTTACATAGGATCTTATACACTTTAGACTTTACAAGAACTTCATTTTAGATTTATCATTTAGTTAAGAGTGCGGTCTGATGGAGCAAATTCTGTTCATTCCAAGACTTCTGGGAATATCTGAAAAGAAAAAAAAGCACTACTCTGTACTTGGGTTAGCTTTGGTACTCTCTCAGAAGGCACCATCCTTCTTGATAAACCTTATAATAACCATATCCATTTGCAAAAGTGGAGATATGTATGAAGTAAATATGTAAGTTAAATGTATAAACATATATTTAAAAAATTAACTTGGAATTGTCATTGGTCATAAGATAACCATAAAGTCAGTGAATTCTTCCTTTTTGTTAAGTTGAACTATGTTCTGTGGAAAAAGGAAGGGTTTAATTCACTAAGGTATAAAAATTATAGTTGTTAAATTTGAGAGAGAAAAAATTTTGTAGAATTTTATTCCAATCTGGTTTCACCTCAATCATTTTACAAAAACTGCTTTGACGAAGGTCCACATTGCTAAATTGATACACTTTTCAGTTTTCATTTTACCTGACTTAGCAATAACATTAGACACAGTTACCACTTCCTCTTCTTAATACTGTCTCTCCCTTCAGCTTTCAGGATCCTCCTTACACATTCATAGTTTTCTTCCAACCACGTTAATACCCTTTCACAGTCTCATCTGTTGACTCATTCTTTACTTTCTGACCTCTTAGCAAGAAGTTGTGCCAGGATTTTAGTCTTTGATTTACTTCTCTAGTCATAGTAAATTCCTTGATAATTTAATTTCATCTTAATATGTTTAAATGCTATCTGCCAATATTTTGTAAATATTTATCTCCAGCTCACACAACTTTATGAAACCCAAATTCTTATATTCAGTTAAATCATCACTTTAATGTAAAACTAGTCTTTTCAAGCTTAACATTTCCAAAATTAGTTTCCTGATAAATTCATTCCAAACTGCTTTACTTATAGACTTCACCTCAGTCTGTAGAGATGGAATTCGTCCTTCTAGTTTTCTCAAGCTAAAATCCATGGACCCATTCCTGACTATTCTCTCCCACACAACCAGCCAATACAACAGGAAATCTTGCTGGCTCTGCCTTCAAGATATATTCAGAATTTATACACTTGTTACCACCTTTCCTACTAGTATTTTGATCTACTAATATTATAATTTTCTCTTAATTGCTCTCTCAGCTCCCGTCTAGCCCCATGTTAATCTTTATCAAATAGTTATTCTTCTGAGACATTAATGAAATCATGGCACTCCTCTTCTTAAAATGCTATTATGGTTCGTCGTTGTATATTAAATGATAGTCAATATCCTTAAGACGATCTACAAGAGGGTCTTTTGGATCTGGACCACAGTTTCTTCTATACTTTCATCTCTGACTATTCTTCCTTAAGCTCATTTGGCTTTAGACACATTGACTTTCTTGAGATTCTTTGAACATGTCAGCCATGTTCTCCCACCTCAGGGCTTGGTTCTGCCTGCAACCTTCTTTTGGCCATGGTCAGCTCCCTTACTTCCTTGGCATCATCTCACCTGATCACCCCATTTCACCTGGCATCATCTCACCTGATCACCCCATTTAATAATGCAATCTGCCTGTTTTATACACCCCAAACCCCTTTATCCCTCTCTACTTTCTCTTTTTCCCATAGAGGTATTTTATTCTGTCATGTTATAAAATATATTTTTTATCTATCTTCTTTAGAATGTAAACATTATAGAGATGATTGTTGATTCCTTGGTTCACTGAGGTATACAAACCACCTAGACCAGAACCTGATACAAAACATATGTGTAATTTTTATTTTTTGAATAAATAAATGAAAGGTATATCAATTAATTTTTCATACATGTGAATTTAAAGCAAATCTTCTAAGAGACATACTTTGAGACTTAGAAGAACTTTGTGGTAAGTCATTTGAATTTATGTGATAGTTCTTTATAGTAAAGCTAATTTAAACATGAATTTAATGAATAACCAATTGCATACACAAATGAAAGACTGTTAGACTTATCCATTATATATATTATGGAAAGTGTGGTCTCTCATACATATGCAAAAACAAAGCTGTCTTCAGCCAGATTACTAGAAGTTTTAAGGCAATTATCTTGATTGGTATATTGTATTATAGAAATAGTAATTAATATACCAATTTATTTAAAACAGCATGTTCTTCAACCTCTAATGTACACTCACTTCTTGTAGTTAACTGCTAGAAGTTTTGATAAAATTGACATGATTAAAACCAAATTGCCTTCTTATTTATACAAACATAAATGTCAGTAGTATAATGAAATCTTGTGGAATAATTGTGCCTACTCTATACCAAATAAATTCCCAATTCTTTGCTAAATTTGATTCTGAGAAAGTTCACTTCACTAACCTAGGTCTTTTCTAAATGCAAAGTGAAAGGTAGGCTTGGAATAATTTGTTTTTTATATCTTGCTTCAAAATTGTCAACAAAGAGATAGAATTAATTGCCTTATCATACTTGCTTATGATTTTACATCTGATTAGCTTTGGCAAAAAAAGTACAGGTTTTACAAAGATACAAATGTAGGGATCCAAAGGGGTACGTGCACCCCAATGTTTATGGCAGCAATGTCCACAATAGCCAAACTGTGGAAAAAGCCAAGATGTCCATCAACAGATGAATGGATAAAGAAGATGTGGTATATATACACAATGAAATATTATGCAGACATCAAAAGGAATGAGATCTTGCCACTTGCAACGATGTGGATGGAACTGGAGGGTGTTATGCTGAGTGAAATAAATTAATCAGAGAAAGACATGTATCATATGACCTCACTGATATGAGGAATTCTTAATCTCAGGAAACAAACTAAGGGTTGTTGGAGTGGTTGGGGGTGGGAGGGATGGGACGGCTGGGTGATAGACATTGGGGAGGGTATGTGCTAAAAAAAAGAAAAAATAGAAAAAAAAAGTACAGATTTTATATACATGAAGTTAGAACTATCTGGAAACTGCTTATCAGGAGCCTATTTGCTCAGTTACAATACTTTATGTTATTAAATAGCTTTTATTTAGCTGCCAGTTCATGGTAAGCCTAATAGAAGCATTTTAATTACAGTTTGAACTCTAGTCACTTACTCTTTAAGACCTATCTCCAGATCACCTTTTTCGCATTATTACTGCTTAGTAAAATCAATTTGTAGTTTCTCAATGAGCTTACACGGCTTCTAAAAATGTGTAGAAAAGACATAACATTAATATTTTTTTAAAAGATTTTGTTTATTTATTTGACAGAGAGAGACACAGCGAGATCAGGAACACAAACAGGGGCAACAGGAGAGGGAGAAGCAGGCTTCCCCTAGAGCAGGGAGCCCAGTGTAGGGCTTGATCCCAGGACCCTGGGACCATGAACTGTGCTGAAGGCAGATGCTTAGCTACTGAGCCACTCAGGCGCCCCCATTAATAATCTATATAATGACAGGTTCATTAGTTTGTAAATTGATGGATAAAAGGTACATGCAATGTTAGTCTGACATTTTAGGTCCCTCCTCCACTGCTCGCTGTAAGATAGATGAAAAAATTTAACCTGAAATTTAATATATGAGATCCAAATAATATAAAAAAGATTTTCTCACCTAAAAGAATGTAGAAAAGATACTTGATTTTGTGATGAAATACTCCTTCAGAGAACTACTCTTGATCTGAAGCAGTTACTCTTTAAACTTGCCTATGTGTAGTTCAAGGAATTCAAGCTCATACCCCACATGTAAATAATGTACCATGTATATAATAAATGCACTTATGATATATTTCAAATTAGGCAAACATCAGCTTAAAGGGGTTAGTTGAAGTGAATATAGATATCTGAATATCTATATTCAGATAGAGCCTTGATAACATAAATACTGTAGAGTGGAAGGAAATTATTTTTAGTTCATTTTAGGAAAAACAACTATTAATTAAGTATATCACAGGTCCCTGACCAGCGGTAGGCCTACTTCTCCCTCTCCCACTCCCCCTGCTTGTGTTCCTGCTCTTGCTATCTCTCTCTCTGTCAAATAAGTAAATAAAACATTTAAAAATAATTGTGTCATGTAGATATGTAATTGAAAAAAAAAATCTCATCATTTTGAAACAGCCACAATTTATAATGGAAATCAAGTGAGCACTTTTTTCAAAAATCCATTTCATTTTCTTGTTTTGAAAATAAAGTATACTTAAAGTTTAGAATATATATGGTTAGCATTGTTTTCTGGACTAAATTATTTGAATTTCATAGCATAATGGCTACATCAATAATTCTATTGCTCTGTATAGTAACATTTTTTTCTGATCTGAGCTTAATGTTATTGAATCATGATTAAACAATTATCTCAATTAATATTTGGATTCATAAAATAATCAATATTGCACATATATTATTGTATGTTACTATTGAAATTTTGTATTGTGTTCTCACTGGTTGGTATCATCAAATCTGATGGCTGAAAATACTTAACTTCAAATATCATCTTGATCATAAACTCCACACTGCTATATCTCAATTACTACTAGCCATGCCACAATCAAATCAAGCTAAACTTGATCCCTTCATTTTAATAGCAGCTCCAAACCAAGAGAGTGCTGAAGGAAGTTCCCAGGTTGGAGCTGCTTACCAGTCCAAATTGAAGTAGAAGAATATAGGACTCCAAGAGGGAAATCTTGGAGCTCTCAATAGAGATTTGATTATTTTATAAAAATAATTGTTGCAAAAATGGAAAATAAAAGAAAGAGAATTAGAAACTACAGGAAGAAAATTCTTCAACAGAGACTTGCTGAAATATGAAGTAGAGTAACATGTAACATGATTATTAATAACTGATGGCTTTTATGAAAGGCAAATATACTCTTTACACGAGTCAGGTATACACTGAACCTAGTGAAAAGGAAGTCTAGTCTTAGCACATCATTAAGCACTATCTATATAATCATGATAATATGTATTTTTTATGTTCAATTCTTAATCATTTTATAGACAAAGTAGAAAAACTTCATTGCAATATCTTGTAAATACTATTATCCTTCTACGTGGAACCTAGAGAAATTTAGGGTATGATAATATACAATGCTAATATCCACAGCTTGTAAAGAGACACTCTAATGCTTTCAGAATTTGGTGGTTCAAAATTAGAGATTTAAAAGTATTATTTATAATTACAAATGAAATCAATAGTGAAACAAATGTAAACAAAAGTACATGCATGTGTGCCCACACATACACACATGTGCGCATATACACATATGTATACTAACAAGACATCATAGAATAGGGACTGTAAGCTAACTAAATGTACACCTTTCATATCAAGGGATCAGTTGTTATTTTTTCAAGTTGATGAAACAAGGAAACATGGTTTTAAAATAGATGAAAAAGTTTCAAAACCCCTGTTCCAATCTTAGCTTGGCTTGCACAACCCTTGGGCCTGTATCTCAATTGCTTTTTCCTGTGTATCTTTCCTATACTCCCATGACTCTACAATCCTGACCCACTCAACTTCATTCCTTTTCCAGGGTGTGTCTGCTTTTTCTCATTCAGGTCTCTCACATACTTTCCCTACTCTTTTTTTTTTTTTTTTTTTTTGCTTAGCTGACTACTTATACTTCCTGTTTTCTGGGAAGACTTCCCTGATGAGCTCAGGCCTCTGTTGTGGGTATTTCCATTGAATTGTAGTTTTTCTGCTGTTGTGGCACATCTTGCACTGTAAGGTAACTCCATTTTTCATGTTTTAACCCTCCACGATAGCTCCTATGAGGACAGAGATCTTTGTTGTAGTATTTAACATAGCAGAGTCCAAGACATGAAACAGATGCTCAGAAATTATATGTTAATTTGCAGTCTTAATGACATGAAGTGAACTAACAGAAAATGTGTGCAGTGTGATCAGAGACCAGGTATCAAATATACTAAATCACTTTTATATGAAAAAAATCATCAACTAAAATCATTTTTATGTGAAAAATATTTATGAACAAAACAAAAAATATTGTGTATTATATTTAGCATAACTCTTTGTAAAAAGTATATATCTCAAAATCAGTGTCTAACTCAAAATGGATGTTTAAATATTTATTGGAGGATAAATTAATATCACTGTATAGTATCATGTTTGAGAGCTCAGTCTCTAAAAGAAAACGTTCTTAGTTTTTTGGGATTAGTTGTGTGAAAATTTATCAATCCCTGAAAGTCTCAATTTTCTTATCTGTAAAACAGGGATAATATTGTATCTGTCTTTGGATTGTCTTAAGGATTAATGAAGATAATGCAATTATGCCTGGGAGGCACTATGAACAGTTATTATTAGGTTTTAGATTGTCAAAGAAAGATTAAAACTATAGTTATTGATTATGTAAAGTGGAAAGACATTGACCACTGTTCAATCTTCCCACAGGGAACATTTATCTTTTGGATAAATTTGGCAAAAGTAGAGCTTTTGACTGATAGTTTCTTTGGTCCCAGGCTATGTTTACAATAGGTGATGTCTGTCTTTGTACCACTTTGAAACACTTTTTTTTTTTTTAGATTTTTGTTTATTTATTTGAGAGAAAGTGAGAGAGAGAATGAGTTGGGGGAAGGGGAGAGGAGAGTGAGAAGTAGACTCCCAGCTGAACAGGGAGCTCAAAGTGGGGCTGGATCCCAGGATCATGACCTGAGCAGAAGGCAGATGCTTAACTGATGTGAGCTACCCAGGCACCCCTGAAACACTTATTTATTTATCTATTTATTTATTTTATTGTAGGACTCTTTCTCTTGGTAGGTACTCAATTCTCATTTTTCCCCCAAAGTAATCATTAGGATAGATTGACCCTTAAGTTTGTTTCCTTGTGTAGTCTCATAATGTTAATTTCTTATTGATATATGTAGATATTTCAGTTTGTGCCTCCGGAAGCAAAAAGCTGCTAAACATATTGAGAGAGGTTGGGAATATTTAATATAGGTTCTCAAATATTAATTGTTGATAGAATTTCATAAAGCTTTTAATATCTTAACTCAAATGGACAAGAAATTAATGTGGGAATTTCAGTCTACTATAATTAACAAATATAGTTTTGAAATGAGTGATTATTTGTTGTTGCTTTGAGATCCTAAAGTATAGGGGTCTATACTCTAAGTGTAGATATAACTGCCTGATTTCACTTTTTTTCTTACTTATTTCTCTACTTTATTGAGCTATAATTGCCATATAACATTGTGTAAGTTTAAGGTGTTAAAATATCAATATGTATACATGTATTAATATTTGATACACATATATTGTAAAATGATTACAATAGCCTTAGCTTAACACTTTCATTATGTCACAAAATTACCATTTCATTTTTGAGGTGAGAACATTTAAGATCTACTCTATGAGCAACATTCCAGCATGTAATACAATATTATTAACTATAATTACCATGCTGCACACTATCCCCAGAACTTATTCATTTTATAACTGGAAGTTGGAAGTTTGAACCTTTGATCAATGTCTCCCCATTTTTCCGACACCCTACTCCCTGGTAACCACCATTCTACTCATTGTTTTTATGAATTGGTTTTTCAAGATTCCACATCTAAATGAGATCATACAGTATTTGTCTTTTTCTGTGTGAGTTATTTCACTTAGCATAATGCCTTTAATAATCCATGTTATGACAAGTAACAGGATTTCCTTTTCTCATGACTGAATTATATTCCATCATATATATGTTTTTCTCTTTATCCATTCTTCTGTCAATGGTCACTTAGATTGTTTCCGTGTCTTAGTTATTATAAATAATGCTGCAATAAGCAGGGAGTACAGGCATGTCTTCAAGATCTTGTTTTCATTTTCCTTGTATATATACCCAGAAGTAGGATTGCTAGATCATATGGTGGTTCTATTTTAATTATTTGAGGAACCTCCATGATGTTTTCCATAGTGGCTGTACCAATTTACATTCTCACCAGCAGTGCACAATTGTTTCCATTAATCCACATCCTTGCCAACACTTATTTCTTGTCTTTTGACAATAGCCATTCATCTCATTCTAGATTTGATTTGCATTTCCCTGACCATTAGTGATGTCAAGCACTTTTGCAAGTACTCATTGGCAATTTGTATGTCTTCTTTGGAAAAATGTCTGTTCAGTTACTTTGCCCATTTTTAAACTAGATTTTTTTTTCATTTTTTTCTTTTTCTTTTTTTTTTCACTATTGAGTTGTATGAGTGCCTTATATATTTTGGCTGTTAACCTCTAGCAGATATATGATTTGCACATATTTTCTCTCTTTCTGTAGGTTGCCTTTTCATTTTGTTGATTGTTTCTTTTGCTATCCACAGATTTTTAGTTTGATGTAACGTCAATTATTAATTTTTGCCTTTCTTTCTTGTGTTTTGCTATCATATCCAAAAACTCACTGCAAAGACTAACTCAAGATTTGCCCTATGTTTTCTTCTAGGAGTTTTTCAGTTTCAGGTCTCATATTTAATTCTCTAATCTAGTTAAAGTTAATTTTTGTAAGTGATGTAAGGTAAGGGTCAAATTTCATTCTTCTACATGTAGTTATCTGCTTTTTCCAAAACCATTTATTGAAAAGATTATCCTTTCCCCATCTAATATTTTTGCCACTCCTGTCAAATATTGTTTGATCTTATAAGTGAGGGTCTGTTTTGGTGCTCTTGGGTCTCTTTCATTGGTCTATGTGTCTAAATTTATGTCAATACCACACTATTTTGATACTATAGCTTTCTTTGTAGAATAGTTGAAATCAGGAAAGGTGATGCCTCTAGTTTTGTTTTTCTTTCTCAGAATTGCTTTAGCTATTCAGACTCTTTTCCAGTACCACACAAATTTTAGGATTGTTCTTTGTGTTTTTGTAAAAAATGCTATTGAAATTTCGATATGGACATTTTAGCAATATTAATTCTGATCCATGAACACAGAATACCTTTTTTAATGTTTGTTTTCTTCAATTCCTTTTACCAAGTTTCGTAGTTTCCAGTACACAGACCTTTCCCATCCTTTTGTTTTGTTTTGTTTTTAGGATTTTATTTATTTATTTGACAGAGAGGTACAGCGAGAGAGAAAGCACAAGCAGGGGGAGTGGGAGAGGGAGAAGCAGAATCCCTGCTGAACAGGGAGCCCGATGCAGTGCCGATCCCAAGACCCTGGGATCATGACCTGAGCGGAAGGCAGACGCTTAACAACTGAGCCACCCAGGTGCCCCTCCCATCCTTAATTAAATTTATTTCTCAATTTTTTTATTAGTTTTGTTGTTACTGAAAACAGTAACAATGAGTTTTCTTTATTTCTTTTTAAGATACTTCATTTTTAGTGTGTAGAAACGTGACTGGTTTCTCTATGTTGATTTTCTAACCTACAAGTTCACTTAATTTGTTTATTACTTCTAATAGTTTTTTCATGGTGTTTTTAGGATTTTTTTATATATAAGAACAAATAATCTTCAAAAGATAATTTTACTTTTTCAAATTTAAATGCCTTTTATTTCCTCATTATTCTGGCTGGGATTTCTAGCATCATGTTGAACAGAAGTGGTGAGAATAAGCACCCTACTCTTGTTTCTCATCTTAGAGGAAAAGCTTTGCACTTTTCATTATTGAGTATATTGACTATGAGTTTGTCTTATGTGGCCTTTGTTTTGTTGGGGTATGTTCTTCCTACATCCAATTGTTGAGCTGTGTTTCATAAAGAGATATTGAATCTTATCAAATGACTTGCCTGCACCTTTTGAGAGAATTATATGATTTTTATCTTTCATTTTTAATGAGGTGTATCACATTGTTAATATTAAACAATCCTTCCATTCCAGGGTTAAATTCTGCTTGATTGTGGTGTATGATCTTTTTAATGTGCTTTCAAATTTGGTTTGTTAATATTTATAGAGAATTTTTGCATCTATATTCATCAGGAATATTGATTTGGTTTTCTTTTTTTTTTTTTCTCCTCATCTGACTTTGGTATCAGGGTAATACTGGCTTCATAATATGAGTCTGGAGGAGTTCCATGCTCTTTAATGTGTTAGATGCTTTTAAAAAGGATTGCTGTTATTTCTTCTTTCAATATTTGGTAAAATTCACTAGTGAAAACATCTGGTCCTGGACTTTACTTTTTTTAGGAGATTTTATTAATGATTCTATCTCCTAACTCATCATTGGTCTGCTCAGATTTTCTATTTTTTCATAATTCAATCTTGGTAGGTTATGTGTTTCTGCACCTTTACTCCTATCTTTTAGTTTATCCATTTGATGGGTGAATACTTGTTCATAATAGTGTCTTATAATGCTTTGTGATTTGTAGTATCAGTTGTAATGTCCCCTCTTTCATTTATAATATTATTTATTTGAGTCTTCTCTCTTTTTTCTTAGTCTAGTGAAAAGTTCGTTAATGTTGTTTATTTCAAAGAACTACGTCTCAGTTTGGTTAATCTCCATTTTTTTTTCTGGTCTCTATTTCATTTATTTCTACTCTAGTTTTTGTTATTTTCTTCCTTCTGCTAACTCTAGGCTTCCCTTTGTTTTATTTTTTCCTAGTTCCTGGAGATATAAAGTTAGGTTATTTATTTGAAATCTTTCTTTTTTTCTTAATATAGGCACTTATCACTATAAAATACCCTCTTAAGATTGTGTTCACAACATTTCATAGGTTTTTGTATGCTGTGTTTTTAATTTTTGTCTTAAGGTATTTCCTTAATTCCTCTTTTGACTTCCTCTTTGATCCATTGGTGTTTAGATGTGTGTTGTTTAATTTCCACATTTTTGTAAATTTTTCAGTTTTTGTTCTCTTACTGGTTTTTAGTTTTATACCACTGTGGTCGGAAAAGGTATTGCTATAATTTCAATCATTTTAAGTGTGCTAAGACTGTTCTGTGACCTATTATATGATCTATTCTGAGGAATGTTCTGTGTGCATTTGAGAAAAATGTGTATTCTGCTACTGTTCGAAGGAATCTTCTGTGTATGTTTGTTAAGTCTATTTGGTCTAAAGTATGGTTAAAATTCAATGGTTCCTTATTGATTTCTGTCTGGATGATCTATCCATTGTTGAAAGTCAGTATTTGAGTTTTCCACTATATTGTATCATTTCTATTTCTTCCTTCTTATCTGCTAGTATTTACCTTATATATTTATATGCTCCAGTGTTGGGTGCATATATACTTATGCTCATTATATCTTTCTAATAAATTGACCCCTTTGCATTATATAATCACCCTCTTTATCTTTGGTGACCATTATTGAATTAAAGTATATTTTGTCTCATATAAGTATAGGTACACTTGTTTTCTTTTTTTTAATGTCTGTAGTTTTCTTCTTATTATTATGTTATGTTAATCACCATACACTTGTTTTCTTTTGATTTCCACTTTCATGAATATTTTTTTTGGGGGGGGAATAGATATCTGTTAATATTTCTTTTTTTTTCTTCTTTTTTTTCCGATATGTGCCCTCTTTAATACCCATGACCAGGCTAACCCATCCCCCCACCCCCTGCCCCTCCAGAACCTTCAGTTTGTTTCTCAGAGTCCATAGTATCTCATGTTTCATCTCCCCCTCCGATTTCCCCCCTTCATTTTTCCCTTCCTGCTATCTTCTTCTTTTTTTAACATGCAATGTATGATTTGTTTCAGAGGTACAGGTCTGTGATTCAACAGTCTTACACAATTCATAGCGCTCACCATAGCACATACCCTCCCCAATGTCTATCACCCAGCCAACCCATACCTCCCACCCTCCACCACTCCAGCAAACCTCAGTTTGCTTCCTGAGATTAAGAATGCCTCATATCAGGGCAGAGCAAGATGGCGGGGGGTTAGAAGACCTAAATTTCATCTGGTCCCAGGAATTCAGCTGGATAGGGATCAAACCATTCTGAACACCTATGAACTCAACAGGAGATTGAAGAAAAGAATAGCAACAACTCTCTGAACAGAAAAGCAACCACTTTCTGGAAGGTAGGACGTGTGGAGAAGTGAATCCGAGGCAATATTCAGGAAGATAGACGGGGGGGAGGGGGCCTCCATCCACCAATTCTGGCAAGTGATAGAGCTGCAGAGCACAAAATTGGAACTTTTAGAAGTCGGCTCCGCTGAGGGACGTCGCTCCAGTGGCTAAGCAGGGGGTGGAAACCTCACAGGACAGTGTGGTCTCAGGACCCTCGGGGTCACAGAAAGACCAGGGGTGCCTGAGTGCAGCAGAACTCCCAGGTATCAAAGCAGGGAAGACGGATGCAGAGACAGAGCCGAGGAGCAGGCTTTCAGCTTGGGGTTGCCATGAACTGTGATCCACAGCATAGTCGTGCACCTGCACTTCAAGCAGGGACCCAGCAAGTGGTAGATCCAGAGAGACTCCCCTTCCTCCCCTGGGAGGAGCAGCACGGGAGCGCACTGCAGGAATCTGCTGGGTTTGGAGACTCCACACGGGGTCATGTGCCAGAGATAGAAATGCTTGGTCACAGGCCAAGTGAGCATGGAGTGTGGCTGGAGACCGGGGAGACGGGAGTGATTGACTGTCTTATCTGGGGGCGCACTGAGGAGTGGGGCCCTGAGTTCACGGCCCCTCAGGGGCAGAGATTGGGAGGCCGCCATTTTCACTTTCATTCTCCAAAGCTGAACAGAAAGCTTACAGGGAACAAAAGCTCCTGAGAGCAAACCCGAGCAGATTACTAAGCCCGACTGGCAAGGGCAGGGTAATTCTGCCTCCAGCAAAGTCATTAGGGAACCAGGACAACCGGCCCCACCCCTAGAAGATCAGGAAGAACTGCCAGCCAAGACCAAGTTTACTGATCAATGAGAACAGCAGAACTCGAGCCCTAGGGGAACACTGCACATAGAATTCATGGCTTTTTCCCCATGATTCTTTAGTCTTTCAAAGTTAATTTTTTTAACTCTCTTTTTTTTATTTTTCTTTTTCCCTTTTTCAACCAACATCTTATCAATCCTTTTTTTAAAAAACATTTTTATTTTTCATTTTTAGAGTCATATTCTATCCCTTCATAGTAGTTATCCTTATTTTTGGCATATATATATAAGTTGTTCTCTCTTTAAAATTTTGGGATACAGTTTCTTTTAAAACATCAAAATATACCCTAAATCTCTAGTGTGTGGCTTTGTTCTGGTCTCCTGCCTGATCACATTCTCTCCCTTTTTATTTCTAATCCTCTTCTTTCTTTTTTCAAACAACCTCTCATCAATTCCTTTTATAAAATATTTTATAATTTTCATCTTTGCAGTCATATTCCAACCCTTCATCATATTAACCCTTATTTTTGTACATATATAAGTTCTTCTTTCTTTAAAATTTTAGGAGGCACGTTCCTTTAACAGACAAAAATACACCCAAAATCTAGTGTGTGGCACTGATCTATGCACCAGCCTGATCATATTTAATCGTATTTTTTTGTTTTGTTCTGTTTTTATTTGTTTTTATCTTTTTTATTTTTTTCTTTTTCTTTAGATTTTTCTTTCCCTTTCTTTTCCCCCAGTCTCGGGTTTTTTCTGATTTCTTTAGAGGATATTTGTTGGGGATGTTTTTACCCTGTTAGCATTTTGTTCTCTCATTCATCTATTCTCCTCTGGACAAAATGACAAGATGGAAAAAATCACCTCAACAAAAAGAACAAGAGGCAGTACCAACTGCTAGGGACCTACTCAATAAGGACATTAATACGATGTCAGAACTAGAGTTCAGAATGATGATTTTAAAGATACTACCTGGGCTTGAAAAAAGCGTGGAATATTAGAGAAACTCTTTCTGGAGAAATAAAAGAACTAAAATTTAACCAAGTTGAAATCAAAAAGGCTATTAATGAGGTGCAATCAAAAAATGGGGGCTCTAAGTACTAGGATAAATGAGGCAGGAGAGAGAATTAGCAACATAGAAGACGAAATGATGGAAATAAAGAAGCTGAGGAAAAGAGAGATAAACAACTACTGGATCACAAGGGCAGGATTTGAGAGATAAGTGATACCGTAAGACAAAACAACATAAGAATAATTGGGATCCCAGAAGAAGAAGATAGAGAGAGGGGCAGAAGGTATTTTGGAGCAAATTATTGCAGAGAACTTCCCTAATTTGGGGAAAGAAACAGGCATCAAAATCCAGGAGGCACAGAGAACCCCTCTCAAAATCAATAAAAATAGGTCAACACCCGACATCTAATAGGAACAAATGAGTCTCAGAAACAACACGAAAATCCTGAGAGCAGCTTGGGAGAAGAGATATGTAACCAACAATGGTAGAAACATTAGATTGGCAAAAAACCTATCCACGGAGACCTGGCAGGCCAGAAAGGACCGGCATGATATATTCAGAGCAGTAAATGAGAAAAATATGCAGCCAAGAATACTATATCCAGCTAGGCTGTCACTGAAAACAGAAGGAGTTATCCCTTTTTATTTAAAGCTTTTTATCTAAAGCTTCCAGGACAAATGAAAACTAAAGGAATTTGCAAACACAAAACCAGCCCAACAAGAAATATTGAAAGGGGTCCTGTAAGCAAAGAGAGAGCCTATAAGCATCATAAACCAGAGAGGAACAGAGACAATATACAGTGACAGTCACCTTACAGGCAATACAATGGCACTAAATTTATATCTTTCAATAGTTACCCTGAATGTAAATGGGATAAATGTGCCACTCAAAAGACACAGGCTATCAGATTGGGTAAAAAAAAACAAGACCCACAGATATGCTGTCTGTAAGAGACTCATTTTAGACCCAAAGTCACCCCCAGATCGAAAGTGAGGGGGTGGAAAAACATTTACCATGGTAATGGACACCAAAAGAAAGCTTGGGTGGCAATCCTTATATCAGACAAATTAGTTTTTAAACCACAGACTGTAATAAGAGATGAGGAAGGACACTATATCCTACTTAAAGGGTCTATCCAACAAGAAGATCTAACAATTGTAAATATCTATGCCCCTAACATGGGAGCAGCCACTTATATAAAGCAATTAATAACAGAAACAAAGAAACACATTGACAACAATACAATAACACTGGGGGACGTTAACACCCCCCTCATTGAAATGGACAGATCATCTAAACAAAAGATCAACAAGGAAATAAAGACTTTAAATGACACACTGGAACAAATGGACTTGACAGATATATTCAGAACATTCCATCCCAAAACAACAGAATAGACATTCTTCTCTAGTGCCCATGGAACATTATCCAGAATAGATCACGCCCTAGGTCACAAATCAGGACTCAACTGGAACCAAAAGATTGGATTCATTCCTTGCATATTTTCAGACCACAATGCTTTGAAACTAGAACTCAATCACAAGAGGAAAGTCGGAAAGAACTCAAATACATGAAGGCTAAAGAGCATTCTACTAAAGAATGGATGGGTCAACCAGGAAATTAAAGAAGAACTAAAAAAATCCATGGAAACAAATGAAAATGAAAACACAACTCTTCAAAACCTTTGGGATGCAGCAAAGGCAGTCCTAACAGAAAAGTGTATAGCAATAAAAGCCTTTCTTAAGAAACAAGAAAGGTCTCAAATGCACAACCTACCACTACACCTAAAAGAGCTGGAGAGAGACAACAGCAAATAAAGCCTAAACCCAGCAGGATAAGAGAAATAGTAAAGATCAGAGCAGAAATCAATGAAATAGAAGCCAAAAGAACAGTAGAAAGGATCAACGAAACTAGGAGTTGGTTCTTTGAAAGAATTAACAAGATTGATAAACCCCTGGTCAGACTCATCAAAAAGAAAAGAGAAAGGACCCACATAAATAAAATCATGAATGAAAGAGGAAAGATCACAACCAACACCAAAGAAATACAGTTATAAGAACATATTATGAGCAACTCTATGCCAGCAAATTAGATAATCTGGAAGAAATGGATGCATTCCTAGAGATGGCTCAACTACCAAAATGAACCAGGAAGAAATAGAAAACCTGAACAGACATATAACCACTAAGTAAATTGAAGCAGTCATCGAAAGCCTCCCAAAAAACAAATGCCAAGGGCTAGATGGCTTCCCAGGGGAATTCTACCAAACATTTCAAGAATTAATACCTATTCTTCTGAACTTGTTCCCAAAAATAGAAATGGAAGGAAAACTTCCAAACTTGTTTTATGAAGCCACAATTGCCTTGATTCCAAAACCAGACAAAGACCCCATCAAAAAGGAGAATTACAGACCAATATCCCTGATGAACACAGATGCAAAAATTCTCACCAAAATACTGGCCAATAGGATCCAACAGTACATTAAAAGGATTATTCACCATGACCAAGTGGGATTTATCCCTGGGCTTCAAGGTTGGTTCAACATCCACAAATCAATCAATGTGATAGAATACATTAATAAAAGAAGGAACAAGAACTATATGATCCTCTCAATAGATGCAGAAAGAGCATTTGACAAAGTACAGCAACCTTTCTTCATCGAAACTCTTCAGAGTATAGGGATAGATTGTACATACCTCACTATCATAAAAGCCATCTATGAAAAACTCTCAGCGAATATCATTCTCAATGGAGAAAAACTGAGAACTTTCCCCCTAAGGTCAGGAACACAGCAGGGATGTCCACTATCACCACTGCTATTCAACATAGTCTTAGAAGTCCTAGCCACAGCAATCAGAAAACAAAAAGAAATCAAAGGCATCCGTACCAGCAAAAACGAAGTCAAACTCTCACTCTTTGCAGATGATATGATACTTTATGTGGAAAAAACAAAGACTCCACCCCAAAACTGCTAGAACTCATACCGGAATTCAGTGAAGTGGCAGGATATAAAATCAATACACAGAAATAAGAGGCATTCCTATTCAACTGAACAAGACAGAAGAAGGAGAAATTAAGGAGTCAATACCATTTACAATTGCACCCAAAGCAATAAGATACCTAGGAATAAATCTAACTGAAGAGGCAAAGAATCTGTACACAGAAAACTATAAAATACTCATGAAGGAAATTGAGGAAGACACGTAGAAATGGAAAAACTTTCCATGCTCATGGATTGGAAGAACAAATATTGTGAAGATGTCAAAGCTACCCAGAGCAATCTACACATTCAATGCAATCCCCATCAAATACCATCCCCTTTTTTCAAAGAAATGGAACAAATAACCCTAAATTTTGTATGGAACCAGAAAAGACCCTGAATAGCCAGAAGTGTGGAAAAAGAAAAGCAAAGCTGGCGGCATCACAATTCCGGACTTCAAGCTCTATTACAAAGCTGTCATCATCAAGACAGTATGGTACTGGCACAAAAACAGACACATGGATCAATGGAACAAAAGAGAGTCCAGAAATGGACCCTCGACTCTATAGTCAACCAATCTTCGACAAAACAGGAAAGAATGTCCAATGGAAAAAAGACAGTCTTTTCAACAAATGCTGTTGGAAATTTGGATAGCCACATGCAGAAGAATGAAACTGGACCATTTCCTTACACTACACACAAAAATAGACTCAAAATGGTTGAAAGACCTCAATGTGAGGCAAGAGTCCATCCACATCCTAAAGGAGAACACAGGCAAAAACCTCTTCAACCTCAGCTGCAGCAACTTCTTCCTAGAAACATCGCCAAAGGCAAGGTAAGCAAGGTCAAAAATGAACTATTGGGATCTCATCAAGATAAAAAGCTTTTGCACAGCAAAAGAAAAAGTCAACAAAGCCAAAAGACAACCAACAGAATGGGAGAAGATATTTGCAAACGACATATCAGATAAAGGGCTAGTATCCAAAATCTATAAAGAACTTCTTAAACTCAATACCCAAAGAACAAATGATCCAATCATGAAATGGGCAGAAGACATGAAGAGACATTTTTCCAAAGAAGACATCCAAATGTCCAAAAGACACATGAAAAAGTGCTCAACATCGCTTGGCTTCAGGGAAATCCAAATCAAACCCTCAATGAGATATCACCTCACACCAGTCAGAATGGTTAAAATTAACAAGTCAGGAAGTGAAAGATGTTGGCGGGGATGTGGAGAAAGGCAAAACCTCCTACACTGTTGGTGGGAATGCAAGCTGGTGCAGCCACTCTGGAAAACAGTATGGAGGTTCTTCAAAACGTTGAAAATAGAGCTAACATATGAATCAGCAATTGCACTACTTGGTATTTACTCCAAAGATACAAATGTAGGGATCAAAAGAGGAGCACCTGATGTTTATAGCAGCAATGTCCACAATAGCCAAACTGTGGAAAGAGTCAAGATGTCCATCAACAGATGAACGGATAAAGAAGAAGTGGTATATATATGCAATGGAATATTATGCAGCCATCAAAAAGAATGAAATCTTGCCATTTGCAATGATGTGGATGGAACCGGAGGGTGTTATGCTGAGTGAAATAAGTCAATCAGAGAAAGACACGTATCATATGACCTCACTGGTATGAGGAATTCTTAATCTCAGGAAACAAACTGACAGTTGCTGGAATGGTGGGGGGTGGGAGGGATGGGGTGGCTGGGTAATAGACATTGGGAAGGGTTTGTGCTATGGTGAGTGCTGTGAAGTGTGCAAGACTGTTGAATCACAGATCTGTACCTCTGAAGCAAATAATATATGTTTAAAAAAAAAAGGAGAAGGAGAAGATAGCAGGAGGGGAAAATGAAAGGGGGGAATCGGAGGGGGAGATGAACCATGAGAGACTATTGACTCTGAAAAACAAACTGAGGGTCCTAGAGGGGAGGGGGGTGGGAGGATGGGTTGGCCTGGTGATGGGTATTAAAGAGGGAATGGTCTGCATGGAGCACTGGGTGTTATACGCAAACAAAGAATCATGGAACACTGCATCAAAAACTAATGATGTAATGTATAGTGATCATCTAACATAATTTTAAAAAAAGAGAAACTAGAAATGCCCCCCAAAAAACGTATTCCTCATATCAATGAGATCATATGATATGTCATATGTCCTTCTCTGATTGACTAATTTTACTCAGCATAATACCCTCTAGTACCATCCAAACTGTTGTTAATGGTACGATTTCATTTTTTGATGGCTGCATAATATTCCATTGTATATATATATATGTATATATATATATATATATATATATATATATATATATATATATATATATATACATATATATATATACCAAATCCTCTTTATCCATTCATCTGTTGATGGACATCTTGGCTCATTCCATAGTTTGGCTACTGTCGACAATGCTACTATAAACTTCGGGGTGCACATACCCCTTTGGTTCCCTACATTTCTATTTGGGGTAAATACCCTTAGTGCAATTGCTGGGTCATATGGTAGCTCCTTTTTCAACTTTTTGAGGGACCTCCATACTCTTTTCCAGAGTGGTTGCACCGGCTTGCATTCTCACCAACAGTGTAGGAGGGTTCCCCTTTCTCCACATCCCTGCCAATATCTGTCGTTTCCTGATTTGTTAATTTTAGCCATTCTGACTGGTGTGAGGTGGTATCTTACTGAGGTTGTGATCTGGATTTCCATGATGCCTTTTTCATGTGTCTGTTGGCCATTTGGATGTCTTTGAAAAATGTCTCTTCATGTCTTTTGCCCATTTCTTGATTGGATCATTTGTTCTTTGGGTGTTGAGTTTGATAAGATCTTTATAGATTTTGGATACTAGCCCTTTATCTGATATGTCATTTGCAAATATCTTCTCCCATTCTGTCAGTTGTCTTTTGGTTTTGTTGACTGTTTCTTTTACTGTGCAAAAGCTTTTGATCTTGATGAAGTCCTAAGAGTTCATTTTTGCCCTTGCTTCAATGCCTTTGGCGATATTTCTAAGAAAAAGTTGTTGTGGCTGAGGTCAAAGAGGTTTCTGCCTGTGTTCTCCTTTAGGATTTTGATGGACTCCTGTCTCACATTGAGGTCTTTCAACCATTTTGAGTCTATTTTTGTGTGTGGTGTAAGGAAATGGTCCAGTGTCATACTTCTGCATGTGCCTATCCAATTTCCCATCACCATTTGTTGAAAAGACTGTCTTTTTTCCATTGGACATTCTTTCCTACTTTGTAGAAGATTAGTTGACTATAGAGTTGAGGATCCATTTCTGGGCTCTCTATTCTGTTCCATTGATCTATGTGTCTGTATTTGTGCCAGTGCCATGCTGTCTTGATGATCACATCTTTGAAATAGAGTTTGAAGTCTGGAATTGTGATGCCACCAGCTTTGCTTTCCTTTTTCAACATTCCTCTGGCTATTCGGGATTTTTTCTGGCTCCATAAAATTTTAGGATTATTTGTTCCATTTTTGAAAAAAAGTGGATAGTGTTTTGATAGGGATTGCATTAAATGTGTAGATTGCTCTAGGTAGCATTGACATCTTCACAATATTTGTTCTCTAATCCATTAGCATGGCACGGTTTTCCATTTCTTTGTGTCTTCCTCAATTTCTTTCATGAGTATTTTATAGTTTTCTGAGTACAGATCCTTTGCCTCTTTGATAAGATTTATTCCTAGGTATCTTATGGTTTTGGGTGCAATTGTAAATGGGATCAACTCCTTAATTTCTCCTTCTTCTGTCTTGTTGTGGGTGTATAGGAATGCCATGGATTTCTTTGTATTGATTTTATATCCTGCCACTTCACTGAATTCCCGTATGAGTTCTAGCAGTTTTGGGGTGGAGTCTTTTGGGTTTTCCACATAAAATATCATATCATCTGCAAACAGTGAGAGTTTGACTTCTTTGCCGATTCAGATGTCTTTTATTTCTTTTTGTTGTCTGATTACTGCGGCTAGGAGTTCTAATACTATGTTGAATAACAGTGGTGATAGTGGACATCCCTGCCATGTTCCTGACTTTAGGGGGAAAGCTCTCAGTTTTTCCCCATTGAGAATGATATTTGCTGTGGGTTTTTCATAGATGGCTTTTACGATTCTTGAGGTATGTACCCTCTATCCCTATACTCTGAAGAATTTTCTTCAAGAAAGGATGCTGTACTTTGTCCAATGATTATTCTGCATCTATTGAGAGGATCATATGGTTCTTATTCTTCCTTTTATTAATGTATTGTATCTCAACGATTGATTTGGATGTTGAAGCAATCTTGGAGCCCAAGGATAAATTCCTCTTGGTTGTGGTGAATAATCAATTTAATGTACTGTTGGATCCTACGACTAGTATTTTGTTGAGAATTTTTGCATCCATGTTCATCAAAGATATTGGTCTGCAATTCTCCTTTTTGATGGGGTCTTTGTTTGGTTTTGGGATCAATGTAATGGTGGCCTCATAAAATGAGTTTGGAAGTTTTCCTTCCAATTCTATTTTTTGGAATAGGTTCAGAAGAATAGGTATTAATTCTTCTTGAAATGTTTGGTAGAATTCCCCTGGGAAGCCATCTAGCCCTTGGCATTTGTTTTGATGATTTTTGATGACTGCTTCAATTTCCTTAGTGGTTATATGTCTGTTCAGGTGTTCTATTTCTTCCTGGCTCAGTTTTGGTAGTTGAGCCATCTCTAGGAATGCATCCATTTCTTCCAGATTAACTAATTTGCTGGCATATAGTTGCTCATAATATGTTCTTACAACTGTTTGTATTTCTTTGGTTTTGGTTGTGTTCTCTCCTCTTTCATTCATGATTTTATTTATTTGGGTCCTTTCTCTTTTCTTTTTGGTGTGTCTGACCAGGGGTTTATCAATCTTGTTAATTCTTTCAAAGAACCAGCTCCTAGTTTCGTTGATCTGTTCTACTGTTCTTTTGGCTTCTATTTCATTGATTTCTGCTCTGATCTTTATTATTTCTCTTCTCCTGCTGGGTTTAGGCTTTATTTGCTGTTCTTTCTCCAGCTCCTTTAGGTGTAGGGTTTGGTTGTGTATTGGAGACACAAATTTTGTCTCTTATTTCTTGATAAAGGCTTGTATTGGTATGTATTTTCCTCTTAGGACCACTTTTGCTGCATCCCAAAGATTTTGAACAGTTGTGTTTCATTTTCATTTGTTTCCGTGGATTTTTTTTAGTTCTTCTTTAATTTCCTGGTTGACTCATTCGTTCTTTAGTACGATGCTCTTTAGCTTCCATGTATTTAAATTCTTTCCGACTTTCCTTTTGTGATTGAGTTCTAGGTTCAAAGCGTTGTGGTCCAAATATATGCAAGGAATGATTACAATCTTTCGGTACCAGTTGAGAACTGATTTGTGACCTAGGATGATCTATTCTGGAGACTATTCCATGGGCAACCAAGAAGAATGTGTATTCTGTTGCTTTGGGATGGAATGTTCTGAATATATCTGTCAAGTCCATTGTGTCCAGTGTGTCATTTAAAGTCTTTATTTCTTTGTTGATCTTTTCTTCGATGATCTGTCCTTTTCAGTGAGCAGGGTGTTAAAGTCCCCCACTATTATTTTATTGTTGTTGACGTGTTTCTTTGCTTTTGTTATTAATTGGCTTATATAAGTGGCTGCTCCCATGTTAGGGGCATAGATATTTACAATTGTTAGATCTTCTTGTTGGATAGACCCTTTAAGTATGATAGAGTGTCCTTTCCCATCTCTTATTACAGTCTGTGGTTTAAAATCTAATTTGTCTGATAGAAGGATTGCCACCCAAGCTTTCTTTTGGTGTCCATTCCATGGTAAATTGTTTTCCAGCCCCTCACTTTCAATCTGGGGGTGTCTTTGGGTCTAAAATGAGTCTCTTGCAGACAGCATACCAATAGGTCTTGTTTTTTTTTTTTTTTTTTTTTTCCAATCTGATAGCCTGTGTCTTTTGATTGGGGCATTTAGCCCATTTACATTCAGGGTAGCTATTGAAAGATATGAATTCAGTGCTATTGTATTGCCTGTAAGGTGACTGTCACTGTATATTGTCTCTGTCCCTTTCTGGTCTATGTTGCTTCTAGGCTCTCTCTTTGCTTATAGGACCCCTTTCAGTATTTCTTGTTGGGCTGGTTTCATGTTTGCAAATTCCTTTAGTTTTTGTTTGTCTTGGAAGCTTTTTATCTCTCCTATTTTCAGTGACAGCCTAGCTGGATATAGTATTCTTGGCTGCATATTTTTCTCATTTAGTGCCCTGAATATATTATGCCTGTCCTTTCTGGCCCGCCAGGTCTCTGCAGATAGGTCTGTTGCCAATCTAATGTTTCTACCATTGAGGTTACAGATCTCTTCTCCCGAGCTGCTCTCAGGATTTTCTATTTGTCTCTGAGACTCGTAAGTTTTACTATTAGATGTCGGGGTATTGACCTATTTTTATTGATTTTGAGGAGGGTCCTCTGTGCCTTCTGGAATTTAACGCCTGTTTCTTTCCCCAAATTAGGGAAGTTCTCTGTTATAATTTGCTCCAATATACCTTCTGCCCCTCTCTCTTTTTCTCCTTCTTTTTGGATCCCAATTATTCTACTGTTGTTTCATCTTATGGTATCACTTATCTCTCGAATTCTGCCCTCATGCTCCAGTAGTTGTTTCTCTCTTTTTCTCAGCCTCTTTATTTCCATCATTTGGTCTTCTTTTTCACTAATTCTCTCTTCTGCCTCATTTATCCAAGCAGTTAGAGCCTCCATTTTTGAGTTCACCTCATTAATAGCCTTTTTGATTTCGACTTGGTTAGATTTTAGTTCTTTTTTTCTCCTGAAAGGGTTTCTCTAATATCTTCCATGCTTTTTTCAAGCCCAGGTAGTATCCTTAAAATCATTATTTTGAACTCTAGTTCTGACATCGTATTAATATCCTTATTGATTAGGTCCCTGCTCTCGTGTTCTTTTTTTTTTTGAGGTGATTTTTTCCATCTTGCCATTTTGTCCAGAGGAGAATAGATGAATAAGAGAAGAAAATTCTAACAGGTTAACAACAACTTCAGAAAAATGTACACTAAACAAATCAGGGAGACCGGAAACTGGTGGAAAAGAAAGGGAAAGAAAGAAAAAAAAAAGATAAGGATAAAAAAGAAATGAAAGCATATGATCAAATATGATCAGGTTGGTGCATAGTTCAGTGCCACACACTAGATTTTGGGTGTATTTTGGTCTGTTAGAAGAAACTGCATCCCAAAATTTAAATAAATAAATGCTTATATATGTACAAAAATAATGGTAACTACAATGAAGGTATGGAATATGACTGTAAGGATAAAAATTATAAAAGATTTTATAAAAGCAATTGATATGATAAGATGCTGGTTTAAAAATAAAGAAGAGGATTTAAAAACAAATGGAGAGATTGTGATCAGGCACGAGACTAGAACAAAGCCATACACTAGAGATTTAGGGTATATTTTGGTCTGTTAGAAGAAAATATGTCCCAAAATTTTAAAGAGAGAACAACATAGATATATATATAGATATAGATATAGATATAGATATATAAGCTTAACTACTATGAAGGGTTAGAATATGACTCTAAAAATGAAAAATAAAAAAAAAATTAAAAAGAGATTGATAAGATGTTTTTTGAGAAAGAGAAAAAGAAAAAGAAGAAAATTTAAAAAATTAACTTTGAAAGACTAAAGAATCATGGGAAAAAAGCAATGAATTCTATGTGCTGTATTCCCCTAGTGCTGGAGTTCTGCAGTTCTCATTGATCGGTAAACTTGGTCTTGGCTGGCTGTTCTTGCTGATCTTCTGGGGGAGGGGACCATTGCCATGGTTCTCAAATGTTTTTGCTGGAGGCCGAATTGCCCTGTCCTTGCTGGGGGCGGGCTAAGAAAGCTGCTTGGGTTTGCTCTTGGGAGCTTTTGTTCCCTGCAAGCTTTCTGTACAGCTTTGGAGGATGAGAGTGAAAATGGTGGCCTCCTAATCTCTGCCCCGGAGGAGCTCAGAACTCGGGGCTCCACTCCTCAGTGAGCCCCCAGAGAAAAGCAGTCAATCACTCCTGTCTCCCCAGTCTACAGCCACACTCTGTGCTCACCTGGCTTGTGACCGAGCATTTCTATCTCTGGCTCCCAACCCCGTGTGGAGTCTCCAAACCCAGCAGATCCCTGGGGTATGCTCCCACACTGCTCCTCCCAGGGGAAGAAGGGGAGTCTCCCCAGATCTGCCACTTGTTGGGTCCCTGCTGTAAGAGCAGTGGCCCGACTGTGCCATGGATCATGGTTTATGTCAACCCCGAGCTGGGAACCCACTCCTCAGCTCCATCTCTGCAGCTGGCTTCCCTGCTCCAATACCTGGGAGCTCTGCCACACTCAGGCATCCCTGTCTTTCTGTGACCCCTAGGGTCCTGAGACCACACTGTCCCAGTGAGGATTCCACCCCCTGCTTAGCCACTGGAGTTATGTTCCTCAGCAGAGCTGACTTCTAACGTTTCTGATTTTGTGCTCTGCTGCTGTATCACTTGCCAGTAGCGGCTGACAGTGGCCCCCTCCCCCACCATCTATCTTCCTGAATATCGGCTCAGATTCACTTCTGCGCACATCGTACCTCCCAGAAAGTGGTCGCTTTTCTGTTCAGACAGTTGCTGCTATTCTTTTCTTCGATCTTCTGTTGAATATGCACGTGTTCAGAATGGTTTGATCCTTATCTAGCTGAATTCCTGGGACCAGATGAAATTTAGGTCTCCTACTCCTCCACCATCTTGCTCCTCCCCCATGAATATCTTTTTCCATCTCTCCAGTTTGAAATATATCCTTATGTGTTTTCCTTAAGCTGAATTGAATCTCCCACAGGCAGTATATTATGGAGTCTTTTTTTTCTACCCAACTACTCCATGACTTTTGATTAGAGATCAATCCACTTCCATTTGTAATAATTATTGATAGGTAAGAACTCATTAATAACATCTTATTGTTTTCTGGTTGTTTTACTGTTTTCTTATTTCTTTTTCCCTCTTTTGGTGTCTTTCTTTGTGAATTGATGATTGTGTATAATGGTGTGTTTTTGCTCCCTTCTTTTGTGAATCTACTGTAGGTTTCTGCTTTGTGGTTACCATGAGGCTTACATAAACCTCTTGTAGATACGTCTTTTTACTTAAATAACTTTGATCACCTACAAAAACTCTACCCTTTTATTCCCCTCTTTACTGTTTTTGCTGTCATAATTTTCTTTTTATGTGTTTATTAACAAATTGTTGTAGCTATAGCTATTTTCAATACTTTTGTACTTTAACCCCTGTACTAGATTTAAGTGATCAATGGTAGAACATATTACAATATTAAAGTATTCTGACTTTGAGTATATCCTTATCTTTACGAGTCTTTTGTATATTGTTATATGTTTTCTTCTCCCTTTTTTTTTTAAAGATTCCACCCATTTATTTGACAGAGACACAGCGAGAAAGGGAACACAGTAGGAGAAGTGAGAGAGGGAGAAGCAGGCTTCCCACAGAGTGGGGAGCACAATGCAGGGCTCAATCCCGGGACCCTGGGATCATGACCTGAGCTGAAGGCAGATGCTTAATAACTAAGCCACCCAGGGACCCTGTCATATGTTTTCATGTTATGAATTAGTGTTCTTTGGTTTCTACTTGAAGAATTCATTTTAGCTTTTCTTGTAAATCAGTTCTAGAGGTAATGAATTTCCTCAGCTTCTGTTTGGAAACAGTTCTTATTTCTTCATGTCTAATGGAGTCTTTTGCCTGCTAAAGTATTATTGATTGGCAGTTGTGTTTTTTCTTTCTTTCAGCATTTTGAATATATCATTCCACTGTCTCCTGTCCTGTCCTGTACAGTTTCTGAGAAATTCTCTGAAAGCCTTATGGATATTCCCTTCTAAATTATAAGTTTTTTCTCTTTTGCTGGTTTTAAGATTCTTTTTGCCCTTATTTTTCACATTTTTATTATAATATGTCTTAAAGATGATCACTTTAAGTTGATTTGTTGTTGTTGTTGTCAACCTATGAAATTCATAATCTTAGATATCCAAATATCTCCCTAGACTCAGGAAGTCCTCAGCCATTATTTTTTAAATTAAGTTTTCTTCCCTGTTTTCCTCCATTCTCTTGTTGGAATTTTAATAATTCAAAAATGTGTATTTTTGATGGTATCCCACAGATCATACAAGATTTTTCACACTTTCCACTCTTGTTTTTGGCAGAGAGGACAAAATAAATGACATCTTATGCCACCATTGTGCTGACATTATTATTTCCCTGTCTATATATTTTTAAAGATTTTATTTATTTATTTATTTATTTATTTATTTATTTATTTATTTGAGAGAGAGACAAAGCATGATTGGGGGGCAGGGAGAGGGGCTGAAAGAGAGGGAGAAACAGGCTCCCAACTGAGCAGGGAGCCTGATGTGGTGCTCAATCCCAGGACTCCTGGATCATGACCTGAGCAGAAGGCAGATGCTTAACCAACAGAGCCACCCAGGCACTCCATGTCTATATTTTTGTATGTATTTTCCACTAACCCCAAAGTCATATTAGTATTAAAATCAAGTAGTTATAATAACTTTATAATTTATAAATAATTTTAACAGTAATTAAATGCATGCATAAATGAGTGCAAAAACAAATGATTAGAATAAAAAAACTATACTGTATTTGGAGAGGCAATTTTAAAAGCATAAGCCTTCTTAGGCTTATTTTTTAGGCTATTTCACTATGCTTGTGCATTTAGATTACATAAAAATAAGTGAATTATAAAAATATTTTGGCTTTTAGAAAACAAAAATGTTACATATTGAACTGTCATGAAAGGAAAAGTAAAACATGGTGGGGTTTTTTCCCGTAATAGTACTTGGATTATTTAGGAAATGATTAAGGGTTTGAACTACTACTATTCAGAATAGATTGTAAAAATAAGAATTTTTAAGTTTTGAAACAATGAAAACAGACATGAATAAAATCTCTGATAGCATGAGCATTGTGGGTAAGGTGCACACTTGTTTAAACAGATCACAGAATGTTAGAAAAAAAAAGTCTCAAAAATTTAAACTAAAATTTCACAGGGCAATTCCAAACAGAACTTTCTTTTTCATTATTTTCCAATTCCACTTGGCTCAAAACCTTTCTTTTCTTTATGCTATGACTTAAAAGCACTGCATGCCCACATTGTACTTATGATACTATTTCCTCAGCCATGAATTGTATCAATCATTAACAAACTTTTAGTCAGCTGTACATATTATGAAGACAGTTACATTTAATGTTAGAAGTTTGGAGATGAAAAACATAAATTAGGAAGCAATTATCTTGTATTAAGCTTAATCAAATAATCCATTTGAATGTGTAACACATGAACCTTGCACCGTCCATTCTAGTCCATCTCTACTAGAGATTGGTTTAAGGAAGAAAGGTTTTTTCTGGTTACCTTTCAGCTTAAGGCCCCAGTTCCAGTTTGAATCTGATTCTCAAAAGAAAAAAAAATATATATATGTATATGTATATATGTCATATATATTTGCTTATCAATTTCTTCTTTATCTTCCTGATAACAGGCTATTTGACTTCCTTATAACAGATGTTACTTTCAGCCAACAAGTTACAGTATGAATATCCAGCATATTATTCATTTATTCAAAAATATTTAACATTCTTTTTGTGTGCCACTTCCTTTGTGAGATGTTATTAAACCAGAGGAGGCAGGCAATGTCCCTACTTTCAAGGAGCTTTCTACTAGTAAAGAGAGGAGTTATGTTAGTAATTACAATAAAGTGTGATAAGAGCTATAAAGAGGAAAGAAGAGGATGATATGGAAACATATAAAACAGGACACTCAACTTGGGGAAAGTGGACGTTGTAGATAGAGCATGAACATTCAGAGGCTAAATAGTGTAGACCAAAAAAATATCATGTAGACTGAAAAACAGTTTGCCAAATATGAGGCAGAAGAATCAGGCAAAGGGTAGATGTGTCACAAACATAAACTTTATAAAATTAAAAACAATGGGAAGATATTGCTTTCCTTTTTGAAGATAATATAATTATATTTGCAATATGGAAAACTGGTGTTGACTACAGTATAGAAAATGGGTTGAAAGTAAATGAGAATGGAGGCCATCAGAGCAGTTTGAAAGTTTGTTGCAGTGGTCTTGAACAAGAATTTACCTCAATTAGAGAAATGACAATAAAAATAGAAAGACATGGAAACATATGAAATATTTTTTTGTTTACATTACAGAATTATAAATACTTGGTTACTAATCCTACTGGTGTCACTCTCTGAACCGACTAATTCAAATTTGAATATTTTTGCTGGGTAGATGTTTTACTTAGGAAAAATCCAAAAAAGGACTGAGTCAAAATGATGTATTGCATAGAAGAGAATTTCCCAACTTTGTATGCATGTTAGGGGAAAAAAAAAAAGCTGGGCATTTGCTTTAGAACATCTCATTAAGCATGGGTGTGCATTTTGCACCACGCTTCTTGTAGCTGTAAAGCAGGAGATGTAAAAATGTCCTCATGCGGAAATAACAGAAGACCTGAAACTTAGAATTGATTAGGACTTTTGGTATTCCATAATGTTACCACATGAAATCAACATTAAGAAAATGAAGCATGTAAGGAAACATGTGCTACCCTGATCTTCAGTCATCTGAAGCCCACATGTAACATTTATCAAATAAGAAACAAAATACACAAGCAATGACACTTTTATATCCTGAGACCACCTGTGAGGCCAAGTGAAACATACAAATGTTTATTTTTCTTAGTAGATGAATAAAAATTGAAAGATACCTAGGGCAAGAAACACTTTTAGTCTCTTCCCACTCCATACTATTTTTTTTCCATTTTCTTGTCCCTTGAGTCCACATGTCATGAGCGATTCTTCAAAAGAAATATATTATACTTGCCAGTTTCCAATAAATTAAACACAGACATGATATAAAATCAAAATATAAAAAAAGGATGTCATTTTCAGGAGCAAAAATGGAATTGGAAGTCTTCTCTTTGCCCTTCTCTTTCTTGGCCACTACCAAGAATAAATTTCAGAAAAAGGGAAGGAAGAGGAGGAGGAAAAAAAGAAAAGAGCAAGTGGAGATGAAGAAAGAAGTAAAGAAGAAACAGAAAGAAGAAACAGTTTTGTGTCGTGAGAACACCTGTGTTTTATTTGCAAAAACAATAAAACATACATCATCCAAAAAGCAAATGCACAGGGACTTAAAGTGGTCTGCTTTCAGCTTTGTACCAGCTGCATCTATGGTAATATTTTGCTTTGGTTAAGAATGGTGCATAAACTCGGGAATATCAGGTTAATCAGTGCAGGTTGGTATCTCGTTTGTATTTCCTGATGGAGGCCTGTCACTGCTGTCTGTCTTGCTGCAAGCAGCTGCATTTGTACGAATGGTAAAGTTGCCTTCTTCCCCATGCCCTATTGATGATGGAGAATTACAGAAAGAGCATAAACACGTATCTTTTTAGAGGGCTGTGAATCCCTCCTTTTCATTCCATCCCTCACCCTACTCCAAGAAATTAAAAATCACAAACTTCTGTATATACACTGACAAGAGATTTTCCAAAGATTTATACTAAGAAATTCTAATTTTTGTTACTGGGATTGCAGACAATATCATCTGTTACAAACTAGCTATCTTTATTTTAATGGTAGCTTTCTAAAAATACTGTGTAGAGATTTAACTTTGTTTTTGTAGAAGGTTGTTTCTAATTAGAAAAGTAGGTTTATTATCAAAGGCACTAATATCTATTTTCATGCCTCAAAATATTACTATGTGAAGTTTTTCATTAGTATTTATGTAATATTTAAAAATTTTATTATCATATTTCCAAATGCCCAGTCGTTTGATATATAAAGAATGTCCAAATTTTTGTTTGAAATTTTCACCCTATGTTTTAGGGACACAGAAACATAACTTTAAATGCTTTGTGCCTTAAATTGTTAAAAGCGTCTTGAAGTGAATACCACTTCCTAATTCTCAAGTAGTGTTTGATAAACACAGAGGAAATATGAATACAGAGTGTTTTGTTGCATTAAACCTTGATTCTTCATTAAAATATCTGCACTTCAATTTTGGAAAGTAAAGTTCAGATGACAAAAGTTTTAATAACCATTTCTTCTGTCATATCTGACATCCAAGAGCTTGCAGAAAGTCATGCATCAAAAAAAATCATGACATTAGTGCTCTAAATTTAGACTTGGATTGTAACGATAATTTTTTTTTCATGCAAGCAGTTAGAGCTTCTTGTTACAACAATTACAGAGCTGAGTTGGGAAAATTGGCAGACCTGGGATCTTAGAGTCATTATTTTAAAAATAGCATCAGTTATGGAGTACCAGAAAAAAACAGGCACCCAGAACATCAGTCTTTAACATGTGGTTTTGTCTACTACAGCTGTGTTCTATGCATTGAAATCAAGTGAGCAGATACAGTGATTCATTCAGTGTATTTTACTCTTAGTTGTTCACTTAAGCCAAAAGAGTCAAAGCAATAACTGATGGCATTTTACTTTTGTCATTTAATTAATAAGCACCTTGCAATACTCCCCCTACGGTTGAGTCATGTTATAATTAACTTGTGCACTCTTCAACTTTTCTATATTTTATAATCTGCTTCCCTAATTAGGTTGCAAGTATCTTGAAGGCCCTAGAGGCTACATTTTTCCTATTCTATATTTTCACCATGTCTGGAAGTTTCAGTTTTTTAATTCCTTAAAATCACTTGATAATTAAACTAACTAGTTATACAATTTCACAGGAGTGAAAACAGAGTACCAGAAGAAATTGGTTATCTAATTGTGTAAAAAAAAAAAAAAAAGATCTGCTAGGCAGAGCCTCCCAGAGGGTAGAGTTATTGCACATAAGTGATTTCCTTCCTTCATAAGAAAAGCCCTTTATATTCAGAAATTATCAGGCTCTGATAAAAGTGGCTGATTATTTGAAATACCAGATTTAAACTTACTGAACCTCAGCAGAGCTACTTACTTCTCTCTATTCCAACTATGAGAGTGATTTTACTGATATGTTAGAATATCAGGTACTCTGAGAAGATGGGGTTTAATTGGAACTGGAATTTTAATCACACAAAACTACACTGCATCAAGCCAAACTGGTGATAGAAATTATAATATTAATTTGGTCTATCAATCATCATTTTTGTTAATTTTCTGATTTTACTATCACCAAGTGAAAATCCTTAGCTATTTTGGATTGTAGGGGGCTAATGCATTTCCCTGTAGAACAAGCAATCATCCACAATAATCTCATTCAGTGGGATAAAATGGGCACCAAGAACCTAACCACAGTAGTTGACAATGAAGGCAGTATCAATTATGCTACCACAAGATCTAAAAAGTAGCAAAGAATAAAACATTACTTATTCAGTCTCTATGTCTAGAGTCATGCCACAGCCCTATTTGAATGCATAGACAATGTATGTTAAGTTAGATGTTCTGTTCCAAATCACAAACTTGCTTGAAGAATTATATAAAATAAACGTTAAGAAGTTGCTGTGTTTATGACACAGAGCAAGGGTCAGAAGTGGAATTCTGGGAGCTGCTAAAATTTATTTCATAATAAAGCTGAAAACTGGCCCTGGGGGAGAAGAGAAAATGGAAAATGTCTCTAATTTCATCTTTCTCACTTGAAATTATGGGGTAATATTTACAGTCCTGCCTCAGTCAACTGCCAGCAAATTTTTTCCTATGATTGCAGAATGTTTCCTGACACGTGAAAATGCAGTAAAGGAACACACGGGGTAGGGTGAGAGAGTTAAACACTGTGGAAAATGCTCCCACTGATACAAAGGCATGACAAGACTTGATGATATGTCCATAAAGCAAGTCTTGGCACTAAATTATTTAACTCTGGAATTCCCTGAGGCCTAACACATGAACTGGCAAAATGTGAGACTTTAGGATCTGGTGACAAATGCAGTCATCAAAAACTCTGGAATTCAGTGAATTCTGTCAACATGGCTTCAACATGAGAGCTATGCAAAATAGATTTATTAAATGCAGAACTATGTAAGTCAGAAACTGTTATGCTGGAATGAAAGGGCCATTAAACCTTTTAAGATTGTTGAACACAGCTGATAGGGAACTGACATTTATTTCATATAAGCAAGTCATGTAGAGTCAAGATTTGAGAAAGCAAGAAGTATTAATTAAAAGAATGATTTCAGGGTGCCTGGGTGCCTCAGTTAAGCGTCTGCCTTCGGCTCAGGTCATGATCCCAGATTCCTGGGATTGAGCCCCACATCGGGCTCGCTGCTTGGCGGGGAGCCTGCTTCTCCCTCTCCCACTCCCCCTGCTTGTGTTCCCTCTCTCGCTGTGTCTCTCTGTCAAATAAATAAATAAAATCTTTAAAAAAATGATTTCATATCATATTTTTATCACTAGCAAGATATTCTTTTTAAAAGAATGACCTTAATGAAGTACCAGAAAAGATAGGCACCCAGAACATCATTCTTTAACATGTGGTATTCTCTAGTATAGCTGTGTTCTTTGTATTAAATACATAACTAATATGGCTAATAATATTATAGGACTTTTTCTTGATAGTGGAAATTGAACTTTACTATTATATTATTATTAGGGTATTGTTGAATCCTAAAATGAATCATGTAGAGGTTAACAGCTTCTTTAAGGGAGAATCATTATGTAATTCTGAATGGTGGTTTTATTTTTCTATTATAAAGTTTAATGCTGGATTAACTTAAATAAAGCACTATGCATTGAATAGAAGTGTTGAAATGAACAAACATTGTTTAACATTAGATTCCTATGAGATATATGAAATTTCAAAACACTTTTAAGGATTAAAATACTTTTGTCATAAAAATATTAGTGGTTATTTTTTTTTTAAATCTTCTTTTTTTAAAGACTTTTACCTATTTATTCATGAGAGACAGAGAGACAGAGAGAGAGAGGCAGAGGGAGAAGCAGGCTACCAAGGAGCAGGGAGCTCGATGCAGGACTCGATCCCAGGACTCCGGGATCACGACCTGAGTTAAAGGCAGATGCTTAACCATCTGAGCCACCCAGGTGCCCATTAGTGGCTATTTTTAATGTAAATACTTTATTTCAAAAATATTTAGTGTTTGCAGGATTCTATCTAATGAACTTGTTGAGTCGTACCCTTTGCTATGGACATTATGTCATATTTGCACAATAGCCATATCATATCCTACAAAATAGACTAGCCTCTAATCATTCCTATGTTTATCACAGTTTTACAGATTGGCCATACTGTGGCTTATCCACGGGTATTTCCAGATATGTCTCTGGATGCATATCCATCAATATGCAACTTTGAGTCTTAAGTATAAAACTCCTTTAATAATATGGTTTCTTTTTCAGCCAAAAGAATAGGACAAGATGACACTCTGCAATTTATTTTTTATCAAGCTCATCATATATAATCTTGCCAATATTTAAGGAAGAAAATACTTACATTTGTGAAAATTACGGGGTCATAGTTCTGTCATACAGCACATGTAAGAGAGATTATAGGTGGGGGAGTCTGGGTGGCTCAGTTGGTTAAGCCTTTGCTTTCAGCTCAGGTCATGATCCCAAGGTCCTAGGATCTAGCCCTACATGGGGCTCTCCTCCCATCCACTTTTGCACTCTCTCTCTCTCTCAAATAAATAAATAAATAAATAAATAAATAAATAAATAATATATGTTTATAAAAAAGAGATTATAGGTGGTATAGTAGTAATAGAGAAAGATTAAACAAGCAAGCTCAACAATGCTGAATTTTATACAGATAAGGATATAGTACAAGAAGTGGAAGAAATGCTAATTGATCTCTTTTGGTCATATTTAGAATAAAAAGTATTGTCGAGTATACTGTGTACTGATTTTTTCTACTTCTATTGCCATTTTGTAAACTAGTTGTTTTCAAACTTTCTGACAACTATCCACAATATAAAATGCATTGATATTCACAATAGGAAATATATTATTCTTTAAGTCCAGTAAACACACATACACACACATTGACAGAACTGAAAATATTATGAAACTATACTTACCTATTATATTTGTGCTTTCTATAGTATAGCTTAGTATAAACAGTAAGATATTCTATACATTTTATTCTAATCTATATGTGATTTTAAACTCTCTAATTTGTGGTGGCCTGCAGAATACAAAGCACTGCCTAATTTTTCTCAGTTGGAGTGATTTTGTTCCCTGACAGCTATTTGGCAATGTTTGTAGATATTTTGTCTGTCACAATGGGGAGAGTACTGAGTGGGTATAGTCTAATCATCCTAAAATGCATAGCACAGCTCCCCTCAACAAAACATTATCTGGCCTAAAATATTCATAGCACTGAGGATGTGAAACTCTTGTCTAATTTATTGCCCTGCAGAGCCTAAAATGTTAATATTACGTCTTTCAGACTCCCTTTCTGTGATTCTAATTTCATCAATATGTTCAAGAAAATTTAATTTAAATCTGATTTATGCAGAGAAAAAGGAAGCAGGTCACTAAGCAACCATACTGAGAAAAAGATCATGGCAGAGACATTGGAGATTTGCAACCAGAAGCTTCCTGACTTGGCAGCTTCCCTCAGTGACAGTGGGTGCCTTCCTGTTCTTAGGGACTGAGAGCCGTTCTTGTAAACCAAGCACGGGGCCTGATCATGCAGCTGTACAATACCTAATAATCAATTCTTATCTGCCTAAAGTATTTAGAGCCATGTGGTTTATCAGTAGATAAAGATAAACTTTATAATGTCTCCAAAATAGAAGTAGGTACACTTCATCCTCCCAAATCGACCAATGAATTGACCCATGTGTTATCATTCAGTTACTATAGCATACAAAGGTGCTAGTACAAATGGAAAATGTTTGGAAGTGAGGAAGCACTGGAGGAAAAAGGTAATTATTTTGAGTTATAACCTTTTTAAATAAAAACTACAGCCCAAAATGGACACATCAAAAGTAAGACATGAGTAATTAAAAGGTTACTTTTTTTATTCAATTTTTTATTTTTTTATTGTTATGTTAATCACTATATATTACATCATTAGTTTTTGATGAAGTGTTCCATGATTCATTGTTTGTGCATAACACCCAGTGCTCCATGCAGAACATGCCCACTTGAATACCCATCACCAGGCTAACCCATTCCCCTACCCTCCTCCCCTCAAGAACCCTCAGTTTGTTTTTCAGAGTCCATCGTCTCTCATGGTTCGTCTCCCCCTCTGACTTACTCCCCCTCATTCTTCCCCTCCTGCTATTTTCTTCTTTTTCTTTTTTCTTAACATTGTTGCAATATTTGTCATAGAAGTACAGATCTGCCACTCAACAGTCTTGCACAATTCACAGCGCTCACCATAGCACATACCCTCCCCATTGTCTATCACCCAGCCACCCCATCCCTCCTACCCCCCCACCACTCCAGCAACACTCAGTTTGTTTCCTGAGATTAAGAATTCCTCATATCAGTGAGGTCATATGATACATGTCTTTCTCTGATTGACTTATTTCACTCAGCATAACACCCTCCAGTTCCATCCACGTCGTTGCAAATGGCAAGATCTCATTCCTTTTGATGGCTGCATAATATTCCATTGTGTATATATACCACCTCTTCTTTACCCATTCATCTGTCGATGGACATCTTGGCTCTTTCCACACTTTGGCTATTGTGGACATTGCTGCTATAAACATTGGGGTGCACATACCCCTTTGGATCCCTACATTTGTATCTTTGTGGTAAATACCCAGTAGTGCAATTGCTGGATCATATGGTAGCTGTATTTTCAACTGTTTGAGGAACCTCCATACTGTTTTCCAGAGTGGTTGTACCAGCTTGCATTCCCACAAACAGTGTAGGAGGGTTCCCCTTTCTCCACATCCCCACCAACATCTGTCGTTTCCTGATTTGTTAATTTTAGCCATTCTGACTAGTGTGAGGTGGTATCTCACTGAGGTTTGGATTTGGATTTCCCTGATGCCGAGCGATGTTGAGCACTTTTTCATGTGTCTGTTGGCCATTTGGATGTCTTCTTTGGAAAAATGTCTGTTCATGTCTTCTGCCCATTTCTTGATTGGATTATTTGTTCTTTGGGTGTTGAGTTTCATAAGTTCTTTATAGATTTTGGATACTAGCCCTTTATCGGATATGTCATTTGCAAATATTTTCTCCCATTCTGTCGGTTGTCTTTTGGTTTTGTGGACTGTTTCTTTTGCTGTGCAAAGCTTTTTATCTTGATGAAATCCCAAGAGTTCATTTTTGCCCTTGCTTCACTTGCCTTTGGCGATGTTTCTAGGAAGAAGTTGCTGCGGCTGAGGTCGAAGAGGTTGCTACCTGTGTTCTCCTTTAGGATTTGGATGGACTCCTGTCTCACGTTTAGGTCTTTCAACCATTTGGAGTCTATTTTTGTGTGTGGTGTAAGGAAATGGTCCAGTTTCATTCTTCTGCATGTGGCTGTCCAATTTTCCCAACACCATTTGTTGAAGAGACTGTCTTTTTGCCATTGGACATTCTTTCCTGCTTTGTCAAGATAACTTGACCATAGTGTTGAGGGTCCATTTCTGGGCTCTCGATTCTGTTCCATTGATCTATATGTCTGTTTTTGTGCCAGTACCATACTGTCTTGCTGATGACAGCTTTGTAATAGAGCTGGAAGTCCGGAATTGTGATGCCACCAGCTTTGCTTTTCTTTTTCAAGATTCCTCTGGCTATTCGGGGTCTCTTCTGGTTCCATACAAATTTTAGGATTATTTGTTCCATTTCTTTGAAAAAAGTGGATGGTATTTTGATGGGGATTGCATTGAATGTGTAGATTGCTCTAGGTAGCATTGACATCTTCACAATGTTTGTTCTCCCAATCCATGAGCATGGAACATTTTTCCATTTCTTTGTGTCTTCTTCAATTTCTTTCATGAGTACCTTATAGTTTTCTGAGTACAGATACTTTGTCTCTTTGGTTAAATTTATTCCTAGGTATCTTATGGTTCTGGGTGCCATTGTAAATGGGATCGACTCCTTGATTTGTCTCTCTTCTGTCTTGTTGTTGGTGTATAGGAATGCCACTGATTTCTGTGCATTGATTTTATATCCTGCTACCTTAAAGAATTCCTGTATGAGTTCTAGCAGTTTTGAGGTGCAGTCTTTTGGGTTTTCCACATACAGTATCATATCATCTGCAAAGAGTGAGAGTTTGACTTCCTCTTTGCCGATTTGGATGCCTTTAATTTCTTTTTGTTGTCTGATTGCTGTGGCTAGGACTTCTAATACTATGTTGAACAGCAGTGGTGATAGTGGACATCCCTGCTGCATTCCTGACCTTAGGGGAAAAGCTCTCAGCTTTTCCCCATTGAGAATGATATTCGCTGTAGGTTTTCATAGAAGGCTTTTATGATATTGAGGTATGTACCCTCTATCCCTATACTCTGAAGAGTTTTGATCAAGAAAGGATGTTGTACTTTCTCAAATGCTTTTTCTGCAACTATTGAGAGGATCATATGATTCTTGTTCTTTCTTTTGTTAATGTATTGTCTCACGTTGTTTGATTTGCGGATGTTGAACCAGCCTTGCAGCCCAGGGATAAATCCCACTTGGTCATGGTGAATAATCCTTTTAATGTACTGTTGGATCCTATTGGCTAGTATTTTGGTGAGAATTTTTGCATCCATGTTCATCAAGGATATTGGTCTGTAATTCTCCTTTTTGATGGGGTCTTTGTCTGGTTTGGGGATCAAAGTAAAGGTGGCCTCATAAAATGAGTTTGGAAGTTTCCCTTCCATTTCTATTTTTTGCAACAGTTTCAGGAGAATAGGTATTAATTCTTCTTTAAATGTCTGAAAGAACTCCCCTGGGAAGCCATCTGGCCGCAGGCTTTTGTTTCTTGGGAGATTTTTGATGACTGCTTCAATTTCCTGAGTGGCTATAGGTCTGTTCAGGTTTTCTATTTCTTCCTGGTTCAATTTTGGTAGTTGACACATCTCTAGGAATGCACCCATTTCTTCCAGGTTATCTAATTTGCTGGCATAGAGTTGCTCATAATATGTTCTTATAATTGTTTGTATTTCTTTGGTGTTGGTTTTGATCTCTCCTCTTTCATTCATGATTTTGTTGATTTGAGTCATTTCTCTTTTCTTTTTGATAAGTCTGGTCAGGGGTTTATCAATCTTGTTAATTCTTTCAAAGAACCAGTTCCTAGTTTCGTTGATCTGTTCTACTGTTTTTTTGTTTCTAGTTCATTGATTTCTGCTCTGATCTTTATTATTTCTCTTCCCCTGCTGGGTTTAGGCTTTATTTGCTGTTCTTTCTCCAGCTTAGGTGTAGGGTTAGGTTGTATATTTGAGACCTTTCTTGTTTCTTGAGAAAGGCTTGTATTGCTATATACTTTCCTCTCAGGACTGCCTTTGCTGTATCCCAAAGATTTTGAACAGTTGTGTTTTCATTTTCATTGGTTTCCATGAATTTTTTTAATTCTTCTTTAATTCCTGGGTGACCCATTCATTCTTTAGTAGGATGCTCTTTAGCTTCCATGTATTTGAGTTTTTTCCCACTTTCCTCTCGTGATTGAGTTCTGGTTTCAAAGTACTGTGGTCTGAAAATATGCAGGGAATGATCCCAATCTTTTGGTTCCAGTTGAGACCTGATTTGTGACCTAGGATGTGATCAATTCTGGAGAATGTTCCATGGGCACTAGAGAAGAATGTGTATTCCATTGCTTTGGGATGGAATGTTCTGAATATATCTGTGAAGTCCATTTGGTCCAGTGTGTCATTTAAAGTCTTTATTTCCTTGTTGATCTTTTGCTTAGATGATCTGTCCATTTCAGTCAGGGGAGTGTTAAAGTCCCCTACTATTATTGTATTGTTGTCAATGTGTTTCTTTGCTTTTGTTATTAATTGCCTTATATAATTGGCTGCTCCCATGTTCGGGGCATAGATATTTACAATTGTTAGATCTTCTTGTTGGATAGACCCTTTAAGTAGGATATAGTGTCCTTTCTCATCTCTTATTACAGTCTTTGTTTTAAAATCTAATTTGTCTGATATAAGGATTGCCACCTCAGCTTTCTTTTGGTGTCCATTAGCATGGTAAATTGTTTTCCACCCCCTCACTTTCAATCTGGGGGTGTCTTTGGGTCTAAAATGAGTCTCTTGCAGACAGCATATTGATGGGTCTTGTTTTTTAATCCAATCTGATAGCCTGTGTCTTTTGTTTGGGGCATTTAGCCCATTTACATTCAGGGTAACTATTGAAAGGTATGAATTTAGTGCCATTGTATTGCCTATAAGGTGACTGTTACTGTATATTGTCTGTGTTCCTTTCTGGTCTATGCTGCTTTTAGGGTCTCTCTTTGCTTAGAGGACCCCTTTCAATATTTCTTGTAGGGCTGGTTTCGTGTTTGCAAATTCCTTTAGTTTTTGTTTATCCTGGAAGCTTTTGATCTTTCCTTCAATTTTCAATGAGAGCCTAGCTGGATATAGTATTCTTGGCTGCATATTTTTCTCGTTTAGTGCTCTGAAGATATCTTGCCAGTCCTTTCTGGCCTGCCAGATCTCTGTGGATAGGTTTGTTGCCAATCTAATATTTCTACCATTGTAGGTTACATATCTCTTCTCCTGAGCTGCTTTCAGGATTTTCTCTTTGTCTCTGAGACCCATAAGTTTTCCTATTAGATGTCGGGGTGTTGACCTATTATTTTGATTTTGAGAGGGGTTCTCTGTAAGGCTACTTTTGATGGTATACCATTTCACCCAGAGTGAGGAGGCCCTTAAATAAGTTTCATAATCAACTACATCCTTCCTTTTAAAATGCCAATTTTTATTGAAAATATGTGTAATGTGTATCACAGATATTTGCAACTTTCCTTAATGGTCTAAGATTTTTTTCTTCTTTTACCAAACATTTACACTTTTGAGGTACAAAATGTTTCATCATTATATTATCTACAATTCTGCCTTTAAATAACATTTTCCATGCATTGGTGGTTGGAGGGCGCATGAAATGTCCCATTGGAAAACACTTTTTTTTAGAAGGGTTGCATATTTCTGTACATTTCTTCCAACAAATATAGACAAGACATATAAAAATCTTTTCAGAGTAAAAAATATTTGTGTAATTGTTCATTCTATTGCTTCATGAAGAAAAGAAACCAAAAATCACAGATATTGAGATATACCCCAGCCACACAACCATCAAATGGAAGTCATAATTGAAATATGCCCTCTAAGCCCAGGGCTCTCTCCAACCCATTCTGGCACATTTTTAGATGACCTGAGCTTAGACCAAAGCAGCATCATATCACCTTTGATCTGAGGAGGCTCTTTTACTATCTGAGGATCCAGGCTTCTCCCTTTCTAATATATGTGAAATAAATTTTACCACCTCATTTTCATTGTGTTACTCCTTAGAATCTGCTTATTTACTTAACACATAATTGTGTTGGTGGCACTGATGGCAACTTAACTAATCGCTTAACCTCTATAAGCCTCAGTTTTTCGTTTCTAAACTGGTGATAATAATGGTATGAATTTTTTGACCATGCTTGGGTGATCATATATGCACTCACACACACACACACACACACACACACACAAACGTATATATATATATATATATAGTATGTAAGGATAAATATACACATATGTAAATATAATGATTATTTATAAACAGATAAATGTATATGTAAATTTTATATATAATATAATAATCATACAATGTGTTTACCACATAGACACTGATTTTTATTTTGACCTAATCATTAGTCATTATTTTTCTTTTGTTTCTGTAGAAATGCCTCTTGTTTAATTGCTGATTTCTTAAAGCACAAACCTAAATTTGAAAACACATTTGGGATGAATGAATAAAGAAAATATGATACACACACACACACACACACACACACACACACACACACACAATGGAATATTATGGAGCCATCAAAAAAATGAAATCTTGCCATCTGCAACCACGTGGATGGAACTAGAGGGTATTAAGTTAATGAAGTAAGTCAATCAGAGTAAGACAATTATCAAATGATCTCACTGATGTGAGGAACTTAAGAAACAAGGCAGAGGATAATAGGTCAAGAGAGGAAAAACGTGAAACAAGATGAAACCAGAGAGGGAGACAAACCATAAGAGACTCTTAATCTTAGGAAACAAACTAAAGGTTGCTGGAGGGGAGTGGTTGGGGGATGGGTAGCTGGGTGATGGACACTGGGGAAGGTATGTGTTGTGGTGAGTGTTGACTATTATGTAAGACTGATGAATCACAAACCCATAGGCCTGAAACAAATAATACATTATATGTTAATTAATTGAATTTAAATTAAAAGACAGAATAAAAGCAAGAAAGAAAGAAAGAACGAAACAAAGAAAGAAAGAAAGAAGAAAGAAAGAAAGAAAGAAAGAAAGAAAGAAAGAAAGAAAGAAAGAAAGAAAGAAAGAAAGAAAGAAAGAGAGAGAGAAAGAAAGAGAGAGAGAAAGAAAGAGAGAAAGAAAAAGAAAGAAAGAAAACATCTGCATCAGTACCTCCTGAAATGAGTGTAACTGAACTGACCTATTGTCAGGACAAAGACTGGTTCAGTGAAATGGAATAACTTACTAGCTCAACTTGTAATGTGTAAAACTTGAGGGAGGTTTTGGAGGAGGGAACTACAGGGGCCAAGGTCAGGCTATAGGGGCGAAGGGCAGGCTGCCCCAAGATGGGCCACTTTGGCACAAACATTATTTTCAGTTAAAAGTAATCAAAACCCAACAGATGCAAGAAAAGCTCTCTTCCTGGTCCTCAGCTGCCTAAATTTACATTGGGATGGAGAGCCTGTACCAGGAAGCGAGCCACAAACAGAGACTCGCTTTTACCTAAGAAACTTACCTGCGTAATAGGACAAGGGCTTAGTTTTTCAAAACATCTCCTTTCACCTTCCTGCTAATGGCCTTCCTCCCCTGTGTATCTTCAGACCTTACCCCTCTCCTTAGTTCATATAAACTTCCTGTTGCCTCATTGTCTTTGGAATGTCATGTCTGTGTGGATTCCCCATACATATGTCTGCCTATTAAATTTGATTTTCTCCTGTTACTCTGTCTCATGCCAATTTAATTCCAAGTCCAGCTAGGGCAGAGGAAGGTCTTCCACTCTGATGCTGCCTTTGGCTAATTTCTTTGTGTCATTAGTTTGTTAAACCACATTTCTCTCACTCAGGCTAATAGACGTCTTTTTCTTTTAAGATTTATTTATTTATTTTAGAGAGAGAGTGAGTGAGGGGAGGGGCAGAGGAGGAGGGAGAGGGAGAGAGAGAATCTCAAGCAGACTCCCCAAGCCCAGCTTGGGGCTCAGTCTTACAACCCTGAGATCATGACCTGAGCCGAAATCATGACCTGAGCTGAAATCAAGAGTCAGACGCTTAACTAACTGAGCCATCCAGGTGTCCCAGAAGCATGTCTTTATTGCTAATAAGTGTATTCTGCAACTGTTGAGTAAAAACTCAGCCAATGGGAAGAAATCCAAGCTCCTCTCCTTATTCTCACTCTTGCCTCTCCCTTTCCTGCTTCAGTCATTTAGTCATGTTTTCAGGTTGTGAGGTTTTGTAAACTGTCCCATTTCATCCTTGAACAGCTACCATTTCTTGAAACATTTACCAGTCTATCTTAGGAAGAACAACAGCCTAGAGAAGTACATCACAGAACAATTTATGGATAAAGATATACAGGGAAAACTGCCTCAAGTTACTTCTTACCTGGTACATAGTTGAAAATTTGCAAGTGTTTCACTATGTTAGAGATTCTGAGAGGTTCACATTAAAGAAGTTTAACTTTGCAAAGTCTTTTAATATTTTTAATTAATAATTTTTGTAACATATATTATTATGCATATATTTTGAGAAAAGTGGCACAACTGAGATACTTGCATTTTTATTTTACCTCATTCACATACTGCCAGAAATCCTTGGCTGAAGAGAACACATGATTTAAATATGGAAGCTTCTATATTCCAAAGTAATAATTCAACAGAAAAGTCAATGGATTATCTCTCTGACAAATGGGCATATTTAAAACAAGATATTACTCCATTTTAGAGTTAACTTGTCTTCTTATATTAATCATTCTGGATGAATTAAAGGAGCTCAGAAAGTTGTACCATGTGTTTTAAAAAGTATTTTTATAATTTTAGAATACATTGTCACAAATCTGTTTTATCAATTCACTCAAAAAGAAGGAAAGAAAAGAAAGGTTTTTACTGAATAAATGGATAGGTACATGAACATATATACACATGCAAACAAGGAAAAACAATAAAACACAATTTCCCTACTTGCAAGAATAACAACAACAACAAGTTGAATATTTATGTGGATTTATTTTAAAAGCATTTCATTTCAATTTTCCATTTCAGATGACCTATCACAAAAGGGTAGTCTTTTTGTCTTTCTCATTTTCATCCCATTTTAAATGAGATGACTAAAGCATTTGCCAGCAATTGATGTAAACCCTTTTCCATTCACAATGTTTCCACTATTTATAAGGATGACACATATAGAAATAGGCCTAAGGAAGGAGATATCACATAAAGAGAGGAAATAATTTTTCAGTAGGAAAGGCTGAAGGAAATGGTTGTTTTAGTTTTGTGTTAGGTCTGTCTTTCTTGGTGTTCCTTAATGTTTTTGGCACCAGCAGTAATGAATGAACTAGATTGGGCACTGCAGGACAGCTATTGTTTTACATACTATTGGCACTAAACGTGGCTCACAACAGATTTACTTTTAAAAACACAGATTACATCATCCTGAGTGAATACTGTTTGTAAAAAAAAAAAAGTGTCTTTCAATATTATGGATTCTACTCATTTTGTGTGTGTGTGGGAATTAGCATAAGGAAGAAAAATTCCATCTGATAAGAAGGTGGGAATTTTAAGCGTGGGTTTTAACAATAGTCACAGGGGAAATTAAAATTTTAATATAAAATCTCTGTCAACTGAGCAAGATAAATGCAGGTGGTAAAATTGTTAAATTGAATCTTAACCATTAGGAAAATTGTTTTGAGATTAAAAGAAAATTAAACTTATTATAATATTTAAACATTACCTAAGATTTTTTTTAATATTTCAATATTCTTCTATGTTCTCTATCTCTAAACAACCCCCTGATGCTTATATAAACAATCATTAGGATAGTGTATGATACATGCTCACTCAACAATAGATGAAACCTAGAATTTAAGAAAATTAGGCTTTTCCCCAGAGGATCATTTTACCTGAAGAATTGACTATATTTTCACATACCTAATCTGTTACTCAGCCACAATAAGGCATAAATGGCCTCCTTAATGTGAAGCTGATAAACCCTGGGAAGAGATCTGCATCAGGGTGAAGTGTGTAAACCCCTAACCACAGGACATAACTTGTGTCTCAATGTCATTCTCTGTCAGGTACTGCAACATAGGGCATAAAACCCTATCTTGGAGTCAGTTGGCCTTAGGTTTGCCTCTTAGCCTGAACCTACCAATTTTCAACAAACAAATCTTGGTTTTCTCATCTGCAAAATGAGGACAAGAGTATTTATCTCAAAGAGTTGTAGTAAAAATTAAATGAAATAATGGATAAAATACTTAGGATAATGATTGGCACATAGCATATATCTTAATTTATATTGGCCACAAAACTAGGCAATTTGGCAAATAATATATTTGTTCTTGCCCAAGAATAACTCTATTTCCAAAACCCTGAGAATTATAGTGTGAAAAATTGTCTCACAATTTATCTCCTGTACCACAGTTATGTATTCTCAAATTGTGCCAGCAAAACTTGCAAACTGTCAGGCAGTGACTACACATTATGTCCTCAATTTCAGCTCTATGTAAGAAATTGGACCAGACTGATCAAGTGTTGTGTTAAAGAGAGTAAAATTGTATGCGGTCATCTCAGTCTTTAGTTTAGGATTTTATTTCTCTAGAATTCTCCAGTTAGGGTGCAGTTGTCTCATGGTGCCAAAAATAGTCAAAATGAAACATTGACTTACTATGTGTTTTTTGGATTTCTTTTCATCATAGCATATAATCAAAGTTACCATAAGACAGGACAATGAGGATTGATGGAGGCAGGAAAATCCTGAAAGAAAAAGAGTTAACAAGGTAATGTAGGCTATAGGCCAAATGGGGGCATGAGGCAGCCAAAGGGGAAAGACTCATAAGATAGAAAGGTATAAAAAGGAGGGAATTGGAATGCCAAAAAAAACCCATCTCATTACATTTAGTCTAGAAAAAACTCTGAAATAAGTATAATAGGAAAAAAGAGTTGAGATTTGACTGTGTATGAGAGAGACACAAGAAAGAAGGAAGGAGAGTGCGAGAGAGGGAGGGAGAGGGGAAAAGAGGGAAACAGAGAAAAGGGGAAGGTAGAATGAGAGAGAGAGAGGGAGAAAAGGGAAAGAAAAGTTTTTCAACTTATTCATTCTCTAAGACTTACTGTCATGTTATTAATGTTAAAGTGTTAAATTGCCTAGAATTATCCTTAAAGGGTTTTCTCATATTTGCTTTGTCTTACCTTGTCTCTCCTGGGCTTACATTATGAATCACCAGGAGGAAAAAAAAAATGTTATCCCAAATAGATAGATATATAGACCGATGTAGGAAAGATGTTAAGATTTGAAGCCAAAGGCCAAGAAAGAACTCTTGAGACGTCTTTTGTGCAAAAAGGTGGTTTTATTAAAGCACAGGGACAGGACCCAAGGACAGAAAGAGCTGCATGGAGGTCATGAGAAGTGACCCATTATATTCTTTCAAGTTGGGAGGGGGTTAGGGATAGTGTAAGTCTCTAAGGAATTTTGGAAGCAAGGTTTCCAAGACCTTGATGGGGCTAGCTATTGTTGGGAAAAGGTCATTTATTACCTTCTAATAAAACCTTAGTCATGAGACCCTTCAGATGTGTATCGGTGGGCCATATGTCTGGGAGATGATTGCCAACTGTATCTTGGTTTAGAGATAAAGGAGGTTTCCAAAAGAATTTTTATATGTTAAAGTAGGCTTACAGGATCCTTGGTGGTAGGGGTGGGGAGGTCAGGCTAGGATTGCCTTTGTCCTTAGCAAAGTGTCAACACAAGACAGATGAGTCCCTAGAGGAGTGTCACTCTGCTTGTTTCAAGGACTTGTCAATGGGCTGTAGGTAGTAAGGAAATTTAATAATTTTTCTTCTGCCTTTGTTTCCCACATCATAGACTTGTACATCTGAAGCTGGAATTGAATCAGGATTGTGTGCCATGATTTGGAGTGGTGCTTTTAAGCTTCAGATGAAGAATGGGTCTTAAATAACTTGTATTCTTTCAATGAGAGCAGTTATAGTTTATTTCATAAAATAAGGTATTAGACCAATACATTTTCTATTATACAAAATCATGTTTTGTTCCCTGAATTATTCTATAAGATACAACAGCTTGCACCTTGGAGTGACATGGTGAAATATTTATGTTGTCACTGGATTTTATTATTAAAGTGTTTTTGCTCTTCCTGCAGGCAGGCTGTTTGTTGGCGAATAATTCTGTGTAAGTGGCAGACCTGTGGCTTGTTTCTAGCAAGGTCACAGAAGCAGACTGCAGTACCATGATGTTGATTTTATTTTCTGGGTTGGCCTTTGAATAGATTTTTTTTTTCCTATGGAGCATTTATTAGGCAGACAAGTTTTTTGGTGATCTTCTCCCACTGCTCAAACTCTTGCCTCTAGCTATCTTTTAAAAGACTCTACATATCTTTTGCCTCTGGGCTCTTCATGCCTGTTTGTGACTTTCAGAAAGTTTTCCTGCAGATAATGTGTTTTCTCTGAAAATCGATGATAGTAGGTTATTAGATAATGGCACCAAGTGGAAAAGTTCTTGTTAAGGTGAAAGTTACATCAAATGAGCAATAGGAAGCTAATTGCTTGTATCTTTAAAAATACCCTTTCTCTCATTGTTTATCTAGTTTTGTGTTTCTGCCACTCTTTTGAATCAAAATTAAATTTCTTCCTTATACTTAATAGTAATGAAAAAGCAGCACCTTTAAAATCGTCTTTCCAATTTGTCTCTCTGCTTACATGTTTGAGGAATCAAAATACTTGCGTCCATTTGTTTCTTTGCCTTCTTTCTTACTCCCTTTGTGCCCTGTCTCTATGTATTGACCTAGAAAAATTACTCTTAGCTTCCTCTGGGTTTTATGTCCTCTCTATTGGTCTCTTATTCTTATCTTCTTTTTTTCCTCTCATATTTTTTAATGTCATTTCCAAGTGTTCTTTAACATATTAATTAAATTGATGAATTCTAACTATAAGTTTTATTTTATATTTTATCATTTTTTTATTTTTTATTTTCCTATCTTAGGTAACTATTTCAATCTGTATTTTATCTGTATGTTTATTTTGTATTTTGCATTTACTTGCAATGAGACTTTTATACTACAGTTGCAGTTATCTGAAAATTTTTAGTATGATTTGAAGAACTAAATATATGCAAATACAACTTCCAAATACAACTGATAACACAAACAACCATAGAGGGAGATTGTCAGGGAAGTGGTATCCAGTAGAAATCCTTAAGGACATTAATGAATAGAACAAGATCATGTGCATTGTGTACATTTACATGCACAATTGATAATTATATATAGATAGGATACCTGTGTTTTAATTGACTATTTTTATAAATAGCAATTCGTTCCTAAATGTCTTTTTAACCTTTTATATAAATTATATTTTTATTGTTAGAATTTAATTAATGTAATTTTCTTGAATATATGTAAACTGTAAAGATCTTCCATTGATACAGTTCTCATATTTCTGTGTCATTTTTAGCATCTGTAGCAGAGACTAGGTAATAACTCAATTTTTCCCTCTTTTCCTGGGTCACATGTTACACTATAGTTCCTGGGTAATTGTGGTCATGCATTAGAGTTCTAGGCAATGAAATAAGATTAGAAGGCTATAAGCCTGACCCTCTCATCCAATAATGAGGCTCTACCTCATTGGAGGAGGAAGTCCGTCCTCTGCCCTACAAGGTTCTTCTAGCTGGACTTGGAATTAAATTGGCATGAGACAGAGTAACAGGAGAAAAATCAAATTTAATAGGCAGACATATGTATGGGGAATCCACACAGACATGACATTCCAAAGACAATGAAGCAACAGGAAGTTTATATGAACTAAGGAGAGGGGTAAGGTCTGAGGATACACAGGGGAGGAAGGCCATTAGCAGGAAAGTGAAAGGAGATGTTTTGAAAAACTAAGCCCTTGTCCTATTACGCAGGTAAGTTTCTTAGGTAAAAGCGAGTCTCTGTTTGTGGCTCTCTTCCTGGTACAGGCTCTCCATCCCAATGTAAATTTAGGCAGCTGAGGACCAGGAAGAGAGCTTTTCTTGCATCTGTTGGGTTTTGATTACTTTTAACTGAAAATAATGTTTGTGCCAAAGTGGCCCACCTTGGGGCAGCCTGCCCTTTGCCCCTACAGAAGAAGCCACTTGGTGAAGCTTGTATTATCTGGTCAACATGGTAGAGAAGGTTAGTGTTCGTTTAAATTTGTATCCTTAAGAAAAATAATAACTTCTTAACAATTGTATAAAGTTCTATAGTGCGAATCAGAATGTACACACTAATTAGTCATCAATAAATTTGAGGGTTGTTACTGGTAAAAAAAAAAATTATTCTGTAGCCATAGTATTAAGGGGAAAACAAACCACAGCTAATATTGAACTGTATTAATTGCATGGGAATGTGATCAATAGGAACCAACATTTTTAGGTATATATGAAATTGCTTCTCAAGCACGTCATCACTTTTATAATTTTCCCTTAAGTTCAATTAGGGATGGAACAATAATCATTAAGTAGAAATTCTGGAATCCTGGAATTCTGCTATTAGAAAGGAAACACTAATATCTTTACTAATGAAGATAGCGTTCTGAAGTTCAAATCACAGATAACAGTTTTCCTTTCTACTGAAGATATGGGAATTATAATCAATCGCAAAGCTTAATTTAATTTAATTTATTTTTATTTTTTTATATTTTTTTTGTTTCAAGTTCTTATTTAAATTCCACTTAGTTAACATACATTGTAATATTAGTTTCAGGCCTAGAATTTAGTGATTCATCAATTTTATACAACATCCACTGCTCCTTACAGTGCCCTCCTTAATAAACATCACCTACTTAACCAACCTCCTCCCACCCACCAAAGTTTAATCTAATGTAAATTTATGGATTATTTCCTACTAAATATCTCTTTCTTTGAAGAATTAACTTCTTTGTAAACGTTGAACTAATTTAAAGCCAGTTAAAGGGTTATTTTTCTTATAATTTTATTAAAATATTTGTTATCAAAATATGTTTGTAGGGCGCCTGGGTGGCTCAGTTGGTTAAGCGACTGCCTTCGGCTCAGGTCATGATCCTGGAGTGCCGGGATCGAGCCCCGCATCAGGCTCCCTGCTCGCCAAGGAGCCAGCTTCTCCCTCTGACCCTCTCCCCTCTCATGTACTCTCTCATTCTTGCTCTCTCAAATAAAAAAATCTTTAAAAAATAAAATTAAAATTAAAAAATAAAGTATGTTTGTAACGTAATATATTAGAATCAGACTTAAACAATAAAACATAAGCCACAATATCTTTTTATGGACCAAAAAGATATGGATGATTGACATTTTCATATTGTTTTTCATTTCATATACTACAAGAGGTAGTACCGTCTGCCAGGGACCTATTCAATATGGACATTAGTATGATGTCAGACCTAGAGTCCAGAATCATGATTTTAGAGATACCAGCTGGGCTTGAAAAAAGCATGGAAGTTATTAGAGAAACCCTTCCTGGAGAAATAAAAGAACTAAAATCTAACCATATCGAAATCAAAAAGGCTATTAATGAAGTGCAATAAAAAATGGGGGCACCAACTGCTAGGATAAATGAGGCAGAAGAGAGAATCAACAATATAGAAGACCAAATGATGGAAAATAAAGAAGCTGAGAAAAAGAGAGATAAACAACTACTGGATCACGAGGGCAGAATTAGAGAGATAAGCGATAGGATAAGATGAAACAACATTAGAATAATTGGGATCCCAGAAGAAGAAGAAAGAGAGAGAGGAGCAGAAGGTATATTGGAGCAAATTATAGCAGAGAACTCCCCTAATATGGGGAAGGAAACAGGCATCAAAATCCAGGAGGCACAGAGAACCCCCCACAAAATCAATAAAAATAGGTCAACACCCCGACATCTAATAGTAAAACTTAGAAGACTCAGAGACAAAGAGAAAATCTTGAAAGCAGCTCGGGAGAAGAGATATGTAACCTATAATGGTAGACACATTAGATTGGCAACAGACCTATCTGCAGAGACCTGGCAGGCCAGAAAGGACAGGCATAATATCTTCAGAGCATTAAACGAGAAAAATATGCAGCCAAGAATACTATATCGAGCTAGGCTGTCATTGAAAATTGAAGGAGAGGTAAAAAGCTTCCAGGACAAACAAAAACTAAAGGAATTTGCAAACACGAAACCAGCCCTACAAGAAATATTGAAAGGGGTCCTCTAAGAAAAGAGAGAGCCTAGAAGCAGCATAGATCAGAAAGGAACACAGACAATATACAGTAACAGTCACCTTACAGGCAATACAATGGCACTAAATTCATACCTTTCAATAGTTACCCTGAATGTAAATGGGCTAAATGCCCCAATCAAAAGACACAGGCTATCAGATTGGATTAAAAAACAAGACCCATCAATATGCTGTCTGCAGGAGACTCATTTTAGACCCAAAGACACCCCCAGATTGAAAGTGAGGGGGTGGAAAACCACTTACCATGCTAATGGACACCAAAAGAAAGCTGAGGTGGCAATCCTTATATCAAACAAATTAGATTTTAAAACAAAGACTGTAATAAGAGATGAGAAAGGACACTATATCCTACTAAAAGGGTCTATCCAACAAGAAGATCTAACAATTGTAAATATCTATGCCCCAAACAAGGGAGCAGCCAATTATATAAGGCAATTAATAACAAAAGCGAAGAAACACATTGACAACAATACAATAATGGTGGGGGACTTTAACACCCCCCTGACTGAAATGGACAGATCATCTAAGCAAAAGATCAACAAGGAAATAAAGACTTTAAGTGACACACTGGACCAAATGGACTTCACAGACATATTCAGAACATTCCATCCCAAAACAACAGAATACACATTCTTCTCTAGTGCCCATGGAACATTCTCCAGAATTGATCACATCCTAGATCACAAATCAGGTCTCAACTGGAACCAAAAGATTGGGATCATTCCCTGCATATTTTCAGACCACAGTGCTTTGAAACCAGAACTCAATTACAAGAGGAAAGTGGGAAAGAACTAAATACATGGAGGCTAAAGAGCATCCTACAAAAGAATGAATGGGCCAACCAGGAAATTAAAGAAGAATTAAAAAAATTCATGGAAACCAATGAAAATGAAAACACAACTGTTCAAAATCTTTGGGATACAGCAAACGCAGTCCAGAAAGTATATAGCAATACAAGCCTTTCTCAAGAAACAAGAAAGGTCTCAAATACACAACCTACCCCTACACCTAAAGGGGCTAGAGAAAAAACAGCAAATAAAGCCTAAACCCAGCAGGAGAAGAGAAATAATAAAGATCAGAGCAGAAATCAATGAACTAGAAACCAAAAGAACAGTAGAACAGATCAAAGAAACTAGGAGATGGTTCTTTGAAAGAATTAACAAGATTGATAAACCCCTGGCCAGACTTATCAAAAAGAAAAGAGAAAGGACCCAAATCAACAAAATCATGAATGAAAGAGGAGAGATCACAACCAACACCAAAGAAATACAAACAATTATAAGAACATATTATGAGCAACTCTATGCCAGCAAATTAGATAACCTGGAAGAAATGGATACATTCCTAGAGATGTATCAACTACCAAAATTGAACCAGGAAGAAATAGAAAACCTGAACAGACCTATAACCACTAAGGAAATTGAAGCAGTCATCCAAAATCTCCCAAGAAACAAAAGCCCAGGGCCAGATGGCTTCCCAGGGGAATTCTACCAAACATTTAAAGAAGAATTAATACCTATTCTCCTGAAACTGTTGCAAAAAATAGAAATGGAAGGAAAACTTCCAAACTCATTTTATGAGGCCACCATTACCTTGATCCCCAAACCAGACAAAGACCCCATCAAGAAGGAGAATTACAGACCAATATCCCTGATGAACATGGATGCAAAAATTCTCACCAAAATACTAGCCAATAGGATCCAACAGTACATTAAAAGGATTATTTACCATGACTAAGTGCGATTTATCCCTGGGCTGCAAGGTTGGTTCAACATCAGCAAATTAATCAACGTGATACAATATATTCACAAAAGAAAGAACAAGAATCCTATGATCCTCTCAATAGATGCAGAAAAAGCATTTAACAAAATACAGCATCCTTTCTTGATCAAAACACTTCAGAGTATAGGGATAGAGGGTACATACCTCAATACCATAAAAGCCATGTATGAAAAACCTACAGCAAATATCATTCTCAAAGCTGAGAGCTTTCCCCCTAAGGTCAGGAACGTGGCAGGGATGTCCACTATCACCACTGCTGTTCAACATAGTATTAGAAGTCCTAGCCACAGCAATCAGAAAACAAAAAGAAATCAAAGGCATCCAAATCAGCAAAGAGGAAGTCAAACTCTCCCTCTTTGCAGATGATATGATACTTTATGTGGAAAACCCAAAAGACTCCACCCCAAAACTGCTGGAACTCATACAGGAATTCAGTAAAGTGGCAGGATATAAAATCAATGCACAGAAATCAGTGGCATTCCTGTACACCAACAGCAAGACAGAAGAGAGACAAATTAAGGAGTCAATCCCATTTACAATTGCACCCAAAACCATAAGATACCTAGGAATAAATGTAACCAAAGAGGCAAAGGATCTGTACTCAGAAAACTATAAAATACTCATGAAAGAAATTGAGGAAGACACAAAGAAATGGAAAAACTTTCCATGCTCATGGATTGGAAGAACAAACATTGTGAAGATGTCAATGCTACCTAGAACAATCTATACATTCAATGCAATCCCCATCAAAATACCATCCACTTTTTTCAAAGAAATGGAACAAATAATCCTAAAATTTGTATGGAACCAGAAGAGACACCGAATAGCCAGAGGAATGTTGAAAAAGAAAAGCAAAGCTGGCGCATCACAATTCCGGACTTCCAGCTCTATTACAAAGCTGTCATCATCAAGACAGTATGGTACTAGCACAAAAACAGACACATAGATCAGTGGAACAGAATAGAGAGCCCAGAAATGGACCCTTAACTCTATGGTCAACTAATCTTTGACAAAACAGGAAAGAATGTCCAACAGAAAAAAGTCTCTTCAACAAATGGTGTTGGGAAAATTGGACAGCCATATGCAGAAGAATGAAACTGGACCATTTCCTTATGCCACACACAAAAATAGACTCCAAATGGTTGAAAGACCTAAACGTGAGACAGGAGTCCATCAAAATCCTAAAGGAGAACACAGGCAGCAACCTCTTCGACCTCAGCCGCAGCAACTTCTTCCTAGAAACATCGCCAAAGGCGGGGGAAGCAAGGGCAAAAATGAACTCAGGACTTCATCAAGATAAAAAGCTTTTGCACAGCAAAAGAAACAGTCAACAAAACCAAAAGACAACCGACAGAATGGGAGAAAATATTTGCAAATGACATATCCGATAAAGGGCTAGTATCCAAAATCTATAAAGAACTTTTCAAACTCAACACCCAAAGAACAAATAATCCAATCAAGAAATGAGCAGAAGACATGAACAGACATTTTTCCAAAGAAGACATCCAAATGGCCAACAGATACATGAAAAAGTGCTCAACATCGCTCGGCATCAGGGAAATTCAAATCCAAACCTCAGTGAGATACCACCTCACACCAGTGAGAATGGCTAAAATGAACAAATCAGGAAACGACAGATGTTGGTGGGGATGTGGAGAAAGGGGAACCCTCCTACACTGTTGGTGGGAATGCAAGTTGGTGCAACCACTCTGGAAAACAGTATGGAGGTTCCTCAAACAGTTGAAAATACAGCTACCATACAATCCAGCAATTTCACTCCTGGGTATTTACCACAAAGATACAAATGTAGGGATCTGAAGGAGTACGTGCACCCCAATGTTTATAGCAGCAATGTCCACAATAGCCAAAGTGTGGAAAGAGCCAAGATGTCCATCGACAGATGAATGGATAAAGAAGAGGTGGTACATATACACAGTGGAATATTATGCAGCCATCAAAAGGAACGAGATCTTGCCATTTGCAAAGACGTGGATGGAACTGGAGGGTGTTATGCTGAGTGAAATAAGTCAATCAGAGAAAGACATGTATCATATGACCTCACTGATATGAGGAATTCTTAATCTCAGGAAACAAACTGAGGGTTGCTGAGTGTTGGGGGATTGGGAAGGATGTGGTGGCTGGGTGATAGACATTGGGGATTGTATGTGCTATGGCGAGTGCTGTGAATTGTGCAAGACTGTTGAATCACAGATCTGTACCTCTGAAACAAATAATACAATATATGTTAAGAAAAAAAATGAAGAAGAAGATAGCAGGAGGGGAAGAATGAAGTGGGGAAATTGGAGGGGGAGACCAACCATGAGAGACGATGGACTCTGAAAAACAAACTGAGGGTTCTAGAGGGGAGGGGAGTGGGGGGATGTGTTAGCCTGGTGATGGGTATTAAAGAGGGCACGTTCTGCGTGGAGCACTGGGTGTTATGCACAAACATGGAATCATGGAACACTGCATCCAAAACTAATGATGTAATGTATGGTGATTAACATAACAATAAAAATTTAAGAAAAACAAACTAATGATGTAATGTATGGTGATTAAGATAGCATAATAAAAAAATTTAAAAAAAAAAGATTTAGGTGTTTTTACTCCCGAGTCTACCTCTTTAGACACTAAGATCTGTACCTCCTATACAAAGATGTCCTGCCCTGGTGTCATCACTGTGGCTGGACAATTCAGTTGTTATTGGAAAAGTATCAGATCTTTACAAATCTATATCTCATTCAGGAAACTAGCTTATCTTGGGGTGTATTAAACCCATGTATACAAATTACTTTTTGTGACATATCATGCATCTTCTCTGTATTGGATCCCTTAGTGAAATATAGTACTAAAGGTAAACTATAGAGTCAAACCATTCTTTCTTTCTCTCTCTTTCTTCCTTTCTTCTTTTTTTTCTCATTATTTTTTATTCTTTCAACATATATTCATTGAGTACCAACTAGCACCAGTGCATGATACCGGGATAGAATTGAAGTAAAAAAATTAAAAAGAGTTTATGTTTAATCTCAAGGAAGGCACAATTTGTTACTTGGGTATAGAACTATGAAAAATAAGTGGAAATAAGCATTTAGGTGCTAGAGAGTCTACTGTAGAACATATATAGGAGATACTCAAGAAGGAGGTGTTCACTCAATCCTACTGAGTGAGCAGAGAGCAAGGCCAGGAAAGAATTCATCAGAAAGAAACACCTGAGATAAAGTTTGAAGACGAAGAAATATTTCTCAATAGAAAAGAGAGAAAGAACATTTTTGGAAGAAATGGTGTGAATAGAAGTATGGGCTATAAAGCATAAGAGCAGAAGGGTAACTGGCTTAGTGGGGCAGGATAGAGAGGAAAAGATGGCACAGAGAGAACAGGCCAGAAAAGCAGAGATGTGAAATTACAAATGGTCTTGATTGTGTAAGAAGTTTAGACTTGTCCTTTTGGCAAAGGGAAGTTATTGAAAGATTTTAAGTAGGGCAAGAGGATGGTTAGATTTTCTTTTTAGAACACAAACTTGGGCAGCAGTTTTGGAAATCTTTTGGAGTGAGTCAGGACTGGAGGGAGAGGGAACAGATAACAGATGATTACATTGAGTCAGGTTAGAGAAGACAAGGAGCTGTAAGACTATAGCAATGAAGATAGAGAGGCAATGATGGATCTGTTCACCAGTTGGATGTGGACAGTAATGGAACAGGAGAAGTCAATCATTATATCATAGCAACCATTATGCTTTTGTACCTGATCTTTTTGACTTAGGAAAGAAGGTAATACTGGAAGTTGACTAGGTTCTTAGAAAAGACAACTTTAATTGTTTATGTAAAAAGTTGTTAATAAATAAACATCTACTATGATTTCCTCTGATTTGTGCTGAAAATACAAAAGATAAACACAGTTCTGGTCCTCAAGAAATTTACATCCCATTAAATATGTCCAATAAGACTTTGGATATAATTGTGTAAGCCTCAGTACAGAGGTTCCAACATATACATAGTATCAGATGCCCTGTGAGTAGATAAAGGCACTCATTGGAAACATGCAGAGTAAGAAGGGAACAAGGACAAAACCAGAAGCCTATGGAATTACAACATTCAGTAATTATATAGGAAAACATGGAAGAGGGGTCAGAGATGAGTAACCATAGGAGAGTGCAATCAAGAGCAACACAAGGGAGAAATTTCGGGCTGGTAGGTTTGTACACCCAAGAGTATTTGAGCAAGAAGAAAATAACCTGAGTCCAAAATGTATACAATCAGATTGTTAGTCTGCAAATTTAGTGAAAGCAGCTTCAGGGAATGTGTGGAGTGAGGTTGTATCATACAGAATGCATGAGAAACTAGAAAGGGGAATGCACGAGTATGAACTATTCTTTGACTCTCATGGGACTTTACATAGAATATTCTGGAAAGTAGGAAAACAAACAAAAACTTCCACACAAATATCTGACCTAAAGAAACTTTGAGACTAGTATTTGAAATTTTAAAAACTTCCAATGTGCTGTAGCCTAGCCCTAAAGATATTTTATTATAAAATTATTTTTTAGATTTTTGGAAAAAGAGATGAACATGATCAAAAGAATCCCAGAAGCCACAGAAGGATGAATTTTTAAAAATAAATCTAAGCACAGTACAAATACAACACACTATTATGGCCAAGGTTTCTGATTCTTAAACATATAGTAATGAGTTAATTTATATTACTATGTAAATATTCTTTCTTTTAGTGCTGTAAATACACCCATTTGATCAATAAAAACTCAATAGTATGATGACTCTTTAGGGTCACATAAAATACCTGTCAAGACATTAGGATTTCCTGATAATTTTAGTTTAAATAGATATCTGTAGGATTGTAGTATATGCCACAGAAACACATTTACAAATGACTTGGACCCCTGCCAATCTATGGTTAAGTGGATTATTAACTGATGTGCATTCTTAGACAACTGCTCTTTCTTGTGGGAAATGCATTTAATAGCATCCTTTTTTAAAAAAAATGTATAGATATCAGTGCAATTTCTTCATCCATGCTGTTTTTGAAACTATTGACAATAAATGAGAGCAGAAATCCTTGATGGAACTGTTTAGTGATATTTTTAGGGGATACTCTAGCATAGTGTGACATATTTTCAAGGAGTCCAAAGAACCAGGTTTGAGAACAGAAACAAAATTTTCATTTTTTTACTTTCCTTCTTCCTTGAAAATTCGTCCCAAAATCCTGAGCGAAAAGACAACTGGGGAAGATGTGGCAGGGTTGGAACCAGAATCTCAAGAGGAGTCAAATGTGTGCACTCTAGAAACTAGTCACTTCTCATCACCCTTACTATTATTACTCTGATCCAAGCCACCACCACTTTTGCTTGAATTATTGTAATAGCAATCTAAAATTTCTTATTTCAATACCCTCCACACACAACTTCTTCACTTTCCACAGTATGTTTTAAATATAGTTGGCAGTAGAATCAACTTAGAACAAAGATGAAGCACCTTTGTTTAGAATACTCTATTGGTTCCCCAATTAGCCAGAATGAAAAGATATTCCTGTGTGACCTTCAACCCTGACACAGAGGTAACTTGCTGATGATGTCTCTTAATATTCTTTTTCTGTTTCCTCCAACCACATTGGCATTTTTGCCATTTGTTTAACACACAAGGCAGGCTTCTGACCCATAGACTTTGTCCTCATTACTCTCTTTGCCTGGAACACGTTTCCATCTGATATTCTTATGGATTTTTCACTTTCTTTAGGTCATGACTGAAATTTAATTCCCAAACTACCCTATTTGAAATTGTTCCCTATCCCCTTTTCATGCTATTTATTTAACTAAAGCACTTAATACCAATAATATTACATATTACATATTTTACTTGTTTATTATCTTTCTTCTTTTGGTATAATATAAGCTACATGGGGTCAGGGATTTTTATTTTTTGTCTGTTTTGTTCACTGCTGTAGCTCTAAGACCTGAAATAGTTCTTGACATATGGTGAATAAGATGATTAGTTTTATGTGTCAACTTGGCAAGGTTATTATTGATGAGTGCCCGGTTATTTAATCAAAAAATTGACAGCTTTGAAGAAATAGAAACACTTTTTAAAATACAATTTACCAAAACTGACAAGAAGTAAACAGAAAATTTGAACAGCTCTATATCTAATAAAAAAGTATTGATTATATCATGGGTATTATGAAATAATGACATCACAGAGCAGTCATGAAATGCCTTACACTTGCACTGAAAAATGTGCACTTCCATTTTCTCTGAATTCCCACTCTCATCTAGCTGATGCAGATCCAATACATATTCTCATCCTCTCAAGCTTTCATTTCTCTTACTGTATATTTCCACTATAGTTATAATCCCATATCTAATTTTGCTTTTTATGCCTGTCTCCATTCTAGACAATATGTTCCTTGAATCCACACACTGCATCTTTTTATTCTTTTATCCCTGAGAATCTTCGTGATATCCGGCACATAGGTGCTGGGGTAAATTTTTTACATTTTCTATCAATCCATAGTTGATGGGATTATCATTTATAATTATATTCTTCAATGTAGGTATTACCAGCCTTGAAAAATGCATGTTCAAATGAACAACCAAAAGGCACCAGGCACAGGGCCAGAACAAGTGCTAGGTATTATGGCTTATAGTCTTGAATTTTTTTATAAGCAACATTGACCATGTTGAAAAGAACTACCAGAGGAACATAAGGTGGTTCAGGAGAGACCTGTAACATGAAGGAAGAAGGACTGAGTCTGCCTTTAATGGTCCTTTACTGCCATGATAACATCAAATTGCTAGTAGGGATGGAAGACATAAAGTGCTACAACTGCTCACGATACTTTATTTTTGCATAGGTTGTGGTGGTCAGTTTTACAGCGTTTAGATTAGGAACTTCCATTATTTCACAAAGTGAGATTTGGTTTGGTGATGGGATTGCTCTGCCTACCTCACAAGATTGCTATTTACAAGTGATCATGCACATGAATATACTTTTAAAACTATTTAGGGTACCTGGGTGGCTCAGATGGTTAAGCATCTGCCTTTGGCTCAGGTCATGATCTCAGGGTCCTGGGATCGAGTCCCTCACTGGGGTCCTTGCTTAGAGGGGAGCCTGCTTCTCCCTCTGCCTGCGACTCCCCCTGCTTGTACTCTCTCTCTCTCTCTCTCTGGCAAATAAATAAATAAAATCTTAAAAAAAAACTATTTAAAGTTATATAATTATAAATGAAGTTTAATTTGAATAATTGCACTAATCATAAAACATTTTCTTGAATAGCTGTATAATACCAAAAGGATTAGACCAGTGGTCCAGCTAGCATAGTGTCTGTGTTTTTGACAATGGCCACAGGGAATATTAGATAAGAATATGTCATAGTTTCAACACAGGACATTAAACTCATAAGCTTAAGAATGTTCATAGCACACTTTGCTCATACCTATCATCTTTCAAATAAGTAAAACAGGCTATATTCTACTTCTTCAAATATATTAGTAATTTTAAATGATGACTCAACTTGTTTCTAGAGCAGTTTAATTTACAGTTTTAATGTGATGTTTTGGTGATTAATTTCTCTTCCTCCTCAATTTAAAAGAAAAAAGAATACATATGATTTCAAAGGCTTTAGATATATGAATAATCCACTCACTTTAGCTCACTGACACAATAAGCCACAGAATTTTATTGTATGGATCATTGACATGGCCAATGATACTATCTCCTGTGGAGCTATTGTGATCCATCTTGTCGATGGCAGCTTTCCCATTTTAAAAGTAATGCCCTCTATGTGGTCACTGATCCAGAAAGTGTCTCAAAGAACAATAGAGTACTATGAATTGATTCTGACTTTTTTATTCCATTGTGATAATCAGAAACTTCTAAAAGTCAACTCATCCTATTAGAATTTCATAGCCCATAATAGATATGTATTTGAAGCAGTTCTGCTCAAAACTCATATTATTCAGCTTTTCCTTAAATGCACATAACAAAACTAGAGAATGGCTGTTATATAACATACAAATGTTTAATTTGGAAATTCAATTCTCAAGATGAAAAGATCAACACCAACAAGCCAGTATTTCTCAGTTTATATCCACTATAAAATTATCTACACCAGCTGTCATACTAGTAATTTGTACCTAATATGGAAAATTTGCATCTGTGGTTTACCAGAAAAACAGTAGCAGCACCTGGAAATTTATTAAAGTTTAAATTCTTGGGCCCCATCCCAAGATCTACTAAATCAGAAACCCTGATTGTGGGTTCCATCAATATGTTTTAACAAGGCCTCCAGGTGGTTCTGCTGAATTCCCACTCCATCCATATGAAAATCAAGTTTAGATTGGTATGAACTAGAAGTCTCTGCTAAAATAGTTATATCTTCAGTGGAAAGATAAGGTTGGAAGCATTCTACAATGATTCTGTAGCCAACCTTTAAAAGCCAATCATAAACAAAACTAAAAGGCGAAGTACAGAATGGGAGAAGATATTTACAAATGTCTTATCAGATAAAGAGCTAGTATCCAAAATCTATAAAGAACTTACCAAACTCAACAACCAAAAAACAAAAAATCCAGTCAAGAAATAGGCAGAAGACATGAACAGACATTGGGTGACAGGCATTAAAGAGGGCACTTTATGTAATGAGCATTGGTATGCAACTGATGAATCATTAAATTCTACCTCTGAAACTAATAAAAATTGAATAAATTTTAAATGCAGTTTCTTAGCTAGGATATTTTAAATGCTCAGGTAGCAACAACATGTGGATAGTAGCTATTATATTAGACATTGAGGACAGAGTATTTCTTTTTTTTTTTAAGATTTTATTTATTTGACAGAGAGAGTCACAGCGAGAGAGGAAACACAGCAGGGGGAGCGGGAGAGGGAGAAGCAGGCTCCCCACCGAGCAGGACGCCTGATGCGGGGCTCGATCCCAGGACTCTGGGATCATGACCTGAGCCGAAGGCAGACGTTTAATGACTGAGCCACCCAGGCGCCCCGAGGACAGAGTATTTCTACAATCACAGATGAATACTTGTATTGGAGAGTTCTGCTCCAGCTTCTTATGGGATCAAGCTTACATTCTTGCTTAGCAACATTTTCTGCTCTGTTTTGTTTCCCTTCCCCTTTATCCTGAGAGCATTCCCTGAATAAACAACACAACATGCAGTTGATCCTCTTCTCACAGAGAACCTGGCCAAATGCACTATCAATGTTCATTAGTCTGTTATTTCCAACATCATGATAGCTGCATTCCCCCTCATTTGCTCCTCTGACATTGACACTGGGGGCCTGTTCTAGTATATCTGAGGTCAGCTCAGACCTTGGAGACAGAAGCATTATTAAAGCACTAACAATTCATTCCTAGCACTGCAGTGGTGGGAATTTTGTCCACACTTTTTCAGGATTCATTCAAGAACTAGATTGGGCAGTTTATATATCAAATATATCAGTGAACCTTACCTATGTGAAATATCTTAAAAACAGACATTTTCTTGAAATCTTTTGTCTTTACAATGTGTAGTTTGCATACTGAGCATCTAGTTTTGTGGAAAGATGTATTCTTCCACTGCAGTTTGTAGATTTATATGTCAGCATTGAACACTTATGGTAATGGCTCTATCACCTCATGTATGTCAGTACTAAGCATTTAACTTCTTTCATTTGTTGCCTGTTCTCTTAATTATTGTAAAATTGTGTTCTTGTGAGATTCCATTTCCCATTAGATTCTTTTTCAGATGATAATTATTACATAGAATGCCATCCTTTTTTGTTTTGTAGAATCTATTTATTTTTCTTTTACTTAATACATTTTTTCAATAAATAAACAAATAAATTCCAATCATAATATGCATTGATTGATATTTAAACTATGAAAGAAAATTTTCTATAGCATTATTTTCCTACTGGCAAATTTGGTCTTTGGCTTCAACTCACCTTTCTTATTCCACAGTGATTACCCAACATCATTCTGTCTGGTTCTACTTGGATATATACAGTTTAGTTTCCTACACTTAGACCTCTAGTGGACACATAATACTGTGAGAATACTATGAAATATTATATAATAGAATATTTTTCATCATTTATCTCCAGCCCCCATGTGCATCCACTTTACTCATTTCCTATAAGCTGCTAATTTTCCAGGCTCTTCAATTATGAGATTTTGTTAAACTTTATTTCTTCCTCTATCATAATATGTTTTGGAACCTTTTCTTTCCACTTAGTCAGATTTGTCTTAAGTCATATTCCCTCTGCATTCTAGAAAGAGATCAGCTAATTCAAACATGTTAATGGATGATAAATTTCAATCAATTATTCCCAAGTAATAGAATCTATATTTTGGCACTTGCCGTTATCTCAAATCAGCACAGTTACGAGATTCACAAATATTGTAAAGACCTTTGAAAGAGACATGGCTAGGCTATTAACCTCCATATCATAACACATAAATGGTTTTACTCTGTTTTCATTCATTCAATAAATATATATTCCAAGTATTGTCCTAGTCTTTAGAATTTAAAGATTCTGGGGCTCAAAGAATTTTATAGTCACATAAAGGAAAGAAAATGGCACTCTCCTTGTGATCATACAATTATTGTATATGTTCCTAAATCTAAAATAATATTTCAATATATGCAAAGATTTGGTTTGTCACACTAAGCAAGATCAAACAGTTAACTTTAAAAAGAGACTTTGGAAGGAAACAGAAAAAAACAATTTCTGAGTCTTCCCATGTCTCAAAATACCACCACATTAATTGCCACAATTATGGCTTATAGTTACCTGCACATTCTCTGAGACTCAGCTCATAAGAATTGTGGTGCCACTGATTATAACACCCACTCAAATTTGTTTCACAATCAGTGCTGAGCTGGGTTTCCGTGGAATCGCGTCAATTCCAGGAAAAGCACATTTTTCAGTTAATGAGCAGAAATTAATTAACAAATGGATAAAACTTGGAAGGGAGCAAATCTTATGTCTTTTGATATCATTTATTTTATTTTTTAGACGATTGATTTTATTTATTTATTTCTTTATTTCTGTATTTATGTATTTATTGGACAGAGAGAGAGAGAGAGAGAGTACAAGCAGGGGGAGCTGCTGAGGGAGAGGGAGAAGCATGAGCTGAATAGGAAGCCCAATGTGGGGCTCAATCCCAGGATCCTGTGATCATGACCTGAGCCAAAGGCAGATGCTTAGCTGACTGAGCCACCCAGGTGCCGCTCCTTTAGTATATTAAAAAAAAAAAAGAGGAGTTGGCATCAATTGTTTCTGAAAATTTTTAAATGAGATTGTGTAAATTTTTTTTTAAATTTTTTATTGTTATGTTAATCACCATATATTACACCATTAGTTTTTGATGCAGTGTTCCATGATTCATTGTTTGTTCATAACACCCAGTGCTCCATGCAGAACGTGCCCTCCTCAATACCCATCACCAGGCTAACCCATCCCCCTACCCCCCTCCCCTCTAGAACCCTCAGTTTGTTTTTCAGAGTCCATCATCTCTCATGGTTCATCTCCCCCTCTGACATACTCCCCTTTTCTTCCTCTCCTGTTATCTTCTTCTTTTTCTTTTTTCTTAAAATATGTTGCGTTATTTGTTTCAGAAGTACAGATCTGTGATTCAACAGTCTTGCACAATTCACAGCGCTCACCGTAGCACATACCTTCCCCAATGTCTATCACCCAACCACCCCATCCCTCCCACCCCCAACCATTCCAGTAACACTCAGTTTGTTTCCTGAGATTAAGAATTCCTCATATCAGTGAGGTCATGTGATACATGTCTTTCTCTGATTGACTTATTTCACTCAGCATAACACCCTCCAGTTCCATCCACGTCGTTGCAAATGGCAAGATCTCATTCCTTTTGATGGCTGCATAATATTCCATTGTGTATATATACCACATCTTCTTTATCCATTCATCTGTTGATGGGCATCTTGGCTCTTTCCACAGTTTGGCTATTGTAGACATTGCTGCTATAAACATTGGGGTACACGTACCCCTTCGGGTCCCTACATTTGTATCTTTGTGGTAAATACCCAGTAGCGCAATTGCTGGATAGAACGGTAGCTCTAATTTCAACTGTTTGAGGAACCTCCATACTGTTTTCCAGAGTGGTTGCACCAGCTTGCATTCCCACCAACAGTGTAGGAGGGTTCCCCTTTCTCCACATCCCCGCCAACATCTGTCGTTCCCTGACTTGTTAATTTTAGCCATTCTGACGGGTGTGAGGTGGTATCTCATTGAGGTTTTGATTTGGATTTCCCTGATGCCGAGCGATGTTGAGCACTTTTTCATGTGCCTGTTGGCCATTTGGATGTCTTCTTTGGAGAAATGTCTGTTCATGTCTTCTGCCCATTTCTTGATTGGATTATTTGTTCTTTGGGTGTTGAGTTTCATAAGTTCTTTATAGATTTTGGATACTAGCCCTTTATCTGATATGTCATTTGCAAATATTTGCTCCCATTCTGTTGGTTGTCTTTTGGTTTTGTGGACTGTTTCTTTTGCTGTGCAAAAGCTTTTTATCTTGATGAAATCCCAATAGTTCATTTTTGCCCTGGCTTCCCGTGCCTTTGGCGATGTTTCTAGGAAGAAGTTGCTGCGGCTAATGTCGAAAAGGTTGCTACCTGTGTTCTCCTTTAGGATTTGGATGGATTCCTGTCTCACGTTTAGGTCTTTCAACCATTTGGAGTCTATTTTTGTGTGTGGTGTAAGGAAATGGTCCAGTTTCATTCTTCTGCATGTGGCTGTCCAATTTTCCCAACACCATTTGTTGAAGAGACTGTCTTTTTGCCATTGGACATTCTTTCCTGCTTTGTCAAAAATAAGTTGACCATAGAGTTGAGGGTCCATTTCTGGGCTCTCGATTCTGTTCCATTGATCTATGTGTCTGTTTTTGTGCCAGTACCATACAGTCTTTATGATGACAGCTTTGTAGTAGAGCTGGAAGTCCGGAATTGTGATGCCGCCAGCTTTGCTTTTCTTTTTCAGTATTCCTCTGGCTATTCTGGGTCTCTTCTGGTTCCATACAAATTTTAGGATTATTTGTTCCATTTCTTTGAAAAAAGTGGATGGTATTTTGATGGGGATTGCACTGAATGTGTACATTGCTCTAGGTAGCATTGACATCTTCACAATGTTGATTCTCCCAATCCATGAGCATGGAACGTTTTTCCATTTCTTTGTGTCTTCTTCAATTTCTTTCATGAGTCTTTTATAGTTTTCTGAGTACAGATCCTTTGCCTCTTTGGTTAGATTTATTCCTAGGTATCTAATGGTTTTGGGTGCAATTGTAAATGGGATAGACTCCTTGATTTGTCTCTCTTCTGTCTTGTTGTTGGTGTATAAGAATGCCACGGATTTCTGTGCATTGATTTTATATCCTGCTACTTGACTGAATTCCTGTATGAGTTCTAGCAGTTTTGGGGTGGAGTCTTTTGGGTTTTCCACATACAGTATCATATCATCTGCAAAGAGTGAGAGTTTGACTTCCACTTTGCCGATTTGGATGCCTTTGATTTCTTTTTGTTGTCTGATTGCTGTGGCTAGGACTTCTAATACTATGTTGAATAGCAGTGGTGAGAGTGGACATCCCTGCCGCGTTCCTGACCTTAGGGGAAAGGCTGAGAGCCTTTCCCCATTGAGAATGATATTCGCTGTAGGTTTTTCATAGATGGCTTTTATGATATTGAGGTATGTACCCTCTATCCCTATACTCTGAAGAGTTTTGATCAAGAAAGGATGTTGTACTTTCTCAAATGCTTTTTCTGCATCTATTGAGAGGATCATATGATTCTTGTTCTTTCTTTTGTTAATGTATTGTATCACGTTGATTGATTTGCGGATGTTGAACCAGCCTTGCAGCCCAGGAATAAATCCCACTTGGTCCTGGTGAATAATCCTCTTAATGTACTGTTGGATCCTATTGGCTAGTATTTTGGTGAGAATTTTTGCATCCATGTTCATCAAGGATATTGGTCTGTAATTCTCTTTTTTGATGGGGTCTTTGTCTGGTTTTGGGATCAAGGTAATGGTGGCCTCATAAAGTGAGTTTGGAAGTTTCCCTTCCATTTCTATTTTTTGGAACAGTTTCAGGAGAATAGGTATTAATTCTTGTTGAAATGTCTGATAGAATTCCCCTGGGAAGCCATCTGGCCTTGGGCTTTTGTTTCTTGGGAGATTTTTTATGACTGTTTCAATTTCCTTAGTGGTTATAGGTCTGTTCAGGTTTTCTATTTCTTCCTGGTTCAATTTTGGTAGTTGATACATCTCTAGGAATGCACCCATTTCTTCCAGGTTATCTAATTTGCTGGCATAGAGTTGCTCATAATATGTTCTTATAATTGTTTGTATTTCTTTGGTGTTGGTTGTGATCTCTCCTCTTTCATTCATGATTTTGTTGATTTGGGTCATTTCTCTTTTCTTTTTGATCAGTCTGGCCAGGGGTTTATCAATCTTGTTAATTCTTTCAAAGAACCAGCTCCTGGTTTCATTGACCTGTTCAACTGTTCTTTTGGTTTCTAGTTCATTGATTTCTGCTCTGATCTTTATGATTTCTCTTCTCCTGCTGGGTTTAGGCTTTATTTGCTGTTCTTTCTCCAGCTCCTTTAGGTGTAGGGTTAGGTTGTGTATTTGAGACCTTTCTTGTTTCTTGAGAAAGGCTTGTATTGCTATATACTTTCCTCTCAGGACTGCCTTTGCTGTATCCCAAAGATTTTGAACAGTTGTGTTTTCATTTTCATTGGTTTCCATGAATTTTTTAAATTCTTCTTTAATTTCTTGGTTGACCCATTCATTCTTTAGTAGGATGTTCTTTAGCCTCCATGTATTTGAATTCTTTCCGACTTTCCTCTTGTGGTTGAGTTCTAGTTTCAAAGCATTGTGGTCTGAAAATATGCAGGGAATGATCCCAATCTTTTGGTACCGATTGAGACCTGATTTGTGACCTAGGATGTGATCAATTCTGGAGAATGTTCCATGGGCACTAGAGAAGAATGTGTATTCCGTTGCTTTGGGATGGAATGTTCTGAATATGTCTGTGAAGTCCATTTGGTCCAGTGTGTCATTTAAAGTCTTTATTTCCTTGTTGATCTTTTGCTTAGATGATCTGTCCATTTCAGTCAGGGGGGTGTTAAAGTCCCCCAGTATTATTGTATTGTTGTCAAAGTGTTTCTTTGCTTTTGTTATTAATTGCCTTATATAATTGGCTGCTCCCATGTTCGGGGCATAGATATTTACAATTGTTAGATCTTCTTGTTGGATAGACCCTTTAAGTAGGATATAGTGTCCTTCCTCATCTCTTATTACAGTCTTTGTTTTAAAATCTAGTTTGTCTGATATAAGGATTGCCACCCCAGCTTTCTTTTGGTGTCCATTAGCATGGTAAATGGTTTTCCACCCCCTCACTTTCAATCTGGGGGTGTCTTTGCGTCTAAAATGAGTCTCTTGCAGACAGCATATGGATGGGTCTTGTTTTTTAATCCAATCTGATAGCCTGTGTCTTTTGATTGGGGCATTTAGCCCATTTTCATTCAGGGTAACTATTGAAAGATATGGATTTAGTGCCATTGTATTACATGTAAGGTGACTGTTAACTGTCTGTTGTCTGTGTTCGTTTCTGCTCTTTGCTGCTTTTAGGTTCTCTCTTTGCTTAGAAGACCCCTCTCAATATTTCTTGGAGGGCTGGTTTCGTGTTTGCAAATTCCTTTAGTTTTTGTTTGTTCTGGAAGCTTTTTATCTCTCCTTCTATTTTCAATGATAGCCTAGCTGGATATAGTATTCTTGGCTGCATATTTTTCTCATTTAGTGCTCTGAAGATATCTTGCCAGTCCTTTCTGGCCTGCCAGGTCTCTGTGGATAGGTCTGTTGCCAATCTAATGTTTCTACCATTGTAGGTTACATATCTCTTCTCCCGAGCTGCTTTCAAGATTTTCTCTTTGTCTCTGAGACTCGTAAGTTTTACTATTAGATGTCGGGGTGTTGACCTATTATTATTGATTTTGAGAGGGGTTCTCTGTGCCTCCTGGATTTTAATGCCTGTTTCCTTCCTCACATTAGGGAAGTTCTCTGCTATAATTTGCTCCAATATACCTTCTGCCCCTCTCTCTCTCTCTTCTTCTTCTGGGATCCCAATTATTCTAATATTGTTTCGTCTTATCGTATCGCTTATCTCTCGAATTCTGCCCTCGTGATCCTGTAGTTGTTTCTCTCTCTTTTTCTCAGCCTCTTTATTTTCCATCATTTGGTCTTCTATATCGCTGATTCTCTCTTCTGCCTCATTTATCCTAGCATTTAGTGCCCCCATTTTTGATTGCACCTCATCAATAGCCTTTTTGATATCGATTTGGTTAGATTTTAGTTCTTTTATTTCTCCAGAAAGGGTTTCTCTAATAACTTCCACGCTTTTTTCAAGCCCAGCTAGTATCTTTAAAGTCATGATTCTGAACTCTAGGTCCGACATCGTACTAATGTCCATATTGAGTAGGTCCCTGGCTGACGGTACTACCTCTTGTTCTTTTTGCTGAGGTGATTTCTTTCGTCTTGTCATTTTGTCCAGAGGAGCATAGATGAATGAGAGAACAAAATGCTAACAGGTTTACAACGTCCCCAGCAAATATACTGTATACAAATCAGAAAAGACCTGAAACCAGGGGAAAAGAAAGGGAAAGAAAGAAAAAAGAAAGAGAAGAAAAAAAAAAAGAAAAAAAAAGATAAAAACAAAAACAGAACAATACCAAAAAAAAGCAGAATATGATCAAATATGATCAGTCTAGTGCATAGATCAGTGCCACACACTAGATTTTGGGCGTATTTTGGTCTGTTAGAAAAAAGTGCCTCCTAAAATTTTAAAGGAAGCAAGACATATATGTACAAAATAAGGGTTGATACAATGAAGGGATGGAAGATGACTGTAAAGATGAAAATTATAAAAGATTTTATAAAAGGACTTGGTAAGATAAGTTGTTTGAAAAAAGAAAGAAGATTTAAGAAAAAAAAAAGGAAAAAGGGAGAGAATGTGATCAGGCAGGATACTAGAACAAAGCCATACACTAGGGATTTAGGGTATCTTTTGATCTGTTAGAAGAAACTGTACCTCAAAATTTTAAAGAGAGAACAACTTATATATATATATGCCAAAAATAAGGGTAACTACTATGAAGGGATAAAATATGACTCTAAAAATGAAAACTAAAAAATGTTTTGTTTTTTTTTTTAAAAAAAGGGATTGATAAGATGTTGGTTGAAAAAGGGAAAAAGGAAAATAAAAAAAAAACAGTCAACAAAAATTAACTTTGATGAAATAATGAATCATGGTAAAAAAAAAAAAAAAAGCCATGAATCTATGTGCAGTATTCCCCTAGCGCTGGAGTTCTCCCGTTCTCCTTGATCGATCAACTTGGTCTTGGCTTGCTGGCTGTTTGTGCTGATCTTCTGGGGGAGGGGCCTGTTGTTGTGGTTTCCAAATGTCTTTGCCGGAGGCGGAATTGCCCCGCCCTCGTCGGTCCGGGCTAAGGAAGGTGCTCCGGTTTGCTCTCGGGAGCTTTTGTTCCCTGCAAGCTCTCGGCACAGCTTTGGAGGACCAGGGCAAAAATGGTGGCCTCCCAATCTCCACCCGGAGGAGCTGAGAACTCGGGGCCCCGCTCCTCAGTGTGCCCCCAGAGAAAAGCAGTCACTTCCGTGTCCCCGGTCTCCGGCCGCACTCTGTGCTCACCCGGCCTGTGACCGAGCGTTTCTATCTCTGGCACCCGACCCCGCGTGGAGTCTCCAAACCCAGCAGATCCCTGAAGTGCGTTCCCGCACTGCTTCTCCCCGGTAAGGAAGGGGAGTCTCCCCGGATCTGCCGCCTGCTGGGTCCCTGATGGAGGAGCCGTGCTCCGACTGGGCCGCGGATCACAGTTTATGGCAACCCCGAGCTGAGAGCCCGCGACTCTGCTCCGTCTCTGCAGCCGGCTTCCCCGCTCTGATACCTGGGAGCTCTGCCGCACTCAGGCACCCCCGGTCTCTCTGTGACCCCAAGGGTCCTGAGACCACACTGTCCCGGGAGGATTCCACCCCCCGCTTAGCCACTGCAGCGACGTCCCTCCGCGGAGCCAACTTCTAAAAGGTCCGATTCTGTGCTCCTCGGCTCTATCACTTGCCAGAAGCGGCCGGCGGAGGCCCCTCCCCCGCCATCTATCCTCCCGAATATCGCCTCGGATTCACTTCTCCGCACGCCCTACCTTCCAGTAAGTGGTCGCTTCTCTGTTCAGAGAGTTGTTGCTACTCTCCTGTTCGATCTCCTGTTGAGTTTGTAGGTGTTCAGAATGGTTTGATCCGTATTCAGCTGAATTCCTGAGACCAGACGAAATCTAGGTCTCCTACTCCTCCGCCATCTTGCTCCGCCCCCCTTCCAGATTGTGTAAATTTGATGATGGAATTTTTCAAGAAATTATCAGAAATATCAGAGATAGCTGCAAAGGAAGGTGGCAGAGTAAAAAGATCCTGAACTCACCTCCTCCCATGAACACAAGATGACAAAAACTACATTTAATGCAATTCAGTCTGAAAATGACCTAAAAGATTAGAACAGATTTTCTATAGAACCAAAGCCTGGACATGTTAACCCACAAACTGGGGGATATTGCAGGTGTGGAGGAGCAAGGGGATCAAGCTCCATATCAGGATCTACTCTGGACCTGGGGACCTGCACAGGAAGATGAGCTCCATAACATCTGGCTTTGAAAAACAGTGGGGCTTAACTTTTAAAGGGTCATTGCCCTACATTACTTTGCTCAAGATCAGCAAGAAATAGCAGTTTGAAAAGTACCTGTATGAAGATTTATTGACTAGTTTTAGGACATATTCAGGAGGAGTAGGAATCTGCAGGAGCTTTCTCCAGGAATGGAAATGCTGACAGGCATCACCTTTCTTGCCTTCCTTCAGACCTAGCTGACTAGATATTTGCAGAAGCTAGTTCTGATACCCTCCCTTTACCTTGCTGCTAGCACCACTGTATCCACCCTGGAACTCCCTTACAGACCTCACCCCACCCCACCCATTTGTCCTGCAAGGTGCTCTTTCAAATTGGTGCCTGCCCTGCCACACCAACTGGCAGCTTCAGTCATGTCTGGCATCCTCATCAAATACCACCCTGTCACATCTAGGAGATAGCCTCAGCTGGGACCAGCGGCCCTCCAAAGCAGCTCCTGCCTCAGGGAAGGGGGAAGTTAGCCTTACCCAACAGTATGCCCAACAATACTAGTTATAGCCAGGCCTCTCAGAGAGCTACATATAGGGCCAGCCCTGCCCACTAGCACATCTGTAGCAGTTTTAGCGAAGCCACAACAGAAGGCAAGATGCAGCCCATACAGGGGACATTCTGGAGTGCCTGGTTCTGGTGACCATGGGGAATTATGCTACTGGGTACCACAGGATGGCTTACCTATAAAGCCACTATTTTCAAGATCAGGAGGTATAGTTGACATACCTAATACATAGAAGTACAGAGTCAAAAAAAATGAGGAGACAAAGGAGTATGTTCCAAATGAAAGAACACAACAAAATTATAGGAAAAGATCTAAACAAAAGGGAGATAAGCCATCTGATAAAGAGTTCAAAGTAATAATTATAAGCATACTCAACAGACTTGAGAGAAGACAGGATGAACTCAGTGAGAACTTCAACAAAGATATAAAAAATACTAAAAGGAATCAGTCCGAGCTAATAAAATAAAAAATAAATCAAACAACTGAAATTTTAAAAATACACTAGAGGGAATCAATACCACAGTAGAGGATGCAGAAGAATAGATGAGCAACTTAAAAGATGGTAATAAACAGCGACCAAGCACAGAAAAAAAAAGAAAAAGAAATAAATAAAAATGAGGATAGATTAAAGAACCTCAGAGGTAACATCAAGTGTACTAACATTTGAATTATAGGGGTATCAGAAGGAGAAGAGAGAAAGGAAAGGGCAGAAAACATACTTGAAGAAAAAATAGCTGATGGGAGAAGATAATTTGCTAATGTCTTATCAGATAAAGGGTTAGTATTCAAGATCTATAAAGAACTTATCAAACCTAACACCCAAAACACACACACACACAAAAATCCAGTCAAGAAATGGGCAGAAGACATGAACAGACATTTCTCCAAAGAAGACATACAAATGGCCAACAGACACAGGAAAAAAATGCTCAGCATTGCTCAGCATCAGGGAAATACAAACCAAAACCACAATGAAATACCACCTCACATTAGTCAGAATCGCTAAAATTAACAAGTCAGGAAACAACAAATGTTGGCAAGGATGTGGAAAAAGGGGAACCCTCCTACACTGTTGGTGGGAATACAAGCTGGTGTAGCCACTCTGTAAAACAGTATGGAAGTTCCTCAAAAAGTTAAAAATAAAGCTACCCTCCCAACAGCAATTTCACTACAAGGTATTTACCCAAAGGATACAAACATAGTGATCAGAAGGGGCACCTGAACTTCAGTGTTTATAACAGCAATGTCCACAATAGCCAAACTATGGAAAGAGCCCAGATGTCCATCAGTAGATGAAGGGATAAAGAAGATGTGGTATATATGTACAATGGAATATTACTCAGCCATCAAAAAGGTGAAATCTTACCATTTGCAATGACATGGATGGAACTAGAGGATATTATGCTAAGCAAAATAAGTCAATCAGAGAAAAACAATTATACATTTTCACTCATATGTGGAATTTAAGAAACAAAACATAAGATCATAGGGAAGGGAGGGAAAAATAAAATAAGATGAAATCTTTAAAAAAAAAGAGAGAGATTTCTTTACATGAAAAAAGGGCCATAACAAGAAGTAAGACAATTATGGAACTGAAAAATTTCAATGGTAAAAGCACACACACAGTAAAAGTAGTAGATCAATTACATATAAAGCTACTACAAAGGTTAAAAGATGAATAATAAATTGTTATCTTCAAAATTAGTCAAGGGATACACAGATTTTTTTCAAATGTAAAATATGATATTATAGACATAAAATATGGAAAAAGGGATAAAATGTAGTACTTTTAGACTATGTTTAAAATTCAGTAAACCTCAACAATATGGTTTGCTATATACACAGAATGTTATATATGAACCTCATGGTAACCACAAACCATAACACCTATAACTAATACACAAACATAAAGAGAAATAAATCCAAGCATAATACAAAAGAAAGTCAATGAGTCACAAGGGAAGAGAGCAAGAGAAGGAGAAAGGAACAGAGAACTACAGAAATAACAGGAAGGCAATTAACAAAATGGCAATAAGTACATACCTATCAAAAATTACTTTAAATGTAAATAAACCAAGTGTTCCAAAGACAGGATGAATGAATAGACAAAAAACAAAAGAAAACAAAACAAAAACAAGACCCATCTATCATTTGCCTAAAAGAGATTCGCTTCAGACCTAAAGGCACATATAGACTGATAGTGCAAAGATGGAAAAAGTTTTTCATGCAAATAGGGGTGAAAAAAAGCCTGAGGTAGCATTACTTATATCTGACAAAATATACTTTAAAACAAAGACTGTAGTAGGAAACAATGGTAGTATATAATGCTAAAAGGATCAATCCAACAAAAAGATATAACAATTGTAAATATTTATGCTTCCAACATAGAAGAACCTAAATACATGAAGCAGACAGAAAGGGAGAAATTCAGAGTAATACACTAATAGTAGGAGACTTTAATACCCACTTACATCACCACATTAACAAAATGAAAAATAAAAACAATATAATCTTCTCAATAGATGCAGAAAAAGCATTTTACAAAACTTAACAGTCATGATAAAAATTCACAACAAAATGAATATAGAAGGAACATACCTCAGCATAATAAAGGCCATATCTACCAAATTCACACCTAACTTCATAGTCAATGGTGAATATCTGAAAGCTATTCCTCTAAGGTCAGGATGTCCACTCTCACTTTTATTCAACACAGTGAGGGAAATCCTGGACAGAGTAATCAGACAAAAACAATTAATTAAAAAAAATAAAAGGCATCAAAATTGGTAAGGAAGAAGAAAAGCTAACATTTTGCAGATGTTATGATACTATATATAGAAAAACTTAGAGTTCACCAGTAAAATGATTAGGCCTAATAAATGAATTTAGTAAAGCTACAGTATACAAACTTGATATAAAGAAATCTGTTGTGTTTCTATACAACACTAATGTAAAAATGAAAGAGCAGAAAGAGAAATTAAGAAAACAAATCCATTTGCAACAAAATAGAAAACCCAGAAATAAACCCATAATTATATAGTTAATTAATCTTCAATATGGGTGCCTGGGTGTCTCAGTCTTAAGTGTCTGCCTTCAGCTCAGGTTATGATCCCAGGGTCCTGGGATCAAGCCCTACATCAGGCACCCTCCTCCATGGGAAGCCTGATTCTCCCTCTCCCACTCCCCCTGCTTGTGTTCCTGCTCTCTCTGTCTCTCTGGCAAATAAATAAATAAAATCTTAAAAAGAAAATCTTCAATAAACCAGGAAAGAATATGCAATGAGTAAAAGACAGTCTCTTCAACAAATGGTGTTGGGAAAACTGATCAGCTACATGCAAAAAGATGAAAATGGACCAGTTTCTTTCACCATATATAAAATGGATTAAACTCAAAATGGATTAAAGACCTAAAATGTGAGACCTGAAACTATGAAAACCCTATTTGAGAGCACAGGCAGTAATATCTTTGACATTGATCATAGCAACTTTTTTCTGGACAGGGAAGGCAAATAAAAGGAAAAATAAACTATTGGAACTATTTCAAAATTAAAAGCTCTGAAGAATGAAGGAAACAATCAACAAAACTAAAAGGAAACCTATGGAATGGGAGAAGATATTTGCAAATGACATATCTAATAAAGTTAGTACCCAAAATATATAAAGAACTGGGTGGTGGAGTTAAGATGGCAGAGTAGTAGGGGGACCCTACGCTTGTCTTGGCCATTGAACACAGCTAGATAAATATAAAATCATTCTGAAGACCCAAGAAATCAATCTTAGGAATGAGAACAAACTGCACAACTAGAGGGAGAAGAGAGACCACATTGTGGAAAATAGGAGGTGCAGAGACACAATTTGGGGGAGAAAGCAGCACATAGGGGATTGCATGAGAAAAACACCTCCCCAAAATCATTGATTGGGAAAATGAGGGGCTGATTATCTCAAGTTTTTACAAGCAGCAGAGCTCAAAGACTAAAGTTTTACAAGTCCATGCCATCCCAGGGTGGAACCTGGTGGGCATAATGGTGCTCCTGTGGAGAAAGAAGGCAGAGGCCCAGGAGTGACAGCTTGGACTGAGGATCCCCTGGGTCACACTGGGAGAGACAGTTCCCCTTCTTGGAGTGCATTTGGGAGATGTGCCACTGCCTCTCAGGGGACAAAAGGACAATAGCATGTACCATTGAGTGGCCCCATTAATTAGCAAAGAAGCAGAAGCACCTGTTCGGGGCAGGTAACCTGGAAACTGTTTTTTTTTTAAGATTTTATTTATTTATTTGAGAAACAGAGAGAGAGCATGAGTGAGGGGAGGGGCAGAGGCAGAGGGAGAGAATCTCAAGCAGACTCCACACCGAGCACAGATCCCAAATGGGGGACTCTATGTCATGATGCTGAGATCATAACCTGAGTCAAAACTAAGAGTTGGATGCTTAACCAACTGAGCCACCCAGGCACCCCCAGAAGCTGGCTTTGTGCTGTATTTTACCATAAACTCCAAACACTTTCACATTTGTGCAGCTGCACGTCTAGCCCAAACCTGCACCAGCCAGAGTATGGCAAGACCCTCCCCCAGATGATCAGCATAGGTTCATAAAATTTGGAGCTTTGGGGCGCCTGGGTGGCTCAGATGGTTAAGCGTCTTCCTTCGGCTCAGGTCATGATCCCAGGGTCCTGGGATCGAGTCCCGCCTCCCTGCTCCTTGGGAGCCTGCTTCTCCCTCTGCCTCTCTCTCTCTGTGTGTGTCTCTCATGAATAAATAAATAAAATCTTAAAAAAAAAATTGGAGCTTTGAAGCCAGTTGTTGCATCTGAGATAAAACACAGGAGTAGAGGATGACGCAAGATGCTGGAAGAGTCGGGGACCTTGTTTCATTTGGTCCCTTGAATTTAGCTAGGTAACTAACAAACCATTCTGAACACCCATGAAATCAGCCTGAGATATAAGGGAAAAAATATCTGGAACTCTACAAAGAGAAAAGCAACCACTTTTTGCAAGGTAAGAGGTCCAGAGAAGGGAATCTGAGGGAAGATATCGGTAGGTAAATGGAGGCGGGAGGAAGGCTCCATAAGCTGGCTACTGGAAAGCAAGATAGCCCCAGAGGGGAAAATCAGAACCATTAGAAATCTGCTCCAGTGAGAGACACCCCTGCCTGAAAGGGGCTCAGGGGATGAAACAGGATCCCAGGAGTCACAGAACTAATGGGAGTGGTTGAACCGGTAGAGTTCCCAAGAAGTGGAGTGGGAAACTGGTTACAGTCAGTGAGCCCAGGAGGGGGATCCCGGCTCAGTTCACCATAAACCCCAAGCTGGGACTGATCGGGTGATCACTCTGCCTGCACACCCTGCAACGGAATGGAACATGGGGACCGCCCTAAATCCCCACAAGGAGCAGAGTGGTACACGCACAATCCCCCAACCACTCTCAGCCCCAGGGCCCTACAAAAGGCAGTAATGTGGGACCCTCAGAATCTCCCCAGGAGGATCACTGTGGGCACAGACTGCAGGAGCCTGCAGAGTTTGGCACACACAAAAGTGAAGACTGCTTGTCCCAGAGGGTTTACTGAAGAGGGGGGACTGCAATCTTTTGGCTCTGGGTCTGGAGATCAGGGCACAGCCATTTTTATTTGAATCCTCTAAAGAGGCACAGAAACCCTTCAGGGAAACACACACACACACACACACACACACACACACACACACACACACAGAGGGCCAGCTTTTACACTGAGCCTAACGTCTGGCAAGGGGTGGTACAACTTTGGCCAGGCAAAGACACCTGAGAAGCAGCACAGCAAGCCCCTCCCCCAGAAGACCAACTGGAAGAACAGGTGCACAAAAGTGTACGGATACCACAAGACTGTAAAACTCCGGTGATAGGGGAAAATTGTATAAAGAACTTGAGGTTTTTTTACTCATGATTCATTTATCTTTCAGTCTGCAATTGTCCATTTCTTTTCTTTTATTTTTTCCCTTTTCAACTAGTTTCTTATTTTACCAACCTTTTGTTTTTAAGTCTCTTTTTAACTTTTATTTTTTATCTCTACACTTTATAAATATATGCTTCATTTTTAGACTCCTTTCATCCTATTCAATTTTATTCTTATATATATATATAAGTTTTGCTTTCTTTGCAATTTTGGAAGTTAGTGTCTTCCAACACACATACCAAAATACACTGAGGAACAACTAGATCACCCTGTTTTGTCCACCTTATGAGTTTATAATCTCCCCCACCCTTTTTTGTTGTTCTTTTGTTAACCTTTCCGTTTTGGTTTCTGACCTCCTCAGATTTGTCTAGTGTCTAGTGTGTATTTTGCTTGGATCATGGTTGATATATTGAACTGTGCTCATTCACTCAATCCATTCTTCACTGGGCAAAATGACTAGAAGGAGGAATTCACAACAAAGGAAAGATGCAGCAGTAATGTTTTCTGCCATCGATCTAATCAATATGGATATAAGTAAGGTGTCAGAGATGGAATTCAGGATTACAATTAAAAAGTTAATATCTGGGCTTCAAAAAAGCATAAAAAAGAGGATCTAATCAGGCTGAAATTAAAAATGCTCTGAGATGCAGTCTAAATTGGATCCTCTAACAGCTAGGGTAAATGAGGCAAAAGAGAGAATAAGTGACCTAGAATACAGGCTGATGGGAAGGAAGGAAGTTGAGGAAAAGAGAGAAAAACAACTAATAACCCATGAAGAGAGGCTTTGAGAAATTAGTGATGTCAAAAACGTACGAGTATCAGAATTATTGGTGTGCCTGAGGGTGAAGGGGGGGAGCAGAAGGCATATTTGCACAAATCATAGTGGAGAACTTCCCTAATCTGGGGAGGGAAACAAGCATTCATATCCAAGAGGTAGAGAGGACTCCTTCCTAAATCAATAAAAATAGGTGAACATCCCAGTATATAATAGTGAAGTTTTCAAATTTCAGAGACAAAGAGAAAATCCTGAAAGCAGCTTGAAACAAGAGGCTCCTAACCTATAGAAGGAGGAATATCAGACTAACATTAGACTTATTCACAGAGACCTGGCAGGCCAAAAAAGGCTGGCATGATATCTTCAGGGTACTAAATGAGAAAAACAGGCAACCAAAAATACGTTATCCAGCAAAGCTGTCATTCAGAATAGAGGGAGAGATAAAGAACTTCTAGAACAGACAGAAACTGAAAGAATATGTGACCACCAAGCCAGCCCTGCAAGAAATATTAAGGGGGATCCTGTAAGCAAAGAGAGAGCCCAAGAATAACATAGACCAGAAAAAAAACAGAGACAATCTACAGAAACAGGGATTTTATAAGCAATACAATGGCACTAAATTAATATCTTTCAATAGTTACCCTGAATGTAAATTGGCTAAATGTTCTAATCAAAAGACAAACGGTATCAGATTGGATAAAAAAGCAAGACCCATCAATATGCTGTCTACAAGAGATTCATCTTAGACCTAAAGACACCTCCAGACAGAAAGTGAAGGGGTGGAGAACGATCAAGCACACTAATGGACCTCAGAAGAAAGCTGGGGTAGCAATCCTCATATCAGACAAATTAGATTTTATTTTTTTAAAGATTTTATTTATTTAACAGAGAGAGAAACAGTGAGAGAGGGAACACAAGCAGGCGGAGTGGGAGAGGGAGAAGTAGGCTTCCTGTGGAGCAGGAAGCCCGATGCGGGGCTCGATTCCAGGACCCTGGGATCATGACCTGAGCTAAAGGCAGATGTTTAATGACTGAGCCACCCAGATGCCCCGACAAATTAGATTTTAAAACAAAGACTATAGTAAGAGATGAAGAGGGACACCATATCATACTTAAAGTGTCTATCCAACAAGAAGATCTAACAAATATAAATATCTATACCCCCAATATGGGAGAAGCCAATTATATAAACCAATTAATAACCAAAATAAAGAAACATATTGAAAATAATACAGTAAGAGTAGGAGACCTCAACACTCCACTTACAGCAATGGACATATCATCTAAGCAGATCAACAATTGAAAAAGGGCTTTGAAGGACACATTGAACCAGATGGACTTTGTAGATATATACAGAACATTCCATCCTAAAACAACAGAATGCTCATTCTTCTCATGTACACATGGAACTTTCTCCAGAGTAGATCACATATAGGGTCAAAAACATGTCTGAATTGATACCAAAGATCAGGATTATTCCCTGCGTATTTTAAGACCACAATACTTTGAAACTTGAACTTAGTCACAAGAGAAAATTTGGAAAGAACTCAAACACTTGGAGGTAAAAGAACATCCTATTAAAGAATGAATGGTCAACCAGGAAATTAAAGAAGAATTTTAAAAAATCATGGAAACAAATGGGAATGAAAATACATTTGTTCAAAACCTTTGGGACACAGCAAGAGGAGGAGCAAGATGGTGGAGGAGCAGGAGACCTGGATTTCATGTGGTCCCAGGAATTCAGCTGGATAAGGATCAAACCATTCTGAACACTTACAAACTCAACAGGAGATCAAAGAAAAGAATAGCAGCAACACTCTGAACAGAAAAGTGACCACTTTCTGGAAGGTAGGATGTGTGAAGAAGTGAATCCAAGGCAATATTCAGGAGGATAGATGGTGAGGTAAGGGGCCCTCCGCCGGCCACTTCTGGCAAGTGATAGAGCCATGAGGCACAAAATCAGAACTTTTAGAAGTCTGCTCCGCTGAGGGACATCACTACAGTGGCTAAGTGTGGGGTGGAACCCTCACTGGGACAGTGTGGTCTCAGGACCCTTGGGGTCACAGGAAGACCAGGGATGCCTGAGTGCAGCAGAGCTCCCAGGTATCAGAGCGGAGAAGCCAGCTGCAGAGACAGAGCCAAGGAGTGGGCTCTCAGCTCGGGGTTGCCATAAATCATGATCCACAGCATAGTCAGGCCACTGCTCTTCCAGCAGGGACACAACAAGCAGCAGATCCAGGGAGATTCCCCTTCCTGCACTGGGAGGAAGGGCACGGGAGCACACCGCAGGGATCTGCTGGTTTTGGAGACTCCACACGGGGTTGGGTGCCAGAGATAGAAATGCTAGGTCACAGGCTGGGTGAGCACGGAGTGTGGCCAGAGACCGAGCAGACTGGAGTAATTGACTGCTTTTCTCTGGGGGCTCACTGAGGAGTGGGGCCCCGAGTTCTCGGCTCCTCTGGGGTGGAGATTGGGAGGCCACCATTTTCAGTCTCATCCTCCTAAGCTGTATGGAAAGCTTTCAGGGAACAAAAGTTCCTGAGAGCAAACCCAGGCAGATTACTTAGCCTGGAACCGGCAAGGGTGGAGCAATTCTGCCTGTGGCAAAGACATTTGGGAACCATGGCAACAGGGCCCTCCCCCAGAAGATCAGCAAGAACAGACCCCAAGACTAAGTTTACCAATCAGTGAGAACAGCAGAACTCCAGCTCTAGGGGAGTACTGCACATAAAATTCATGGCTTTTTTCCCATGATTCTATAGTCTTTCAAAGATAATTTTTTACTTAGCTGTCTTTTTTTTTTAATTATTCTTTTTCCCTTTTTCAACCAACATGAATCCTTTTTTTAAAGAAAGATCTTTTTTATTTTTCATTTTTAGAGTCATAGTCTATCCCTTCATAGTAGTTACCCTTATTTTTGGTATATATATATATATAAATTGTTTTCTCTTTAAAATTTTGGGATACATTTTCTTCAAATAGACCAAAATATACCCTAAATCTCTAGTGTATGGTTTTGTTCTAGTCTCCTGCCTGATTACATTCTCTCCATATTTTTTTTTAAATCCTCTTCTTTCATTTTTCAACCAACTTCTTATGTTATCAATTCCTTTTATAAATCTTTTATAATTTTCATCTTTACAGTCATATTCCACCCCTTCGTCATATTAACCCTTATTTTTGTATATATATAAGTCTTCTTTGTTTAAAATTTTGAGAGGCACTTTCTTCTACCAGACCAAAATACGCACAAAATCTACTGTCTCGCACTGATCTATGCACCAGCCTGATCATATTAGATCATATTCTGTTTTCTTTGTTTTGTTTTGTTTTTGTTTGTTTGTTCTTATCTTTTTCTTTTTCTTTTTTTTTCTTTTTTCTTTCTTTCCCTTTCTTTTCCCTGGTTTCAGGTCTTTTCTGATTTGTTTAGTGGATATTTTCTGGGGATGTTGTTACCCTGTTAGTATTTTGTTCTCTCATTCATCTATTCTCCTCTGCACAAAATGACAAGATGGAAAATATCACCTCAACAAAAAGAACAAGAGGCAGTACCGACTGCCAGGGATTTAATCAATACGGACATTAGTAAGATGATGCAACTAGAGTTCAGAATGATGATTTTAAATATACTAGCTGGGCTTGAAAAAAGCATGGGAGTTATTAGAGAAACCCTTTCTGGAGAAATAAAAGAACTAAAATCTAACCAAGTCGAAATCAAAAAGGCTATTAATGAGGTGAAACAAAAAATGGAGGCTCTAACTACTAAGATAAATGAGGCAGAAGAGAGAATTCTGATATAGAAGACCAAATGATGGAAACTAAAGAAGCTGAGAAAAAGAGAGATCAACAACTACTGGATCATGAAGGCAGAATTCGAGAGATAAGTGATACCATAAGATGAAACAATATTAGAAAAATTGGGATCCCAGAAGAAGAAAAAGAGAGAGGAGCAGAAGGTATATTGGAGCAAATTATAGCAGAGAACTTCCCTAATTTGAGGAAGGAAACAGGCATCAATATCCAGGAGGCACAGAGAATCCCCTCAAAATCAATAAAAATAGGTCAACACCCCAACATCAAATAATAATAAAACTTACAAGTCTCAGAAGTAAAGAGAAAATCCTGAAAGCAGCTCAGGAGAAAAGATCTGTAACCTACAAGGTAGAAACATTAGATTGGCAACAGATCTATCCACAGAGACCTGGCAGGCCAGAAAGGACTGGCATGATATCTTCAGAGCAGTAAATGAGAAAAAATATGAAGCCAAGAATACTATATCCAACTAGGCTGTCATTGAAAATAGAAGGAGAGATAAAAAGTTTCCAGGACAAACAAAAACTAAAGGAATTTAAAAAACATGAAGCCAGCCCTACAAGAAATATTGAAAGGAGTCCTCTAAGCAAAGAGAGAGCCTAAGAGTAACATAGACCAGAAAGGAACACAGACAATATACAATAACAGTCTCCTTAGAGGCAATACATGACACTAAATCCATATCTTTAAATAGTTACCCTTAAGGTAAATAGGCTAAATGCCCCAATCAAAAGACACAGGCTATCAGATTGGATAAAAAAAACAAGACCCATCAATATGTTGTGTGCAAGAGACTATTTTAGACTCAAGGACACCCCCAGATTGAAAGTGAGGGGGTGGAAATTCATTTACCATGCTAATGGACACCAAAAGAAAGCTGGGGTGGCAATTCTTATATCAGACAAATTAGATTTTAACAAAAGACTGTAATAAGAGATGAGGAAGGACACCATATCCTACTTAAAGGGTCTATCCAACAAGATCTAACAATTGTAAATATCTGTGCCCCTAACATGGGAGCAGCCAATTATATAAACCAATTAATAACAAAAGCAAAGAAACACATCGACAACAATACAATAATTTTGGGGGACTTTACCACCACCCTCACTGAAATGGACAGATCATCTAAGCAAAAGATCAACAAAGATATACAGACTGTAAATGACACTGGACCAAATGGACTTCACAGTTATACTCAGAACTTTCCATCCCAAAGCAATAGAATAAACATTCTTCTCTAGTGCCCATGAAACATTCTCCAGAATAGATCACATCCTAGGTCACAAATCAGGTCTCAACCGGTACTAAAAGATTGAGATCATTCCCTGCATATTTTCAGAACACAATGCTTTGAAACTAGAATTCAATCACAAGAGGAAAGTTGGAAAGAACTAAAATACAGGGAGGCCAAAAAGCATCCTACTAAACCCTGAATGAGTCAACCAAGAAATAAAAGAAGAACTAAAAAAAAAATCATGGAAACCAATGAAAATGAAACACAACTGTTCAAAACATTTGGGATTCAGCAAAGGTAGTATTAAGAGGAAAGTATATAACAAACAAGCCTTTCTCAAGAAACAAAAAAGGCAAGAAAGGTCTCAAATACACAACCTAACCCTACACCTCAAGGAGTTGGAGAAAGAACAGCAAATAAAGCCTAAACCCAGCAGGAGAAGAGAAATAATAAAGATCAGGGCAGAAATCAATGAAATAGGAACCAAAAGAATGGTAGAGCAGATCATCGAAACTAAGAGGTGGTTCTTTGAAAGAATTAACAAGAATGATAAACCCCTGGCCAGACTGATCAAAAAGAAAAGAGAAATGATCCAAATAAACAAAATCATGAATGAAAGAGGACAGATCACAACCAACACCAAAGAAATACAAATAATTATAAGAACATATATATGTTGAGCAAATATATGCCACCAAATTAGATAATCTGGAAGAAATGGATGCATTCCTAGAGATGAATACACTACCAAAACTGAACCGAAAGAAATAGAAAACTTGAACAGACCTATAACCACTAAAGAAATTGAAGCAGTCATCAAAAATCTCCCACCAAACAGGAGCCCAGGGCCAGACGACTTCCCAGGGGAATTCTACCAAACATTTCAAGAATTAAAACCTATTCTTCTGAAACTGTTCCAAAAGATAGAAATGGAAGGAAAACTTCCAAACTCATTTTATGAGGCCACCATTACCTTGATCCCCACCCCAGACTAAGGATCCATCAAAAAGGAGAAATACAGACCAATATCTTCGATGAACATGGATGCAAAAATTCTCACCAAAATACTAGCCAATAGGATCTAACAGTACATTAAAAGGATTATTCACCATGACCAAGTGGGATTTATCCCAGGGCTGCAAGGTTGGTTCAACATCTGCAAATCAATCAATGTGATACAATACAAAGAAAGAACAAGAACCATATGATCCTCTCAATAGGTGCAGAAAAAGCATTTGACAAAGTACAGCATCCTTTCTTGATCAAAACTCTTCAGAGTATAGGGATAGAGGGTACATACCTCAATATCATAAAAGCCATCTATGAAAAACCCACAGCAAATATCATTCTCAATGGGGAAAAACTGAGAGCTTTCCCCCTAAGGTCAGGAACGTGGCAGGGATGTCCACTATTACCACTGCTATTCAACATAGTAGTAGAACTCCTATCCACAGCAATCAGACAACAAAAAGAAATAAAAAGCATCCAAATTGGCAAAGAAGAAGTCAAACTCTCACTGTTTGCAGATGATATGATACTTTATATGGAAAACCCAAAAGACTCCATCCCAAAACTGCTAGAACTCATACAGGAATTCAGTAAATTGGCAGGATATAAAATCAATGCACAGAAGTCAGTGGCATTCTTATACACCCACAACAAGACAGAAGAAAGAGAAATTAAGGAGTGGATCCCATTTACAAGTGTGCCCAAAATCATAAGATACCTAGGAATAAATCTAACCAAAGAGGCAAAGAATCTGTACTCAGAAAATTATAAAATACTCATGAAAGAAATTGAGGAAGACACAAAGAAATGGAAAAACGTTCCATGCTCATGGATTGGAAGAAAAAATATTGTGAAGATGTCAATGCTACCTAGAGCAATCTACACATTTAAAGCAATCCTTATCAAATACCATCCACTTTTTTCAAAGAAATGGAATGAATCATCCTAAAACTTGTATGGAACCAGAAAAAAACCCAAATAGCCAGAGGAAAGTTGAAAAAGAAACCAAAGCTGGTGGCCTCACAATTCCAGACTTCAACCTCTATTACAAAGCTGTAATCATCAAAACAGTATGGTACTGGGACAAAAACAGACACATAGATCAATTGAACAGAATAGAGCCCAGAAATGGACCCTCAACTCTATGGTCAACTAATCCTCGACAAAGCAAGAAAGAATGTCCAGTGGAAAAAAGTCTCTTCAACAAATGGTGTTGGGACAATTGGACAGCCACATGCAGAAGAATCAAACTGGACTATTTCTTTACACCACACACAAAAATAGACTCAAAATGGTTGAAAGACCTCAATGAGGGACAGGAGTCCATCCACATCCTAAAGGAGAACACAAGCAGCGACCTCTTCGACCTCAGCCGCAGCAACTTCTTCCTAGAAACATCACCAAAGGCAAGGGAAGTAAGGGCAAAAATGAACTATTGAGACTTCATCAAGATAAATAGCTTTTGCACAGCAAAAGAAACAGTCCACAAAACCAAGAGACAACTGACAGATAGGGAGAAGATATTTGCAAATGACATATCAGATAAAGGGCTAGTATCCAAAATCTATAAAGAACTTATCAAACTCAACAATGAAGAACAAATGATCCAATCAAGAAATGGGCAGAAGACGTGAAGAGACATTTTTCCAAAGAAGACATCCAAATGGCCAACAGACACATGAAAAAGTGCTCAACAACGCTTGGCATCAGGGAAATCCAAATCAAAACCTAAATAAGATACACCTCACACCAGTCAGAATGGCTAAAATCAACAAGTCAGGAAATGACAGATGTTGGCACAGATGCAGAGAAAGGGGAACCCTCCTACACTGTTGGTGGGAATGCAAGCTGGTGCAGCCACTCTGGAAAACACTATGGATGTTCCTCAAAAAGTTGAAAATAGAGCTACCACACAACCCAGCAATTGCACTACTGGGTATTTACCCCAAAGATACAAGTGTAGTGATCTGAAGGGATACGTGCACCCCGATGATTATAGCAGCAGTGTCCACAATAGCCAAACTCTGGAAAGAGCCAAGATGTCCATCAACAGATGAATTTATAAAGAAGATGTGGTATATATATGCAATGGAATATTATGTAGCCATCAAAAGGAATGAAATCTTGCCATTTGCCATGCCGTGGACTGAACTGGAGAGTGTTATGCTGAGTGAAATAAGTCAATCAGGGAAAGACATGTATCATATGACCTCACTAATATGAGGAATTCTTAATCTCAGGAAACAAACTGAGGATTGCTGGAGTGGTGGGGTGTGGGAGGGATGGGGTGGCTGGGTGATAGACATTGGGGAGGGTATGGGCTATGGTGAGCGCTGTGAATTGTGTAAGACTGTTGAATCACAGACCTGTGCCTCTGAAACAAATAATACATTATATATTAAAAGAAGAAGAAGAAGATGATGATAGCAGGAGGGGAATAATGAAGGGGGGAAATCGGGGGGGGATGAACAATGATAGACTATGGACTCTGAAAAACAAACTGAGGTAATGGGTTAGCCTGGTGGTGGCTATTAAAGAGGGCACGTTCTGCATGGATCACTGGGTGTTATATGCAAACAATGAATTATGGAAACTACATCAAAAACTAATGATGTAATGTATGGTGATTAACATAATAAAAAAAAGAAAGAAAAAAAGTAAATCTTAGGCAAGGAAATAAAAACCTTTGGGACACAACAAAGGTGGTCATTAGACAGAAGTACATTGCAATACAAACCTCTCTCAAAAAATTAGAAAAGTCTCAAATACACAAGCTAACCTTACACCTAAACGACCTAAAGAAAGAACAGTAAATAAAGCCTAAACCAAGCAGGAAAAGAGAAATAATAAGGATTAGAGCATAAATCAATGAAATAGAAACCAGAAAAACAGAACCGATAAACAAAACTAGAAACTGGTTCATTTAAAGAATTAATAAGATGGATAAATATCAGGCCAGACTTATCAAAAAGAAAAGGCAAAGAACCCAGATAAATAAAATCATGAATGAAAGGGGAAAGATCACAACCAATGCTAAGGACATACAGACAGTTTTAAGCACATATTATGGAAAACTATATGCCAAAAATTAGACCATCTGGGAGAAATGGATGCATTCCCGGAAACTTATAAACTACCAAAAATGAAACAGTAAGAAATATAAAATCTGAACAGACTAATACCCAGCAAGGAAATTGAAGTGGTAATCAAAAATCTCCCAAAAAACGAGTCCGGTACCAGATCGCTTCCCATGGGAATTCTACCAAACATTTAAAGAAGAAAGAATTCCTATTCTACTGAAGCTGTTTTAAAATTAGGAATGGAAGGAAAACTTCCAAACTCATTCTATAAGGCCAGAATTAGCTTGGTCCCAAAACCAAAGACCCCATCAAGAAGGAGGAGTACAGACCAATATCCCTGATGAACATGGATGCCTAAATACTCACCAAGGTACTAGCCAATAGGATCCAACAGTACATTAAAAGGATTATTCACCATGACCAAGTGTGATTTATTCCTGTGATGCAAGGGTGGTTCAACATTCACAAATCAATGTGATAGAAGACATTAATAAAAGAAAAGACAAGAACCATAGGATCCTCTCAATTGATGCAGAAAAAACTTTTGACAAAATACAGCATCCTTTTTTCGTTAAAACTCTCCACAGTGTAGGAATAGAGAGGGAACATACCTCAGTATCATAAAAGCCACATATAAAAAGCAAAGAGCGAATATCATTCTCAATGGGGAAAAACTGAGAGCTTTACCTTTAAGGTCAGGAAGACAACAAGGATGGCTATTCTCACCACAATTGTTCAACATAATACTAGAAGTCCTAGCCTCAGCAATCAAACAAAAAGAAATAAAAGGCATTCAAACTCGCAAAGAAGTCAAACTCTCACTCTTCACAGACGACATGATACTTTCTGTGAAAAATCCAAAAGACTCCACCCCAAAATTGCTAAAACTCATACAACAATTCAGCAATATGGCAGGATACAAAATCCATGCACAGAAATCAGTTGCATTTTTATACACTAACAACATAACTGAAGAACGAGAAATAGAGGAATCAATCCCATTTACAACTGCACCAAAAAGCATAAGATACCTAGGAATACACCTAACCAAAGAGGTAAAGGATCTATACTCTAGAAACTACAGAACACTTATGAAAGACATTGAAGAAGACACAAATTGATGGGAAAACATTCCATGCTTATGGACTGGAAGAATAAGTATTGTTAAAAATGTCTATTCTACCCAGAGCAATCTACACATTCGATGAAATCCCTTTCAAAATACCATCAAAATTTGGCACATAGCTGAAACAAACAATCCTAAAATATGTATGGAACCAGAGAATACACAAATCACTGGGGAAATGTTGAAAAAGAAAACCAAAGCTGATGGCATCACAATCCCGGACTTCAAGCTATATTATAAAGCTGTGATCATCAAGATAGCATAGTACTGGCACAAAAATGACACATAGATCAATGGAACAAAATAGAGACTCCAGAAATGGACCCTCAACTCTATGATCAACTAATCTTCAGCAAATCAGGAAAGAATAGCCAATGGAAAAAAGACAGTCTCTTCAATAAGTGGTGCTGGGAAAATTGGACAGCCACGTGCAGAAAAATGAAACTGGGCCATTCTTTTACACCATACACAAGGATAAACTCAAAATGGATGAAAAACCTCAATGTGAGACAAGAATCCATCAAAATCCTAGAGGAGATCACAGGCAGTAACCTCTTTGACATCAGCCACAACAACTTCTTGCAAGACAAGTCTCTAAAGGGAAGGGAAATAAAAGCAAGAATGAACTTTTGGGACTTAATCAAGATAAAAAGTTTCTGCACAACAAAGGAAACAGTCAACAAAACTAAAAGGCAACCCACAGAATGGGAGAAAACATTTGTAAATTATATATCAGATAAAGGGTTGGTATCCAAGATCAATAAAGAACTTATCAAACTCAACACCCACAATACAAATAATCCATTCAAGAAATGGGCAGAAGACATGAACAGACACTTCTCCAAAGACATACAAATGGCCAACAGGCACATGAAAAAATGCTCCACATCACTTGGCATCAGGGAAATACAAATCAAAACCACAATGAGATACCACCTTACACCAATTAGAATGGCAAAAATTAATGAGGCAGGAAACAACAAATGTTGGAGAGGATGTGGAGGATGTGAAGAAAGAAACCTCTTACACTGTTGGTGAGAATGCAAGCTGGTACAGCCACCCTGGAAAACAGAATGGAGGTTCCTAAAGAAGTTAAAAATAGAGCTACCCTATGACCCAGCAGTTGGAGGTTTACCCCAAAGATATAGATGTAGTGAAATGATGGGTCGCCTGCACCCTAATGTTCATAGCAGAATGTCCACAATAACCAAACTGTGGAGGGAGTCAAGATGTCCTTCAACAGATGAATGGATAAAGATGTGGTTTATATATACAATGGAATATTATTCAGCCATCAGAAAGGATGAATGGCTACCATTTGCCTCAACATGGATGGAACTATAGGGTAACATACTAAGTGAAATAAGTCAAGTAGAGAAAGACAATTATCCTATGTTTTTACTCATATGTGGAATATAAGAAATAGTGCAGAGGATCATAGGGGAAGGGAGGGAAAATTGAATAGGAAAAATCAGAGAGGAAGACAAAACATGAGAGACTCTTGACTCTGGGAAAAAAGCTGAGGGTTGCAGAAGGGGAGATGGATGGGGGGATGGGGCAACTGAGTGATGGCATGTGATGTGATAAGCACTGGGTGTTATACACAACTGATGAATTATTGAACACTACATCCAAAACTAATGCTGTAGTATATGTTGGCTAATTGAATTTAAGTAAAAAACAAGAAAAACAAACAAACAAACAAAAAACAGGAGCACCATGCCACCACTGGTTGGACAGCTCAGACACAGACAGAGTGAAGGCAGGGAAATGAGAGATGCCAGGAACAACTGAGGTGAAATTGTTTGCTTTTCTGTGAGGGCTTCCTGAACTGCAGCAAGAGCGACCTCTTCTCTCCAGGGATGGGAGTCAGCTAATGCCATATTTTCCCCCTGTCCATCAGCACAGACAGACTTTAGTAAGTGGCACAGCACCCATAATAAAGGCTTGAGCCAACCTTACACTGATCTCTGCCCCCCCCCACCCTGTGCTCTGCAGGTGCTTTTTTTTAATGGTGTGCCTCACAGTCAGAGAAGCAGCAGGCTCCTCCACAAGAAGACCAGCAAAAATCCCACACATGCACACCAAATCTACTGACCATAGAGTGCTGCAAAGATTCGGCTCTAGGGAAAATAGAATCCAGCCTGTTTTAACAAGCAGACCAAAACACAGCTAGTTAAAATTTGCCACACTGGACAAGATCCAAACACTCTTCACTGCAGGGAAGGAGAAACTTTGCAGAGAACTGACCTAAAGGAATGAACAGCCAAAACACAACAGCCCAGTGCACAGTGCATTCACCAGAAACACTTTCTGAAGCACCAGGCCCTGGACAGTATATGACCTCTTCATAATATAGTCATTATTCTCAGGAGCAGGAAATATAACAGACTTTCCTAACACATGGAAGACAGAGTCCTAGACAAAATGCCAAGACTGAGGAATTCATCCCAAAAGAAAGAAAAAGAAAAGCTCATGGCCAGGGATCTACTCACAACAAATATAAGAAAAATATGCCTGAACCAGAATTTAAAACAACAATCATAAGGATACTAGCTAGGCTTGAGAAAAGCATACAAGACTCCAGGGAGTCCCTTATTTCAGGGGAAAAAGACCTAAATAACTAGTCAGGCCAAAATTTAAAAAAAAAATGCTATAATTGAGATGCAAAACTGACCAGATGCAATGACGACAAGGATGGAAGAAGCAGAGGAATGAGTAAGTGATATAGAAGCTAAAATTATGGAAAATAATAAAGCTGAAAAGAAGACAGAAAGAAAAATATTGGATCATGAATGTAGACTGAGAACTCAGCGACTCCATAAAGCACAACATTTGTATCATAGAAGTGCCAGAAGAAGAGAGGGGAAAGGGGGCAGAAGGTTTATTTCAACAAATTATAGCTGAAAACTTCCTTAATCTGGGGAAGGAAACAAACAAATCCAGGAGGAGCAGGCACTCCCATAAAATCAACAAAAGCAGACTAATACCAAGACATATTGTAGTAAAATTTGCAAAATACGTACGTAAGGGGGGAAAAAATCCTAAAAGCAGCAAGGAAAAAGAAATCTCCAACCTACAAGGGAAGACAAAAAAGGTTAGCAGCAGATCTATCTACAGAGACTTGGAAGGCCAGAAGAGGGTTGCATGATATATTCAATGTGCTAAATGGGAAAAATATGCAGCCAAGAATATTTCATTCAGCAAGGCTGTCATTCAGAATGGAAGGAGAGATAAAGAGTTTCCCAGACAATAAAAACTAAAGGAGTTCATGACCACTAAACCAGCCCTGAAAGAAATATTAAAGGGGACATTTCAGTGGGAAAGAAAGGCCAAAAGCAATAAAGACTAGAAAGGAAAAGAGAAAATCTCCAGAAACAACAACTTTCATATCTATCAATAATCATTTTGAATATAAATGGCCTAAATGATGCAATCAAAACACAGTGTGTATCAGAATGGATAAAGAACAAGACCAATTTATATGCTGACTACAGGAGACTCATTTTAGACTTAAAAACACCTGAAGATTGAAAGTGAGGGGATGGAGAGCAATTTATCATGCTAATGGACATCAAAATAAGTGGGATAGTCATACTTATATCATAAAAACTAGATTTTAAACCAAGGACTGTAACAAGAGATGAAGAAGAGCACTATATCATAATAAAGAGGTCTAGCCAAAAAGATCTAACAATTGTAAATATTTATGACTCCAACATGGGAGCACCAAAATATATAAATCAATTAATAACAAAAATGAAGAAACTGATAATAATACAATAATAGTAAGAGACTTTAACAGCCCACTTACAGCAATGGCCATATCATCTAAGCAGAAAATCAACAAAGAAATAATGACTTTGAATGTCACACTGGACCAGATGGACTAAACATATATTCAGATCATTTCATGCTAAAGCAACAGAGCGTACATTCTTTTCAAGTGCACATGGAACATTTTCCAGACTAGATCACATACTGGGTCACAAATCAGGCCTCAGTAAGTACCAAAAGCCTGAGATTATACCATGAATATTTTCAGAGCACAATGCTTTAAAACTTGAATTTAATCACAAGGAAAAAAAATTGAAGGAACACAAATTCCTTGGGGTTAAAGAGCATCCTACCAAAGAATGAATGGCCAACCAGGAAATTAAAGAAGAATTTAAAAAAATACATGAAAGGAAATTAAACTGAAAACATGACAGTCCAAAAACTTTGGGATACAGTAAAAGCTGTCATAAGAGAAAAGTATATAGCAATACAGGGCTATCTCAAGAAGCAAGAAAAGTTTCAAATATGCAACCTAAACTTAGACCTAAAGGAGCTAGAAAAGGAATATTAAATACAGCCTAAGGGTGCCTGGGTGGCTCAGTCAGTTAAGCATCTGACTTGGATTGAGGTCATGATCTTGGAGTCCTCAGATCAAGCCCTACATCAGGCTCCCTGCTGAGTGGAGAGTCTGCTTCTCCCTCTGCCCCTTTCCATCCCCCATCCCCAGCTTGTGTTTTCTCAAATAAATAAATAAAATGTTTAAATAAATAAATAAATAAATAAATAAATAAATAAATAAAGCCTAAATCCAGCAGAAGAAAGGAAATAATAAAGATTAGAGTAGAAAAAATATGATATAGAAATAAACAAACAAAAAACCCAGAGTAGAACACATCAATGAAACTAGGAGCTGGTTCTTCAAAATAATTAGTAAAATTTATAAACCCTTAGCCAGACATATCAAAAAGAAAAGATAAAGGACCCAAATAAATATAATAATGAATGAAAGAGGAGAGATCACAGCCAACACCAAAAAAATACAAATAATTATAAGAGACTCTTATGAAAAATTATATGCCAACAAATTGGCCAATCTGGAAGAAATGGATAAATTCCTAGAAACATATAAGCTACCAAAATTGAGACAGGAAGAAATAGGAAATTTGAACAGACCCATAACCAGCAAATAAATTAAATTAGTAATCAAAAATCTCCCAACAAACAAAGTCCAGGGCCCAATGGCTTCCCAGGGGAATTCTACCAAAGATTTAGAGAAGAGTTATTACCTATTCTCAAACTGTTTCAAAAAACAGGAATAGAAAGAAAACTTCCAAACTCCTGCTATGAGGCCAGCATTACCTTAATTCTAAAATGAGGCTAAAACCCCACTAAAAAAGAACTATAGGCTAATACCCCTGATGACCATGGATGAAAAATTCTCAACAAAATACTAGCAAATTGAATCCAATAGTTCATTAAAAGAATTATTCACCACAATCAAGTGGGATTTTTTTCCAGGGCTACAGGGGTGGTTTAATATTTGCAAATCTGTCAACATGATACACCACATTAATAAAAGAAAGGATAAGAACCATATGATGCTCTCAGATAAATGCAGAAAAAACATCTGACAAAATACAGCATCCTTTCTTGATAAAAAAAAAAAACAAAGTAGGGATAGAGGGAACATAACTCAACATCATAAAGGCCATTTATGAATGACCCACAGTTAATATCATCCTAAATGGGGAAAGACTGAGAGCTTTTCCTTTATAGTCAGAAACAAGACAGGGATGTCCAGTCCCACCGTTGTTATTTAACATAGCAGCAAAAGTCCTAGCCTCAGCAATCAGACAACAAAAACAAATAGAAGGCATCCAAGTTGGCAAGGAAAAATTCAAACTCTAACTATTCACAGATGACATGATATTCTATGTAGGTTCCACCAAAATATTCCAAAAGATAACAAAAAGATTCCACCAAAATATTGCTAGAACTGGTAAACAAATTCAGAGAAGTCACAGGATACAGAATCAACATACAGAAATCTGTTGCATTTCTATACACTAATAATGAAGCAACAGAAAGAGAAATCAAGGAATCAATCCCATTTACAACTGCACCAAAAACCATAAGATACATAGGAATACACTTAACTGAAGAGGTAAAAGTTCTGTACTCTGAAAACTATAGAAAACTTATGAAGGAAATTGAAGAGGACACAAAGAAATGGAAAACCATTCCATGCTCATAGATTGGAAGAAAAAAAATATTGTTAAAATGTATATACTACCCAAAGCAATCTACACATTTAATGTGACTCCTATCAAAATACCACCAGCATTTTCATGGAACTAGAAAAAATAATCCTAAAATTTGTATGAAATCACAGAACATCCCAAATAGCCAAAGCAATCTTGAAGAAGAACAGCAAAGCTAGAGGCATCCAATTCCATAGTTCAAGCTATAGTGATCAAGACAGTATGGTATAGGCACAAAAATAGAGACATAGATCAATGAAACAGAGTAGAAAAACCAGAAATGGATCCACAACCATATTGTCAACTAATTAATATTTGGCAAAGCAGAAAAGAATACCCAACGGAAAAAAGATAGTCTCTTCAACAAATGGTGTTGGGAAAACTGGACAGCTTTCTTCCACCATACACAAAATAAATTCAAATGGATGAAAGACTTAAATGTGAGACAGAAAACCATCAAAATCCTGGAGGAGAACACAGGCAGCAATGTCTTTGATATTGGCCTTCTCAACTTCTTACTATACAAGTCTCAGGAAGCAAGGGAAACAGAAGCAAAAATGAACTATTGGGACTTCATCAAGATAAAAAGTTTCTGCACAGCAAAGGAAACAAAGGCAACCTATGGAAATGGGAGAAGATATTTGCAAATGACATATCTGATAAAGGGTTAGTATCCAAAATACATAAATAACTTATAATACTGAACACCCAAAAACAAATAATCTAGTTAAGAAGAGGCAAGAAGATATGAATAGACATTTTTACAAAGAAGACATACATATGGGTAAGAGATGTATGAAAAGATGTTTAACGTCACTCATTATCAGGTAAATACAAATCAAAACCACAGTGAGATATGACCTCACATCTGTCAGAATGGCTACAATTAACAACAGAGGAAACTACAGATGTTGGTAAGGTTGTAGAAAAAGTAGAACCCTCTTATGCAGTTGGTGGCAATGCAAACTGGTGCAGCCTTTCTGGAAAACAGTATGGAAGTTCCTCAAAAAGTTAAAAATAGAACTACCCTATAACTTATCAATTGCTGTACTAGATATTTACACAAAGGATACAAAAATATTGATTCAAAGAGGCACATACACCCTGCTGTTTATAACAGCATTATCAAAAATAGCAGAATTATGGAAAGAGCCCAAATGTCCATCAACTGATGAATAGATAAAGAAGTTGTAGTATATATACACCATGGAATATTACTAAGTCATCAAAAAGTATGAAACCTTGTCATTTGCAAGGATGGAGTTATAGTGCATTATGGTAAGTGAATATGTCAGGTAGAGAAAGACAAATACCATATGATATCACTCATAGGTAGATTTTAAGAAACAAAGCAGATGAACGTAGGGGAAGGGGAAAAAAAGAGGGAGGTGAACCATAAGAGACTCCTTTTTTTATGTTTCATTTAAGTAATCTATCTACCCAATTTGGGGCTTGAAATCACGACCCCAAGATCTAGAGCCCCTGCCCTTTTTGACTGAGCTAGGCAGGTGCCATAAGAAAGTCTTAAGTACAGAGAACAAACAGATTTGATGGAGTGGTGGTGAGTGGGGGAAGGGCGAAATGGGTGATGGATGTTGAGGAGGGCACTTGTTGTGGTGAGCACTGGGTGTTACATGAAAGTGATGAATCACTAAATTCTACTCCTGAAACCAATATTACACTATATATTAACTAACTAGAATTTAAATAACAACTTGAAATAACAACAAGAACTGATATAACTCAACACCTAAAATAAAAATTGTCTAATTAAAAATGCGCAGAAGACATGAACAGACATTTCTGCAAAGAAGACATGCAGATGACAAACAGACCCATGAAAAGATGTTCAATGTCACTCATCATTAAGGAAATGCAAACCAAACCAAAATGAACTGTCACCTCACACCTCTCAGAATGGCTAAAATCAAAAACACCAGAAATGGGAATGCCAGGTTGGCTCAGTTGGTAGAGCATGTGACTCTTGATCTCAGGGTTGTAAGTTTGAGCCCCAGGTTGGGTGTAAAGATTACTTAAAAGTAAAATCTTAAAAATAAAACAAAGGAGTTGAAGACGGTGGAGAAGTGGGGGACTCCGTTTCAACTGGTCCCCTGAATTCAGCTAGATATCTACCAAGCCAACTCTGAACACCCACAAAATCAGCCCAAGATATTAGATTATATGTCTGGATCTCCTTGGGGGCAGAGGATCATCAGTCGAGAGGTGGGAAAAATGGAGTTGGGATTGCTTGGACAGATGTCAGAGGATAAACAGAAGGGGGAGAGGACCGCCAGAAGCTAGCCTTTGGAAAAAAATACCCCAGTGCAAAAGTGTCCTGCGCCTGGGGACCAGCGATAGCTTGGGGAGTGGTGGCCGAGGGACGGGAAGGGACTGATAACAGCGCTCAAACAGAACACGGGCTTAATGGGCAAACACTGAGACCCGTAGCCACAGCGCCACCAGCCACTGCCTGTGCCGGAACTCATGTGGTTCCAGCATGGACTGGGGCGGCCACAGCTGCTGCCCGTGCCAGGGAGGACCCCAACAGAGGCCTGAGCCCACGAAAACGGGGCTCCCTAGAGGACCTGGCTTGGAGCTGTGACCACAGAACCAGGGACCTGCCACTGCTCCCGCTGTAGCCCGGGCCCGCCCAGTCCAGGATCGTTCACGGTTTTGGTGGCACAGGGGGGCAGAGACAAGCGGGATCAGGGTCCACCGCTGAGGTGATAGCTGGGAGTGTGAACTGCCTGCGGGAGGCTGCGGGTTTCAGGAGAGTTTATGGAAAGGGAGACTGTGTGTTCTGGAGGATTCAGAGAGGAGCAGACTGTGGCTTCTCTCTTCTGGGGTGGCGGTCTGGCTGCAGAAATTTTCCTTTGCTCTGACCTTCCAAAAAGGCATGAAAGCCGCCAGAGAACAAAAGCCCAAAAACCAATTTCCACGGAGCCCAGCCCCTTGATAGGGGGCAGGGCAATTCTGCCCAAGCAGGATTCCCTGATAAACAATGTGGCCAGCCCCCTTCCCCAGAAGACAAGTTGGAAGAACAAGGGGACAACAACCCCAGGGTCCCCATAAAACTGTAAAACCCCAATACCAAGGGAAAATTAGTATATTAAGCTCCTGGTGTTGACTCACGCCCTGTGTATTCTTTTTTGCATTTTTTTATTTTATTATGTTATGTTAATCACCATACATTACATCATTAGTTTTTGATGTAGTGTTCCATGATTCATTGTTTGCATATAACAACCAGTGCTCCATTCAATGTGTCCTCTTTAATATCCATCCTCCCACACCCCTCCCCTCTAGAACTCTGTTTCTTTCTAAGAGTCCATAGTCTCTCATGGTTCATCTCCCCCTCCAATACCCCCCCCTTCATTTTTCCCTTCCTACTATCTTCTTTTTTTTTTTTTTTAACATATTACGTATTATTTGTTTCAGAGGTACAGGTCTGTGATTCAACAGTCTTACACAATTCACAGCACTCACCATAGCACGTACATTCCCCAAAGTCTATCACCCAGCCACCCTACCCCTCCCACTTCCCATCACTCCAGCAACACTTAGTTTGTTTCCTAAGATTAAGAATTCCTCATATCAGTGAGATCATATAATACAGGTCTTCCTCTGATTGACTTATTTCGCTCAACATAATACCCTCCAGTTCCATCCACGTCGTTGCAAATGGCAAGATTTCATTCCTTTTGATGGCTGCATAATATTCCATTGTATATTATATATACCATATCTTCTTTATCCATTCATCTGTCCATGTAAATCTTGGCTCTTTCCCTAGTTTGTCTATTATGGACATTGCTGCTATAACCGTTGGGGTGCATGTAACCCTTCAGATCACTACATTTGTATCCTTGGGGTAAATACCCAGTAGTGCAATTGCTGGGTCGTGTGGTAGCTCTATTTTCAACTTTTTGAGGAACATCCATACTGTTTTCCAGAGTGGCTGCACCAGTTTGCATTCCCACCAACAGTTTGGAGGGTTCTCCTTTCTCCGCATCTCTGCCAACATCTGTCATTTCCTGACTTGTTGATTTTAGCCATTCTGACTGGTGTGAGGTGTATCTCATTTAGGTTTTGATTTGGATTACCCTGATGCCAAGCAATGTTGAGCACTTTTTCATGTGTCTGTTGGCCATTTGGATGTCTTCTTTGGAAAAATGTCTGTTCATGTCTTCTGCCCATTTCTTGATTGGATTATTTGTTCTTGGGGTGTTGAGTTTGATAAGTTCTTTATGGATTTTGGATACTAGCCCTTTATCTGATATGTCATTTGCAAATATTTTCTCCCATTCTGTCGGTTGTCTTTTGGTTTTGTGGACTGTTTCCTTGGCTGTGCAAAAGCTATTTATCTTGATGAAGTCCCAATAGTTCATTTTTGCCCTTGCTTCCCTTGCCTTTGGTGATGTTTCTAGGAAGAAGTTGCTGCGGCTGAGGTCGAAGAGGTTGCTGCCTGTGTTCTCCTCTAGGATTTTGATGGACTTCTGTCTCACATTGAGGTCTTTCAACCATTTTGTGTCTATTTTTCTGTGTGGTTTAAGGAAATGGTCCAGTTTCTTGGTCCATTGGTCCAGCAGTCCATTCTTCATGTGGCTGTCCAGTTTTCCCAAAACCAGTTGTTGAAGAGACTGTCTTTTTTCCTTTGGATATTCTTTCCTGTTTTGTCAAAATTAGCTGACCATAGAGTTGAGGGTCCTTTTCTGGACTCTGTATTCTGTTCCATTGATCTATGTGTCTGCTTTTGTGCCAGTACCATACTGTCTTGATGATGACAGCTTTGTAATAGAGCGGGAAGTCCGGAATTGTGATGCCACCAGCTTTGATTTTCTTTTTCACCATTCCTCTGGCTATTCGGGGTCTTTTCTGGTTCCATACAACTTTTAGGATTATTTGTTCCATTTCTTTGAAAAATGTGGATGGTATTCGATGGGGATTGTACTAAATTTGTAGATTGCTGTAGGTAGCATTGACATCTTCTCAATATTTGTTCTTCCAATCCATGAGCATGGAACGTTTTTCCATTTCTTTGTGTCTTCCTCAATTTCTTTATGAGTATTTTATAGTTTTCTGAGTACAAATTCTTTGCCTCCTTGGTTAGACTTATTCCTAGGTATCTTATGGTTTTGGGTGCAATTGTAAATGGGATCGACTCTTTAATTTGTCTCTCTTCTGTCTTGTTGTTGGTGTATAGGAATGCCACTGATTTCTGTGCATTGATTTTATATCCTGCCACTTTACTGAATTTCTGTATGAGTTCTAGCAGTTTTGGGGTGGATTTTTTTTTAAGATTTTATTTATTTATTTGACAGAGAGAGACACAGCGAGAGAGGGAACACAAGCAAGGAGAGTGGGAGAGGGGGAGGCAGGCTTCCCGCTGAGCAGGGAGCCTGATGCAGGGCTTGATCCCAGGACCCTGGGACTGGGACTATGACCTGAGCCAAAAGCAAACGCTTAACCATCTAAGCCACCCAGGCGCCCCTGGGGCGGAATTTTTCGGGTTTTCCACAAAAGTATTATGTCATCTGCAAAGAGTGAGAGTTTGACTTCTTTGCCAGTTTGGATACCTTTTATTTTTTTGTTCTCTGATTGCTGTGGATAGGAGTTCTACTACTATGTTGAATAGCAGTGGTGATAGTGGACATCCCTGCCGCATTCTTGACCTTAGGGGGAAAGCTCTCAGTATTTTCCCATTGAGAATGATATTCACTGTAGGTTTTTCACAGATGGCTTTTATGATATTGAGGTATGTACCCTCTATCCCTATACTCTGAAGAGTTTTGATCAAGAAAGGATGCTGTACTTTGTCAAGTGCTTTTCCTGCATCTATTGAGAGGATCATATGGTTCTTTCTTTTATTAATGTATTGTATCACATTGATTGATTTGCAGATATTGAAACAACCTTGCAGCCCAAGAATAAATCCCACTTGGTCATGGTGAATAATCATTTTAATGTACTGTTGGATCCTATTGGCTAGTATTTTGGTGAGAATTTTTGCACCCATGTTCATCAAGGATATTGGTCTGTAATTCTCCTTTTTGATGGGGTTTTTGTCTGGTTTTGGGATCAAGGTAACGGTGGCCTCATAAAATGAGCTTGGAAGTTTTGCTTCCATTTCCATTTTTTGGAACAGTTTCAGAAGAATAGGCATTAATTCTTCTTTAAATGTTTGGTAGAATTCCCCTGAGAAACCATCTGGCCCTGGGCTCTTGTTTTTTGGGAGATATTTGATAACTGCTACAATTTCCTTAGTGGTTTTGGGTCTGTTCAGGTTTTCTATTTCTTCTTGGTTCAGTTTTGGAAGTTGAGACATCTCTAGGAATGCATCCATTTCTTCCAGATTATCTAATTTTCTGGCATAGAGTTGCTCATAATATGTTCTTATAATTGCTTGTATTTCTTTGGTGTTGGTTGTGATCTGTCCTGTTTCATTCATGGTTTTATTTATTTGGGTCATTTCTGTTTTCTTTTTGATAAGTCTGGCCAGGGGTTTATCAGTCTTGTTAATTCTTTCAAAGAACCAGCTCCTAGTTTCGTTGATCTGTTCTACCATTCTTTTGGTTTCTATTTCATTGGTTTCTCCTCTGATCTTTATTATATCTCGTCTCCTGCTGGGTTTAGGCTTCATTTGCAGTTCTTTCTCCAGCTCCTTTAGGTGTAGGGTTAGGTTGTGTATTTGTGAACTTTCTTGCCTTTTTTGTTTCTTGAGAAAGGCTTGTATTGTTATATACTTTCCTCTTAGGACTGCCTTTGCTGCATCCCAAAGATTTTGAACAGTTGTGTTATCATTTTCATTGGTTTCCATGAATTTTTTTAGTTCTTTAATTTCTTGGTTGACCCATTCATTCTTTAGTAGGATGCCCTTTAGCTTCCATGTATTTGAGTTCTTTCCCACTTTCCTCTTTTGATTGAGTTCTAGTTTCAAAGCATTGTGGTCTGAAAATATGCAGGGAGTGTTCCCAATTTTTGGTACCGGTTGAGACCTGATTTGTGACCTAAGATGTGATCTATTCTGGAGACTGTTCCATGGGCAACCGAGAAGAATGTGTATTCTGTTGCTTTGGGATGGAATGTTCTGAATATATCTGTCAAGTCCATTTGGTCCAGTGTGTTATTTAAAGTCTTTATTTCTTTGTTGATCTTTTGCTTAGATGATCTGTCCATTTCAGTGAGGGCAGTGTTAAAGTCCCCCACTATTATTGTATTGATGTCAATGTGTTTATTTGCTTTTGTTATTAATTGGCTTATATAATTGGCTGCTCCCATATTAGGGGCATAGATATTTACAATTGTTAAATCTTGTTTGTAGGATCCTTTAAGTAGGATATAGCATCCTTCCTCAACTCTTACTATAGTCATTGGTTTAAAATCTAATTTGTGTGATATAAGGATTGCCACCCTAGCTTTCTTCTGGTGTCCATTAGCATGGTAAATTGTTTTCCACCCCTCACTTTCAATCTGGGGGAGTCTTTGGCTCTAAAATTCATCTCTTGCACACAGCATATCTATAGGTCTTTTTTTTTAATTTTATTATGTTATGTTAGTCACCATACAATACATCATTAGTTTTTGATGTGGTGATCCATGATCCATTGTTTTCATATAAACCCATTGCTCCATGCAGTATGTGCCCTCCTTAATACCCATCACTGGGCTAACCAATCTCCCTTCTCTCCTCCCCTCTAAAACCCTGTTTGTTTTTCAGAGTCCGTAGTCTCTCATGGTTCCTCTCTCCCTCCAACTCCCTCCCCCCATTTTTCCCTTCCTTCTCCTAGTGTCTTCCATGTAATTCCTTATGTTCCACAAATAAGTGAAACCATATGATAATTGACTTTCTCTGCTTGACTTATTTCACTCAGCATAATCTCCTCCAGTCCCATCCATGTTGATGTAAAAGTTGGGTATTCATCCTTTCTGATGTCTGAGTACTATTCCATTAAATATATGGACCACATCTTCTTTATCCATTTATCTGTCGAAGGGCATCTCGGCCCTTTCCACATTTTGGCTATTGCGGACATTGCTACTATGAACTTTGGGGTGCATATGGCCCTTCTTTTCACTACATCTGTGTCTTTGGGGTATATACCCAGGAGTGCAATTGCTGGGTCCTAGGGTAGCTCTATTTTTAATTTTTTGAGGAACCTCCACACTGTTTTCCAAAGTGGATGTACCAACTTGTATTCCCACCAACAGTGTAAGAGGGTTCCCCTTTCTCCACAATCTCTCCAACATTTGTTGTTTCTTTCCCTGTCCATTTTTGCCATTCTAACTGGTGTAAGGTGGTATTTCAATGTGGTTTTGATTAAAAAACCTCTCTAAAACTTCTTTAGAGAAGTTTTTTTTCCCTTAAATCTTCTACCCACTTTTTGACTTGATTATTTGTTTTTTTGGGTGTTGAGTTTGAGAAGTTCTTTATAGATCTTGCATACCAGCCCTTTATCTGTAGTGTCATTTGCAAATATCTTCTCCCATTCTATGGGTTGCCTCTTTGTTTTGTTGACTGTTTCCTTTGCTGTGCAGAAGCTTCTTATCTTGATGAAGTCCCAAAAGTTCATTTTTGCTTTTGTTTCACTAGCTTTTGGAGATGTATCTTGAAAGAATTTGCTGTGGGCGATGTCAAAGAGGTTACTGCCTATGTTCTTCTCTAGGATTTTGATGGATTCCTGTCTCACATTGAGGTCTTTCATCCACTTTGAGTGTATGTGTGTGAATGGTGTTAGAGAATGGTCGAGTTTCATTCTTCTGCATGTGGCTGTCCAATTTTCCTTGCACCATTTATTGAAGAGACTGTCTTTTTTCCATTGCATGTTTTTTCCTGCTTTGTCAAAGATTATTTGACCATAGAGTTGAAGGTCCATATCTGGGTTCTCTATTCTGTTCCATTGGTCTATATGTCTGTTTTTGTGCCAGTACCATGCTGTCTTGGTGACATTTGTAATATAGCTTGAAATTGGGCAACGTGATGCCCCCAGCTTTGTTTTTCTTTTTCAACATTTCCTTGGCATTTCATTGTCTTTTCTGAGTCCATACAAATTTTAAGGTTTTTGTTTGTTCCAGCACGTTGAAAAATGTTATTGGAATTTTGATTGGGATGGCATTGAAGGTATAGATTGCTCTGGGTAGCATAGACATTTTAACAATGTTTATTCTTCCCATCCATGAGCATGGAATATTTTTCCATCTTTTATGTGTCTTCTTCAATTTCTTTCATGAGTTTTCTGTGTTTCCTAGAGTATAGATCCTTTACCTCTTTGGTTAGATTTATTCCAAGGTATCTTATGGGTTTTGGTGCTATTGTAAATGAATCATTTCTCTAATTTCTCTTGCTAGAGTTGCGCTGTTAGTGTATAAGAAAGCAACTGATTTCTGTGCATTGATTTTGTATCCTGCCACATTACTGAATTGCTGTATGAGTTCTAGTAATTTGGGGGTGGAGTCTTTGGGTTTTCCACATAAAATATCATGTCGTCTGCGAAAAGAGAGTTTGATTTCTTCTTTGCCAGTTTGAATACATTTTATTTCTTTTTGTTGTTGGATTGCTGTTGCTAGGACTTCTAGTACTATGTTGAACAATAGTGGTGAGAGTGGGCATCCTTGACGTGTTCCTGATCTTAAGGGAAAGGCTCTCAGCTTTTCCCCATTAAGGATGATATTCGCTGTGGGTTTTTCATAGATGGATTTTATGAACTTGAGGAATATTCCCTCTATCTCTATACTCTGAAGAGTTTTAATCAGGAAAGAATGCTGTATTTTGTCAAATGCTTTTTCTGCATCAATTGAGAAGACCATATGTTTCTTCTCCCTCCTCTTATTAATGTGTTCTATCACATTGATTGATGTGCGAATGTTGAAACACCCTTGCATTCTGGGGATAAATCCCACTTGGTCATAGTGGATGATCCTTTTAATGTATTGTTGGATCCTACTAGCTAGGATTTTGTTGAGGATTTTGGAATCCATATTCATCAGGGATATTGGTCTGAAATTCTCCTTTTTGATGGGGTCTTTGCCTGGTTTGGGGATTAAGGAAATGCTGGCCTCATAGAATGAGTTTGGAAGTTTTCCTTCTGTTTCTATTTTTTGAGACATCTTCAGTAAAATAGGTATTATTTCTTCTTTGAATGTTTGGTAGAATCCCCCCAGGGAATCCATCAGGCCCTGGACTCTTGTTTTTGGGGAGGTTTTTGATCACTGTTTCAATCTCGTTACTGGTTATTGGCCTCTTCAGGTTGTCAATTTCTTCCTGTTTCAGTCTTGGCAGCTTATAGGTTTCTAGGAAGGCCTCCATTTCATCCAGATTGATCAGTTTATTGGCATATAGTTGTTGATAATAATTTCTAATAATTGTTTCTATTTCCTTGGTGTTAGTAGTGATCTCTCCCCTTTCATTCATAATTTTCTTAATTGGGTCCTTTCTCTTTTCTTTTGGATAAGTCTGACAGTCGTTTATCGATCTTATTAATTCTTTCAAAGAACCAACTTCTAGTTTCGTTGATCTGATCTACTATATTTCTGGTTTCTAATTCATTGATCTCTGCTTTAATTTTAATTATGTCTCTTCTAATGCATGGCTGAGGCATCGTTTGTTGCTTTTTCTCTAGTTCTTTATGGTGTAGAGTTAGTTGGTGAATTTGGGTTTTCTGGGTTGTTTTTTTTTTTTTTTTTTTTTGAGTGAGGCTTGGATGGCTATGTATTTCCCCATTAGTACCGCCTTTGCAGTATCCCATAGGTTTTGGACTGATGCGTTTTCATTCTCAATGATTTCCATGAATTGTTTAAATTCTTCTTTGATTTCCTGGTTAACTCAAACATTCTTGAGCAGAGTGGTCTTTAGCTTCCAAGTGTTTGAATTTCTGCCAAATTTTTTCTTGTGATTGTTCCAGTTTTAAATCATTGTGGTCTGAGAATACACAGGGAATAATCTCAATCTTTTGGTATTGGTTGAGACCTAATTTGTGACCTAGTATGTGGTCTATTCTGGAGAAAGTTCCATGTGACCTCAAGAAGAATGAATATTCTGTTGTTTTAGGGTGGAATGTTCTGTAAATATCTATGAGGTCCATCTGATCCAGTGTATCATTCAAAGCTCTTGTTTCCTTGTTGATTTTCTGCTTAGATGATCTGTCCATTGCTGAAAGTGGAGTATTGAGGTCTCCTACAATTAATGTATTGTTATCAATATGACTCTTTATTTTGGTTAACAGTTGGCTTGTCTAGATGGCTGCTCCCACGTTGGGGCATAGATATTTACAATTGTTAGATCTTCTTGTTGGATAGACCCTTTAAGGATGATATAGTGTCCTTCTGTGTCTCTAATTACAGACTTTAGTTTAAAATCTAATTTGTCTGATATAAGAATTGCTACCCAAGCTTTCTTCTGAGGTCCGCTGGCAGAGAAGATATATCTCCATCCCTTCACTTTCAGTCTGGATGAATCTTTGGTTTCAAAATGAGTCTCTTGTAGGCAGCATATGGTTGGATCCTGTCTTTTTATCCGATCTGCAACCATTTAGGCCATTCACTTTGAGAGTGATTATTGAAAGATATGAATTGTCACCATGTTGCCTGTGAAGACCTTCTTTTTATAGATTGTCCCTGTAAATTTCTGTTGTATATCACTCTTGGGGTCTTCCTCCGTTTATAGACTCCCCCTTAATATTTCTTGCAGGGCTGGCTTAGTGGTCACATATTCTTTCAGTTTCTGCCAGTTGTGGAAGCTCTGCATCTCTCCATCCATTCTAAATGAAAGTCTTGCTGGATAAAGTATTCTTGGCTTGTATGTTCTTCTCATTTAGTATCCTGAATATGTCTTGCCAGGACTTTCTGGCTTGCCAGGTCTCTGTGGATAGGTCTGAAGTTATTCTGATTTTCCTCCCTCTTTACGTAAAGAATCTCTTCCCCCTAACTGCCCTTAAGATGGTTTCCTTGGTTCTAAGATTTGCAAGTTTTACTATTACATGCCAGGGTGTTGGCCTGTTTTCCTTGATCTTGGGAGGGGTCCTCTCTGCCTCTAGGACATGAATGTTTGTTTCATTCCCCAGATTAGGGAAGTTCTCAGCTACGTTTTGCTCAAATACATCTTCTAGTCCTCTCTCTCTCTCCACTTCCTCTGGGATTCCAATTATTCTGACATTGGAATGCTTCATGGTGTCACTTATTTCTCTAATTCTATTTTCATGGATTCTGTGATGTTTTCCCCCCTGGCTTCCTCTTTTCCCTTTTTATCTATTATATGATATTCCAGGTCGCTTATTCGTTCTTCTGCCTCAGTTACCCTAGCTGTTAGATTATCTAAATTGGATTGGAACTCATTGACAGCATTTTTAAGTTCTGCCAATTCAGCTTTCATTTCTGCCCTTAGAGACTTTATGTTGCCATTAATAGATTTCTCCATTCTAGCTATTTTCTTCACAGTTGCTACCGTGAATTCCATCTCCGACATCTTGATTATATCTGCATCAATTGCAACATAACTCATAATCTCTGAGTCTTTTCTATTTTGGGGGCTCCTTCTCTTAGTCATTTTGTTGATGGGTATTTGAGGGAATGTATAGAGTCCAAATTATTGACTAGAACCCAAGCAAGACGCACTTGTTTTCTTGGGACCTTAGGGTTGCTGGCCTCTTGTTTTCCCAGCCTGTCTTCTGGGGGAGGGGCTTGCCGCGCTGTTACTCAGGCAACCCTCTTTGGGCAGAGTTGCCCTGCCCCCCTGTGGCAGGGGATGGCTTCAGCGAGAATTAGTTTTTGGAGCTTTTGTTCTCCTGCGGCTTTCCCTGGCAGCTTTCCATGTCTCCTCCGCGAGTCAGAGCAGAAGAGGCCACTTCCGACCCTCTGCCTCAGAGCAGAGAGACCACAGTCTGTTCTTCAGTGAGCTCTCCAGTCCACACTGTCTCTGTTTCTGTCCATGCTGCCCTAACTGCAGTGGTCTGGGGTGTGCGCCCCTCTGCAGCGCTCCCAGTCCTGCCTGCAGGTCAGGGCACATCTCTGCCCTTTGTGTTTCTAAAACTGCCAGCCGCTCCCAGTTCACACGCGTGACCTCGCTGCTCCATGTTTCCACCCCGGGGGCTGCCCTAAAGTCCTTTCCCCACTGCTACTGGTCTGCGAGTCTGTGTCCTGTCCCCAGCGTGCAGGCTTTCACTCATCGGCAGTGTAGGATCCCCATGGACAGGTTCCCTCCCGCTGCCTTTTATCCTCTGATATCTGCCTGTGGAATCAGGGCTCCCTGCTTTGTACCTCAAAAACAACTACCTGTGATATTCTGTTTATAGATATTCAGATCTTCTTACATCTCAGGCTGGATTCATGGATGCTCAGAGTGGTCTGATACATATCCAGCTTAATTCCGGGGACCAATTGAAATAGGGTCCCCTACTCCTCCACCATCTTTCCTTCTCCTAGCTCTTGTTTTTTTATCCAATCTGTTAGCCTGTGTCTTTTGATCAGAGCATTTAGCCCATTTACATTCAGGGTAACTATTGAAAGATATGAATTTATTGCCATTGTATTGCCTGTAAGGTGACTGTTACTGTATATTGTCTCAGTTGTGTTCTGGTCTACATTACTTTTCGGCTCTCTCTTTGCTTAGAGGACCCCTTTCAATATTTCTTGTAGGGCTGGCTTCATGTTTGCAAATTCCTTTAGTTTTGGTTTGTCCTGGAAAATTTATCTCTCCTTGTATTTTCAATGACAGCCTCGTTGGATAAAGGATTCTTGGCTGCATGTTTTTCTCGTTTAGTGCTCTGAAGATATCATGCCAGTTCTTTCTGTCCTGCCAGGTCTCTGTGGATAGGTCTGTTGCCAATCTAAAGTTTCTACCATTGTAGGTTACTTACCTCTTCTCCCGATCGGCTTTCAGGATTTTCTCTTTGTCTCTGAGACTCATAAGTTTTACTATTAGATGTTGGGGTGTTGACCTATTTTTATTGATTTTGAGGGGAGTTCTCTGTGCCTCTTGGATTTTGATGCCAGTTTCCTTCCCCACATTAGGGAAGTTCTCTGCTATAATTTGCTCCAATATAGCTTCTGCCCCTCCTCTCTCTTTATTCTTCTTCTAGGATCCCAGAACAATCTAATATTGTTTCGTCTTATGATATCACTTATCTCTGGAATTCTGCCCTCGTGATCCAGTAGTTGTTTATCTCTCTTTTTCTCAGTTTCTTTATTTTCCATCATTTGGTCTTCTATATCACTAATTCTCTCTTCTCCCTCATTTATCCTAGCAGTTAGAGCCTCCATTTTTGATTGCCCCTCATTAATAGCCTTTTTGATTTTGACTTGGTTAGATTTTGGTTCTTTTACTGCTCCAGAAATGTTTTCTCTAATATCTTCCATGCTTTTTTCAAGCCCAGATAGTATTTTTAATTTTTTTAATTTTTTATTGTTATGTTAATCACCATATATTACACCATTAGTTTTTGATGTAGTGTTCCATGATTCATTGTTTCTGCATAACACCCAGTGCTCCACACAGAATGTGCCCTCTTTAATACCCATCACCAGGCTAATACATCCCCCCACCCCCTCCCCTCTAGAACCCTCAGTTTGTTTTTCATAGTCCATCGTCTCTCAGTGTTTGTTTCCCCCTCCGACTTACCCCCTTCATTCTTCCCCTCCTGCTATCTTCTTCTTTTTTTCTCTTCACATATGTTGCATTATTTGTTTCAGAAGTACAGATCTGTGATTCAACAGTCTTGCACAATTCACAACACTCACCATTGCACATAACCTTCCCAATGTCTATCACCCAGCCACCCCATCCCTCGCACCCCCAACCACTCCAGCAACCCTCAGTCTGTTTACTGAGATTAAGAATTCCTCATATCAGTGAGGTCATATGATACATGTCTTTCTTTGATTGACTTATTTCACTCAGCATATCACCCTCCAGTTCCATCCACGTCGTTGCAAATGGCAAGATCTCATTCCTTTTGATGGCTGCATAATATTCCATTGTGTATATATACCACTTCTTCTTTATCCATTCATCTGTCAATGGACATCTTGGCTCTTTCCACACTTTGGCTACTGTGGACATTGCTGCTATAAACAATGGGGTGCACGTACCCTTTCGGATCCCTACATCTGTAACTTTGTGGTAAATACCCAGTAGTGCAATTGCTGGATCATATGGTAACTCTATTTTCAACTGTTTGAGGAACCTCCATGCTGTTTTCCAGAGTGGTTGCACCAACTTGCATTCCCACCAACAGTGTAGGAGTGTTCCCCTTTCTCCACATCCCCGCCAACATCAGTCTTTTCCTGACTTGTTAATTTTCACCATTCAGACTGGTGTGAGGTGGTATCTCATTGAGGTTTTGATTTGGATTTCCCTGATGCCGAGCAATGTTGAGCACTTTTTCATGTGTCTATTGGCCATTTGGACGTCTTCTTTGGAAAAATGTCTGTTCATGTCTTCTGCCCATTTCTTGATTGGATTATTTTTTCTTGAGGTGTTAAGTTTGATAAGTTCTTTATAGATTTTGGATACTAGCCCTTTATCTGATATGTCATTTGTAAATATCTTCTCCCATTCTGTCGGTTGTCTTTTGGTTTTGTGGACTGTTCCTTTTGCTGTGCAAATCTTTTTATCTTCATGAAATCCCAATAGTTCATTTTTGCCCTAGTTTCCCTTGCCTTTGGCAAAGTTTCTAGGAAGAAGTTGCTGCGGCTGAGGTTGAAGAGGTTACTACCACACTTTTCCTTTAGGATTTTGATGGACTCCTGTCTCACGTTTAGGTCTTTCAACCATTTGGAGTCTATTTTTGTATGAGGTGTAAGGAAATGGTCCAGTTTCATTCTTCTGCATGTGGCTGTCCAATTTTCCCAACACCATTTGTTGAAGAGACTGTCTTTTTTCCATTGGACATTCTTTCTTGCTTTGTCAAAGATTAGTTGACCATAGAGTTGAGGGTCCACTTCTGGGCTGTCTATTCTGTTCCATTGATCTATGTTTCTGTTTTTGTGCCAGTACTATACTCTCTTGATGACGACAGCTTTGTAATACAGCTGGAAGTCCAGAATTGTGTTGCCACCAGCTTTGCTTTTCTTTTTCAAAATTCCTCTGGCTATTCGGGGTGTCTTCTGTTTCCATACATATTTTAGGATTATTGGTTCCATTTCTTTGAAAAAAGTGGATGGTATTTTGATGGGGATTGCATTGAATGTGTAGATTGTTCTAGGTAGCATTGACATTTTCACAATGTTTGTTCTTCCAATCCATGAGCATGGAACGTTTTTCCATTTCTTTGTGTCTTCCTCAATTTCTTTCATGAGTATTTTGTAGTTTTCTGAGTACAGATCCTTTGCCTATTTAGTAAAATTTATTCCTAGGCATCTTATGGCTTTGGGTGCAATTGTAAATGGGATCGACTCCTTGATTTGTCTCTCTTCTGTCTTGTTGTTGGTGTATAGGAATGCCACTGATTTCTGTGCATTGATTTTATATCCTGCTACTTGACTGAATTCCTGTATGCGTTTTAGCAGTTTTGGGGTGGAGTCTTTTGGGTTTTCCACATACAGTATCATATCATCTGCAAAGAGTGAGAGTTTGACTTCCTCTTTGCCGATTTGGATGCCTTTGATTTCTTTTTGTTGTCTGATTGCTGTGGCTAGGACTTCTAATACTATTTTGAATAGCAGTGGTGAGAGTGGACATCCCTGCCTGACCTTAGGGGAAAAAGCTCTCAGCTTTTCCCCATTGAGAATGATATTTGCTGTAGGTTTTTCATAGATGGCTTTTTTGATATTGAGTTTTGTACCCTCTATCCCTATACTCTGAAGAGTTTTGATCAAGAAAGGATGCTGTACTTTCTCAAATGCTTTTTCTGCATCTATTGAGAGGATCATATGATTCCTTTTCTGTCTTTTGTTAATGTATTGTATCACGTTGATTGATTTGCTGATGTTGAACCAACCTTGCAGCCCAGGGATAAATCCCTCTTGGTCATAGTGAATAATCCTTTTAATGTACTGTTCGATCCTATTGGCTTGTATTTTGGTGAGAATTTTTGCATCCATGTTCATCAAGGATACTGGTGTGTAATTCTCCTTTTTGATGGGGTCTTTGTCTGGTTTTGGGATCAAGGTAATGGTGGCCTCATAAAATGAGTTTAGAAGTTTTCCTTCCCTTTCTATTTTCTGGAACAGTTTCAGAAGAATAGGTATTAATTCTTCTTTAAATGTTTGGTAGAATTCCTCTGGAAAGCCATCTGGTCCTGGGCTTTTGTTTTTTGGGAGATTTTTGATGACTGCTTCAATTTCCTTAGTGGTTATAGGTCTGTTCAGGTTCTCTATTCCTTCCTGGGTCAATTTTGATAGTTGATACATCTCTAGGAATGCACCCATTTCTTCCAGATTATATAATTTGCTGGCATAGAGTTGCTCATAATATGTTCTTATAAAGGTTTGTATTTCTTTGGTGTTGGTTGTGATCCCTCCTCTTTCATTCATGGTTTTGTTGATTTGGGTCCTTTCTCTTTTCTTTTTGATAAGTCTGGCCAGGGGTTTATCAATCTTGTTAATTCTTTCAAAGAATCAGCTCGTAGTTTCCTTGATCTGTTCTACTGTTCTTTTGGTTTCTATTTCATTGATTTCTGCTCTGATCTTTATTATTTCTCTTCCCCTGCTTGGTTTAGACTTTGGTTGCTGTTTTTTCTCTAGCTCCTTTAGGTCTAGGGTTAATTTGTGTATTTGGGACCTTTCTTGTTTCTTGAGAAAGGCTTGTATTGCTATATACTTTCCTCTTAGGTTGCCTTTGCTGTATCCCAAAGATTTTGAACAGTTGTGTTTTCATTTTCATTGGTTTCCATGAAATTTTTAAATTCTTCTTTAATATCCTGGGTGACCCATTCATTCTTTAGTAGGATGCTCTTTAGCCTCCATGTATTTGAGTTCTTTCCAACTTTCCTCTTGTGATTGAGTTCTAGGTTCAAAACATTGTGGTCTGAAAATATGCAGGGCAAAAGCTCAAGTTTTGGTACCAGTTCAGACCTGATTTGTGACCTAAGATGTGATCAATTCTGGAGAATGTTCCATGGGCACTCGAGAAGAATGTGTATTCCGTTTCATTGGGATGGAATGTTCCGAATATGTCTGTGAAGTCCATTTGGTCCAGTGTGTCACTTAAAGTCTTTATTTCCTTGTTGATCTTTTGCTTAGATGATCTGTCCATTTCAGTCAGGGGGTTGTTAAAGTCCCCCACTATTATTGTATTGCTGTCACTGTGTTTCTTTGCTTTTGTTATTAATTGCCTCATATAATTGGCTCTCCCATGTTAGGGGCATAGATATTTACAATTGTTAGATCTTCTTGTTGGATAGACCCTTTAAGTAGGATATGGTGTCCTTCCTCATCTCTTATTACAGTCTTTGTTTTAAAATCTAATTTGTCTGATATAACGATTGGCACCCCAGCTTTCTTTTGGTGTCCATTAGCATGGTAAAGTGTTTTCCATCCCCTCACTATCAATTTGGGGGTGTCTTTGGGTCCAAAATGAGTCTCCTGCAGACAGCATATCAGAGGGTCTTGTTTTTTAATAGTCTGTTAGTCTGTGACTTTTGATTGGGGCATTTAGCCCATTTACATTCAGGGTAACTATTGAAAGATATGAATTTAGTGCCATTGTATTGCCTGTAAGGTGACTGTTACTGTATATTGTCTGTGTTCCTTTCTGATGTATGCTGTTTTTGGCTCTCTCTTTGCTTAGAGGACCCCTTTCAATATTTCTTGTAGGGCTGGCTTCATGTTTGCAAATTCCTTTAGTTTTGGTTTGTCCTGGAAGTTTTTACCTCTCCATTTTCAATGACAGCCTAGCTGGATTTAGTATTCTTGGCTGCATATTTTTCTCGTTTAGTGCTCTGAAGATACCATGCCAGTCCTTTCTGGCCTGCCAGGTCTCTGTGGATAGGTCTGTTGCCAATCTAATGTTTCTACCATTGTAGGTTATATATCTCTTCTCCTGAGCTGCTTTCAGGATTTTCTCTTTGTCTCTGAGACTCGTAAGTTTTACTATTAGATGTCGCGGTGTTGACCGATTTTTATTGATTTTGAAAGGGGTTCTCTGTGCCTCCTGGATTTTGATGCCTGTTTCCTTCCCCACATTAGGGACGTTCTCCGCTATAATTTGCTCCAATATAACTTCTGCCCCTTTCTCTCTTTCTTCTTCTTCTGGGATCCCAATTATTCTAATGTTGTTTTCTGTTATCGTGTCACTTATCTCTCAAATTGTGCCCTCGTGATCCTGTAGTTGTTTCTCTCTCTTTTTCTCAGCCTCTTTATTTTTCATCATTTGGTCTTCTATATCACTGATTCTCTCTTCTGCCTCATTTATCCTAGCAGTTAGTGCCCCCATTTTTGATTGCACCTCATAAATAGCCTTTTTGATTTCAACTTGGTTAGATTTTAGTTCTTTTATTTCTCCAGAAAAGGTTTCTCTAATAACTTCCACGCTTTTTTCAAGCCCAGCTGGTATCTTTAAAGTGATGATTCTGAACTCTAGGTCCGACATCGTACTAATGTCTGTATTGAGTAGGTCCCTTGCAGACGGTACTACCTCTTGTTCTATTTGCTGAGGTGATGTTTTTCGTCTTGTCATTTTGTCCAGAGGAGAAAAGATGAATGAGAGAACATAATGCTAACAGAGTAAAAACGTCCCCAGCAAATATACTCTATACAAATCGGAAAAGACCTGAAACCAGGGGAAAAGAAAGGGAAAAAAAGAAAAAAGAGAGAGAGAAAAAAGATAAAAACAAAAACAGAGCAAAACAAAAAAAACAGAATATGATCAAATATGATCAGGCTCGTGCATAGATCAGTGCCACACACTAGATTTTGGGCATATTTTGGTCTGTTAGAAGAAAGTGTCTCCTAAAATTTTAAAGGAAGAAAGACTTATATATGTACAAAATAAGGGTTGATACAATGAAGGGATGGAAGATGAGTGTAAAGATGAAAATTATAAAAGGTTTTATAAAAAAAATTGATAAGAAGTTGTTTGAAAAAAAAGAAGATTTTAAAAAAAAGAAAAGAAAAAAATGGGAGAGAGTGTAATCAGGCAGGAGACTGGAACAAAGCCATACACTAGTGATTTAGTGTATATTTTGATCTGTTAGAAGAAACTGTATCTCAAAATTTTAAAGAGAGAACAACTTATGTATATATGCCAAAAATAAGGGTAACTACTATGAAGGGATAAACTATGACTCTATAAATGAAAAATAAAAAAATTTTTTTTAAGAAAGGGATTGATAAGATGTTGGTTGAAAAAAGGAAAAAGAAAAATTCAAATAAAAACAGTTAAAAAAATTAACTTTGAAAAACTAATGAATCATGGTAAAAAAGCCATGAATTCTATGTGCAGTATTCCCCTAGCGCTGGAGTTCTCCTGTTCTCCTTGATTGGTAAACTTGGTCTTGGCTGGCTGTTTGTGCTGATCTTCTGGGGGAGGGGCCTGTTGCCATGGTTCCTAAATGCCTTTGCAGGAGGCGGAATTGCCCCGCCCTTGTCGGTCAGGGCTAAGTAATCTGCTCAGGTTTGCTCTCAGGAGCTTTTGTTCCCTGCAAGCTCTTGGTACAGCTTTGGAGGACCAGAGTGAAGATGGTGACCTCCCAATCTCCACCTGGAGGAGCTGAGAACTCGGGGCCCCGCTCCTCAGTGTGCCCCCAGAGAAAAGCAGTCACTCCCATCTCCCCGGTCTCCGGCCACACTCCATGCTCACCCAGCTTGTGACCCAGTGTTTCTATCTCTGGCTCCCGACCCCGTGTGAAGTCTCCAAACTCAGCAGTTCCCTGCAGTGCGCTACCGCGCTGCTCCTCCCAGGGGAGGAAGAGGAGTCTCCCTGGCTCTGCCGCTTGTTGGGTCCCTGCTGGAGGAGCAGTGGCCTGACTGGGCTGCGAATCACAGTTCATGGCAACCCCAAGATGAGAGCCCGCGCCTCGGCTCCGTCTCTGCAGCCGGCTTCACTGCTCCGATATCTGGGAGCTCTGCTGCACTCATGCACCCCCGGTCTTTCTGTGACCTTGAGGGTCCTGAGACCACACTGTCCTGCAAGGGTTCCACCTCTAGCTTAGCCACTGGAGCGACGTCCCTCAGTGGAGCCAACTTCTAAAAGTTCCCATTTTTGTGCTCCGTGGTTCTATCACTTGCCAGAAGTGGCTGACTGGAGGCCCCCTCCCCCGCCATCTATCCTCCCGAATATTGCCTTGGATTCATTTCTCCGCATGTCCTACCTTCCAGTAAGTGGTCGCTTTTGTGTTCAGAGTGTTGTTGCTACTCTCTTCTTTGATCTCCTGTTGAGTTCATAGGTGTTCAGAATGGTTTGATCCCTATCCAGCTGAATTCCTGAGACCAGACGAAATCCAGGTCTCCTACTCCTTCACCATCTTGCTCCACCCCCCTCCAGCTAGTATCTTTAAAATCATCATTCTGAACTCTAGTTCCGACATCTTACTAATGTCCGTATTGATTAGGTCCCTGGCAGTCGGTACTGCCTCTTCTTTTTTTTTGTGGGGATTTTTTCCATCTGTCATTTTGTCCAGAGGAGAATAGTTGAATGAGAGATCAAAATGCTAACAGGGTAACAATGACCCCAGAAAAATATACACTAGACACATCAGAAGAGACCTGAAACCAGGGAAAAGAAAGAGAAATAAAGAAAAAAGAAAAAGAAAAGAAAGAATATGAGCAAATATGATCAGGGTGGTGGATAGTTCAGTGCCATACACTAGATTTTGGGCGTATTTTGGCCTGTTAGATGTAAGTGCCTCCCAAAATTTTAAAGAATGAAAATCTTATATATGTACAAATTAAGGGTAAATATGATGAAGTTATGGAATATGACTGTAAAGATGTAAATTATAAACTATTTTTAAAAAGGAATTGATAAGATAAGAAGTTGGTTGAAAAAAGAAAGAAGAGAAATTAAGAAAAAATAAGGGAGAGAATGTGATCAGGCAGGAGACTAGAACAAAGCCATACACTAGAGATTTAGGGTATATTTTGGTATGTTAGAAGAAACTGTATCCAGAAATTTTTAAGAGAGAACAACTTATATATATACCAAAAATAAGGTTAAGTTCTATGAAGGGATAGAAATGACTCTAAAAATGAAAAAGAAAAAAGATTTTTAAAAAAGGGATTCATAAGATAGTCATTGAAAAAGGGAAAAAGAAAAATAAAAGAAAAAGAAAAAGAAGAAAAAATAATAAAAACAATAGACTTTGAAAGACTAAAGAATCAGGGGGATAAAAGCCATGAATTCTATGTGCTGTAGTCCCCTAGCATTGGAGTTCTGCTGTTCTCATTGATTGGTAAACTTGGTCTTGGCTGGCTGTTTTTGCTGATCTTCTGGGGGAGGAAACTGTTGCCGTGGTTCTCAAATGTCTTTGCCTGAGGCGGAATGGTCCTGCCTTTGCAGGGCGCCAGGATAAGTAAGCTGCTCGGTTTGCTCTCAGTAGCTTTTGTTCCCTGCAAGCTTTCTGTACAGCTTCAGAGGATGAGTGAAAGTGGCAGCCTCCGAATCTCCACCCCAGAGGAGCTGAGAACTTGGGGCCCCACTCCTCAGTGAGTGCCCAGAGAAAAGCAGTCAATCACTCCTGTCCCCCAGTCTCTGGCCACACTCTGTGCTCACCCGTCCTGTGACCAAACGTTTCTATCTCTGGCACATGACCTCGTCTGGAGTCTCCAAATACAGCAGATTCCTGTGGTGAGCTCCCATGCCACTCCTCCCTGGGGAGGAAGGGGAGTCTCCCCAGATCTGCCACTTGTTGGGTTCCTGCTGGAAGAACAGTGACCCAACTGTCCTGCAGATCATGATTCATGGCAACCTCAAGCTGAGAGTTCCCTCCTTGGCTCCGTCTTTGCACCCGGCTTTCCTGCTCTGTTACCTGGGAGCTCTGCCACACTCAGGCACCCCCAGTTTTTCTGTAACCCCGAGGGTCCTGAAACCACACTGTCCCAGCAAGCGTTCCACCCCCTGCTTAGCTACTGGAGTGACGTCCCTTAGCGGAGTAGACTTCTAAAAGTTCTGATTTTGTGCTCCGCTGCTCTATCACTTGCTGGTCGCGGCTGATGGAGTCTCCTTCCCCCCGCCATATGTCTTTCTGAATATCGCCTCGGATTCACTTCTCTGCACGTCCTGCCTTCCAGGAAGTGGTCGCTTTTCTGTTCAGAGAGTTGCTGCTATTCTTTTCTTCAATCTCCTATTGAGTTCGTAGGTGTTCAGAACAGTTTGATCCCTATCTAGCCAAATTCCTGGGACCAGACGAAATTTAGGTCTTCTACTCCTCCTCCATTTTGCTCCTTCCCCCACCCTGTGTATTTCTTAGATAACACTTTTCTCTCTCTCCTTTTAAAATTTTTTCTCATGCTTCTTCTGTTTTTTACCTACTTATCATTTCAACCAGATGTTTGATACAACATATTCCATAGTCACTTTTTAACTTGAACTTTTTCATGATACATTTTTTTCTTTTCTTTTTTAATATATATAGATATAAGCTTCAAACTAGTCCTTTCTTCCCTACTCAATATTAACTATATATATATATATATATATATATATATATATATATATATATATATACCAGTTTTAATTTCCCTATATCTCTGGGAAGTACTGTTCTCTAACAAAGAGAACAAAATACACCCAGGAAAAGCAGAAACACTCTACCATGCCCACATAGAGGAATTATAGCCACCTTCCTTGCAATCCCCCCCGATTTTTTCATTGTTCATGTTTGTTTTTGGTTTTCTGTCATTTTGGGGGCGGGGGGTTGTGGGTTTTGTTTGTTTCATTTTGGCTGGGGGTTGTGGTGGTGGCTTCTGATTGCTCTGAAATTTCTCAGGGTGCACCTTGCCTAGTTTGTGGTTGATATTTTCGACCATACATCCCCTCAACCACAACTCAACAGAGAGACTAGGAGGAGGAAATCCCAAACAAGAAAAGACCCAGAGACAATGTCCTCTCCCGCAGACCTAATGCATATCAATATAAGCAAGAGGTCAGAAATAGACTTCAGGGTAACAGTTATGAAGATGATAGCTGGAATGGAGAAATCAATTAATGGCAACATAGAGTCTCTAGGGGCATAAATGAGAGCTGAACTGGCAGAACTTAAAAATGCTATCAATAAGATCCAATATAATCTAGATACTCTAACAGCTAGTGTAAATGAGAGAGAAGAATGAATTAGTGGTTTAGAAGACAAACTGATAGAAAAAAAAAAGGAAAAGGAGGAGGCCTGGAACAAACAGCTTAAAATCCATGAAGCCAGAATTAGAGAAATAAGCGATGCCATGAAATGTTTCAGTGCCAGAATTATTGGGATCCCTGAGGGGGTGGGGAGAAAGAGAGAGAGAGGACTAGAAGATATATTTGAGCAAATTATAGCTGAGAACTTCCTTAATCTGGGGAATGAAACAGATATTTGTGTCCTAGAGGCAGAGAGGACCCCTCCAAAGATCAAGGAGAACAGACCAACATCCCAGCATGTAATAGTAAAACTCGCAAATCTTAGAACCAAGGAAATCATCTTAAGGGCTGTTAGGGGGAAAAGATTCCTTATATAAAGAGGTAGGAACATCAGAATAATATCAGACCTATCCACAGAGACCTGGCAAGCCAGAAAGGGCTGGCAAAACGTATTCAGGGTACTAAATGAGAAGAACATGCCACCAAGAATACTTTATCCAGCAAGGCTGTTATTTAGAATGGATGGAGAGAGGCATAGCTTCCTGGTCTGGCAGAAATGGAAAGAATTTGTAACCACTAAGTAGGCCCTGCAAGGAATATTAAGGGGGGGTTCTATAAAATGAGAAAGACCCCAAGAGTGATATAGAACAGAAAGACAATCTATAGAAATAAGACTTCACAGGCAACATGATGGCAATAAATTCATATTTTTCAATAATAACTCTCAATGTGAATGGCTTAAATGCTCCCATAAAACAGTACAAGGTTGCAGATTAGATAAAAAGACAGGACCCATCCATATGTTGTCTATAAGAGACTCATTTTGAACCTAAAGATACATCCAGACTGAAGGTGAAGTGATGGAGATCCATCTTCCATGCCAAAGGACCTCAAAAGAAAGCTGGGGTAGCAATTCTTATACGACACAAATTAGATTTTAAGCTAAAGACCATAGTTAGAGACACAGAAGGAAACTATATCATTCTTAAAGGGTTTATCCAACAAGAAGATCTAACAATTGTAAATATCTATGCTCCAACATGGGAGCAGTCAACTACATAAGCCAACTGTTAACCAAAATAATGAGTCATATTGATAACAATACATTAATTGTAGGAGACCTCAATACTCCACTCTCAGCAATGGACAGATCATCTAAGCAGAAGATCAACAAAGAAACAAGAGCTTTGAGTGACACACTGGACCAGATGGACTTAATAGATATATACAGAACATTCCACCCTAAAACAACAGAATACTCATTCTTCTTGAATGCACATGGAAATTTCTCCAAATAGACCACATACTGGGTCACAAATCAGGTCTCAACTGATACCAAAAGATTGAGATCATTTCCTGCATATTCTCAGACCACAATGCTTTGAAAGTGGAACTCAATCACAAAAAAAATTTGGAAGAAATGCAAACACTTGGAAGCTAAAGACCATCCTGCTCAAGAAAGTTTGGGTCAACAAGGAAATCAAAGAAGAACTTAAACAATTCATGGAAACCAATGAGAATAAAAACACATCAGTCCAAAACCTATGGGGTATGACAAAGTTGGTCCTAAGGGGGAAATAAATAGCAATCCAAGCCTCACTCAAAAAAAAAAAAAAAAAAAACCAGAAAAATCCCAAATACACAAATTATCTTTACCCCTTAAAGAACTAGAGAAAGAACAACAAATAAAGTCTAAACCATGCATAAGAAGAGAAATAATTAAGATTAGATTAGAGATTAATAAATTAGAAACCAGAAATACAGTAGAGCAGATCAATGAAACTAGAAGCTGGTTCTTTAAAAGAATTAATAAGATCGATAAACCACTGGCCAGACTTATCCAAAAGAAAAGAGAAAGAACCCATATTAGTAAAATTATGAATGAAAGGGGAAAGATCACAACTAATACCAAGGAAATAGAAACAATTATTAGAAATTGTCATCAACAACTATATGCCAATAAATTAAGCAACCGGGAGGAAATGGATGCCTTCCTGGAAACCTATAAACTGCCAAGACTGAAACAGGAAGAAATTGACAACCGGACTAGGCCAATAACCAGCAAGGAGGTTGAAGCAATGATCAAAAACCTCCCAAAAAACAAGAGTCTAGGGCTGATGGATTCCCTGGGTAATTCTACCAAACATTCAAAGAAGAAATAATATCTATTCTCCTGAAGCTGTTTCAAAAAATTGAAATGGAAGAAAAGCTTCCAGACTCATTCTATGAGGCCAGCATTACCTAGAACCCCAAACCAGGTAAAGACCCCATCAAAAAGGAGAATTTCAGACCAATATCCCTGATGAATTTGGATTCCAAAATTCTCAGCAAAATCCAGGCTAATAGGATCCAACAGTATATTAAAAGGATCATCCACCACGACCGAGTGGGATTTATCCCTGGGATGCAAGTGTGGTTCAACATTCACAAATCAATCAATGTGATAGAACACATTAATAAGAGGAGAGAGAAGAACCATATGGTCCTCTCAACTGATTCAGAAAAAGCATTTGACCAAATACAACATCCTTTCCTGATTAAAACTCCTCAGAGTATAGGGATAGAGGGAACATTCCTCAATCTTATAAAACCCATCTATGAACAACCCACAGCAAATATCATCCTCAATGGGGAAAAGCTAAGAGCCTTTCCCTTAAGATCAGGAACATGATAATGATGCCCACTCTCACCACTATTGTTCAATATAGTACAGTACTAGAAGTCCTAGCAATAGCAATCAGACAACAGAAATAGGTATTCAAACTGGCAAAGAAGAAGTCAAACTCTTTCTCTTCTCAGATGACATGATATTTTATGTGGAAAACCCAAAAGACTCCACCCTCAAATTACTAGAACTCATACAGCAGTTCAGTAATGTGGCAGGATAAAAATCAATGCACAGAAATCAGTTGCATTGTAGAAAGAGAAAATAGAGAATCGATTCCATTTACAATAGCACCAAAAACCATAAAACAACTTGGAATAAACCTAACCAAAGAGGTAAAGGATCTATACTCTAGGAACTACAGAACACTCATGAAAGAAATTGAAGAAGACACAAAAAGATGGAAAAACATTCCATGCTCATGGATCAGAAGAATAAACTTTGTTAAAATGTCTATGCTACCCAAAGCAATCTATACCTTCAATGCCATCCTGATCAAAATTCCAATAACATTTTTCAAAGTGCTGGAACAAACAAACACCTTAAAATTTGTATGGAATTGGAAAAGACCATGAATTGCTAAGGAAATGTTGAAAAAGAAAAATAAAGCTGGGGCTATCATGTTGCCTGATTTCAAGCTATATTACAAAGTTGTGATCACCAAAATAGCATGACACTGGCACAAAAACAGACATATAGACCAATGGAACATAATAGAGAGCCCAGATATGGACCTTCAACAATATGGTCAAATAATCTTCGACAAAGCAGGAAAAAATACACAATGGAAAACAGTCTCTTCAATAAATGGTGCTGGGAAAATTAGACAGCTATATACAGAAGAATGAAACTCGATCATTCTCTAACACCATACACAAAGATAAACTCAAAATTGATGAAAGGCTTCAATGTGAGTTAGGAATCTATCAAAGTCCTAGAAGAGAACATAGGCAGTGACTTGTTCGACATAAGCCACAGCATCTGCTTTCAAGACACGTCCCCAAAGACAAGGGAAACAAAAGCAAAAATGAACTTTTGGGACCTCATCAAGATAAAAAGCTTCTAAACAGCAAAGGAAATAGTCAACAAAACAAAGAGGCAACCCAGAGAATGGGAGAAGATCTTTGCAAATGATACTACAGACAAAGGGCTGATATCCAAGATCTATAAAGAACTTCCCAAACTCAACACCCAAAAAACAAATAATCAAGTACAAAAATGGGCATAAGACATGAACAGACATTTCTCCAAAGAAGACATACAAATGGCTAACAGACACATGAAAAAATGTTCATCATCATTTGCCATCAGAGAAATTCAAATCAAAACCACATTGAGATACCACCTTACACCAATTAGAATGGCAAAAATGGACAGGGAAAGAAACAACAAATGTTGAGGAGGTTGTGGAGAAAGGGGAATCCTCTTACACTTTTGGTGGGAATGCAAGTTGGTACAGCCACTTTGGAAAACAGGGTGCAGTTTCCTCAAAAAGTTCAAAATAGAGCTACCCTATGACCCAGCATTTGCCCAATGTTCATAGCAGCAATGTCCACAACAGCCAAACTGTAGAAAGAGCTGAGATGTCCTTCAACAGATGAATGGATAAAGAAGATGTGGTCCATATATACAATGGAATATTACTCAGCCATCAGAAAGGATGAATACCCAACTTTCACATCAGCATGGATGGGATGGAGGAGATTATTCTGAGTGAAATAAGACAAGTAGAGAAAGTCAAATATCATATGGTTTCACTTATTTATGGAACATGAGGAATAGCATGGAAGACATTGGAAGAAGGAAGGAAAAAATGAAGGTGGGAAATCAGAGTGGGTGATGAATCATGAGAGACTATGGACTCCTGAAAAAGAAACTGAGGGTTTTAGAGAGGAGGGGATGGGGGGATGGGTTAGCAAGGTGATGGGTATTAAGGATAGCACGTATTACATGGAACACTGTGTATTATAGCAAACAATGAATCATGGAACACAACATCAATAATTAATGATGTACTGTATGGTGACTACCATAACATAATACAAATAAATAAATACATACAGGCAAAAACAAACAAATAAACAAAAACAGAAAAAAAAATTAAACAAAAAGAAAAAGAAAGAAAATGCCAGAAACAATTAGTGTTGGCCAGAATGTAGAGAATGGGGAACTCTCTAGCACTGTTGGTTCAGCCACTGTATAAAACAGTAAAAATATAACTACCCTACAATCCAGGAATCATACTACTTGGAATTTACCAGGCCCCCCCAAAAAAACACAAAAATACTAATACAAATGGATACATGCACTCTTACATTTATAGTGGCATTATTTACAATAGTTACAATATGGAAGCAGCCCAAGTTTCCATCAACAGATGAATGGATAAAGAAGAAGCCATAAAAAGAATGAAGTCTTTCCACTTGCAATGACATGGATGGAGCTAATAAGTATAATGCTAATTGAAATAAGTCCGTCAGAGAAAGACAAATACCATATGATTTCACTCATATGTGCAATTTGAGAAGCAACATATGATCAAAGTTAATGAGGGAGAGAGACAAAGCAAGAAACAGATTTTTGACTGTAGAGAACAAATTGATGGTTACCAGTGTGGAGGTGGGTGAAGTGATGGGTGAAATTCGTGTTGGGGATTAAGGAGTGCACTTGTCATGATGAGCACTAGGTGATATATGAAACTGTTAAATCACTATGTTGTATAACTGAAACCAATATAACACTCTATGTTAACTATATTGGAATTAAAATTTAAAAAGGAAACAATCTTTTTTGCAATAACATCAAAATTCATAAAATACCTAGGAATAAATTCAATCAATGTGGTGAAAGGCCTATACTCTGAAAACTATAAGACACTGATGAAAGAAATTGAAGATGACACAAATAAGTGGAAAAATACAATGTACTCACGGATTGTAAGAATTAATATATTTAAACTGTCCATACTACCCAAAGCAATCTAAGATTCAATGCAATCTCTACCAAAAAAAAAACACAACAGAATTTTTATAGAAATAAAACAAATAATCCTAAAATTTGTATGGGATCACAGAAGACCTTGAATAGTGAAAGGAATTTTAAGAAGGAAGAATAAAGCTGGAGGTATCATAATTCTAGATTTCAAGATATACTACACATCTGTTTTAATCAAAACAATATGGTACTGGCACAAAACACTGACACATAGGTCAATGGAACAGAATAGAGAGCCCAGAATGACAAAGAAGGCAAGATTGCAGAAAATATATTCTCTTCAATAAATAGTGCTGGGAAAACTGGACAGCTACATGCAAAAGAATGAATTTGGACTACTTTGTTAAACTATATACAAAAATAAATTCAAAATGGATTAAAGATCTGAATGTAAGACCTGAAACCATAAAACTCCTGAAAGAAAATAGGTGATATAGTCTTGGGCATTAGTCTTAGCAATATTTTTCTGATATGTTTCCCCCAACAAAGGAAACAAAACCAAAAATAAATAATTAGGACTACATCAAAAGCTTTTGCACAGTGAAGGAAATCATCAACAAAATGAAATGACAACCTACTAAGTGGGAGAAAATATTTGCAAATTTTATATTTAATAAGTGGTTTATATCCAAAGTATGTAAAGAACTCATACAACTAAACAGAACAATAAATAATCCAATTAAAACTAGCAGAGGAAAAGGAATAGACATTTTTCCAAAGGAGACCTACAGATGGCCAATGGACGTGTGAAAAGATGTTCATCATCAATAAACATGAGGGAAATGCTAATCAAAACCATGATGAGATATCACCTCACACCAGTTAAAATGGCTAGTATCAAGAACAAGAAATAATAAGTGTTGACAAGAATGTGGAGAAAGGGAATCCAGCATGCACTGTTGATGGAAATGTAAATATGTGCAACTAGTACAGAAAACATTATGGGAGGTTGTCAAAAAAAAAATAGAAATACCATATGACCCAGTAATTCTATTCTTAGTATTTATCTGAAGAAAACAAAGAAACTAATTTGAGAGTACACATACACACTTATGTTTATTGCAGCAGTGTTTATAATAGTCAAGATAGGGAAACAACCTACATGTCCATTGATAGATAAATGGATAAAGAAATTGTGGTATATATACACAATTGAATGTTGCTCAGCTGTAAAAAAAGAATGAAATCTTGCCATTCACAACCACATGGATGGACCTAAAGGGTATTATGCTAAATGAGATAAGTCAGACAAAGAAAGACAAATACCATATGATTCCACTTCTATGTAGAATCTAAAAAAACAAAACAAATGAACAACAAACCATCAAGAACAACAACAAAACATAAACAGACTTATAAATACGGAGAAGAAAACTGGAGGTTACCAGAGGGGAAGGGAGTAAATGGGAAAGGGGTGAAGGGAATTAAGAAGTACAAAGCCCCAGTTGTAAAATAAATACATCACAGGGATGAAAAGTACTTGAATATAGTCCATAATTGTGCAATAAATTTGTATGGTGACAGATGGTAACAACACTTATCATGATGAGTATATAATTGCCCAGTCACTATGTTGTAATCCTGAAACCAATATATGGTTGTCAACTATACTTCAGTAATGCAATAAGTAACTTTCAGAAAGAATATTTTCATACTTTGCCATATATACAGTTCATAATTTGTAATTTACTAAGCACAATATTGACTTAATATTTCAAAGGCATTTTGTAATTTTTTCAACAATAGAGGCAAAATTCATCAGTTAACAACATAACAGTAACATTTCAGAGAAAACTAACAATTCATAGTAAAAATTAAATGAGGACGTAAAATTTCAATGAGACTGTTAATGTAAAGAGTGACAAAAGAGTCAAAATGGTACCGGTGAATTGTATGAGTGCAGATGAAAACTTTTATAGATCGGATGTGTGCAGACCCCTTGATCTTATAATAATCTTACTATTGACCACAAATAATACAGAGCAAATTCAGGTAATTTCAGAACTGTGTATATTATTACTCAGCCACTATTTAGCTTACATTTCTAAAGTCAAAATACTATTGAGGTCCTTAGCTTTAGGACTACTAATTTCCTCAAATACAGTAATGAGAAAGGGACTCACTTTTGTCCTGATTCCATATTATCTCCTCCTGTTATGTTTAGATGCATGAAATAATCTGGAAAATTGTTTAGTGATTTCATCTTATCAGTAAAGATATACTCTTATGGTCTTACAGAGGGAAAAAATGATGACTGAAACCTCTTTATAAGAATTTCACCTGATTGGGGTGCGTGGGTGGCTCAGTCATTAAGCCTTCGGCTCAGGTCATGATCTCAGGGTGCTGGGTTTGATCCCCACATCATCTGTTCCACAGGGAGCCTGCTTCTTCCTCTCCCACTCCCCCTGCTTGTGTTCCCTCTCTCGCTGTGTCTCTCTCTGTCAAATAAATAAATAAAATCTTAAAAAAAAAAAGAATTTCACTTGATTAAAAATCTTTTTTGGTATATCCATTTATACTAACATGGGGAGCTACTTTAAATATATTAAGTAAATGTGAAAGACAATATTGACTGCTTTTCAAATATCCAGCATATTGGGTCTATATTTCAGCCTCTTTTATAGAAAGTTCTCAGTGATAGGACTATGTCTAGCCAATAGATTGTATATGAAAATGATGTGTGTCACCTCTGAGCACAGAGAGGTAAAAGCCAAATGCCTCTTAGGTATTTCTTATGCCCTAGTGCAGTAGGCCATATGTTCTGGATGGCCAAACTAAAATATGGAAGAACCCCAGGTAAATCACATTGAACTGTAACATAATTGAGAAGGAAACATATGGTGCTAAGTCACTTATCAGCAGTGAATGACTCTTGCTTAAATGTTTCAGCATATAAATGATGAAGTTGACAATCTGTTTTATTACATTCCTGAAAAATCACATTTTGAAAATGCCTTTAAAAAATGTGAAGGCAAGAAGAAAATACACACATAATTGTTTAGGACAAAAAATGAAATGGATTTCCTCCATCTTTATACTTGACCAGTTCCCAAAATTCAGGGGGATGGGCCCAATTTCTTTTCTTAGCATTGTGGCTTACAGATCTTTTATAGAACTTTGGTTCCAATCTCTTTAAGGAGCACTTATATGCCAACATACAGAGATTTTTTTTCTCTCTCTTTCTACATGGTAAGGATGTGAAACAGAGATGGACTTTTACTTTCATTGTGTTTCAAAATATTTTGTCATTTTCTGCAGAACACAGCATGCACCTTTGCCAGTGATATCTTCACTCCATTTTAAAGATTTGCTGCTTTGAAAATAAATAAAGATTTGCTATCTTGTATCACTTAACTAATTTAAAAATATACAAAATTGGCATTTAAGAAGCAATTTCAACTCAAAAATAAAATCCTAAAATAAAGGAAATTCTGCTTTCACAAACTATACCGTGACCCTTTCAAACTCAGATGTGAATGTGGAAGGATTTGACTGCCTTCAGAAATGTTTTTCTCTGTTTTCACTGATATTCAACCTCTCTTCCTGACAGGGAGAATTGTGCATCACCAGGAGAGCCTGGTTTTGAACCAGATGCAGTGATAGGGTGGGGCTTTTGTGTTGTCTCATTTGTGAAAGGAAGGTGGGAAACAGTTAAATTGATATTTTATGAAAAGGACAGACTTTTGTAGAGACTAATGTTGGAACTGCAAACCCATTTCCATTCTTGGGTATTAAACTGAACTATATTTGAAGTCTCTCTTGAGGGGAGGTGTCACCATTTGACTGAGTTCTTGTTATTGGAAAAAAATGGAAATAATCATGCTTTCTTATTTTTTAAAAGATTTTATTATCAAATAATTTACAAATGCAAAAATATGTAGGGAATAAAAATGATGATAAATACATATGGCACAGTGCAAGAAACAATATTGTCAATGTCTTTGAAGTGCATTATATCTGTTCTAATTTAGAGAGGAAATGCTATCTTCAATTACATTTATAGTTCTCTTGCTTCTCTTTATATTGATAATGATTGATGTATGTCAAAACTAAACATTGTGTAACTTTACATGTTTCAAAATTTTAAATAGATGCAATTACACCTTTTGTATAATGTGTCTTTATGCTTAAAATAATATTTATAAGGTCATTTCACAGTGTACATTTGCTTTTACTGTTGTGGACTATTTCATTTTATAAATATAATGCAATCATGTTATTCTTTCTCTGTCAATGTGCAATTGAGTTCTCCCAATATTTTTTTCTACTAGATACAGTAATTCAATATTTTATAACAAGGACTGGAATTACTGAGCATTTCATGTTTCTGATTACTATTAAGATTGAACATCTTCATATATGATTATGTAATTCATGATTTCCTCTTGAAAATGACTATTCATGTTACTGTCACATTTTCTATTAGATTATATGTTTATTTCTTATTTGAATGAAAGTGTGGTTTGTGGTGTCTCTTGATAAACAGATTCGCTTAATTATAATGTAGTCAAATTTATTAATCATGTTTCTTATCTAAGTAATTGGTCTATACCCCGTTCCTATTTTTTTCTGCAATTTTTGAGGATTTTTCTTCCCCATTTACTTTTTTAAAGATTTTATCTATTTGAGAGTGAGAGAACACAAGCAGGGGGAGTGGCAGACGGAAAGAGAGAAGCAGGCTCCCCACTGATCCGGAAGCTGGATGCGGGGCTCAATCCCAGGACCCTAAGATCATGACCTGAGCAGACGCTTAATCGACTGAGCCACTAGGCGCCCCTTCTTCCCCATTTAAATATTTGGTTTACCTGGGAATTGGTTTTGTATATGGTGAGAGCCAAGACACCAAATTTATGTTCATCAATATGGATAATTAGTTATTCTAGTACCACTTAATTTGTTGTCCCTATTTTTCTTCTTATGTTCAATGACAAATTTTTCTTTAACAAGGTTCATATTTTCATGAGTCTCTTTCTGAATTTTTGTCATTAGTGTCTTAGTCTCTGGTCATTCCATACTGTCTTAATTTTTATAGTTTTACAATAGCTTTATTATATGTCTTAGAAACCTAATAGGACAAATCTCCCTATCTTCTCTTCTTTGAGAAAGACTTTCCTGTTTCTGGATCTTTGCTCTACATATATATTTTAGAATAAACTTTGTGAAGTTCAAAAAATAAACCTTTTTTTATTAGAATTATAAATTAATCTAGATAAATTTTGGAAAAATTGGCATCTTCATGAAATTGAATCTGCTCTTCTCTGAAGTTGGAATGTTACTCAATTTATTTGGTATTTTAACATTTTAAAATACAATTTATCATTTTATTTTGCACATCTTTTTTCAGATTAATTTCTAAATAACAAATTTATGGTAGTTATTATTTACTTCTTGATATTTACCTGTTTTAATCTTTCTATAATTGGCCAAGAATATTTTAATGGAGTGGTCAATAGAAAACATCACTGGATCTCTTAATGTTTATAAATATATGTGCTTATGTAAATCTATAATAAATATGTAAATGTGTGTATAAAAATACAAATGTATATGTAGGTATCTTGTGACACTTTCACTGGAGAATCAACAAGATCCATGCTTTTACATAGAACAATATAATCTCCTTTTTATATAAAAAGCCAAAAATGTCTCCTATGTTTCATGAAACCAGACATTTTCAAGGTGCTACCTATTTCACTTCAGACTAGCTTATATAGAACATTCTGTAGCAACTCGCACCAAGATGGTAATCATAAAATTATTTTCTGTAACATTTTTTTAATTTAATGATATTTTTTAAGAACAAGAAGCATGAGATCTATGTTCTTAATTAATTTTAAGTCTATAGCATGGTATTGTTAATTATAGATACAATGTTGTACAGCAGATCTCTAGAACTTATTCATCTAGCTTAAGTAATGCATGTTGATTAGCAACTTTTCATTTCTCCTCTCCCCAGACCCTGGAAACCACCATTCCATTCTTTGACCATTTTATATACTTCATATTAGGGAATCATGCAGTATTTGTCCTCTGTAACTGGCTTATTTCACCTAGCATAATGTCCTTAAGGATCATCCATGTTGTCACATATTGCAAGATTTCCTTTTTAAAGGCTGAGTAGCATTCTATTGTATATGTGTAGCACATTTTCTTTATACATTCACCCATCAATGCACATTTAGGTTGTTTCCATTGCTGGCTATTGTGAATAATGAACATTGCTAATATCTCTTCTACATCTTGACTTCAGTTCTTTTAGATAAATACCCATTAGTGAGATTGATGGAGCATATTTTGGTTCTATTTTTTTTTTCAAGAATCTCCATACTGTTTTTCATAATGGATACACCATTTTGCATTCACATCACAATGTACCAGTGTTCAATTTTTCCACATCTCATCAACAGTGGTTTTTTTTTTGTTTTTCTTTTTTTCCTTTTTAAAATAATAGTCATTTTGATACATGTGAGTTGACATCTTGTGACTTTGATTTGCATTTCCCTGAAGATTAGTGACATTCAAAGATTTTCTTATACCTATTAGCCATTTGTATGTCTTCTTTGAAGAAATGTCCATTCAAGTCTTAGTTCATTTTTCAATCAAGTAATTATTTTTGTCTGTTTTTGTTTTTGCTATTTGATTGCAGACATTCCTTCTATATTTTGGAAATTAACCCCTTATCAGATATACAGCTTACAAATATTTTCTACCATTCCCTAGGTTGCTCCTCCTAATTGCTTTCTTTGCTGTGCAGAGCTTTTTATTTTGATGTAGTGCCACTTCTCTATCCTTGTTACTGTTGCTCATGCTTTGCTGTCAGATTCATGATCTCATTGCTAATACTGTCATGAAACTTCCCATGTTTCCTTCTAGGATTCCTATGGTTCCAGGTCCTATGGTCAAGTCTTCAACCTATTCTGAATTGATTTCTCTGTATGATTTAAGACAAGGGTCCAATTTAACTTTACTGCATATGGACATCCAATTTTTCAGCACATTTTGCTGAAGAGACCATCTTTTACTCATTGCACATTCTCAGCACCCTTGTTGAAGGTCAGACAACTGTATATGAATGGATTTATTTTTTAGGCTTTCCACTCTGCTCTATTGGTCTACATATCTATCTCCATACCCACACCACACTGTTTCAATTACTGTAGTTTTGTAATATATTTAAAAATTGGGAAGTGTAATACCTCCAGCTTTGTTCTTGCCCAAAATTATTTTGACTATTCAAGTTTTTTTGTGGCTTCAAATGAACTTTAGATTTGTTTTCTTCTTTTTACTATTATTTTTAATGATAAATTCTATATACTTAGGGTGTGAAACATGATGATTTGATATACACATGCATAGTGAAATGATTACTACATTCAAGCTAATTATTATATCATCTCACATAGTTATCATTTGTTGTGTGTATTGTGAGAGAACGTAAAATCTACTCTCCTAGAAAATTTCCAGAATTCAATACAGTATTATTAACCATACATCATGTTGCAAAATAGATCTCTAGACTTATCCTACAGAACTGCATCTTTGTACCCTTTGAACAACATCTTGTTTCTTTCACTCCCCATATCTGGTAACCATTGTTCTACTCTCTGACCCTATATATTTGTTCATGATTTTAGATTCTATGTAAAATGAGACCATATATCTTGATTGAAGAGTTCTGCCCATTTACATTTAAAGTAAAGTATCTTTTCCTTCCTTGATGTCTTTTTTCTTTTTTGCTAAATTTTTGTATTAATGTTTTGAATCTTTTCTCTTTTTCTTTTGTGTAACTTGCTTAGGTGTTTTCTTTGTGGTTACTATAAACTTCTTATAGTCATAGGATTCCATTTTAAACTGCTAACAACTTAAGTTCAATCACATACAAAAACTTAACATTTTTAATTCTCCCTCCTCCACATTTTGTTATTGTTGTTGCAACTTACAACTCTTTATATTGTGCATCTATTATATTTTTGTTCTAGGTTTTTTAATATTTTATTTATTTAAGAGACAGTGAGCATAAACAGGGGGAGCAGCAGAAGCAGAGGGAGAAGTAGATTCCCCACTAAGCAGGGAGCCCCACACAGGACTCGATCCCAGGACCCCAGGATCCGTGACCTGAACTCGAGGCAGACAGTTAACTGACTGAGCCACCCAGGTGCCCCTACTGTAGGGTATTTAAGTTGCTCCCAATTTTCCTTTATGATAAACACCTTCCCTATCTTCTTTTTTTTATTTTATTTTATTATGTTATGTTAGTCACCATACATTACATCATTAGTTTTTGATGTAGTGTTCCATGATTCATTGTTTGCATATAACACCCAGTGCTCCATTCAGTACATGCCCTCTTTAATACCCATCACCAGGCTAACCCAACCCCCCACCCCCTCCCCTCTAGAACCCTCAGTTTGTTTTTTAGAGTCCATAGTCTCTCATGGTTCATCTTCCCCTCCGATTCCCCCCCTTCATTCTTTCCCTCCTGCTATCTTCTTCTTCTTCTTCTTTTTTTTTTTTTAACATACAATGTATTATTTGTTTCAGAGGTACGGGTCTGTGATTCAAAAGTGAATTGTGTAAGACATTATTAGTTTTTGATGTAGTGTTCCATGATTCATTGTTTGTGTATAACACCCAGTGCTCCATTCAGTACGTGCCCTCCTTAATACCCATCACCAGGCTAGCCTATCCCCCCACCCCCTCCCCTCTAAAACCCTCAGTTTGTTTCTCAGAGTCCATGGTCTCTCATGGTTCATCTCCCCGTCTGGTTTCCCCTGCCCCTTCATTTTTCCCTTCCTACTATCTTCTTCTTTTTTTTTTTAACATATATTATTTGTTTCAGAGGTACAGGTCTGTGATTCATCAGTCTTACACAATTCACAGCAGTCACCATAGCACATACCCTACCCAATGTCTATTACCCAGCCACCCCATCCCTCCCACCCCCACCACTCCAGCAACCCTCAGTTTGTTTCCTGAGATTAAGAATTCCTCATATCAGTTATTTTTAATACTTTTGTCCTTTAACATCTATTCTAGAATTAAAAGTAATTTACTAGCCATTACAGTATTACAGTATTTTGTATTTACATATTCATCTTTACCAACAACTTTCATTCTTACTATCATGTTGGGTTTTGTTTTTTGTTTTTTGTTTTGCTTTGTTTTATTTTGTTTTGTTTTAGTATCCCTTTGTTACCTTTAGCATTTTTTCTAAGACAGTCTTCTGGCCATAAACTCTTCAGGTTTTGTTTGTCTGAGTCTTTATCTCTCCATTTATAAAGGACAGTGTTTCTGGATATAGTATTCTTGGTTGGTAAATTATTTATTTCCAAACTTTGAATATATCATCCCACTCTCTTCTGGCCTGCAAGTTTTCTGCTGAAAAATCCATGGAATGTCTAAAGAGAGTCCCCTGTATGTGACAAGTTGCATTACTTGCAAAGCTATTTTACTTTTTCTATTTTCAATATTCTTTGTGACTTCTGGTGATTTGATTATAATGTGTCTTGTGGGTTTGTTTGGGTTCATCTTAATTGATGTGTTTTGGGCATCATGGATCTGGATGTCCACATTTTCTTCCCCAGATTTGGGGAGACTTTATCCATTCTTTCCTTGAACACACTTTCTGGTTCTTTCTCTCTACCTTTCCTGCTGGGATGCTGGGATTTCCATAATGCATATATTGTTCTTCTTAATGATGTCCCATAAATCCCTTAATCTTTCTTTACTCTTTTTTATTCTTTTTTCTTTTTGCTTCCCTGACCGAACTGTTTCCAATGATTTATAATCTGGATTCATACATCCTTTCTTTTGCTTGATCTAGTCTGATCTTGAATCCTTCCAGTGAATTTTTCATTTCAGGTATTGTGTTCTTCAGTTCTTTGATTTCTATTTCATATGTTTTAATATTTTCTATCTCTGTTAAAATTCTCAGTTTGTTCATGCATTATTTTTAAAGATTTATTTATTTATTTTAGAAAGAGAGACAGAGAGCATGAGTGGGATGGGCAGAGGGAGAGAGAGAATCTCAAGTGGACCCTGAGATTATGACCTAAGCCAAAACCAAGAGTCAGACATTTAACTGACTGCACCACTCTGGGGCCCCATTGTTCATGCATTATTTTCTAAACTTGTTGAGCTTCTCTATGCCAATTATTTTGAATTCTCTGTCAGGTAAATCAGAACCATATAATTCTGTTTTATTAGTAGCAATTTCTGGATATTTATCTTGTTTTTTTTTGGAACATATTTACCCATTTCTTTATTTTTCTTGGCTTTCTCTGTTGGTTCCTGTGCAATAAACAAAGCAGGCACTTCTCTTGGAGTTCACAGACTGGTATTTCTTACCCTCCCATTGGAGAAGCTAAGAGCTGAGTTATTTTCTCAACAATAGGGTGCTGTGCTAACATTAGGGATTCTGGCAAAAGTAGGTCTCATATCTCCCTATTGGCTTCAGTGGGTTGGTTTTCATGTTTGCCTAGAGAACTAGAGCCTTTCAATTTGTTTTTGAATTTCTCACAAAGAAAATTTGGCCATGAATACTTGCTGAATCAATGTATTCATTTGGGAAAAGAGTGTTCAAGGCTTCCTACTCTACCATCTTCTTGATATCACTCCTATTTTCTTTACCTTGTTTTATTCAAGTATCTGAAGTACCATAAAATAAAGATTTATAAACAAATTATATTAACATTCTGTGAACAGTTATCGACTTGATTAAAAAAATAAAATATTAGCAAAATGTTTTAATATTAAAGAACATATGATATAAATATTACATTTATCTGAAATTTTAAAAAAATTCTATCAGTTTAATTTGTACATATTAACTTATACACATTTTTAATTGTTACAATCATAGTACATTCACTCCATGTACGATACTACTTTTTTTGTCTATCATACACTTGTGAACAATTTCTACACCTCTTTCATAATTTTTATTTACAATCATTAAATATCATCCTGTCAAACATTTCAATTATTTTAAATGGAGTATCTGGCCTTCAGCATGAACCATTCCACGATAGATGGAAACTACAGATTCCAATTCAAGATACGTTCTAATCCAACTTTTTTTATTTCTAATTGTGTAAAAATTTGAAAGTAGAAACATTTTTGTCCAACTAATTCAAAGCTTGTTTTCTTTTTCCATATTTCATTACAGGAATCACAGAAAAATACTCTGATTTCATTCATGAAGAGAGGTAATCTTAGTCGTGCAGTTATATAGTACTGTTAGGCAATAGAAAAGAACACAAAAGCAATAGTAAAATGGTATGATGTTGCTTTACTTTTAAGGCTTATCACCTGCTTACAGATTCTAAATACTGCAGTTGTTTTTTTTTTTTTTTCTGTAGTTACCAGTGTCTGTTTTTTACATGAAAGAAAGTGAGCTGTGACTCTTGATGTGTTGAGATCTGATACAAGCAATCACAGTAGAAGACTACTTGACATTTAACTTTTCTTTCTTTTCTTTTTTTTTTTGTTGTTGTTGAACATTTAACTTTTCAAAGAACGTTACCTAGCTTCACTTCTCTCCTACTATTATGGTAAATGTTCTCACAGTAGGGAGACATTTCATTTTTGTGGTTATAGAAAGAAATCAAATCTATAAACATAACCTCTTCAAGGACAATAAAGCCACATTTTCAACATGAAATCTGATTTTATATTAACCACATATTACAGTATATTACTGTATTTATGAGAGTCTAGGAAAGGCCAAAAACAATATTCAATTCCCACATTCCCACATACAATTCAGCATGTTTTTCTCACCCTCCCTTACATTAGGCATTTGTATTTTACTGCTACAGTGCACAATAAGCAAAATAGTGTGCTTTTACCAGAAACTGTCAGGTGTTTTCTCCTTCTGTTTCCTAAATTATAATCCAGATCGTGAAATAAAAATCTGAGGGTTTTCATTAATCAATGATGATTGCTTGTCATGTATCTTCCATTTCCTTGCACTATGGTGAATCATTTCACCTACTGTCATAGTCTTACTCTGTCCACCTAATTCCTGGCCTGGGAAACAGACCAGCTCCAGATGAGCAGGTGGTATAGTTGGAGCCTGGCAGAGGTGTTGAATACCATGGAATACCATAGATAATTTGTTCTCAGTCCCAATAAACCAAGGAAAAATAACTCTGAGCAAAATAAAAATTATAGAAACAGAAACCAGATGCTCAAAACTTGAAGCATACTTACCTCTTATTTCCTTGAAGGACACATTTTGTCAATGTGATCTTTAATACAAAAATAATATATTCTAGTACATAATTGTATCAGTATTTTCCTATTTTCCCTTTAGTTCTTAAGAAGCAAATTGATTTGACAGTATGCAAAATTTCCTATAGTGTGTGCCTAGAAAGCTGAAGGAGTATCTGTGGTTCATTAGCCTCTGAAAACTTAGATGTCTGTTTAACATGTCCATATCTGTAACCTTTTGAAGAGAAACAAGTCAGCCTTGACCTAACATCTGTCTAAGACATTAGCTGCTTTATAAATTATGTGTTATTCAAAAGAGCATATTAGATTATATTTCTCAGAAAATGCAGCATTCTTCTTGAAAATGAATGTGTGTTATGGTATTAAATGGACTGAACAGCACATTTACAACTGTTTTTGCCAGTGATCAGGGAAAATGTATAGGGCAACAAAAGAATCCTCAGAGCATACAGGAGTGAAATGTCTATCAGCAAAATGTAATCTGGCTCCTAGGCTTCTGCTCATCTTCATCTCATGACAGATACTCAATGAACAGAGTAAGTCTCTGAAAAAAGTCCAGGGAAAATTTTTTTCTTAAAGATTTATTTTATTTTATTTATTGAAGAAAGAGAGAGAGAGCATGAGCAGGAGGAGGGACAGAGAGAGGGGGAGAAGCAGAATCTGTGCTGGTCAGGGAACCTGACAGACTTGATCCCAGGACCCCGATATCATGACCTGAGGTGAAGGGAGATGTTTCACTGACTGAGCCACCCAGGTGCTCCCAGGGAAAATCTTCTTAAATCATCTGTGCACTTTGTTATATTTTTCTACATCATTACCATTACAGCATAACTTTTGTATTGGGAGCAAAAGAATGTAATACCTTTGTATCCTGGTGAGCCAAAAAGTAGAGTCTTGTCCTAATAAGCTTAGAAATAACCAACCAGCTAGGTAATTAAAATCTCTGACAGAAGTAAGCATGAGTAAGTTATCAGCTTTTTCCATGGAGAATTCCAAATATAGGTTGGCAAAGAATATGATTCAGACTTAATTGTCTAGAAAATAAGATGGCTATTTTACAAGTATTTAGATAAATTTGCCTCCCATTCTGCTTTGTCTTTTTAAGGCTGATATGTTTCTTTTGCCTCTGTATATTAATGTCCATTTACAGAATATAAGTATTCCATCACCATCTCTCATAATAGCTTTTTCCATAATACTTGTTTCTCTCAAAGTAGTAGTAGTAATTCATATCTTATATTTGTATAACTCCTATAGTTTTCAAATGAAACAAAATGCATTACTTTATTTGTGGAATATATGATTAAATATTCAAATGGAATTTCACTATAAGGTGCTATAATAATTACGCTAGAAGATAAATAATATGGACTTTCTGAATACATTTGGCAAATTATTATATTATTATAAAAGCAATAAAATAAAAACATAAGTCTTTGTAAATATATGATCTAGATTTAATCTTTTTTCAAAGATTTTATTTATTTATTTGAGAGAGAGAGAGAGAGAAAGCAGGACAAATAAGCTCCCCTCTGAGTAGGGAGCCCGAGAACACAGGGTTAAGTCCCAGGACTCTGGGATCATGACCCAAGCCAAAAGCAGACCCTCAACTGACTGAGGCACCCAGGCACCCTAGATTTAATCTTTAATCAACACCAAGCAAAAAGATTATGAGGCACGGCCTCAAATTTTACCTCTTTCAATTAAAATTGTATGACCTTGGTAAGGCATTTAACCTCTGTAACCTCATCTGTCTTATACACACTGAGGATAACAGTGTGTACTTCACAAGACTGTAGTGAGGATTAAATAGGTAATGAATTCAGAAACAACTGCATGTAGTAGATCTTTAGTAAATGCATAGAAATTTCTAATTTACAAAAAAATCTAAGACAATATATATATTAAGAAAATATAAAGTAAAAAGGTGAGATAAAGAAAGGACAAATGATTCACAAACTTCACCTTTCTAAATCAATGCTCTATAAATCCACATATCAGATGATTCTGGTTAATTTACTCTCTCATTGTATTTAATGCCTCCCCATTTTAAAATTTATTTCAATCCAGAATTACTTTTAAATATTTTTCCCCTGAGTAAGCAACTCTATAACTCTTCCTCCTAAAAGGCTGGCATTTCATTTGTTTACATAGGAAGAGTTTGAAGACCATTACAGTGTTTATAAAAGGCTGAGTTTCCTTTTGGTTGATAGAGTGACAACATAATGCATGCAATGGTTTTGTAGATTATTTCTGTACCCACAAATTTTCCTTTTTGAAATCTAATATGGATTTGGTTCTTGTTTATCTTTCAGTGTTTTTCTATGAAAAAAATATATATATACTTTATAAGGAGGACGTTTATGAATTACAGCACTGTCAGGGAGCAATTGAAAACCTCTCTCTTTTTCTTTTCCAATTAATATGATCTATCTGCCTGCAATACTGTGGGGTGAACAGAGGATAAAGGAAAAGGGGAATGTTTTTAAAAGACTACATAAACTTTTAGTATTCAACTTCAGCCATATCTTATTCTGGAAGATTTACATAAAAGAAGACCCCCTCTTTGTCCTCAGCAACTCATTCCCCTGCCTAATAGCACAACGAAGGTAAAATCTCTCCCTCAAAACTTGGTTTGATTTCTCTAAACCTATCATATTTTTCTTGTTAGTTTGTGATGTGTACATGTAGAAAGTATAATACAATGTGGTAAGTATTGCAATGGAGATAAAACCAACAAAAACTACATCAGAAAACAAAGTTAAAATGTAGTCATAAGGAATATAGTCAATATTGTAATAGCACTGTAACAGGACAGATGGTAGTTACCCTTGTGGTGAATATAGCATAATGTATAAACTTGTCAAATCACTAAGTTGTACACCTGAAACTAATGTAGCACTGTGTGTCAACTATACTCAAACAAACAAAAGTGTTTGTTTAGGAAAAAATGGTCACCTTATACTTTATTCCAATTATATTAATACTGGTTTGAGCCGACATCTCAAAACTGTCAAAAACCCATTACCTCTATGTAGGATTTCTCCATCTCCAAAAAGCATCAAAGGTCAAAGAGATTTCCACAGTCTAAATGTGGGGTTCAGCTCTACTTCACAGCCACGGAGAGATGTGTCTATTGACAATGCACCCTGCCTATCTTGACTGTTGATTCTTTTATTCACTTAACAGATATTATTAATTGATGTTATGTTCCAAGTACTGTTTTAGATGCTGGAAATACAGCAGTTAGAAAAACAAAGGTGTTTGTTTTTACAAACCTTACATTTCAGTGACAATAATAATTATTTAATGCCAGATATTATTTATAAATATAAATATACACTCTTTCCAATGAAGAAAAAATATCTCAAGGTTATAAATGAGCAAAATGAAACATAAACAGGTTAAATAATTTGCCCAATTTTCCATAGCTAGTAAGGGGTTGATTTGAACTCACACAATCTAGTTCTAGAATGAATGATTATAACCAATATATTTTGATGTTTTGCTGCTTTATCAGTTCTGTCCAAAATTTTCCTTTGAGCCCAGTTATTAAAGGGAGGGCACTCTGCCATCCTGAGTCTTCAACAGGAAACAAGCCTCTTCCCTAAAGGCCAAGGGAGGCCAAAAGTAAGCAGATGTCCAGTGTTGTTTCTTTTACTACCCATTTCTAGAGGCACCAGCCCCACCAGGGCCACTGGCTCTAGATTGGTTTGGGCATACATTCCTTGTAGCTCTTTTCCTCCTAGATGATCCACGTAAGCTTTACTTTCCAACTTTTTAAGCAAAATTGACTTTGGAAAATAGAATATCCATCACAGCACTTAATGTCAATATCTCAGCTGTCCCCAGGAGGCACAACCTACACATCATAAACAGTACAACCTCTCTCATTTTCTAAATGGTAAACTATCTTCAATGTCTCATGGGTACTTTATTTTCTTATGGATTAAGCAATGACTTTGTTTAATTTTTCTCTGTATAAATAAAAACAAATAAAATATTAATGGGACATCTTTGTAAATTGTTGTGCTGTGTAGTAAAAAAGCATAGAGTTAAAGTTATTACAGCATCAGGATAAAACTTATAGGGAAAGAAATCTTTGACATGGACTTGGAGGATAAATAAGAATTTTCCATTTGTAGAAGTAGGGGAAGCAAACCAGGTCAAGAAAGACAATGAGTCATTATGGTGGGTCAATAGTCTGACAAGACTTTCTCCTTTGCTTCAGCAGCATTGTGTATATGTCTCTGTTATAAAACCTACAAAATATATGTAATTATTAAGTTACATCTGTTTTCCTCAGTATAATCTCAGATTATGGGATCAAGGATTATAACTTTATTATTTTCCTACATGAAAGCCAGGCAAATAAGCATGCAATAAACATTTGTGTTAAAGGATGAATAAATTGATATTGTTAAAGAATACATAGTATGGTAAAAGATACAGAAAATAGTGGATAGAAAGAGTTCTGAATATGAAGACCTGAAGGGGTTGTGAAGTACATTATAGCAAGAATTTGTGTCTTCTAGGCCAGTGATTCTCAAAGTCTTGTTTGTGGTGCCATAGGGCTTTTTGAGACCCTTTCAAGACATTCATAAGGTCAAAACTATTTTTGCAATAATGCTAAAACAATATATTAATTTTTCCTCTTATTCTCTCATGAGATCACAGTGAAGTTTTCCAGTCTACATAACCTGCAATGAAATCATTATTTTGCTGGGAAATGCAGTGTGAATTTATATATTCTTATTTTTAAAATGTCTTCAATTTTACTATTTAATATTATACATGGAGATAGACCCACATAACCTGCATGAGCAAAAGTTGCTTGAGTTCCTCAATAATTCATAGGAGCATAAGATTCTTGAAACCAAAAATGTTGAGTATTATTGTTCTAGGGAAATGATTAAATTTTTGAAATGGGGTGATGATATAATTATGTCAGTCCTATTTTGCTATGCAGTTAGTAGAGGTAAGACAATTAAGGCTTTGGGGTCTAAAAAATCCACTATCTATATATTTTTATGTCTTAATGATGTAGTTACATTTTACTTGTTTATTTATTATATTTTATGATTTATTGATTTTTTATTATGTTATGTTAGTCATAACATATATAACATATTAGTTTTTGATGTAGTGTTCCATGATTCATTGTTTGTGTATAACACCCAGTTCTCCATGCAATATGTGCCCTCCTTAATATCCATCACTGGGCTATCTTACCCCCCACCCCTTCTCCTCTGAAACCTGTTTGTTTCCCGGAGTCCATAGTCTCTCATGGTTCATCTCCCCCTCTGATTCCCCGCCCTTTCATTTTTCCCTTCCTTCTTCTAATGTCCTCCATGCTATTCCTTATGTTCCACAAATAAGTGAAACCATATGATAATTGACTTTCTCTACTTGACTTATTTCACTTAGCATAATCTTCCCCAGGTCCATCCATGTTGATGCAAAAGTTGAGTATTCATCCTTTCTGATGGCTGAGTAATATTCCATTGTATATATGGACCACATCTTCTTTATCCATTTGTCTTTTGAAGGACACCAGTTAGAATGACAAAAATTGACAAGACAAGAAACAACAAATGTTAGAAAGATTGTGAAGAAAGGGGAACCCTCTTACACTGTTGTTGGGAATGCAAGTTGATACAGCCACTTTGGAAAACTGTGGAGGTTCCTCAAAAAGTTAAAAATAGAGCTACCGTAAGACCCAGCAATTGCACTACTGGGCATTTACCCCAAAAATACAGGATGTAGTGAAAAGAAGGGCCATATACACAATGTTCATAGCAGCAATGTCCACAATAGCCAAACTGTGGAAAGAGCCAAGATGCCCTTCAACATTTTACTTGTTTTTAAAGAAAATTCAATATGGTCATGTTAGATGCAGCTTTGAAATACCATCCATGACCATAAACTCAAGTGAAGCAATCATTCAGCCATTATCTATTGATTAAATTTGGTTTACTCTGCCCTTAAAATAAAATAAAATTTCCCTTTAGGAATGTGACTCTGGGTAAAGAAGGTAATCATCTATATTATAAGTACTACATTGAACTATGTATGTTTTATGGTAACAAAGGAAGCTGGTGATATATTTAGCTGCCCACACTATAACATTTATGAGTCTTGCTATCCAGTCTGAACAAATTTAAAGTACTTTGTAACAGTTATTCCAAAGTGTTTTATGCCCTCTGGTGACCATTTGAAACTTTGGTTGTTGTGGGGGTTTTTTTGTTTGTTTTTTTAGATTCCTTACCTCAAAAACTTTATATTTGGTTAACTTTGAATAAGCAGAATCTATTTTTAAGTGCTATCATATTTTGGCTGCAGTTTGGGAACTTCTTAGTCTGATAACAATAGGGTGCTTGTTATGTAATATTCATTTCCTGAACTCATTTTCACCTCACTTGGATACTTTTAATTTTCCATTTTCTCTTATGAGTCAAAGGTACCATCCAAGTTGGTATCAAAAAGAGGGCAGAGAAGAAACCCTGTTGTGAAGATTTTTTAAATCAGTAGAAAGTGTATTATCGAATTTCTACTTTCATTTATAATAAACCTCCAAAAAGAAAAAAAAGTATAATGAACATTATAGTAATTACACAGCCATTATAAATTATTGTTTATTGAGACACTGATTGAGGTCTATGCTTCTCTATTTTTCTGGGCTCAACAGAGATAGCACTGATTACCAAATGCTCATATTAACATATGTTAAATTCTGCATTTACTCTGAAAGCTTCCCAGGTAGTTTATCTTCACCAAAGAATTTACAAATAATTAACCTAAAAATGTCTTCTTAAAATTTCCATTCAAAACAGAAATATCAATTTGGCCTCTTTAGTTTTCATATCAGTGTCACTGTCCATGTGCATGGAATGACTAGTTACAAAAGACAATAGATTTATGTTTCAAAACTCTTGTTAATAAGAGATTAAATTCATATTATTGTTTATATATTGACACTTTTGATTTTTAATTAATCAACTGTCCATTGCACATTCTTTGAGTTTAGTACAGATTGCAAGTGATTTCTATCTCATAGGTAGATAGAATCTAAGCCTCAAATTACAAAAGTACTTTTTCTCATTTTTTCCCCACAATTCTCTTGTTACTTTTGAAGTAAAAAGAAGATAAAATATTGAGTGAGATAATTTTGCCTTTAACATCTGAGAGTCTTCACATACTCTAAGTTTGAATTGAAGTATTATATATGATGGATACAATAAAATAAAAAAGAAGTACCTAGGATTCCTGAGAATAAAGACATCCTGATTATTTTTCCACATAAATTGGTAATTAGAAAACTTCTGTGTGAAATGTATGAGATGATGTAAACATGATATCACTTTTTTAGAGAAGACATTAAGGAATAAAGTTTGGAGATATGTCCAATGCTATGAAATTTTCAAGAAAAAAATTAGAACTTCAGGTCTTCTGAATCTCTGCTCCTGTTCAAACAACTCAACAATTATATTCTTTCATTTTTTAAAATTAATATATTGAGGTTTTTTGGAGAAGTTTTAGGATCACAGCAAAATTGACCACTAAGTACAGAGAGAGTTCCCATGATCCCTGCCACATAAATACATAATCTCCTCCACCATCAATATTCCACATCAGTGTGGTACATTTGCTACAATCAAAGGACCAATATTAACATGGTATTATCAACCATAATCCATAGTTTCAAATGGGTCTCAAACTTGTTTTTGTACTTCTTTAGAGGTTTTAAGAAATGCACAATAGCATGTATTGATTATTATATCATACAGAATAGTTTCTCTTCCCTAAAAATCCCCTGTGTTCCATCAGTTCATTCCTATCCCCCACCACCTCCCAAAAAACCTGGCAACCACTAATCTTTTTACTGCTTACATAGTATTATTGTCTTTCCCAGTATGTTATATAGTTGGAATCACAGAGTATGTAACTTTTTCAGTTTGACTTTTTTTTCTTCACTTACCTTTAAAGTTCCTCCATGTTCTTTTTTGGTGACTCATTTATTTTCAGCACTAAATAATATTCTACTGAATTGATGTACCACAGTTTATTTAACCATTCACCTGTTGAAGGACATTTTTGTTACTTTTGAATTTTAGTAATTATAAATAAAGCTGCTGTGAATGTACCTGTGCAGGTTTATAAGTGAGCATTAGTTTCCAAATAATTTGGGCAAATACAAAGGGGCACAATTGCTGGATCATATGGTAAGAATATGTTTAGTTTTGTAAGACACTGCCAAAGTGTCTTCCAAAGTGGCTGTACTGTTTGAATTACAACCAGCAATGAATGAGAGTTTCTATTGATCATACCCTCACCAGATTTTGGTGCTGGCAGTGATTTGGATTTTAGCCATTCTAATACATATTTATCTAATACATATAATAAAACATATTGTTTTAATTTGTAATTCCCTAGTGATGTATGAGGTTGAGCATCTTTCCATGGTCAAGGACTTCACAGCAAATGAAGCACAACAATGAGCCCATGCTTATGGAAAACACTGTTTTTGCCAAGTTCCCCACTATTTAAAGTAGCTGGCTTCATAAAATGGTGGACTAGCCTTTTGAAAATTCAGTAATTCATTACTGAATAATTCAGTTACTGCATTACCTAAATTATTGTGCTATATATATATACAAATTATTTTATATATAAATAATAATACAAATTAATAACATGAGAAATAGAAGTGGTACCATCACTACTAATCATATATATATATATATATATATATATATATATATATATATATAGTGCAGTGTATATGTCCTATATATATATATCCTATGCATATATGTATATCCTGAAATCTTGCTATAATTACTTGTTAGTTCCAGAAAGTTTGTTTTTTTCTTCAATGCTTTGAGATTTTATACATGGATGATCATGTCAACTGTGAACAAAATGTTTTATTTTTCCTTCCTACTCTCTATAATTTTTTGTTTCTTTTTCTTGTTTTACCGCATTGGTTTGGACTTCTCATATAATGTTAAAATAGGAGTGGTAAGAAGGGACATCCTTGCTTTGTTCTGGATCTTAATGAGAAAATATCTGGTTTCCTATCATTAAGTATGATGTTAGTTGTAGGGTATTTGTAGATGTTCTTTTCATTTTTTAAAAGATTTTATTTATTTATGAGACCGTGAGAGAAGGAACACAAGCAGGGGGGAGTTGGAGAGGGAGAAGAAGGCTCCCCACTGAGAAGGGAGCCTGACACAGGGCACAATCCCAGGATGCTGGGTTCATGACCTGAGCCAAAGGCAGACACTTAATGACTGAGCCACCCAGGCACCCCTAGATGTTCTTTTTAATGTTAAGGAACTCTAGTCCTACTTTGCTGAAAAATTTTATCATGAATTGATGTTTGTCAAATGTTTTTTTCTACATATATTGATATGATAATGTTTTTTCTTTGTTAACCTGTTGGTGTGATAGATTACATTAATTGATTTTTGATTGTTGAACCAGCTTGAGCACCTGAGATAAATCCCACTGGTTATACTGTAGAATTCTTTTTGTACACTGCTGTATTTGATTTGCAAATATTTGGTGAGGATTTTTATATCTTTGTTTATGAGTTGTCTTAGGTTCACCTGATGTAACAAGTTATCATAAACTGGGTGAATTAAACAACAGACATTAATTTCTCACAGTTCTAGAAGATGGAAATCTGAGATCAGGGTGTAGGCATAGTCAGTTTCTGAAAAAAGACCCTCTTCCAGGTTGCAGACAAACCTCTTTTCCTTGTATTCTCCTCTGTTAGAAAGAGGATGAAAACTCTCCCTTTGGCGTTCCTAAAGGGCATTAATCCCATTCATGGAAGTTCCATTTTCATGATCTAATTAACTACCAAAGGCCTCACTTCTTTACACCATCAATTTAATGATTAGAATTTCAACACATGAATTTTGGGGGAATGAGAGCATTCAGTTTACAACAGGAAAAATATTGGTCTGTAGTTTTCTTTTCTGCTAATGTCTTTGTCTGGTTTTGGTATTAGGGTAAGCCTGGCTACATAGAATGAGATAGTATTTATTCTGCTTCTATCTTCTGCAAAAGATAGTAGGGAATTAGTAAAATTTCTTGCTTAAATGTTTCATAGAATTCACCAGTGAACCCATTTGAGTCTGGCATCTTCCCTTTAGGAAGCTTACTAAATATTGATTCAATTTCTTTAATAGATCTAAGCCTAATCATATTACTTCTTTTTGAGTGAGTTTTGATAGGTTGTGTTTTTCAAGAAATTGATCAGTTACATCTAGGTTATCAAAATTGTGAGCATAGAGTTGTTCATAATATTTTATTATCCTTTTAATGTCAATAAGATTAGTAGTGATGGTACCACTTCTATTTCTCATGCTATTAATTTGTATTATTATTTATATATAAATAATTTGTATTATTTATATATAAATATATAATAAATTATATATAAATGATATGTAATTTATATACATATAATTTATAACTCTTGGCTAGAAGTTTATTGATTTTATGGATCTTTTCAAAGAATTCGCTTTTGGTTTTGTTGATATTCTCTATTGATTTCTTGCTTTCAATATCACTGATTTCTACTCTAATTTTATGACTTCTTTTCTTCTGCTTACTTTATTTTTTTTTATTTTATTATGTTAGTCACCATACAGTACGTCATTAGTTTTTAATGTAGTGTTCCATGATTCATTGTTTGCATATAACACCCAGTTCTCCATGCAATATGTGCCCTCCTAAATATCCATCACAGAGCTAACACATCCCACACCCTGCTCCCCTCCAAAACCCTCAGTTTGTTTCTCAGAGTCCATAGTCTCTCATGGTTTGTCTCCCTCTCTGATTCCACCCCCCTTCATTTTTCCCTTCCTTCTCCTAATGTCCTTATGAACAGACACTTCTCAAAAGAAGACATACAAATGGCTAACAGACACATGAAAAAATGTTCATCATCATTAGCCATCAGGGAAATTCAAATCAAAACCACATTGAGATACCACCTTACACCAGTTAGAATGGCAAAAATGGACAGGGAAAGAAACAACAAATGTTGGAGAGGTTGTGGAGAAAGGGGAACTCTCTTACACTGTTGGTGGGAATGCAAGTTGGTTGGGGCGCCTGGGTGGCTCAGTTGGTTGGGCGACTGCCTTCAGCTCGGGTCATGATCTTGGGGTCCTGGGATCGAGCCCCACATCGGGCTCGCTGCTTGGTGGGAAGCCTGCTTCTCCCCTTCCCACTCCCCCTGCTTGTGTTCCCTCTCTCGCTGTCTCTCTCTCTGTCAAATAAATAAATCTTAAAAAAAAAAAAAAAGGAATGCAAGTTGGTACAGCCACTTTGGAAAACAATGTGGAGGTGTCTCAAAAAATTAAAAATAGAGCTACCCTATGACCCAGCAATTGCACTACTGGGCATTTACCCCAAAGACACAGATGTAGTGAAAAGAAGGGCCATATACACAATGTTCATAACAGCAATGTCCACAATAGCCAAACCGTGGAAAGAACCAAGATGCCCTTCAACAGATGAATGGATAAAGAAGATGTGGTCCATATATACAATGGAATATTACTCAGCCATCAGAAAGGATGAATACTCAACTTTTGCATCAACATGGATGGGATTGGAGGAGATTATGCTAAGCGAAATAAGTCAGGCAGAGAAAATCAGTTATCTTCTGCTTACTTTAGATTTAATTTGCTCTTCTTTTCTAATTTTCTAAGGTGGAAAGTTGGATTACTAATTTCAGATCTTTCTTACATATTCATTCAATGTTGTAAACTTTCCTCAAAGCACTGCTTTCCCTGCACACCAAAATTTATATCATAATTTTAATTTAATTTTGTTTGAAATGTTGAGAATTTCTTTGACTCATAAGTTATTTAGAAGCATGCAGTTTAATCTCCAAGCATTTAGGGATTTTCCATCTATTTTTTTGTTATTAATTTTTGGTTTAATTCCATTGTCTGAAAACATACATTATGATTTCTATTCTTTTCTATATGTTAATATGTGTTTTATGTCCCAGAATATGGTTTCTCTTTTGAAAAGAATGTGCATTCTGCTGTTGTTGGATGAAGTATAATTAGATCCAATTTACTGATAATATTGTTGAGTTCAATTATGTTCTTACTGATTTTCTGCCTGCTCTGTCCGTACAGGTAGAGGGGTATTGAAACCTCCACCTATAATAGTGGATTCCTTATTTCTCTAAATATTGAAGAAATATCTCCTTTATCATTGTGTAATACCCTTTTAATCCCTAATAATTTTATGTCACACTGGAATCTGTTTTGTCTGAATTGAATATGGCATATTTTTCTCTAACACTTACTTTTAACCTATATGTCTTTAAAGTGGGTTTATTTGTAGACAACACATGGTTGGATCTTGTTTTTGATTCACTCTGCTAGGTTGTGTTTTTTAATTGGTAAATTTGAACAATTGACGTTAAGAGTAATAATTGATGTACTTGGATTAGTATCTAACATTTGTACTTTTATACTTACTGCCCTGGCTCTTTGTTTTTATTTTTCCACTCTTTTTCTGCCTTCTCTGGTTTTAATTAAGCATTTAATATTATTTCAGTTTTCTCCAGTCTAAACATATCCATTATAACAGTTATTATAATCCTAGACTATTTTCAAATAACATTCTGCTATTGTACAGGTAGTGCAAGTACCTTATATTAAAGAATACTTAATATCTTCCCATTCATTTTACTTTTGTGTGAATCACAAACACCAAATGCATTGTTGCTATTACTAATTTGAACAGATGCTGTCTGTTAGATCAATTAAAAATAAGAAAAAATTTTAAAAATTACCTTCATTTAATCTTTCACTAACATTTTTCCTTTCATTATGTAGATCTGAGTTTCTGACCTATATAATTTACCCCTTCCTGAGGAATTTCTTTTAACTTTTTTTACTACTAGTATAAGTTTTATTGAAATATAATTGACATACAGTGTTATATATATATATATATATATATATATATATATATATATATGAATAGCTAATATCTGTCACCAAACAATGTTATTACAATCTTGTTTTAGCCTCATATATTTTTTTATTTTAATTCTAATTTAGTTAACAGAGTATTGTATTAGCTACAAGTGTACAATATAGTAATTCAACAATTCCATACATCACTTAGTGCTCATCATGACAAGTGTACTCCTTAATCTCCTTCATCTATTTCACCCATCCCCTCATCCACCTCCCCTCTGGTAAATATCAGTTTGTTCTCTGTAGTTAAGAGCCTGTTTCTTGGTTTGTCACTCTCTCCCTCTTTCTTTTTTTCCTTTGCACATTTGTTTTGTTTCTTAAATCCCACATATGAGTGAAATTATATGGTATTTTTCTTCCTCTGACTGACTTATTTTTCTTAACATTATACACTCTAGTTCCATCCATGTCATTGCAAATGGCAAGATTTCATTCATTTTATGGCTGAATAATATTTCATTATATATATATGTATATATATCACATCTTCTTTATGCATTCATCTAACAATGGGCACTTGGGCTATTACCATATATTGGCTATGGTAAATAATGCTGTTATGAATGTAGGGATGGATGTATCTCTTTGAATTAGTGTTTTTGTATTCTTTGGGTAAATAACCAGTAGCACAATTGCTGAATCATAGGGTACTTCTATTTTTAAAGTTTTAAGGAACCTCCATTTATGTTTTCCACAGTGGCTGCTGCAGTTTGCATTCCCCCAACAATGCAAAAGGGTTCCTCTCTCCACATCCTCACCAGCACCTGTTGTATGTGTTACTGATTTTAGTCATTCTGACAAGTGTGAGGTGATATCTCACTGTAGTTTTGATTTGCATTTCCCTGATGGCTGGTGATGCTGAACATCTTTTCATATGTCTTTTGGCCATCTGAATGTCTTCTTTGGAAAAATGTTTGTTCGTGTCTTCTGCCCATTTTTTATTGGGTTATTTGGGAAGGTATTGAGTTTTATAAGTTCTTTATATGTTCTGGATACTAATCTTTTATTGGATATGTCTTTTGCAAATACCTTCGTCCATTCAGTAGGTTCCTTTCTGGTTTTGTTGATTGTTTCATTTACTGTGTAGAAGCTTCTTAATTTGATGTAGTTCCAATAGTTTACTTTTGCATTTGTTTCTCCTGACTCAGGAAACAAATCTAGAAAAAGGTTGCTATGACCAATATCAGAGATATTACTGCCTGTGTTTTCTTCTAGGATTCTTATGATTTCAGGCTTCACATTTAGATCTTTAATCCATTTTGACTTTATATTTGTGTATGGTGGAAGAAACTGGTCCTGTTTCACTTTTTATATGTTGCTGTCCAGTTTTCCCAACACCATTTGTTGAAGAGACTATCTTTTTCCCGTTGTATATTATGTCCTGTTTTGTCAAAGCTTAATAGACCAAATAATGGTTGATTTATTTCTGGGTTTACTATGCTGGTCCATTGATCTATGTGTCTATTTTTGTGACAGTACCATACTGTTTTGATTACTACAGCTTTATAATATAATTTGAAGTCTGGAATTGTGAAACCTCCAGCTTTGCTTTTCTTTCTTTCTTTTTGTTCTTTCCTTCTTTCTTTCTCTCTCTCTCTCTCTCTCTCTTTGGATAGATTTGGCTGTTAGGGTTCTTTTGTGGTTCCATACAAATTTCTGAATTGTTTGTTCTAGTTCTCTGAAAAATGCTGTTGGTATTTTGATAAGGATTGCATAAAATGTGTAGATTCTTTGGGTACTATAGACATCTTAACAATATTTGTTCTTCTAATACATGAGCATGGAATATCTTTCCATTTTTTGTGTCTTCAATTCCTTTCATCAGTCTTCTACATTTTTCAGAGTACAGGTTTACCACCTCTTTGTTTAGGTTTATTTTTAGATATTTTGTTATTTTAGTGCAGTTGTAAATGTGATTCTTTTCTTAACTTCTCTTTATGCTGCTTAATTATTAGTGTATAGAAATGCAACAGATTTCTGCACATTAACTTTGTAATCTGTAACTTTACTGAATTTGTATACCAGGGTTTTCAATATAGAGTGTAGTGTTATCTGTGAAGAGTGAAAGTTTGACAAAGGCATTCCTTTGGATGCTTTTTATGTCTTTCTGTGGTCTGGTTGCTGTGGCTGGATTTCCAGTATGATGTTGAATAAAAGTAGTGAGAGTGGACATCTTTGTTTTGTTCCTGACCTTAGAGGAAAAGCTCTTAGTTTTACCCCTGTGAGTGTGATGTTTGCTGTTTTTCATATATGATCTTTATTATGTTGAGTTATGTTCAATCTATACTTACTTTGTTGAGGGCTTTTATTATGAATGGATCTTGTGCTTTGTCAAATGTTTTTTTCTTCATCTAATGAAATGATCATATGGTTATTATCCTTCCTTTTATTGATGTGAGGTATCACATTGATTGATTTGTGAATATTGAACCACCTTTACATCCTGGGAATAAATCCCACTTAATCATGGTGAATGATTTTTTTAATATATTGTTGGATTCAGTTTGCTAATATTTTTTGAGGGTTTTTGCATCTATGTTCATCAGAAACATTGGCCTGTAGTTCTCTTTTTGGTGTCATGTCTTTATCTGGTTTTGGTATCAGGGTGGTACTGGCTTCATAGAATGAATTTGGAAGTTTTGTTCCTTAAATTCCACATATGAGTGAAATCATATGGTATTTTTCTTTCTCTGACTGACTTATTTTTCTTAACATTATACACTCTAGTTCCATTTTTTTTGGAATAGGTTGTGAAGAATAGGTATTAACTCTTCCTTAAATACTTGGTAGAATTCACCTGTGAAGCCATCTGGTCCTGGACTTTTGTTTTTGGGAGTTCTTTGATTAAATTATTGATTCAATCTCCTTGCTGGTAAATGATCCATTCAAATTTTCTATCTTCTGTTTTGATGTGTTTTTGTTTCTAGAAATTTATCCATTTCCCCTAGGTTGTCTGCTTTGTTGGCATATAGTTTTTCTTAATATTCCCTTACAATTTTTTTTTTTTTTTGTATTTCTGCAGTGTTGGTTGTGACTTTCATCTGTAACTCTTTGAATACTTTTCTCTCTCTCTCTCTCTCTGTGAGTCTGGGTGGAAACTTATCAGGTTTGTTGAATTTATCACAGAATCAGCTCCTGGTTTCACTAATCTGTTCTTTTTTTTTTCCCCTTAATTTCTGTACCTTTTTTTCTCTTCTGTTCTTTATTATTTCATTCCTTCTGTTGGTTTTAGTTTCATTTGTTGTTCTTTTTCTAGCTCTTTTGGTGTAAGGATATGTTGTTTATTTGAGATTTGTCTTGTTTCTTGAGGTAAGCCTGTATTGCTATAATCTTTCCTCTTAGAACTGCTTTTATTTCCCCCCAAAGGTTTTGGATTGTTGTGTTTTCATTTTCTTTTGTTGCTGTGTATTTTTAATTTCTTCTTTGATATCTTGGTTGACCTACTCATTATTTAGTAGCATATTATTTAACCTCCTTGTATTTGTGGTCTTTTCAGATTTTATCTTGTGGTTAGTTTCTTGTTTCATAGCATTGTGTTCAATAAAGATGCATGTTATGACTTCAGTCTTCTTGAATTTGTTAAAGTTTGTTTTGTGGCCTAATATGTGGTCTAATCTGGAGAATGCTCCACATGCACTTAAAAATAATGTGTATTTTGTTATTTTAGGATGGAGTGTTCTGCATATATCTGTTAAATCCATCTGCTCCAGTGTGTCATTTGAAGTCAATGTATCCTTGTTGATTTTCTTTTTGGATAATCTGTCCATTAACTTAAGTGTGGTGTTAAAGCCTCCTACCATTATTGTATGACTATTAATGTGTTCCTTTATGTTTGTTATTAACTGTTCTATGTATTACATTGCTTGTATGTGGGTGCATAAATATTTACAATTACTATATCTTCTTAATGGATTGTCCCCTTTATTTTTACACTGTGTTGTTCTTTGTCTCTTGTTACAGTCCTTGTTTTAATGCTGATTTTTGTCCAGTGGGAAGATGATAGAGTAGGAGTAACCTGAACTCTCCTTGTCCCATGCTTACAACTAGATATCATCCAAGTCAGTAAACCGGAGAGAGTGAACCAAACTGGCAGAACAAACTCCACAATTAAATATAGATAAGAAACTGCATCTGCAAGGTTAGGAAGGTTAGAAAGGTGGAGGGAGGCTGCCCACAAGAGGGAGGAGCTGTGCAAAGAGTGGGCAGAGAAATGGGCCCTCATACCAGAGAGCTGACATGGGAAAAACTCATTTCCATAATGTGTGGCTTGAAAAATCAGAAGGGCTGAATTCCGTGTGTTTGTAAAACCACTGAGACTTGGAGCCTGGAGATTTAAAAGTCAGCTAAGTCAGCACTGGGTGAGCAGGAAGGGCAAGAGATAGCTGTATTGCCACCCTAAAAGAGACAGCAGCCTAAGCTGAGAGGCATCATAAAAATGGCAGTGTACAGAATACCAGGGGCAAATGAGAGACATCTTTTTCACACTGATTTCAGAGCATGTTGGGGAACTTCTCTGAAAACAAGGGAAGTAGAAAGCAACATTTACTTCCTCACCCTCCAGCATAAATATAGAACCACCTGCAGGGGGTGGCACTGGACAGATACTTGCAAATTAATCTGGTAACAGTGTCCCATGCCCATGAGTTATCCTTAGGATTCACCCACTCAAAGCCTGCCACCCTTGGCTCTATGCTCAGGGCAAATTTTGTTAGCATGCACGAGGCCAAGCCACCACACCATGCCCAGGTGTGTGCAACTAGCCAGCTCACTCCCAAGTTCACAGCTGGCCTGCCTGTGTCCCAATGACAACACAGAGAACAAACAGATAATGACACACAGTCAGTGTAGATGACTGCACTGAGAGGAAAAGTGACTCAGACACAACAGTAGGGTGTAAGCAAGATAGATTGGATACTCTCCTAAGTTCTGGTGAACAGGGGACACTGCACTGCAGGGCACTCCATGATCTCTTCATAAAGCTACTACTTTCAAGAGCAGAAAACATAGTTGACTTTCTCAACATACAGAAACAGACACAGAGCAGCAGACAGTGAGAGAAATTTATACCCAATGGAAGAACAAGACAAAGCGATGACCAGAGATATAAGTAATATACCTGATAGAGAATTTAAAGCAATGTGCATAAGGACACTCACTGACGAAAAAAGAGTGGGAGACATGAGTAAAAACCTTAACACTAAGATAATGAATGATGTAGCACAGATAAGGGGCTCAATAAATGAAATGAGAAACACACTTGATGGAATGAATAGCAGGATAGAAGAAGTAGAGGAACGAATTATTGACCTACAAGACAGAGTAATGGGAAGTAATCAAGCTGAACAAGAGAAAAAAGCATTATGCAAAATGAGGATAGACTTTGGAAACTCAGTGACTCCAGTGAATATAATAACATTCATAGTATAGGTGACCCAGAAGAAAGAGAGAAAAGGCGGAAGATCATTTATTTGAAGAAATAATAGCTGAAAACTTCCCTAAACTGAGGTAGGAAACACATATCCAGATACAGGAAGCACAGAGAACTCTTATCAAAATCAACAAAAGCAGACACATACCAAGACATATTGTAATTTAATTGGCAAAATATAGCCATAAAGAAAAAAAATCTTAAAAGTAGCAAGACAAAGAAGTCATTAAAGTCATTAAAGAGAGATAAAAAGTTCCCAGACAAACAAAACTACAGGAGTTCATGACCACCAAACCAGCCCTGCAAGAAATATTAAAGGGAACGCTGAGTGGAAAGGAGAGGCCAAATGTGTCAGTATAGAGGTAAGAAACACAAAAACAGTAAGAATGAATATTTCTGTAAAAAATCAGTAAAGAAGCTCACCAAAAAAAGATATAAAATTTAATAGCATATACCTAAAACAGGGAGGAAAGGAGATAAGAATACATTCAAATTCAAATGACCATCAACTTAATATAGACTGCTATACGCAGAAGAGGTTATATATAATCTTAATGGTAAATATAAATCAAAAGCTACTGATAGATATACAAAGAATAATAGAAATGAATCCAAGTATATCATTAAATAAAATCAACAAACCATGAAAGAAAGACAAGAAAATATCACAGAAAAACTAAAAGAAGAAAGAAGAAAGAAGAAAAGAAAGAAAGAAAGAAAGAAAGAAAGAAAGAAAGAAAGAAAGAAAGAAAGAAAGAAAGAAAGAAAGAAAGAAAGAAAGAAAGAAAGAAAGAAAGAAAGAAACAAGTAATAAAATGTCAATTTTTTTTTCTCTTGGTTGACTTCTAGTTTCATAGAGTTGTGGTCAGAAAAGATGCATGGTATGACTCCAATCTTGAATTTGTGAGTCTTGTTTTGTGGCCTAATATGTGATCTTTGATGTTCAGAATGTTCCATATTCACTTTAAAAAAATGTTTATGCTCCTGTTTTAAAATCAAGTGTTCTGGGCCACCTGGGTGACTCAGTTGGTTAAGTGTCTGACTTGATTTTGGCTCAGATCATGATTTCACAGTCATGAGACTGAGCACCACATCAATATTTATCTATCAATAATCAATATCATTTATCAATAATTGCCTTAAATGTAAATGGACTAAACACTCCAGTCAAAAGCCATAGGATGAGAGAGTGGATTAAAAAAAAACAACAAATTAAAAAAGACTCATCAACATGGTGGCTGCAAGAGACTAATTTTAGTTCTAAAGCCTCCCACAGATTAAAAGTGAGGGAATGGAGAAATATGCATTGTGCAAATGAATGTCAAAAAAGTTGAGTAGCAATACTTTGACCAGACAAAATAGACTTTAAAACAAAGAAGGACAGTATATAATAATAAAGAGGATAATCCATCAAGAAGATATAACAGTTATAAATATTTATGCACACAACATAAGAGCACCAAAATACATAAAACAACTAATGATAAAGATAAAGGAACTAATCTGTAATAATACAATAATGGTAGGGAGGGGCACCTGGGTGGCTCAGTCATTAATCATCTGCCTTCAGCTCAGGTCATGATCCCAACATCTTGGGATCGAGCCCCACATCGTGCTCCCTGCACCGTGGGAAGCCTGCTTCTCCCTCTTCCATTCCCCCTGCTTGTGTTCCCTCTCTCACTGTGTTTCTTTCTGTCAAATAAATAAAATCTAAAAAAAAAACAACAATAATGGTAGGGGACATTAACAGCCTATGTACATCAATGGGCAGATATCCAAAAAAAGAATCAACAAGGATAGAGTGGCTTTGGAGAGCACACTAGAACAAATGGATTAAACACCTATTCAGAACATTTGATTTTATTATTTTTAAAAAATATTTATTTATTTATTTATTTTAGAGATAGTGTGTGAGCAGGAGGAGGGGTACAGGGAAAGGGAGAAAGAATCTCCACTAGACTCCCTGCTGACCACAAAGCATGATGTAGGCCTCAATCTCATGACTGTGAAATCATGAGTCAGACACTTAACCAACTGAGTCACCCAGGTGCCCCAGAACACTTGATTTTAAAACAGGAGAATACACATTCTTTTTAAGTGAATACGGAACATTCTCCATCATGGATCACATATTAGACTACAAAACAAGACTCACAAAATTCAAGAAGATTGGAGTCATACCATGCATCTTTTCTGACCACAACTCTATGAAACTAGAAGTCAACTAAGAGGAAAAAAAATCTGGAAAAATCACAAATACTTCAAAGTTAAATAACACGCTACTGAACAATGAATGGGTCAAACAGGAGACAAAAGAAGTAATCAAAAATACATGGAAACAAATTAAAATGAAAACACAATGGTCCAAAACCTTCCAGAGGCAACAAAAGCAGTTGTAAGAGGGAAGCCTGTAGCAATACAGGACTACCTCAAGAAACAAGACAAATCTCAAACAACTAATCCTTATACATAAAAGATCTAGAAAAAGAAGAAAATGAAACTAAAACCAGCAGAAGGGATGAAATGATAAAGATTAGAGGAAAAATAAATGATATAGAACCAAAACTAAAACAAAACAAAACAACAGCAACAACAAAACAATAGAACAGATCGATGAAACCTGGACCTGGTTTCATGAAAAAAAATCAATAAATTGACAATCCTCTAGTCAGAATTATTAAGAAAAAAGAGAAATGACTCAAATAAATAAAATCACTAATGAAAGAGGAGAAATAAAAACAATACCACTAATATACAATTAATTATAAGAAAATATTATGAAAACCATATGCCAACAAATAGGACAACCAGATGAAATGGGTAAATTCCTAGGAACATATAAACTACCAAACTGAAACAGGAAGAAATAGAAAACTTGAATAGACTGATAGCAAAGAAATTGAATCAATAATAAAAACAAAAAAAAACTTCCAACAAACAAAAGTCCAGGACCAGACGACTTCACAATGAATTCTACCAAATTTTTACAGAAGAGTTAATACCTATTCTTCTCAAACATCTCAAAAAATAGCAAAGGAAGGAAAACTTCCAAATTCATTTGATGAGGTTAGGATTATATTGATACCCAAACTGGATAAAGACACCATTTAAAAAAGAAATATAGGCCAATATTGCTGATGAATATAGAGGCAAATATCCTCAATAAAATACTAGCAAACCAAATTCAACAATATATTTTTTAAAAATTGTTCACCATGATCAAGCTGGATTTATTCCTGGGATGGAAGGGTAGTTCAACATTTGCAAATCAACTAATGTGATACATCACATCAGTAAGAGACACAGATAAACATTTGACAAAATACAACATCGATTCATGATAAAAACCCTGAACAAAGTAGGTTTGGAGGGAACATACCTCAACGCAATAAAGACAATATATGGAAAAACCCACAGCTCACATCATCTGCAATGGGGAAAAACTGAGAGATTTTCCTCTAAGGTCAGGAAGAAAACAAGGATGTCCACTCTCGCAACTTTTATTCAGCATAATACTGGAAGTCCTGGCTACAGGGATCATACAACACAAAGGAATAAAAGGCATCCAAATCAGTAAGAAAGAAGTAAAACTTCCATTATTTGAAGATGACATAATACTGTATATAGTAAACCCAAAAAACTCCACCAAATACTGCTACATCTGATAAAAGAAGTCAGTAAAGATACAGGACAAAAAAATTAATGTACAGAAATCTGTTGCATTCCTGTACCCCAATAATGAAGAATCAGGGAGAGAAATTAAGAAAACAATTCTATTTACAATTACACACAAAACAATAAGATATCTAGGAATAAATTTAACTAAAGAGGTGAAAGAACTATACTCTAGAAACTACAAAATGCTGATGAAAGAAATTGAAGATGACAGAAAGGGAAAGGCATTCCATGCTCATGTATCAGAAGAAGAAATATTGTTAAAATATCTATACTACCCAAAGCAATCTACACAATGTAATCCTTATCAAAATACCAACAGTATTTTTTCACAGAGCTAGAACAAACAATTCTAAAATTTGTGTGTAACCACAAAATATCCTAATTAGCCAAAGTGACCTTTAAAAGAAAAGCAAAGCTGGAGGCATCACAATTCCAGACTTCAAGCTTTATTACAAAGTTGTAGTAATAAAAAAACTATGGTACTGTCACAAAAACAGACAATGGAACAGAATAGAAAACCCAGAAATGAACCCATGACTATATGGCCAAGTAATCTTCAACAGAACAGGAAACAGTATCCCATGGGAAAAGTACAATCTCTTCAATAAATAGTGTTGGGAAACCTGGACAGGGACATGCAAAAGAAAGGAATTGGACCACTTTCTCACACCATACAACATTATAAATTCAAAATGGATTAAATACCTAAATATGAGACCTGAATCCTAAAAGAAAACATAGGCAGGAATCTCTCTGTCATCAGTGGTAGCCACTTTTTTCAGGGTATGTCTCCTGAGACAAGGGAAACAAAAGTAAAAATAAACTATTGGAATTATATCAAAATAAAAACTTCTGCACAGTGAGGGAAACAATCAACAAAACTAAAAGACAATCTACTGTATTGGAGAAGATATTTGAAAATGACATATCCCATAAAGGGTGTGTATCCAAAATATATCAAGAATTTATAAAATTCAACATCCCCATAACAAATAATCTAATTAAAAAATGGGTAGAAACCAAGAATAGACATTTCTCCAAAGAAGACATCCAGATGGCCAACAAAGAAATGAAAATATGCTCAATATCATTGATCATCAGGGAAATGCAATCAAAACTACAGTGAGATATCACCTCAGAATGTCAGAATGTCTAAAAACAGTAAGAAACATGCACTGGCCAGGATGTGGCAAAAGGGAACCCTTGTGCACTGTTGGTGAGAATGCAAACTGCAGCAGGCACTGTGGAAAACAGTATGGAGGCTCCTTAAAAAGTTAAAAATAAAAGTACCCTATGATCCGGCAATTGCACTATTGGATATTCACCCCAAGAATAGAAAAGCACTAATCCAAAGGGATACATGCACCCCTATGTTTATGGCAGCATTGTTTACCATAGCCAAGAAATGGAAGCAGCCCAAATGTCCATCAATTGATGAATGTACAAGGAAGATGTGGTATAGATAGATAGAGACAGATAGATACAGATATAGATACAGATATATGGTACATAGATATGATATAGGGTATATATATATTATATATATAAATATATATTTATATAATATTCCATTATATCTATAATTATTCAGTCATAAAAAATAACTAATTCTTGCCATTTGCAATGACTTGGATGGAGCTAGACAGTATAATGGTAAGCAAAATAAGTCAGTCAGAGAAAGACAAATACCACAGATTTCACTCATGTTAATTTGAGAAACATAAGAAAGGAGCAAAGAGAAAAGGAGGGAATGTCAAACTAAGAAACTGACTTAATTATAGAGAACAAACTGATGGTTACCAGAGGGGAGGGGGGTGTGGGGATGGATGAAATAGGTGATGGGGATAAAGAGTGCACTTGTCATGATGAGCACTGAGTAATGTATGGAATTGTTGAATCACTATATTGTATACCTGAAACTAATATAACACTGTATGTTAACTAACTGGAATTAAAATAAAAACTTGAAAAAAAATAGAGTCCATTTTGTCTGATATAAGTATTGCTCTCCCAGCTTTCTTTTGATGTCCATTTGCATGATAAATGTTTCTTATCCCCTCACTTTCAATTTGCAGATGTTTTAGGTCTGAAATGAATCTCCTGTAGGCAGCATATAGATGGGTCTTGTTTTATTTATTTATTTATTATTTATTTATTTATTTATTTATTTATTTATTTATTTATTTATTTATATTTTGGGGGGGGTTATTCACATTGACCCTATGTCTTTTGATTGGAGCATTTAGCCCATTTGCATTCAAAGTCATTATGGATAAATATGTATTTATTGACATTTTGATACTTGTTTTGTGGTTGTTTTTGTAGCTTTTCTCTGATGTTTCTTGTCTTTGTTTCTTTCATGGTTTGCTGTTTTTATTTAGTGATATGCTTGGATTCTTTTCTCTATCTTTTTTGCATATTTATTAGTGGTTTTTTATTTGTTTTTACCATTAAGTTTGTATGTACTATCTTCTGTATATAGCATTCTATATAAGTTGATGGTTGCCTAAGTTCAAACCCATGCTTACTCCTCTCCCCCACACCCCACATTTTTGATATATGGTGTCATATTTTACATTATTTTATTTTGTGAATCCCTTGTCTGATTTTTACAGAAGTATTTTTTTATGTTTTAAGATTTTATTTATCTGTCAGAGAGAGGGGGGGGGCAAGCACAAGCAGGGGGAGTGGCAGGCAGTGGGAGAAGCAGGCTTCCCACTGAGCAAGAAGCCCAATAGGGGACTTGATCCCAGGACCCTGGGATTATGACCTGAGCCAAAGGCAGATGCTTAACCAACTGAGCCACCCAGGCATCCCAGAAGTATTTATTTTTTACTGCCTTTGTATTTCCCTCTTTTTACTCTTACTTATGGTCTTTCCTTTCTTCTCAAAGAATCCCCTTTAATATTTCTTGTACAACTTGTTAGTGGTCATGAACTCCTTTAGTTTTTGTTTGTCTGAGAAAAGATTTGTCTTTCCTTTTATTGTGAAAGACAGCCTTACTGGATAGAGTAGTTTTGGCCGTAGATTTTTCCCTTTCAGCACTTTGAATATATCATGCCACTCTCCTCTGGCTTGCAAAGTTTCTGTTGAAAAATCCTCTGAAAGTCTTATGGGGTTTTCCTCGTATGTAACTATCTTCTTTCTTCATGCTGATTTAAAATTTTTTGTTTATCATTTTTTGTCATTTTGATTACTATATGTGTTGGTGTGGACCTCCTTTGGTTGATTTTGTTGGGGTATCTCTGTGCCTCCTGGATTTGGGTATCTCTTTCCTTCCCCAGACTAGGGAAATTTTCAGCTATTATTTCTTCAATAAATGTTCTGCCCCTTTTCCTTTTCTTCTCCTTCTGGCATCTCTACAATGTGAATGTTATTATGCTTGATGGATCACTGAGTTACCTAAGTCTATTATCATTTTGCATAATTCTTTTTCCTCTTATTAGCTCATCTTGATTACTTTCCATTACTCTGTCTTGTAGGACACTAATTTGTTCCTCTGCTTCTTCTAGCCTGCTATTTATTCCATCAAGGGTATTCTTAATTTCCCTTATTGTGTTCTTCATCTCTGATTTTTTTTTTATCTCTGTGTTAAAGGTATCACTGATGTCCACCACTTCCTTTTCAAGTTCAGTCCGTATTTTTATGATCATTATTTTAAATTCTCTATGAAGCATGTTACTTAATTCCATTTTGCTTTGGTCTCTTGCTGTGGTTTTGTCCTGTTCTTTAGTTTGTGACATATTCTTCTGTCTTCTCAGTTTGCTTAACTCTCTGTTCCTATTTCTGTGTATTAGGAAAGTCTACTATGTCTCTTGCTCTTGAGTAGTGGATGGGTCGTGTACTTTTAACTTGATGGTGCTGGTCCTCTTCTACAGGGGACATGGACCTGCCACTAATACTGAGGTCAGCTTTGGCCACTCTGCACAGGGAGTGTGGGCATGGGGTGCAGTTTTAACAAGGTGCATGCATCCTCCATGCGAGATCAGGAAACAGCGTTGTCAAGGTTTGCCCAGTCTTCTGGGGAAAGTGATCTGCAGCACCAGGACTGAGGCAGGTCTGACTGGACAGGGCTGGGTGCTGTAAAAGCAAGTTAGGTAGTGATTGCAGATGGTACACTGGTTCCTGTAAATGGCTGTGTTTTTATGATGAGGGACAGGGGAGGGAAATGGCTCCTGACATCTCCTTTGTTCCTAGAGAAGTCCTTCAGGTAATTCTGAGATTAGTAACTAATCCTCCCATAAGCCCCAGCTGCCTTTCAAACTGTTTCTTCCAAGTATCTCTGCAGTCTGTTTGCTGTGCTATCTCTTTAAGGGCAGGGGCTCAGCTTCCTATTGCCCTCTGGGATCTCTTAGAGCTGGGCCTACTGATTTTAATGTTCCAAGCTTTAAGTCCTGCTAGTTATATGCACTCATGAAATTCAGCCCCTCTGATTTTCAAAGACAAATGCTATGGGCATTTCTCTTCTCTGTGTAGGCTCCCTGATATACTTTAATGTTTCTGGCCCTTCTCCATACCCACGACTCCATTCTTCCAGTGGTTAGAGCCATGGGGCTTAGGTTTCCACCAAATTGTCGCCCTTCTTACACTCTTAAGTGTGACCTCTTAAAGTGACATTTAGTTGTGGAGGTTGTGTAGCCAGTCTTTGAATTCTTTTCTGGGTTGTTTTCTCTGCTGCAATGTTGTCTAGTTCTACCTGTGGGATGAGGTGAGTTTAGGATCCTTCTATTCTGCAGTTTTCCCCAGAAGTCCTCCAGAATTTCTTTTATCTTTTCGTTCAATGTAGAATGTGAAATTTCATTTGTCTTACTTAAGTATGAACATGATAAAAATAATTATCTTATTTAAATATGTGTGTAAGTTTTTAAAAAAATCAAAGCAGTTCTCATTATCTTTTATTCAATTCAATTAAAATAAAAATCAATAAATGTAATGGTATCCATTTATATTTTTTAAAATTTTATTTTATTATATTATGTTAGTCACCATACAGTCCATCATTAGTTTTTGATGTAGTGTTCCATGATTCATTGTTTGCATATAAACATCAGTGTGTATATACTTGTGTTGGTGGTGGATGTCATTGTAAAACTTCTTTGAAATAACCAATTCATATAACTAACAATAAGATGAGCTTGCCATGTGGACACTGAAAGTTAATTGAAGAAATAAGAGTACTAGCAAGTTGTATCAGCATTATGAGAATGTTTTTTATCTTAAGGTCATAGTAGTATTATTCCTAAATTTCTCCTGCTATACATTCTTCTTTTCTGACCTTCACCTTTCCTTCCTTAATTATTTCCTCCTTTTCTTCCTTCTATTCTTTTTCTTTATTTATTTTAAATGATCTAAAATTCTTTGTGAACCTATTCAAGATAGAAGAGGGGGAAATAAAACTACTATTTTTAGTTGAAATTATAAGTTTAATTTCATTTAAAAATTTAACCAAACTTATATTTTCAGATTTCCATCTACTCCTGTTCTTCCTCCTCAATATGATATCACTGTGTAAAAATACTGTGGCTTTCTTTTGGAGAAAGAGTGTCACCTAGTCTAATTCTTCTTCCTAAGTATACATTGAGTGTTGACTATGCAAGTGGGGTTGGTGGACCATTACTTCAGATTACCCTGCAGGTGCCCAGTGATAAAGTCTGTGACTTCCTTCTCAAGTCTATCAGGACCAAATGGCCTCCAGGTTCTACTAACCCTTTCCATCTTGACTCTACTGATGAGAGAAGACCTACTGAGATTTTTTTTCTGGGACTTCCATGTGTCCCTCTACCTAGGCCATCATTTCAGTAACCTTCCATTGTGGAGCCACCACAACACTATCATGGGGACTCTGGTAAACTATTCAGTCTGTGTTTTTAATTTGCACTCATGCATGCATGGTCAAACTTCTAAGACCCAGGTATGCCACAAGGGATCTGGCAATGGCTTGGCAGAGTCAAAATTATATTCTCCCTCTGCTTACACACTTTACACATTGCACTGCTGATTTTACTTCAATAGTATTGATCTTTGGGGTGTATGTGGGGCATGAGAACAGCATTTAGTTAATCTTTTTTTCAGAATACTAAAGAGAAAGTGAAGTGGAATGAACTCTGTCTCTGGCATTACCCCATCTTTACTGGGACTTTGAAAATGTTTTTGAGATTGTGCGTGTGTGTGTGTGTGTGTGTGTGTGTGTGTGTGTGTGTGTGTGTGTTTTGGTTTGCCCCTGTTACTTTTTTTAATATATTCTCCTTCTAATTTGAATTTCTTTAATGGATAGCTGTATTTTTTGAAAGGGGGGTATTGGAAATGACTGATCCTCACTCCACAAGGACTATTATCATATTGGGACAAAATACTGACAGGGAAGAATATCAAACAAAATGATTATGAAGCTATGCCACACTTCTGATTAAAGTTCCATTATCATTGTAGAAAAACAGGCAAACTAAAACATTATGCTTTACATTTGGTACGGTTTAAGTTATGAGAGGAACAAAATATGGCACATACAATTACATGTTTTTTTTCCTAAACAATCGTGGACTAAGCATCATTTTCTCACACCTACAACACAATTAATAGTGATGTTCATGTCAATGATAGTTTGGCACTAAAAGAATCCAAAAAGCTTTCTTATTTCTTAAGCAATATCAAATTATATGCTTTTTAATTTTATGGTGGATTAATAAATATTTAGAAATAAATTGAATCTTAGAGATTCAAATAAAATGTTTAATAAATTTAACCATACTTATGGAGTGTGTGTGTGGGAGGGGGTTAGAGATAGTGGTTATTTCTCTTCTTTTTCAAGATTAATGATGGAAGACAAGCTAACTACTTTTTTTTTTTCTGGTATTTTGCAATAAGGAGGGATGCTAGAACAAGGATTTATTCCACCAATGAAGCAATGGGTTAAACTCAAGAATTGGAAACAAGCTATTCTGTAAACAGATTTTCCCACATAGTTTTAACCCCAGAAAGCTAAATCACATGTTGATTTTTTTTGGATACTAATGCTTAGAACTATTTTCCCCCTTTTTGGTAATTCTGTTTTGTGTCTGCTATGTTGTTCCCACACAGCTTGAATATTCACTTAGTAAGGTCAATAGAATGTAACCAATGTGACCACAGAAGCAAGGTTGTGTTAGGAATGTTTTATAGTGTTGTAGGTTTTTCTTGCTACTATGTGTTTTCTAGGTCAATGCTGTAAGCTTTTATTATTTTATTTATTCAATGGAAAGAATGTGCCAAAAATCATCACATCTAGTCTAACGAGTCATTTGTTAACCTAATGGTTTAGCTATTTGAGAATGCTCCCACTCACATATCTTAAATTAAGTGAATAAAAGCCATTCATTTAGTTATTCTTTTTGAGATGAACTCTTATTATGGGGAAGAGAGAAACAAACATTAGGGAACTGTATGGCAAAGCAGAAAATGAGGCATTCACAGATTTGTGAGGAGGAGGGAAAGAAAAAAAATTGTAAGAATACAGGAAATTATTTTCTGTGGACTGAAAGGGATATGGGAGTAAAAAAAAAAAAAAAAAGGTTGTGGTAGCCAAGGTTTCAAGTTCAGTACATGAACTGTACTTTAAAACAATGAGAATTCACGACTTTAAACTTTTACTACAAATATAATTCCAAGTATACATGTCAAGTTGATATAAAATAGTTGGTAAGAAAAACCTAGTTGAATCTCTTGGCAACTAATCAACATTACATATTAAAAATAAAAATAAAAACGAAAACTTCAGATTATCTGAAATCTGAATAAAAGGTCAAACTTTAGCTGGTTACTTGGACCCTGTTTACTTTCCTCTACTATGAATTTAACCAACTGAATTATATCCAATAATTTAATCTTCTAAAACTTCTATAGTGAAGTGAATTATCTGGGTGTATATTAAGAACATATTAGCAACCTATCTGTTCTGCTATTATAATGTGTTTCCACAATAGCCCACTTTGAATGAATTTAATTTTCTGGATATCATAATATTTATTCATGAGCATCCATCATGATAAGCATTTCATTAAGAACATTATCACTAATGTCAACAATATCTTTTTTAAGAAAGATTTTATTTATTTATTTGAGAGAGAAAGAGAAAAAGTACATAAGCAGGGTGAGTGGCAAGCAGAGGGAGAGGGAGAAGCAGGCTATCCACTGAGCAGGGAGCCTGACGAGGGGCTTGATCCCAGGACCCCAGGATCATGACCTGCACCAAAGGCAGACTCTTAACTGACTGAGCCACCCAAGCACCCCATTAATGTCAACAATATCTTTTTTTTAAGATTTTATTTAAGATTTTTAAGATTTTATTTATTTAACAGAGAGACAGCACAAGTGGGGGGAGGCAGTAAGCAGAGGGAGAGGCAGGCTCCCTGCTGAGCAGGGAGCCCGATACCGAACTCGATCCCAGGAAGCTGGGATCATGACCTGAGCCAAAGGCGGACAGACGCTTAACAACTGAGCCATCAGACACCCTTAATGTCAACAATATCTTGAGGTGACTTATTATTCCTATATTACACTTGGGTAAGTATAGGCTCACCTAATTTAGGTAGATTTCCCAAGAACAAACACACTTAGTAATGAATTCGAAATTTATATGAGTGTAAACACTTCAGCTCTTCTACCTATAACTTAACTTTCTATTTCCTTCTTATTTCATTTATTCCATAGAGAAACCAAATCAACAGACTGTTTATGATGGGAAAATATTTCCATTTTTTAAATCAGTTTAATATCAGGATAATTTCAATCATCTCCATTGATTTTTCAAGTGGATATCCAAAGAGTTTTGAAATGTGATTCTTACTCTACAATGTTTTGATGTCTGTTGTCAGGATCTCCACTGTTCTTTATTTAAATCCCTGTGGTCAAAGAATTTAAAGCTAAAAAGAGCCTTGCTTTATTATAACCTAATGATCTAACTTTATTTTGCATGGCAGAATTGAAGTGTATAGAGATTTAGTCAAGTATTCACCTTCAAATTCCAAAAAGCAGAGCTAGACTTTTCACATTATTATTGTGTCTTTCAGTTCTAGATTAAGGAAAACAGTAAGTCCTTATCCTGATAAGATATACTTCAGATATTTTTTTGAATCTTCTATAAGTATTTTTCTTTTTCATTTCATGTTGATCTTCTGCATTTATCCTATTCATGACTTCTGGCAATTTGCTCATATGAAGTTGATAGAGACTAAGAAAATACAGAAAGATGAATAATAACAATCCCAGAATTATCCTTTCTATCAAATCATGAATCCCCGGTCCATTTTAATGGAAAATGATGGCTCTTGATAACTGACTTTGGCCTAAATATTGACATTTAACTTTGTCTATGATTTCATACTTCTAGATCTCACCTCAGTACAAGAATAGAAGCTAATAGATTTCCACACAAAAATGAATCTCCAGAAATGTCAACCGTTAAGTAAAGCATACCTCATATATATCTTTCAATATAGATACAGTTTATCTTCTATTTAGATATTTTATTATTTGTATATGTTTGTTACATTTCTTTCAAGAATTGTCTCTTTCATCTATTTCTTTGCTAAAATTTCTCATCTGTTAACATGTTAACATTTTCTGCTTTATTCTTTAACATACTTATAGTTATTTTAAAGTTCCTTTCATAATCCCAACATATGAGTCAAAATGGGTCTACTTGTATTGACTATATTTCTCCTTAAATATAGCCATATTTTCTTTTGCTTTATGAGTGTTTTACCTCTTAAAAATATTTTGGTGTGCTCAATATTGTATATAGAGGAAAAATCAAGACTGAAGTACATAATGTTTACAGTTAAAAAAAAAAACAAGCCTCTTTCTCTCCAGCTTTTTTGAGATATTATTGACCTACAAAATATGTAAGTTTAAGTATATAACATAATGATTTGATACATGTATATATCATGATATAATTACCACAATAAGGTTAGTTAACACCTACAAATGTCTCACACAATCATACTTTTTCCCCTGATAATAACATTTAAGATCTACTCTCTTAACAACAATTTATTGTGAATTTTAATCACCATGCTGTGCCTTAGTCTTATTAGTCTTATAGCTGAACTTATTAGTCTTATTAGTCTTATAGCTGGATATTTGTACTCAACATCTCTTATTTGCCCCACCTTCCAGCCTCTGCTAACCACCATTCTACTCTCATTTTAATGAGTTCAACTATTTTAGATTTCATGTAAATTGAAATCATACATTATTTCTACTTCTCTTTTGATTTATTTTACTTAATATAATGTCCTCAATGTCCATTCATATTTTTGCAAAAGGATTTTCTACATTTTTTATGTCTGAATAATAATCCATTGTATATATCCACCACATATTCTTTATCCATTCATTAGTTGACAGACATCTAAGTTGTTTTTAATATCTTGGTTATTGTGAGTAATGCTGCAATAAACATGGGACTGCAGATATCTCTTCAAGATCTAGATTTTTATCCTTTGAATATATACCCAAAGTAGGATTGCTGGTCCATAAGGTAGTTCATTTTTTTTTTTTTGGAACACCCACCTGAGCCATCCAGGAGTCCTATTTGTTTCTTCTTTAATTTCTTTCATCAATGTCTTCTAATTCCCATTGTACAGATCTTTAATCTCCTTGATTAAATTTATGACTAAGTATTTTATCATTTTAATGCTGTTGTAAATAGGATTGATTTCTTTGTCTTTCTGATAGTTTATTAGTGCATGAAAACACAACTAATTTTTGTATGTTGATCTTCGTATCCTTAAATGTTACTAAATTTGTTTATTAATTCTAACAGTTTTTTTGGTGGAGTCTAGGATTTTCTATGTATAAGATCATATTATCTGCAAACAGGGACAATTTTACTTCATCCTTTTTGATTTGGGATACCTTCTATTTCTTTTTCTTGCCTAGCTGTTCTGGTTAACACTTCCAGTGTTATAGTGAATAAGAATGGTGAATGTGAATATTGTTGTGTTCCTGTTCTATGGGAAAAGCTTTCAAACTTCACCACAGAGCATGATGTTAGCTGTGGGCTTGTCATATAGGTCTTCATTATGTTGAGGTATGTTTCTTCTCTGCTCAATCTGTTGAGAGTGTTTATCATAAAAGGATGTTGAATTTCATCATATGTTTTTTTTTCTGCATCCATTGAGATGATCATATGATTTTTACCTTCCACTCTATTAATGTGGTCTCTTACATTTATTGATTTGCGTATGTGGAACCATCCTTGCATCCCAGTGATAAATCCAACTTGATCTTGGTGTATGATCTTTTTAATAAGCTGTTGAATTTGATTTGATATTATTTCATTAAGAATTTTTACATCTATATTTATCAGGGATATTGGCCTGTAGTGTTTTTTGCTTGCACTGTTCTTATCTGGTTTTGCTCTCTGGGTAATGTTGTCCTTTTAAAATGAGTCTGACAGTGTTACCTCTTCAGTTTTTTGGAGAAATTTCAGAATAATTGATTTTAATTCTTCTTTAAATGTTTGGTAAAATTCACTAGCGAAACCATCTGGTGCTTAGCTTTTCTTTACTTGGACATACTGTTTCAATTTTTTTAGTTACTGCTTTGTTCAGATTTTCTATCTCTTCCAGATTCAGTCTTGTTAAGTTGCATGTTTCTAGGAATATCTATTTCTTTTTTTGTTATCCGGTTTGTTCATAGTAGTCTCATGATACTTTATATTTCTGTGGTATCAGTCATAATATTTTCTCTTTCATCTACAATTTTATTTATGTGAGTCTAGTCCCTCTTTTTTTACATAGTGGGAAAGCTACTTTTTGGGTCAACGAGTTAATTTGAGTGTACTGAGATAAACTAATTTGCCATTGAGGTTGATGTGGGTTTTGTTGCAATTTTTACTTGTATTTCATACTCTGGCCACATAGTGTTTTGAGGACAGAACCAGGACTTTCTCTTTAGTAGAGTGTGCGTTCTGAGTCCCTGTAAATCTCCAGTAAATACTTTATGCTTTCTACCCCATCCAATACCTTTTGACGGTACCATATTTTATAATTACTTCAGTGTTTTGGGACTTTTATGAATTCTCTTTACTGTTCAGTCCTGCTCTAAGTTTCTGTGCGTCTGCCAACATTTTCCCACCTGCTGACTTGTCCCCCAAGCAAGTAAGATTCCAAAAGGCCACTGCAGTGCATTAGTCAAGGCACAGAGTGTGTCTTAAAGGGAATTCTTTTTAGCTCTATTCTGCTCTCCAGCTTCTGTCGGAGACTGACTTACAATTGAGGAAAAGCCCACATGATCAAGGGATCATGCTATGACTTCTGACTTGCCTGTGGCATGCAACCACCTTCTACTCAGTGAAAGTCCATGAGCAAATCTTGACAGGGTGAGTGTCAACTTGCTTTGGGACTGGAATGCTTCAGGATATTTATAAGTCATACAAGTGAACATACAGCTGTTAGGTTTTTCAAAAGCTAGGATGATTGCTTTTCACTTCCGTTCATGATGGATTTAGTCTCCTCTTAATCTGCCAGAGATGGCAACAGCTCTATGACTCTTACCTCCTTCACCTGCCTTGTCAATTTCTGCAATTTAATTTATTTAGATTTCTGTATGTATTCTGTACTCTGGTGTGGAAAAACGACTTTGTAGTTTCTCATACTGTTTTTTATTGTTAGGATGAAATTGATAGTCTCTTTCAACCTACATTCTAACAAAGAGATCAAGTTCACCATTTTTGTATGAATTTTTAAATCAAGCAGCATGTCTATCCTCTTTATTAAAATAGTAGGATGTTAAAACTTTAACTGTAATGACTTGTAATAAAACTTAATTTACTATTTTTCCAGGATATTAAATTCACTATATTTTATACACCCTCCAACATTTGTTATTATTGTGATTACTTTTATACTACCAGTGCTTCTTTAGATCCACCCACATGTTTCTAAATTCTCTACTCACATTATCTATATCTCAGCTCTTCCATTTGATGTTAATCAAAATATATTTTTTTATTAATTCCCTCAATGAGGAACTTCATTGTTAAATATAAATCACTCTTCGGATCTGAAAGTATCTGTATTGTCTCCTTCTGGATCTAAAAATATCCATATTGCTTCATTCTTAATATTTAAAACAGTCAGTTAAAAGTAAAAAAATATAATATATTTAGTGAGATTTAAAATTCAAGGTTGCCAGTTATTTTTTTCACTTTTTCAATGGTATTTTCTCCTTTCATCTGACGTCTATTGTAGCTGTTGAGAAGTTGACTATTGACATCATGGTTGTTAGTTAATTTTTTTCCTATCTGGTTACTTTTCAAATCTTTTTTTTTTCCTTTGGTGTTCTTTGGTTTCTAATATTTTAAATTTCTATTCATGTCTTATTTTTAACATTTGATAGTATTTTAAAAACTTGACAAACATTTAATACTATCTGAGCATTTTAGGGTCTAATACAACAATTTGTAAGAATGGGAACTCACATTCTGTGAGTTTTCTGTGAGTATATCTTTTGAAACCTGGTTCATGGTTCCATAGTGATTAAGTGATGGAGGAGATGCTTTTTTAATTCTTAACTAGAGCCCAGACTAAGGCAGGGAAGTTTTTTTATCTTCTCATTTGTTAATGGGTAGCATTTTATATGTTCCCCCTTCCATGTGATTTATAATATTTTGATAATCCTATGTTTATACAGGGATGCCATTTCTAATATACCACCTTTAATATATGTCTGAGGCTTCATCTGGTTGCAAAGACTGGCTTCTACCTCAGGGAAATTTGAAATATCATTTCCTTTTCACACCTCTGAAATGGTGGTTCAGGTCATACACTGTGCCATATTGTCAGGAAAAAAAATCATTTTAGAGAACTTTTAGTTCCAATTCTGTTTCCATAAACTTATTTTTTATTTGAATTTTTTTATACTTTGAACTGTTCCATAATTTTTAAGCTTCTTAATTTATCCTGTCTAGAACAGTCCTTTTTTGTTGCTAATAACTTTCTTGCTCCACCCTCCCTACTATAAAAACCTTCTGTTTTGTACAATTCCTCAGAGCTTCCCTCTACTTGTTAGATGAAATGTTGCTCAATTTTTGAATCATTTAATAGAGCTAATTAGATCTTCAAAAAATAATTTAAAAATTTGGAAAAAAACTTAAATTCATCACTCAGAGAAATACATTTTTTCCCACATCAGAAAAAAACAGTTAATATAGCAAATTATTTTGACCACAGATTTAGGCAATATTAATACGGTCAAACCAATCTAGATGCTCTATTAATTAGTAGGTACATTTTACTAGCTCCACATATTACATTTAGAACTTGAATTGTGTGACTTTTTAAGTAGAAAAATGTAAGATATTTAGTATTTCTTTAAGACTACACGATCAACACAAGCTCGAGCAATATGCCTGCTGTATTTCACCTTGAAAAACTATTTCAAGGACTACTTGCTCAAAAAGTTATTAGTAAAACTGTAACAACTTTTTGTGTTATTGTTATTAATGTGTTTGCTTCTAGAATGTTCAAGAGAAATAAATCAGATAATAGTTAAAGGCAGTCAAGACAGATTTTATTCAGTAACCATTGCAACAGAAAAAAGACCTCAGCATAAAACTGAGCTATATTCTGAATACAAGAACAAGTGGGGATTTATAACCAAGGAGTACATTGGTGGGGAGGAATTAGTGGATGGAAAGTTACTGAGAGACATAAGGGTAGGGAGATTCTTGCTAAAAGGACTTAGCAATACTTTTACTAAAAGTAAGATAAAGACATCCACCAATCAATGGGAATGAAGAATTTAATCAGATATCAAGGGTGATCAGCAATTAGCAGGTCTCAACTAAAACTAACTTCATTAAGTCAAGGGTAGGGCCCAAGGAAGAGGCCTAGTAGAAAAGAGGGCTTAGAGGAGCCTAAGGTTTGTTCAAGGAAAAAGTCTTTCCCAAGAGATATTATTAAGAACTGTATTTATAACATTTGATTTGAATGCACAACTTAGGAAGGAGGATTTATGTGTGTTCAATTGATTTAATTAGTTATGTTTTTGTATAAATGTTTCCTCAATCTTATATAAATCTTCCAAATAAATCTGAATTATCTGTGGAGATTGTAATTCTCCAGATTTATATGTTCTTTTTCAAAATTCTTGAGTCAAAATCTTCATGAGTTGGTCCACGCAGTGTATTTTTAAAAATAAGAAAGAAAAGAAAACCTTTACAGATGGTATTGATGAATACCCAGTGGTTGAGAACCACTATACTCAATTAATTAGTTTAAATAAGTTTTTCAAAAAAGATTTTATTTATTTATTTGAGAGAGAGATATCAGGAGAGCACAAGCAAGGGGAGAGGGAGAAGTATCAGGCAGTCCAATTCTGGGTGAGATCCCAGGACCCCAAGATCATAACCAGAGCCAAAGGCAGATGCTTAACATACTGAGTCACCCAGGCACCCATTAAAAAACATTTTAATACCGGATGGCGGAGGAGTAGGAGACCTAGATTTCGTCTGGTCTCAGGAATTCAGCTGAATAGGGATCAAACCATTCTGAACACCTACGAACTCAACAGGAGATCGAAGAGGAGAGTAGCAACAACTCTCTGAACAGAGAAGCAACCACTTACTGGAAGGTAGGAGGTGCAGAGAAGTGAATCTGAGGCGATATTCGGGAGGAGAGACGGCGGGGGAGGGGGCCCCTGTCGGCCGCTTCTGGCAAGTGATAGAGCCACGAAGCACAAAATCGGACCTTTTAGAAGTTGGCTTCGCTGAGGGACGTCGCTGCAGTGGCTAAGTGGGGGGGTGGAATCCTCCCGGGACAGTGTGGTCTCAGGACTCTTGGGGTCACAGAAAGACCGGGGGTGCCTGAGTGCAGCAGAGCTCCAAGGTATCGGAGCGGGGAAGCCGGCTGCAGAGACAGAGCCAAGGCGCGGGCTCTCAGCTCGGGGTTGCCATAAACTGTGATCCGCGGCCCAGTCGGGCCACTGCTCCTCTAGCAGGGACCCAACAAGCAGCAGAGCCAGGGAGACTCCCCTTTCTCCCCCAGGAGGAATGGCGCGGGAACACACTACAGGGATCTGCTGGGTTTGGAGACTCCACACGGGGTCGGGTGCCAGACATAGAAACGCTGGATCACAGGCCGGGTGAGCACGGAGTGCGGCTGGAGACCAGGGAGACGGGAGTGACTGCTTTTCTCTGGGGGCACACTGAGGAGTGGGGCCTCGAGTTCTCAGCTCCTCCTGGTGGAGATTGGGAGGCCACCATTTTCGCCCTGGTCCTCCAAAGCCGCACCGAGAGCTTGCAGGGAACAAAAGCTCCTGAGAGCAAACCCGAGCAGCTTGCTTAGCCCAGAGCGACAAGGGCGGGGCAATTCAGCCTCCGGCAAATACAATTGGAAACCATGGCAACAGGCCCCTCCGCCAGAAGATCAGCAGGAACAGCCAGCAAGCCAAGACCAAGCTTACTGATCAAGGAGAACCAGAGAACTCCAGCGCTAGGGGAATACTGCACATAGAATTCATGACTTTTTTTTTACCATGATTCATTAGTTCATCAGAGTTAATTTTTTTAACTTTTTTTTAATTTTTCTTTTTTCCTTTTTCAACCAACATTTTATCAATCCCGTTTTAAAAAAAAAAACATTTTTTATTTTTCATTTTTAGAGTTATATTTTATCCCTTCATAGTAGTTACCCTTATTTTTGGCATATATATATAAGTTGTTCTCTCTTTAAAATTTTGAGATAGTTTCTTCTAACAGATCAAAATATACCCTAAATCACTAGAGTATGGCTTTGTTCTAGTCTCCTGCCTGATCACATTCTCTCCCTTTTTTCTTTTTTTTTTTAAATCTTCTTTCTTTTTTCAAACAACTTATCTTATCAATTCCTTTTATAAAATCTTTTATAATTTTCATCTTTACAGTCATCTTCCATTCCTTCATTGTATCAACCCTTATTTTGTACATATATGTCTTTCTTCCTTTAAAATTTTAGGAGGAACTTTTTTCTAACAGACCAAAATACGCCCCAAATCTAGTGTGTGGCACTGATCTATGCACTAGCCTGATCATATTTGATCATATTGTGCTTTTTTTGTATGGTTCTGTTTTTGTTTTTATCTTTTTTTTTCCTTTTCTTCTTTCTTTTTTCTTTCTTTCCCATTCTTTTCCCCTGATTTCAGGTCTCTTCTGATTTGTATACAGTATATTTGCTGGGGACGTTGTTAACCTGTTAGCATTTTGCTCTCCCATTCATCTAGTCTCCTCTGGACAAAATGACAAGACGAAAAAAATCACCTCAGCAAAAAGAACAAGAGGTAGTACTGTTAGCCAGGGACCTACTCAATATGGACATTAGTACGATGTCAGACCTAGAGTTCAGAATCATCACTTTAAAGATACTAGCTGGGCTTGAAAAAAGCGTGGAAGTTATTAGAGAAACCCTTTCTGAAGAAATAAAAGAACTAAAATTTAACCAAGTCAAAATCAAAAAGGCTATTGATGAGGTGCAATCAAAAATGGGGGTACTAACTGCTAGGATAAATGAGGCAGAAGAGAGAATCAGTGATATAGAAGACCAAATGATGGAAAATAAAGAGGTTGAGAAAAAGAGAGAGAAACAACTACAGGATCACGAGGGCAGAATTCGAGAGATAAGTGATACGATAAGACGAAACAACATTAGAATAATTGGGATCCCAGAAGAAGAAGAAAGAGAGAGAGGGGCAGAAGTTATATTGGAGCAAATAATAGCAGAGAACTTCCCTAATGTGAGGAAGGAAACAGGCATCAAACTCCAGGAGGCACAGAGAACCCCTCTCAAAATCAATAATAATAGGTCAAACCCCGATATCTAATAGTAAAATGTACGAGTCTCAGGGACAAAGAGAAAATCCTGAAAGCAGCTCAGGAGAAGAAATATGTAACCTGCAATGGTAGAAATATTAGATTGGCAACAGACCTATCCACAGAGACCTGGCAGGCCAGAAAGGACTGGCATGATATCTTCAGAGGACTAAACAAGAAAAATATGCAGCCAAGAATACTATATCCAGCTAGGCTCTCATTGAAAATAGAAGGAGAGATAAAAAGCTTCCAGAACAAACCAAAACTAAAGGAACTTGCAAACACGAAACCAGCCCTCCAAGAAATGATGAAAGGGGTCCTCTAAGCAAAGAGAGAGCCTAAAAGCAGCACAGATCAGAAAGGAACAGAGACAATATACAGTAACAAGCACCTTACAGGCAATACAGTGGCACTAAATTCATACCTTTCAATAGTTACCCTGAATGTAAATGGGCTAAATGCCCCAATCAAAAGACACAGGTTATCAGATTGGATTAAAAAACAAGACCCATCAATATGCTGTCTGCAAGAGACTCATTTTAGACCCAAAGACACACCGAGATTGAAAGTGAGGGGGTGGAAAACAATTTACCATGCTAATGGACACCAAAAGAAAGCTGGGGTGGCAATCCTTATATCAGACAAATTAGATTTTAAAACAAAGACTGTAATAAGAGATGAGGAAGGACACTATATACTACTTAAAGGGTCTATCCAACAAGAAGATCTAACAATGGTAAATATCTATGCCCGTAACATGGGAGCAGCCAATTATATAAGGCAATTAATAACAAAAGCGAAGAAACACATTGACAACAATACAATAATAGTGGGGGACTTTAACACCCCCCTGACTGAAATGGACAGATCATCTAAGCAAAAGATCAACAAGGAAATAAAGACTTTAAATGACACACTGGACCAAATGGACTTCACAAATATATTCAGAACATTCCATCACAAAGGAACAGAATACACATTCTTCTCTAGTGCCCATTGAACATTCTCCAGAATTGAACACAACCTAGGTCACAAATCAGGTCTCAACCTGTACCAAAAGACTGGGCTTATCCCTGCATATTTTCAGACCACAATGCTTTGAAACTAGAAATCAATCACAACAGGAAAGTTGGAAAGAACTCAAATACATGGAGGCTAAAGAGCATCCTACTAAAGAATGAATGGGTCAACCAAGAAATTAAAGAAGAATTAAAAAAATTCATGGAAACCAATGAAAATGAAACACAACTGTTCAAAATCTTTGGGATACAGCAAAGACAGTCCTGAGAGGAAAGTATATAGCAATACAAGCCTTTCTCAAAAAACAAGAAAGGTCTCAAATACACAACCTAACACTACACCTAAAGGAGCTGGAGAAAGAAGAGCAACTAAAGCCTATACCCAGCAGGAGAAGAGAAATAATAAAGATCAGAGCAGACATCAATGAACTAGAAACCAAAAGAACAGTAGAACAGATCAAAGAAACTAGGAGCTGGTTCTTTGAAAGAATTAACAAGATTGATAAACCCTTGGCCAGACTTATCAAAAAGAAAAGAGAAATAACCCAAATCAACAAAATCATGAATGAAAGAGGAGAGATCAAAACCAACACCAAAGAAATACAAACAATTTTAAGAACATATTATGAGCAACTTTATGCCAGCAAATTAGATAACCTGGAAGAAATGGGTGCATTCCTAGAGATGTATCAACTACCAAAACTGAACCAGGAAGAAATAGAAAACCTGAACAGACCATCAAAAATCTCCCAAGAAACAAAAGCCCAGGGCCAGATGGCTTCCCAGGGGAATTCTAACAGACATTTAAAGAAGAATTAATAACCATTCTCCTGAAACTGTTCCAAAATATAGAAATGGAAGGAAAACTTCCAAACTCATTTTATGAGGCCAGCATTACCTTGATCCCAAAACCAGACAAAGACCCCATCAAAAAGGAGAATTACAGACCAATATCCTTGATGAACATGGATGCAAAAATTCTCACCAAAATACTAGCCAATAGGATCCAACAGTACATTAAAAGGATTATTCATCACGACCAAGTGGGATTTATCCTTAGGCTGCAAGGATGGTTCAACATCCGCAAATCAATCAACGTGATACAATACATTAACAAAAGAAAGAACAAGAACCATATGATCCTCTCAATAGATGCAGAAAAAGCATTTGACAATGTACAGCATCCTTTCTTGATCAAAACTCTTCAGAGTATAGGGATAGAGGGTACCTACCTCAATATCATAAAAGCCATCTATGAAAAACCTACAGCGAATATCATTCTCAATGGGGAAAAGCTGAGAGCTTTTCCCCTAAGGTCAGGAACGCGGCAGGGATGTCCACTATCACCACTGCTATTCAACATAGTATTAGAAGTCCTAGCCACAGCAATCAGAAAACAAAAAGAAATCAAAGGCATCCCAATCGGCAAAGAGGAAGTCAAACTCTCACTTTTTGCAGATGACATGATACTTTAGGTGGAAAACCCAAAGACTCCACCCCAAAACTGCTAGAACTCATACAGGAATTCAGTCAAGTAGCAGGATGTAAAATCAATGCACAGAAATCAGTGGCATTCCTATACACCAACAACAAGACAAAAGAGAGACAGATCAAGGAGTCAATCCCATTTACAATTGCACCCAAAACCATAAGATACCTAGGAATAAATTTAACCAAAGACGCAAAGGATCTGTACTCAGAAAACTACAAAATACTTATGAAAGAAATTGAAGAAGACACAAAGAAATGGAAAAACATTCCATGCTCATGGGTTGGGAGAACCAACATTGTGAAGATGTCAATGCTACCTAGAGCAATCTACACATTCAGTGCAATCCCCATCAAAATATCATCCACTTTTTTCAAAGAAATGGAACAAATAATCCTAAAATTTGTATGGAACCAGAAGAGACCCCAAATAGCCAGAGGAATATTGAAAAGAAAAACAAAGCTGGCGGCATCACAATTCCCGACTTCCAGCTCTATTACAAAGCTGTCATCATCAAGACAGTATGGTACTGGCACAAAAAGAGACACATAGATCAATGGAACAGAATCCAGAGCCCAGAAATGGACCCTCAACTCTATGGTCAACTCATCTTTGACAAAGCAGGAAAGAATGTCCAAGGGAAAAAAGACAGTCTCTCAACAAATGGTGTTGGGAAAATTGGACAGCCACATGCAGAAGAATGAAACTGGACCATTTCCTTACACCACACAAAAAATAGACTCCAAATGGTTGAAAGACCTAAACATGAGGCAGGAGTCCATCAAAATCCTAAAGGAGAACACAGGTAGCAACCTCTTCGACCTCAGCCGCAGCAACTTCTTCCTAGAAACATCGCCAAAGGCAAGGGAAGCAAGGGCAAAAATGTACTGTTGTGATTTCATCAAGATTAAAAGCTTTTGCACAGCAAAAGAAACAGTCAACAAAACCAAAAGACAACTGACAGAATGGGAGAAAATATTTGCAAATGACATATCAGATAAAGGGCTAGTATCCAAAATCTCTAAAGAACTTATCAAACTCAACACCCAAAGAACGAAAAATCCAATCAAGAAATGGGCAGAAGACATGAAGAGACATTTTTCCAAAGAAGACATCCAAATGGCCAAAAGACACATGAAAAAGTGCTCAACATCACTCGGCATCAGGGAAATCCAAATCAAAACCTCAATGAGATACCACCTCACACCCGTCAGAATGGCTAAAGTTAACAAGTCAGGAAATGACAGATGTTGGCGGGGATGCGGAGAAAGGGGAACCCTCCTACACTGTTGGTGGGAATGCAAGCTGGTGCAACCACTCTGGAAAACAGTATGGACGTTCCTCAAACAGTTGAAAATACAGCTACCATACGATCCAGCAATTGCACTACTGGGTATTTACCCCAAAGATACAAATGTAGGGACCCAAAGGGGTACGTGCACCCCAATGTTTATAGCAGCAATGTCCACAATAGCCAAACTGTGGAAAGAGCCAAGATGTCCATCGACAGATGAATGGCTAAAGAAGAGGTGGTATATATATGCAATGGAATATTATGCAGCCATCAAAAGGAATTAGATCTTGCCATTTGCAACGACGTGGATGGAACTGGAGGGTGTTATGCTGAGTGAAATAAGTCAATCAGAGAAAGACATGTATCATATGACCTCACTGATATGAGGAATTCTTAATCTCAGTAAACAAACTGAGTGTTGCTGGAGTGGTGGGGGGTAGGAGGGATGGGGTGGCTGAGTGATAGACATTGGGTAGGTATGTGCTATGGTGAGTGCTGTGAATTGTGCAAGACTGTTGAATCACAGATCTGTGCTTCTGAAACAAATAATGCAACATACGTTAAGAAAAAAGAAAAAGAAGATAGCAGGAGGGGAAGAATGAAGGGGAGTAAGTCAGAGGTGGAGACGAACCATGAGAGACGATGGACTCTGAAAAACAAACTGAGGGTTCTAGAGGGGAGGAGGGTAAGGGGATGGGTTAGCCTGGTGATGTGTTTTAAAGAGGGCACATTCTGCATGGAGCACTGGGTGTTATGCACAAACAATGAATCATGGAACACTACATCAAAAACTAATGATGTAATATATGGTGATTAACATAACAATAAAAAATTTTAAAAAACAGCATTTAATACCAGTATTTATGCAATTATTATATAAGTGTAATCAATAAGTGCATGAGATTTTTATACTTCCAAAATTCCATCCCTCTGTATAAACAGCAATTTTCATTTTAATTATAAGTTCCTTTAAATTCATTATAGTAGATCTATCTCTTCTGGGTCTTGATTGTCATAAGACTTTTGTTTAAATATATTTTGTCTTACATCTAGTTTAGGGACTCAGGTAAATCCCCTCAAGCCAAGGATATAACCTGAAAAAATATATTTAAAACAGTTAAGCCAACCGTATTTTACAACTTTTAATGAATACAGGAGGAAAAAAAAAGTTAAGAAGGAAGCTCAGCTAATTTCAACTGCAGAAATAATATTTGTATTTGCCATTGTCAAACTTGTTCATTTTATTAACTGAAATGACCTCAACAAATAGAACCAATGACTTGAATTTTGGACAGAATAAATCCTTTAATTTGAACAAATGGTAAGTTATCTCCAGTAAATTGAGTTTATATTCATAATGAACTAATAAAATCCACTGCTAAATCATGTTGAAATAACCTTTGATTGTAATAGTAAACAACTCAAACTAAAATTTCAATGAGATTTTTCTGCATATATGTGTATGTTATTTTAGAAAAATAATTAAAACCACTTTCATTTAACAAGAAAATAGATGCTGCTATCATCTCATTAATATGGAGAAACATTCAAAAGAGAAAGTTAAATATGGGTAATTTGTACTATGGGAAACAAGCAGTTGAATATTATTCAGCAACCTGCCGAGTGCTAGAAGTTCAGGGCACATGGGCTATGACTGACACATATGATTAGCAGAGATACACTGTCCCTTAAGGTCTAATTAGGTTCTTTATGGTGGGAGACAGAACTCAGTGCATGTAATTATCCATTGTGTATCTGTCTTCTCTGTTTTGAATACAGCTTTTGTTAAATTTAATTAATACCTCCTCATAAAAATAAGAAGTGTTATTTTATCTGTGTGATCTTATCAAGTGATCATCAGCCAAGAAATACCAACATTTTAAAATAATTGAAAAGTTGGGTGTAAAATTAATTTGCAGGAAAATCTTATCTTTTGATATCACAGTGTTTTAGCCTCTCTCCTGTTCTGCCAACTTTTCCTTTCTTTAAAACCCTCTTGAGTGAGTGATCTCTGTGTTTTGATCATTTGTTGTTTAGAGTAAAAAATTTCATATGTGGCAATTCTGTAATCCAGTATTAATAAAGAGAGGGAAAAATTCTATCTATAAATGCTATTGCCTAATATACTGAAATATTGTTTTGTTATTTACTAACTTCTGAATGAACCATATTTAAAAAATTAAATGTCCTACTGAGGGCAAAAACTGAAAACAATTAAGTTTTCTATGGTCCCAAGCAAAATAATTGCAGATTAATATTTCTATAGAATTTTTAAAATTTCACTAATGAATTTTATAATATATTAGCTCACATGGGTATGGAAGATGGGAAGTCCCATTATTTAGCATCTGTAGGCTGGGCACCCAGGAAAGCCAGTGGTGTACTGCAGACCGAGTCTGAGAACCTGGAGAGATAATGGTGTAATTTCCAGTGTAAGAGCAGGAGAAAATTGATGTTCCAGTTCAAGCAGTCAAGCATAGAAAGCAAATTATCTCTTCCTCTACTTTTTTTGTTCTAGTCAAGCCTTCAGTGGATTGGATGATGTCCACCCACACTGGGGAGAGCAATCCGCTTTAGACAGTCTACAGATTAAAATGTTAATCTCATTCAGAAACATCCTCACAGACATACCCAGAAATAATATTTAGCCAAAGATCTAGGTACCCAATGATCCAGTCAACTTGGCATATAAAATACCAACACTTCACAAGCAAATCATTCAGTCAAATGAAAAAACAACCTCATCTTAGACTCTTATGTTTGATCAACCAGAACTCAATTTAAAAGGTTTTCTTATAATTATGTCAATGTAAAATCTATTGTTTTATGTGTACTTTCTCATCTCATCAGTGTACTGAGAGTAGGCATATGAATTGCGGGACATCTTTTATTTATTTACAAACAGTATCATATTTAATCCTTTCTGTGGAGATCATGTTGAGAAGGATCATCTAAAAATCTAAGGAGCTAATCAACTGAGGTTGTTTTCAATGAAGAGTGGAAGGCTTCAGAAATAGTAAATGCTATGATTCTTATTTTTAAATCTTATAAAAAGTGAACTGGAAATATTTAAACAGGCTTCTAAAAACTATTTTCCTTATTATTTTTATTACATCAAACTGTTTAAAAGTTGATTGTGTCTTCCCCAGTGAGGCAATCAGTCTTGAAGTCCTGACCTGTTCATTTATCTCAACTTCAGCTGATATCTGTGATCTATCTACAATGACTTTACCCAAACTTCTGAATGTTATTCATTGGATCACCTTCTTAATCTTATTGGGCAGTATTTATCTGAAACAGAAAGAAAATAGATGCAACAGTCCAGGGTCCTGGGATGGAGTCCCACATAGGGCTCCTTGCTCGGCGGGGAGTCTGCTTCTTCCTCTGCCTCTGCTCCCCCTGCTTGTGAGTGCTCTCTCTCTCTCTGACAAATAAATAAATAATAAAATCTTTATACCCTTCTTTTTCAATCAAGGATTATAAAGAGCTGACAAATAGTTTAAAAATAGTCAGAAAAATATAATTTTAAAAGTCAGGATACAAAAAAGTTAAAGTATAGATAAACATTAAAATAAAAAGTTAGGCCATAAATTCTTATGTGTTGGCTGGACCTAAGCTATATCCATTTATTTTGTTAAAATATACTAGTATTTATTGAAGGACTTTTTATGTGTCTAGTAACACACAGGGGAGGCAGATGATGGAGTTAAAGTTCTTGCCTTCCATTAAATTATATTCTAGCAGGAACTTAATGTAGCCATCATATAACATCATTTATGATAAAATAGAATTAACAGGATCCATCAACCTAAAGAGTAAATACAATCAACTCAGAAATTTAGAATCAAATTTTTAGAAAGCAAAGTATTTGCTGAAAAGACCTAACTGGGAATGAGATCTAAGAAAAAAAATCTGCTATGGATTATGATAAAGAAGACATTATATTGCCATACACAATATGCTCAGTGATATCAAGAAAAAATGTTTCATTGAACTGTTTATGTAAGGATGCACAGTTAAATATACTACTTGCTTTTTAGTCTCTAGAAGCATTGAAATTTACAAATATTTGGGTTATTAGTACAATGGCTTTTAAGTCTGTCCCTCACTAGTATATGTTTCATTATATGTTATTTTTTTTACAATTTTTTAGAACATCCTTTTAACCCATTTATTTATCAATCTATTCACTATATTGTTAAGATTCTGAGGTTAAAGGTAACTTTGCCTTCCTTTTTTTATGAATATTAGCTGTATTGCCCTCTCTGGGCCTGAGATTAAAGACATTGCAATATAAATTTTATGCATACAGTACTGAGAAGTTGGCAAGGTTTACAATAAAAGAGAGCAATTACAAATAAAACAAGTAAAACTATAACAATTATTATTCATGATATTAACTACCCTAAGATTTGTTTTTTTACTTAACTTCCTCTGGGAAATACAGCTTATTTGAAATAAAGGAATTATTCACATGCATTGCTGTTAGTATCATTCTTGTTCTGCTTTCATCATCCTGAAAAAGTGTTGCTTTCTTTTTTTTATGAGTTATAGATATCACATATTTATAGCTAAAATTCTGGCATCAACTATCTCACTGACCTTAGTAATATAGATTCAAAAGTCATTTCTTACCCATACAGGTAGATCATATCTTATTTTTGGAGCAGTGAAAGCATTGAGAAGGATCTATTTAAACCTAATGATTCAAAGAATGAAGTTGATGTCAGTGAACAGATCAGAGCCTCAAAGATAACAGTCTTTACTTGTTCAGGGCTGGCTTGAAAAGCTGAGACTTGCTCTGAATATCCTCAATTATATCATAATAGCTCTTATTATTTTCCTTACTTACTGATTTACAATCCTGATAATCTGATTCTGTTCTCACTGAATTTTATAAATTTTATAATTTTATAATTTTATAAATTTTAATAATTTTATAATTTTAAATCAGTAGTAATATATAGAAGGCAGAAAATCAGTCTTTGCCAACATATAGTCCCCTGTCTTGTCTTCCACCACTCTTGCTGTTGTCATATATTTTGATTGAAAATATCCAAAAATCTTCTCATCTCCCATTACAACCTTCAACTATATTGTAAATTTTCTTTGATTTTCCAACAAGAAAGTAAATAGAAAACTTTTTTTTTCTATGACTTCTATTAACTTTGTCCCAGTTCAAATTCTAATTGTACTCTCTAACCTACTCTTGAGGATAGGGTAGGATTAAGCTAAGTGTCTTTGCCCCAGAGACACTTTCTAACTATGGGAATTTTTTCTCCATAAAAATTGTCCCCACAACAGATATATATAGAAATATCCAAGTCCCATGTCACCTGAAGAAACAACCCAATATATTATATTATCATTGACTCAGTCATATATACAATATAACTTAATGTAAAATATTTTGAGATTAATTTTGCTTGTTTATATACACGTTTTTCTATGAAATTATGATATAAAATATATTAACTCTTTTAATTCATGGACATTTGCAATTTTTAGTTGGTCTATATTTAGTTGGCCTATATTTACCACCCCAAATAGGTCAAATTTCTATAATACAAATTTTTCCTGTAAAAGACCAAATAGATAATATTTTAGGCTTTGTCTTCCAATAGGCAAAATCAAAGATATTATTATGTAGGCATCTATATAACCACTTAAAATGAAATAATTTAAAATTTTAAAAGCCATTCTTATCTTGTGGGCTGTACAAAAGTAAACAGTTGGGTGTATTTGGCCCATGGGCTATAGTTTAATGACTCTTGATATAGAATCTTATAACACTGTGTAACTCTCTTTTATACATTTGTCACACTTACATGCAAATTTATTTGATGACTTTCTTTACGTTATTTGATTTTTATAAACCGTGGAATTATATTACCCCAGCACTTAGCACAGTGTTTGGTTTATAGTAAATACTAAATAGATATTAGTTTCTTTACAGGGTGAGATCCTTGAGGGTAAGGGCAGCACTTAGTCATTTCATTGTTTTTAATACTCTTAACACTGTTTTTAATACATTGTTTTTAAGACATACATGTTAGAAGCATATTTTTTTCTTGAAAGAATGAATACCATAAATAATTTTCCCCATCCTTAGAAGATAGGCTAATGTGCAGAAACATCTTTGTATGATATTCCTGTTATCAGAGCAGGTTGAGATTTGGCATGATTTCTGTATCAAACTAGTAATTGGCACAGTATTTCACAGTATGCAGAGAGCAGGGTGGTTGACAGAATGATTTAACTCAAACTGCTGTGCACTTATTTATATTACTTGATTTCTTTCTCTGGAAGGTGTCATTATAGCTTTGAAGAGTAGTAAGCATTTTGCATATCTAAACTTGGATTTTCCTCTTAGACTGATTAAACCCCATCCACACGGAAGAGAAGGTATTCCTTGTCACTTTCCCTGGAATTCTCATGGCTACACCCTGTAGTTTTGGGGAATTGAGGACTTGCCAGGTGTTGCATTTCAAAGAGGGATAGACTTAGTATCCAAGGAGAAATAAGCTATTGAAAATATTTGTTGAGGATTTCATATAACAAACATATCCAGAAAATTAATATTGAATATATTTAATCGTATTTTTGAGGGTGGAACTTACCAGTTGAGGTTGAATGGTTAAAGGCATTCTACAATATTGATGACCTAATGATATTTGTATTTTAAATTAGATTTTCTTAATTCTTTCCTTTCTTCCCCTTTACTTCAATTTTTCTTTCCTTCCTTCCTTCTCTTTTCCTTCCTTCATACACGTCTCCCTCTTCTAATTCTTCATTTAAATATATTACACAGATATAAAATATATATAATTAGGTATCCAGAGGGTACATGAATTAGCAATTTGACATAAAAAGCAAATGAAAAAAGCACGTGTTTCTCTAGTTTCCATCCTGACCTCTGAACAACTGCCCCAGATAACACTGAAATGACTAATTTGGTGAATTGAAATGTGAATAATCACCTTGAAGTGAAGAGCAGAATAAATCTCTATGGATAATTTAGATTTCTGATCTGTAAAAACAAAAACTGCTTTTGTCAAATGTTTTCCAGTTATCCTTGATGGTTGATTATTTATTGATTGATTTAAAAAAATTGCCCTAAAGACTCAGGAAGGATCATTTCTCAGGACTCACATTCCTCAATAATACCAATAATTCACTTCTTTGTTTCATAGTTGTGCAAGCTTGACCTTTATTGTGGGTTGGACAAACAAAGCATTAAGATTGGTTTACTGTTTCAACAGAAACTGAAGTATGAGGTGGTGTTGGTGCCTCCAGGATGTCAGAGAATGTGTTAGCCAAAGACACATCATATACAGATAGTAAAAGTGTGAGTTTAAGGTAACTCAAGAACTTGAGACCCCTGGTAAACTATCTCAAGTATCAGTTATACTCAGGTTGAGGAAATATCATTATCAGTATTTTAAAAATCTGTTCATTTCAGAAATTTGGTGAATTAGATAAAGAAGATAAATTTGGAGTGGATACAATTCAACCAATAACACTTAGTGTACAGACAGGTATGCAGGGCTGAATAGTGAGATGCTATAAAACTAGTTTTCAACTTCTTGTAGTTCAAGCATAATGAGAATATGACTAATTAGAAATTTTAAGTGATCGCAAGATAGATATGACATATTTGTTAAAGAAAAGCATAATTTTCCACTGATAGAGGTCAATAGAGTAAAATTAATTCAGAGTAAAATTAATTTTATAAAATAAATATATATATAAAAAATATAAAAATATAAAATAAGGAATTAATATAAAGACAGACATAGTAACTACTTTTGCTGAAGTTGCCTAATGGTATTTCCTCCCTGAGGGACCATTAACACTTTGTGTTTATTGACTACATTACACATAAAGCCAAAAGTCAGATTTACATCCTAAGAGATAGAAGATTTTAGATTCTCTTGAGTTCTAAGCCTCTGGATGATAGCCTCAACTGAGGGTATAAGAATTGCGGGAACAAGGGCTCAGAGAGCAAAACTATTTTTTATTTATTTAATGAAAGACGACTTTGTAGTCTTTTCTAGACATCTTACAGGAGTAACAATAAAATCAAATGTGTGTGTGTGTGTGTGTGTGTGAAGCAGTGAGGAAGATAGGAAGAATTACTCATATATGTGAGGTCCATTCCACTTACTGGAACTTCCTTAACCTTAGAGAGTCATTCAAAGGACAAAGAAAGTCCTCATGCTGCCCATACTTGGTGGTGTCATTGAAGAGATTGCTGACTCAATCTGGATCATGGCTTAGAGAGCTCTAATAAGTTTTATTGTAGATTTATAATGATCACATTTGATTTTGGATTGAGCTATTCTGACAAATACAAAGATTTGTTTTTCAATTATATTTGTTTTTGTTTTTTTTTCTATTTCCCTGTGTTTCTTGTATATGTGTATACAGCTCATGAGCACATGTGTTTATAGTTTAATTTTTGAATGAATGAGTTTTGTTATTTTATATTTTTATGTCTTTATGACTTTGGAGGATCATGAAGAAAACTCCTGGGCCAATTAATAGCAGATGGATCACTGTTTAACTGCCTGAAATATAAATGACTAATTTTAAATGAATGTATATTTCCTTCCATCACATGTAGCCTAGAGCTTGTGGCATAATTGTAGGTTTTTGTTCATGTATTAGGGCAGATATAATTTACCCAACATTTCTTAATATCAAGTTTCAATTCCTACATTTTCTGTAGAATTATATTGGGTTTTTTCCCAGTGCTTGTTTTCTGTGTCTGATTTGATTTGCAAGGTCATATTAAAAATTCCTACATATAGGTATCAGAAAGTCAACTCACACTAGTTTGAGAATTTCCTGGTTTATTAAACTGAGGGGGTCCACACGAGAATCTTTGGGCCCAGTGAAATCTAGGAACTAAAACAATGTTGACAAATCTCTTTTTCTCTCTCTACTTTGCTTTTTCTCTATAGCTTTTATATGCATGTAGATAGTTGTTAGCAGGCCCAGACTGACATACTACTAATTACCAAGCTCAGCACACAAATATCTGCTCGCTCTCTCTTTTTCCTTCTCAATTCTATTATATAATCCCCCAAAAAACTTTGTTTATCTCTGCTTAGGTTACATAATCCTCTCTGAACCAGCTGCTGATAGAGTTTTAGGATTCTCTGAATGGTTCAGCATATATTATATGCTGGCCCTAAGGCCAACCAGAACTATTGGAAAAGTGATGGTCAGGTCCCCAGCAAAGGATGCTTTGACATGCATATTTATTTCAATATATACTCATAAAAATATTTCTACCTAAAATCAGAAATTATCCTGTATTTGATAAGAAATGCAATTCTCTCTCACTAAAAACAAAACAGAACAAAACAACAACAACAACACAACAACAAAACCACAAACAAAAACAACTTGAAGCAAATTTTTATCTGGTATTTTTTCTAAGCAAAGTTACTTCATTTGAGTCAGGTCTAGATGTGGCTTCTCATGGTTTAGTAACTTGCAAATAAACGACCCAGTTCAGGGGGCGGAGCAAGATGGCAGAGGAGTAGGAGACCTGGATTTTGTCTGGTCTCAAGAATTCAGCTGGATAGGGATCAAACCATTCTGAATACCTACAAACTCAACAGGAGATCGAAGAAAAGAATAGCAACAACTCTCTGAACAGAAAAGCAACCATTTTCTGGAAGGTAGGACATGTGAAGTGAATCTGAGGTGATATTCGGGAGGATAGATGGCGGGGGAGGGGGCCTCCATCGACTGCTTCTGGCAAGTGATCAGTGAAGCACAAAATCGGAACTTTTAGAAGTCTGGTCAGCTGAGGGACATCGCTCCTGTGGCTAAACAAGGTTTAGCTTGTGGAACCCTCATGGGACAGTGTGGTCTCAGGACCCTCGGGGTCACAGAAAGACCAGGGGTGCCTTAGTGTGGCAGAGCTCCTGGGTATCAGAGAGGGGAAGCCGGCTGCAGAGACAGAGCCGAGGTGTGGGATCTAAGCTCGGCGTTGCCATAAACTGTAATCGGTGACACAGTCGGGCAACTGCTCCTCCAGCAGGGACCTAACAAACGGCAGATCCGGGGAGACTCCACTTCCTCCCCTGGGAGGAGTAGCATGGGAGCGCACTGCAGGGATCTGCTGGGTTTGGAGACTCCACACTGAGACAGGTGCCAGAGATAGAAACTCTCGGTCACAGGCCCAGTGAGCACAGAGTGTGGATGGAGACTGGGGAGACAGGAGTGATTGACTGCTTTTCTCTGAGGACGCACTGAGGAGAGGGGCCCCGAGTTCTCTGCTCCTCCAGGGCAGAGATTGGGAGGCTGTCATTTTCAGTCTCTTCCTCCAAAGCTGTACCAATGGCTTGCAGGAAACAAAAGCTCCTGAGAGCAAACCTGAGCAGATTACTTTGCCTGGACTGACAAGGGCAGGGCAATTCCGCCTCCAGCAAAGACATTTGTAAACCACGGCAACAGGCCCCTCCCCCAGAAGATCAGCAAGGACAGCCAGCCAAGACCAAGTTTACCGATCAATGAGAATGGCAGAACTCCAGCGCTCAGAGAAACTGCACATAGAATTTATGGCTTTTTTTACCATTTCTTTAGTCTTTCAAAGTTAATTTTTTTAACTGTCTTTTCTTTTTTTTTTCTTCAACAAATGGTGTTGGGAAAATTAGACAGCCACATGCAGAAGAATGAAACTGGACCATTTCCTTACACCACACACAAAAATAGACTCCAAATGGTTGAAAGACCTAAATGTGAGACAGAAGTCCATCAAAAACCTAAAGGAGAACACAGGCAGCAACCTCTTCCACCTCAGCCACAGCAACTTCTTCCTAGAAACATCGCCAAAGGCAAGGGAAGCAAGGGCAAAAATGAACTATTGGGATTTCATCAAGATGAAAAACTTTTGCACAACAGAAGAAACAGTCAACAAAACCAAAAGACAACTGACAGAATGGGATAAAATATTTGCAAATGACATATCAGATAAAGGGCTAGTATCCAAAATCTATAAAGAACTTATCAAACTCGGGGCGCCTGGGTGGCTCAGTTGGTTAAGCGACTGCCTTCGGCTCGGGTCATGATCCTGGAGTCCCGGGATCGAGTCCCGCATCGGGCTTCCTGCTCAGCGGGGAGTCTGCTTCTCCCTCTGACCCTCTTCCCTCTCATGCTTTCTATCTCTCATTCTCTCTCTCTCTCAAATAAATAAATAAATAATCTTTAAAAAAAAAAAAAAGAACTTATCAAACTCAACACCCAAAGAACAAATAATCCAATCAAGAAATGGGCAGAAGACATGAACAGACATTTTTCCAGAAAAGACATCCAAATGGCCACAGACACATGAAAAAGTGCTCAACATCACTCAGCATCAGGGAAATCCAAATCAAAACCTCAATGAGATACCATCTCATACCAATCAGAATGGCTAAAATTTACAAGTCAGGAAATGACAGATGTTGGCGGGGATGTGGAGAAAGGGGAACCCTCCTACTCTATTGGTGGGAATGCAAGCTGGTGCAGCCACTCCGGAAAACCGTATGGAGGTTCCTCAAAAAGTTGAAAATAGAGCTACCATACGACCCAGCAATTGCACCACTGGGTATTTACCATAGAGTTACAAATGTAGGGATCCGAAGGGGTAAGTGCACCCCGATGTTTATAGCAGAAATGTCCACAATAGCCAAACTATGGAAAGAGCCAAGTTGTCCATCGACAGAGGAGTGGATAAAGAAGATGTGGTATATATATATATATATATATATATATATATATATATATACACACACACACACACACACACACACACACACACACACACACACACACACAATGGAATATTATGTAGCCATCAAAAGGAATGAGATCTTGCTATTTGCAACGACGTGGATGAAACTGGTGGGTGTTATGCTGAGTGAAATAAGTCAATCAGAGAAAGACATGTATCATATGACCTCACTGATATGCGGGATTCTTAATCTCAGGAAACAAGCTTAAGGTTGCTGAGTGGGGGTTGGGTGGGAAGGATGGGGTGGCTGGATGATAGACATTGGGGAGGGTATGTGCTATGGTGAGTGCTTGAATTGTGCAAGACTGTTGAATCACAGATCTGTACCTCTGAAACAAATAATGCAATATATTTTAAGAAAAAAAAAGAAGATAGCAGAAGGGGAAGAATGAAGGGGGGAAATCGGAGGGGGATATGAACCATGAGAGACGATAGACTCTGAAAAACAAACTGAGGGTTCTGGGGTGGGGTGGGGTGATGGGTTAGCCTGGTGATGGGTATTAAAGAGGGCACGTTTTGCATGGAGCACTGGGTGTTATGCACAAACAATGAATCATGGAACACTACATCAAAAACTAATGATGTAATGTATGGTGATTAACATAACAAAAAAAATTTAAAGGAAAACAAAAACAAAAACAAAAAAATGACCCAGTTCACATCCTTTAACATATTCAACATATCTCCATTAGTAAGGGAAGTTTGGAAAACTACTTACCACTTTTTGACAGTATAGAGATTTCTTGGTTAATTACTTTGGTGACCTCAGTTCTGCTTCTACCCATGTCCCTAGCCACGTACTATCAATGATCTTAACCTTGTTGGATGTGCATGTGGGTGTGTGTGTCTGAGAGTATAACACCTGAGTCAGGCAAAGAATTGATAACAGAAACTGTACAATTTAGGCTTCCTCATTTCCTTTATTAAACTGAATTCTCACTTGTCTTACTTTGTGTTTTTCTATCTCTCAGTCTTTTTTAGTATCCAGGTTACCTTGAAAAAATTATTCATCTTTTGCAATTTTTTCAATTCACCAGATGAGGTCAATTGAAGATATTTATGTTACAATAACTAATCTACTTTTCAATAATGTGTAGAGAGTATTACAGGCTAATGTAAATTTATGATCTATATTTTAATACACTATCCTATACTATAATTTTTGTAGGCAAAATTGTGCTCTGTGTTTCAGATATTCTAAGATGTCACACTTACATTTTATTTCTTATAGTTCTTGATTTCTCTGATGTATTTGATAGTGTTCTCTTCTTACTCTTTCTTCACATGAAGAACTGATGTTCGCCTTTGTTTTTTCACACTACTGTCTTTAAATGTTTCTCCTAACTTACTGACAACTATTCTTGGTCTCCTTGGCTTTTTATTTGTACCTGTTTCATGTTGTCTACCTTTAGGGTATTATCCTGGACCCTTTTTCTACTCAATCTATGCAATCTCCCTCAGTGATATCATAAAATGATGATTGAAGAATAATTAGCAGAGCTAACTTTCAGTTGGCTGCTCCAAAGCTTCTCAAATGTAATTTGTTCTGCATCTTAGAAAGCACTATCTTTCATCTTAGAAAATATTATCATATTTACTAAACCAGTATCCTGGGAGCCATGCCAGCTTTCTTCCCACTCCTCTTACTCCTCACTGCACATATCTAAATAAGCACAAAAGAGCTGCTGATTTTACCACCTAAACACTCCTGAATTTTAAAATATTTTCCATAGCCACTAAACTACAATAGTTGTTTACTATTTAAGTGCAGATCTGATCATATTATTTCCCTGAATTAAAAAAAAATCAATAGTCTAAGGATAAAATTCAACCCCTCAGTTGGCCTACCAGATGAATGTATGTCCATGAGTGAGCCCAAGCCTAACGTCATAGGAGAATGGGCAGTGAACATATTTTGCAAGTGGAAAAAAATAAGAATTGTGGATAGAGAGTGAGAACATAGTCCACCATAGTTTGCAGGGCCTCTTATGAATAAGCAGTATCATTTTCTTCACTTATTGAATCTATGCTTCTCTTTGTGATTTAGTTTAACTAATGTAATGGGGCAGACGTAATTTTGTGAAACTTTTGAGACTAGACCTTAAAGAGTAAAAAAAGTATCTCCAACTATACCAAGATTGAGCTAGGAATCCTTATTTTGTGCCACCATATTGTCTCATAGTCCTACCAATTGCTGGAAACAGCCGATGTACCTTAGCAATATGCCATTAAAAAGCTTATCAGGAATTAATAAAAATTTATTTGGATAGCTATACTACAAGTCCAAATAATTACAAAGAAACTGTTTTATGGTTTTGGCACAATGACATTTTTGTGAAGCAAAACCTGAAGTAATTATGAGAAAACCAAGTCATTCATCACAAACAAGGTATCTAGTATTTTCTTTTATACAACTCTGTGCATCTCAATAAAAAAAAACCACAAATTATTGACATTATTAAGCCCTATTTAAAGGATTTTCTTTATAATAATTACATTGTTTTTCCTAAATCAAACTCTAAAACCACCCTTATTTTGAAAGCATGTCCTAGTTCTAGAGACTGCATTATGTTGACCTGGGAAAACCCAATATATTACAAATCTGCAATCAGGCACGTTTGGTGTAACATTTTTTTTTCCTATGACGATTTTTATAGTGCTTTAGGTATAGGAATCTTTCCTTAAATTCTTACTGAATGAAAAAATAAGTAAGGCACATACTAACTATTCTTACATTCACAGCCACAAAGTTAGCATTGTCATCATACACTCCAGGTTGGTTAAATAATAACTGCTTATCTACGTTTTGTATACATCATGTATAACTACAATCTCATACAATTACATCTCATCCATTTCTCTATTTTCTGTAATGGAAAGCATAAATTTAAGGCTTGATGTTAATTTCATCATTTTTAGCTTAATATTATACTTTACAACTACACACTGGAAAATTCACCAAGAGCTTGTCTTGAGAGCACTTACTAGTCCTCATTTCAAGGAGACACTCACTTCCACTCCCATTCATTTTTACACAGACCAATACATACCCCTTATGAGCTGCATATGACATTTGGGCATGCCTGTTTTACTTATACAAGAGAAAATCATATCACCTAAAAAAAAAATTTCTTAAGAATCCAGAAAAGAGAAAAAGATGACAGAGGAGGAAGGGACCCCATTCCAACTGGTCCCCAGAATTGAGCTGGATATCTACCAGACCACTCTGAACACCCACAAAATCAGCCTGAGATGTAAGAAGATATATCTGGATATCTATAAACAGAATACCACAGGCAGTTGGTTTTGTATGTATGTTTGACACGGGGAGCTGTGATTCCACGGGCAGATATCAGAGGATAAGGGAGCTGCCATAAGTGCCAGCGCCAGGAAGGTGAAATAAGGCAGGTGCCCAAAAGCCTGGGACACAGACTCACAGACTGGTAGTGATGGACGAAGGACTTTAGGGCAGCATCCCGGACTGAAACCCAGAGCAGGCAGGCCAGGCATGTGAACAGGGGGCAGCTGGTGGTTTTAGAAGCACAAAGGGAAGAGACCTACCCAGACCTGGAGGCAAGGACTGGGAGCGCTCCTGAAGGATGCAAAACCCAGGATACTGCAGTTTATAGCAGCACAGATAGAAACGGAAATAGTGTGCCCTGGAGAGCTCACTGAAGAACAGATTGTCATCTCTTTGCTCTGGGCAGAGGGTTGGAAATGAACTCTTCTTCTCTGACTCTTGGAAGAGATGCAGAAAGCCACCAGGGAAAACCACCAGAGAACAAAAGCCCCCCAAAACCGGTTTTCACTGAGCCCATCACCCCCACAGGGGGCAGGGAAACTTTGCCCAAACAGGGTTGCCTGAGTAACAGTGCAGCAGGCCGTTCCCCCAGAAGATAGGCTAGGAGAACAAAAGGCAGGCAACCCTAAGGTCCCTATAAAACATGTGCATCTTGCTTGGGTTGTGGTCAATAATTTGCACTCGGTACATTCCCTCAACCACCCCTCAACAGAATGACTAGGAGGAGGAACCCCCCAAATAAGAAAAACTCAGAGACTGTGACTTCTGCCACACATATACAAATGGATACAGATATAATCAAGATGTTGCAGTTGGAATTCAGGGTAGCAATTGTGAAGACAATAGCTGGAATGGAGAAATTGATCAATGGCAACATAGAGTCTCTAAGGGCAGAAATGAGAGCTGAACTGGAGGATTTAAAAATGCTATCAGTGAGATTCAATCTAATCTAGATAATCTAACAGCTAGGGTAAACGAGGCAGAAGAACAAATTAGTGATATAGAAGACCAATTAATAGACAAGAAGGAAAAAGAGGAGGCCAGGGAAAAACAACTCAAAACCCATGAAAACAAAATCAGAGAAATTAGTGACACCATGAAACATTCCAATGTCAGAATTATTGGGATCACTGAGGGGGTGGAGAGAGAGAGAAGACTAGAAGATATATTTAAGCAAATCATAGCTGAGGACTTCCCTAATCTGGGGAATGAAACAAACATTCGTGTCCTAGAGGCAGAGAGGACTGCTCCCAAGATTAAAGAAAATAAAGCAATACCCTGGCATGTAATAGTAAAACTCGCAAATCTTAGAACCAAGGAAACCATCTTAAGGGCAATTAGGGGGAAGAGATTCCTTACGTACAGAGGGAGGAACATCAGAATAATGTCCGACCTATCTACAGAGAACTGGCAAGCCAGAAAGGGCTGGCAAGACATATTCAGGGTACTAAATGAGAAGAACATGCCACCAAGAATACTTGATACGGCAAGGCTGTCATTTAGAATGGAGAGGCAGAGATGCAGAGCTTCCAAGACTGGCAGAAACTAAAAGAATATGTGACCACTAAGCCGGCCCTACAAGAAATATTAAGGGGGGTTCTATAAAAGAAGAAAGACCCCAAGAGTGATATAGAACAGAAATTTAGAGTGACAATCTATAGAAACAAGGTCTTCACAGGCAACAGGATGACAATAAACTCATATTTTTCGATAATCACTCTCAATGTGAATGGCCTAAATGCTCCCATAAAACAGTGCAGAATTGCAGATTAGATAAAAAGACAGGACCCATCCATATGCTGTCTACAAGAGACACATTTTGAACCTAAAGATATATCCAGACTGAAAATGATGGAATGGAGATCCATCTTCCATGCTAATGGACCTCAAAAGAAAGCTGGGGTAGCAATTCTTATATAAGACAAATTATATTTTAGACTTAAGACTGTAGTTAGAGACACAGAAGGACACTATATCATTCTTAAAGGGTTTATCCAACAAGAAGATCTAACAATTGTAAATATCTATGCCCCCAACATGGGAGCAGCCATGTACATAAGCCAACTGTTAACCAAAATAAAGAGTCATACTGATAGCAATACGTTAATTGTAGGAGACCTCAATACTCCACTCTCAGCAATAGACAGATCATCTAAGCAGAAAACCAACAAGGAAACAAGAGCTTTGAATGATACACTGGATCAGACGGACCTCATAGATAAATACAGAATATTCCAACCTAAAACAACAGAATACTCATTCTTCTCGAATGCACATGGAAATTTCTCCAGAATAGACCACATACTGGGTCACAAATCAGGTCTCAACTGATACCAAAAGACTGAAATCATTCCCTGCATATTCTTAGACCACAATGCTTTGAAAGTGGAACTCAATCACAGGAAAAAATTTAGAAGAAATGCAAACATTTGGAAGCTAAAGACCATCCTGCTCAAGAAAGTTTGGGTCAACCAGGAAATCAAAGAAGAAATTAAACAATTCATGAAAACCAATGAAAACGAAAACACATCAGTCCAAAACCTATGGGATACTGTAAAGGCAGTCCTAAGGGGAAATACATAACCATCCAAACCTCACTCAAAAAAACCCATAAATCCTAAATTCACCAATGAACTTTACACCATAAAGAACTAGAGAAAAAGCAATAGAAGATGCCAAACCATGCATCAGAAGAGAAATAATTAAGATTAGAGCAGAAATCAATGAATTCAAAACCAGAGAAGGGCAGAGCAGGATGGCGGAGAAGTAGGAGATCTGGGTTTCATCTGGTCTCAGGAATTCAGCTGGATAGGGATCAAACCATTCTGAACACCTACGAACTCAACAGGAGATCGAAGAAAAGAATAGCAACAACTCTCTGAACAGAAATGTGAACACTTTCTGGAAGGTAGGACGTGCGGAGAAGTGAATCCAAGGCAATATTTGGGAGGATAGACGGCAAGGGAGGGGGCCTCTGTCAGCCGCTTCTGACAAGTGATAGAGCCCCGGAGCACAAAATCTGAACTTTTAGAATCTGGCTCCGCTGAGGGACGTCGCTCCAGTGGCTAAGCAGGGGTCAGAACCCTCGCGGGACAGTGTGGTCTCGGGACCCTCGGGACCACAGAAAGACCGGGGGTGCCTGAGTGTGGCAGAGCTCCTAGGTATCGCAGCGGGGAAGCCAGCTGCGGAGACGGAGCCGAGGCGCAGGCTCTCAGCTCGGGGTTGCCATAAACTGTGATCCGCGACCCAGTTGGACCACTGCTCCTCCAGCAGGGACCCAACAAGTGGCAGAGCTGGGGAGACTCCCCTTCCTCCCCTGGGAGGAGCGGTGCAGGAGCGCACCGCAGGGATCTGCTAGGTTTGGAGACTCCACACAGGGTTGGGTGCCAGAGATAGAAACGCTCGGTCACAGGCCTGGTGAGCACGGAGTGCAGCCAGAGACCAGGGAGATGGGAGTGACTGCTTTTCTCTGGGGGCGCACTGAGGAGCAGGGCCTGGAGGTCTCAGCTCCTCTGGGTGGAGATTGGGAGGCCGCCATTTTCACCCTGGTTCTCCAAAGCTCTACTGAGAGCTTGCAGGGAACAAAAGCTCCTGAGAGCAAACCCGAGCAGCTTGCTTAGCCCAGACCAAAAAGGGCGGGGCAATTCCGCCTCTGGCAAAGACATTTGGAAACCATGGCAACAGGCCCCTCCCCCAGAAGATCAGCACGAACAACCAGCAAGCCAAGACCAAGTTTACTGATCAAGGAGAACGGGAGAGCTCCAGCGCTAGGGGAATACTGCACATAGAATTCATGGCTTTTTTTGTACCAGGATTCATTAGTTTTTCAAAGTTAATTTTTTACCTGGTTTTTTTTTAATTTTTCTTTTTCCCTTTTTCAACCAACATCTTATCAATCCCTTTTTTAAAAAAACATTTTTTATTTTTCATTTTTAGAGTCATATTTTATCCCTTTATAGTAGCTACCCTTATTTTTGGCATATATATATATAAGTTCTTCTGTCTTTAAAATTTTGAGATACAGTTTCTTCTAACAGATCAAAATATACTCTAAATTACTAGTGTATGGCTTTGTTCTAGTCTCCTGCCAATAACATTCTCTCCCCCTTTTTTTTCTTTTTTTTAAAAAATCTTCTTTTTTATTCAAACAACTTATCTTATCAATTCCTTTTATAAAATCTTTTATAATTTTCACCTTTACAGTCATCTTCCAGCTCTTCATTGTATAAACCCTAATTGTGTACATATATAAGTCTTTCTTCCTTTAAAATTTTAGGAGGCACTTTTTTCTAACAGACCAAAATACGCCCAAAATCTAGTGTGTGGCACTGATCTATGCACTAGCCTGATCATATTTGATCATATTCTTTTTTTTTTGTATTGTTCTGTTTTTGTTTTTATCTTTTTCTTTTTGTCTTTTTTTTTCTATCTTTCTTTTTTCTTTCTTTCCCTTTCTTTTCCCCTGGTTTCAGGTCTTTTCTGATTTGTATAGAGTATATTTGCTGGGGACGTTGTTAACCTGTTAACATTTTCTTCTCTCATGAATTTATTTTGCTCTGACAAAATGACAAGATGAAAAAAAATCACCTCAGCAAAAAGAACAAGAGGTAGTACCATCAGAAGAGGACCTGTTCAATACGGACATTAGTGTGATGTCAGACCTAGAGTTCAGAATCATCACTTTAAAGATACTAGCTGGGCTTGAAAAAGGCATGGAAGTTATTAGAGAAACCCTTTCTGGATAAATAAAAGAACTAAAATCTAACCAAGTCGAAATCAAAAAGGCTATTGATGAGGTGTAATAAAAAATGGGGGTACTAACTGCTAGGATAAATGAGGCAGAAGAGAGAATGAGCGATATAGAAGACCAAATGATGGAAAATAAAGAGGCTGAGAAAAAGAGAGAGAAACAACTAGAGGATCACGAGGGCAGAATTTGAAAGGTAAGCGATACGATTAGATGAAACAACATTAGAATAATTGGGATCCCAGAAGAAGAAGAAAGAGAGAGAGGGGCAGAAGGTATATTGGAGCAAATAAGAGCAGAGAACTTCCCTAATGTGAGGAAGGAAGCAGACATCAAAATCCAGGAGGCACAGAGAACACCTCTCAAAATCAATAAAAATAGGTCAACACCGCGACATCTAATAGTAAAACTTACGAGTCTCAGAGACAAAGAGAAAATCCTGAAAGCAGCTCGGAAGAAGAGATATGTAACCTACAATGGTAGAAATCTTAGATTGGCAACACCTATCCACAGAGACCTGGCAGGCCAGAAAAGACGGGCATGATATCTTCAGAGAACTAAACGAGAAAAATATGCAGCCAAGAATACTATATCCAGCTAGGCTGTCACTGAAAATAGAAGGAGAGATAAAAAGTTTCCAGGACAAACAAAAACTTAAGGAATTTGCAAACACGAAACCAGCCCTACAAGAACTATTGAAAGGGGTCCGCTAAGCAAAGAGAGCCTAAAAGCAGCATAGATCAGAGAGGAACACAGACAGTATAGAGTAACAGTCACCTTACAAGCAATACAATGGCACTAAATTCATACCTTTCAATAGTTACCCTGAATATAAATGGACTAAATGCCCCAATCAAAAGACACAGGCTATCAGATTGGATTAAAAAAAAGACCCATCGATATGCTGTCTGCAAGAGACTCATTTTACACCCAAAGACACCCCCAGATTGAAAGTGAGGGGGTGGAAAACCATTTACCATGCTAATGGACACCAAAAGAAAGCTGGAGTGGCAGTCCTTATATCAGACAAATTAGATTTTAAAACAAAGACTGTAATAAGAGATGAGGAAGGACACTATATCCTACTTAAAGAGTCTATCCAACAAGAAGATGTAACAATTGTAAATATCTATGCCCCTAACATGGGAGCAGCCAATTATATAAGGCAATTAATAACAAAAGCAAAGAAACACATTGACAACAATACAATATAGTGGGGGACTTTAACACCCCCCTGACTGAAATGGACAGATCATCTAAGCAAAAGATCAACAAGGAAATAAAGACTTTAAATGACACACTGGACCAAATGGACTTCACAGACATATTCAGAACATTCCATCCCAAAGCAACGGAATACATATCTTCTCGAGTGCCCATGGAACATTCTCCAGAATTGATCACATCCTGGGTCACAAATCAGGTCTCAACCGGTACCAAAAGATTGGAACTATTCCCTGCATATTTTTAGACCACAATGCTTTGAAACTAGAACTCAATCACAAGAGGAAAGTCAGAAAGAACTCAAATACATGGAGGCTAAAGAGCATCCTACTAAAGAATGAATGGGTCAACCAGGAAATTAAAGAAGAACTAAAAAAATTCATGGAAACCAATGAAAATGAAAACACAACTGTTCAAAATCTCTGGGATACAGCAAAGACAGTCCTGAGAGGAAAGTGTATAGCAAGACAAGCCTTTCTCAAGAAACAAGAAAGCTCTCAAATACACAACCTTACCGTACACTTAAAGGAGCTGGAGAAAGAACAGAAAATAAAGCCTAAACCCAACAGGGGAAGAGAAATAAAAAAGATCACAGCAGAAATCAATGAAGTAGAAACCAAAAGAACAGTAGAACAGATCAACGAAACTAGGAACTGGTTATTGGAAAGAATTAACAAGATTGATAAACCCCTGGCCAGACTTATCAAAAAGAAAAGAGAAATGACCCAAATCAACAATATCATGAATGAAAGAGGAGAGATCACAAGCAACACCAAAGAAATACAAACAATTTTAAGAGCATATTATGAGCAACTCTATACCAGCAAATTAGATAACCTGGAAGAAAAGGGTGCATTCCTAGAGATGTATCCACTACCAAAATTGAACCAGGAAGAAATAGAAAACCTGAACAGACCTAAAACCACTAAGGAAATTGAAGCAGTCATCAAAAATCTCCCAAGAAACAAAAACCCAGGGCCAGCCGGCTTCCCAGGGGAATTCTATCAGACATTTAAAGAAGAATTAATACCTATTCTCCTGAAACTGTTCCAAAAAATAGAAATGGAAGGAAAACTTCCAAACTCATTTTATGAGGCCTCCATTATCTTGATCCCCAAACCAGACAAAGACCCCATCAAATAGGAGAATTACAGACCAATATCCTTGATGAACATGGATGCAAAAATTCTCACCAAAATACTAGCCAATAGGATCCAACAGTACATTAAAAGGATTATTCACCATTACCAAGTGGGATTTATCCCTGGGCTGCAAGTTTGGTTCAACATCCGCAAATCAATCAACGTGATACAATATATTAACAAAAGAAAGAACAAGAATCATATGATCCTCTCAATAGATGCAGAAAAAGCATTTGACAATGTACAGCATCCTTTCTTGATCAAAACTCTTCAGAGTATAGGGATAGAGGGTACATACCTCAATATCATAAAAGCCATCTATGAAAAACCTACAACGAATATCATTCTCAATGGGGAAAAGCTCAGAACTTTTCCCCTAAGGTCAGGAATGCAGTAGGGATGTCCACTCTCACCACTGCTATTCAACATAGTATTAGAAGTCCTAGCCACAGCAATCAGACAACAAAAAGAAATCAAAGGCATCCAAATCGGCAAAGAGGAAGTCAAACTCTCACTCTTTGCAGATGACATGATACTTTAGGTGGAAAACCCAAAAGACTCCACCCCAAAACTGCTAGAACTCATACAGGATTTCAGTCAAGTGGCAGGATATAAAATCAATGCACAGAAATCAGTGGCATTCCTATACACCAACAAGACAGAAGAGAGACAAATTAAAGAGTCCATCCCATTTACAATTGCACCCAGAACCATAAGATACCTAGGAATAAATCTAACCAAAGAGGCAAAGGATCTGTACTCAGAAAACTATAAAATACTCATGAAAGAAATTGAGGAAGACACAAAGAAATGGAAAGACGTTCCATGCTCATGGATTGGGAGAACCAACATTGTGAAGATGTCAAAGCTACCTAGAGCAATCTACACATTCAGTGCAATCCCCATCAAAATACCATCCACTTTTTTTCAAAGAAATGGAACAAATAATCCTAAAATTTGTATGGAACCAGAAGAGACCCCGAATAGCCAGAGGAATATTGAAAAAGAAAAGTAGAGCTGGTGGCATCACAATTCCGGACTTCCAGCTCTATTGCAAAGCTGTAATCATCAAGAGAGTATGGTACTGGTACAAAAACAGACACATAGATCAATGGAACAGAATAGTGAGCCCAGAAATGGACCCTCAACTCTATGGTCAACTCATCTTTGACAAAGCAGGAAAGAATGTCCAAGGGAAAAAAGACAGTCTCTTCAACAAATGGTGTTGGTAAAATTGGACAGCCACAGGCAGAAGAATGAAACTGGACCATTTCCTTATGCCACACACAAAAATAGACTCAAAATTGTTGAAAGACCTAAACGTGAGACAGTAGTCCATCAAAATCCTAAAGGAGATCACAGGTAGCAACCTCTTCCACCTCAGCCACAGCAACTTCTTCCTAGAAACATCGCCAAAGGCAAGGGAAGCAAGGGCAAAAATGAACTATTGGGACTTCATCAAGATAAAAAGCTTTTACACAGCAAAAGAAACAGTCCACAAAACCAAAAGACAACCAACAGAATGGGAGAAAATATTCTCCAATGACATATCAGGTAAAGGGTTAGTATCCAAAATCTATAAAGAACTTAACAAACTCTACACCCAAAGAACAAAAAATCCATTCAGGAAATGGACAGAAGACATGAAGAGACATTTTTCCAAAGAAGACATCCAAATGGCCAAAAGACACATGAAAAAGTGCTCAACATCGCTCGGCATCAGAGAAATCCAAATCAAAACCTCAATGAGATACCACCTCACACCCGTCAGAATGGCTAAAGTTAACAAGTCAGGAAATGACAGATGTTGGCGGGGATGCGGAGAAAGGGGAACCCTCCTACACTGTTGGTGGGAATGCAAGCTGGTGCAACCACTCTGGAAAACAGTGTGGACGTTCCTCAAACAGTTGAAAATAGAGCTACCATACGATCCAGCAATTGCACTACTGGGTATTTACCCCAAAGATACAAATGTAAGGATTCGAAGGGGTACGTGCACCCCAAAGTTTATAACAGCAATGTCCACAATAGCCAAACCGTGGAAAGAGCCAAGATGTCCATCGACAGATGAATGGCTAAAGAAGAGGTGGTATATATACGCAATGGAATATTATGCAGCCATCAAAAGGAATTAGATCTTGCCATTTGCAACGACGTGGATGGAACTGGAGGGTGTTATGCTGAGTGAAATAAGTCAATCAGAGAAAGACATGTATCATATGACCTCACTGATATGAGGAATTCTTAATCTCAGTAAACAAACTGAGTGTTGCTGGAGTGGTGGGGGGTGGGAGGGATGGGGTGGCTGGGTGATAGACATTGGGTAGGTATGTGCTATGGTGAGTGTTGTGAATTTTGCAAGACTGCTGAATCACAGATCTGCACTTCTGAAACAAATAGTGCAACATATCTTAAGAAAAAAGAAAAAGGAAGATAGCAGGAGGGGAAGAATGAAGGGGAGTAAGTAGGAGGGGGAGACGAACCATGAGGTATGATGGACTCTGAAAAACAAACTGAGGGTTTAGAGGGGAGGAGTGTGGGGGGATGGGTTAGCCTGGTGATGGGTATTAAAGAGGGCAAATTCTGCATGGAGCACAGGGTGCTATGTACAAACAATGAATCATGGAACACTACATCAAAAACTAATGATGTAATGTATGGTGATTAATAACAATAAAAAATAAAAAAAAGAGAAACACAGTAGATCAGATCAACGAAACTAGAGGTGTTTCTTTGAAATAATTAATAAAATTAATAAGCCACTGGCCAGACTTGTCCAAAAGAAAAGAGAAAGGACCCAAATTAATAAAATTATGAATGAAAAGGGAAAGATCATGACTAACACCAAGAAATAAAAACAATTATTAGAAATTATTTTATCAACAACTATATGCCAATAAACTGAGCAATCTGGATGAAATGGAGGCCTTCCTGGAGACCTATAAACTGCCCAGACAGGAACAGGGAGAAATTGACAACCTGAAGGCCAATAACCAGTAATGAGATTGAAGCAGTGATCAAAAACCTCCCAAAAAAACAAGGGTCCAGGGCCTGATGTATTCCCTAGGGAATTCTAACAAACATTCAAAGAAGAAATAATACCTATTTTTCTGAAGCTGTTTTAAAAAACAGAAACAAAAAGGAAGCTTCCAGACTCATTCTATGAAGCCAGCATTACGTTAATCCCTAAACCAAGCAAAGACCCCACCAAAAGGAGAATTTCAGACCAATATCCCTGATCAACATGATTCCAAATTCTCAACAAAATCCTAGCTAGTATGATCCAACAATATGTTAAAAGGATCATGCACCACGACCAAGTGGGATTTATCCCTGGGATGCAAGGTAGGTTCAACATCTGCAAATCAATCCATGTGATAGAACATATTAAGAGGAGAGAGAAGAACCATATGGTCCTCTCAACTGATGCAGAAAAATCATCCTTTGACAAAATACAGCACCCGTTCCTGATTTGACAAAATACAGCATCCTTTACTGATTAAAACTCTTCAGAGTATAGGGATAGAGGGAACATTCCTCCAGTTCATAAAATCCATCTATGAAAAACCCACAGCAAATATCATCCCCAATGGGGAAAAGATTAGAGCCTTTCCCTTAAGATCAGGAACACGTCAAGGATGCCCACTCTCACCACTACTGTTGAGGATAGTACTAGAAGTCCCAGCAACAACAATCAGACAACAAAAAGAAATAAAATGTATTCAAATTGACAAAGAAGAAGTCAAACTCTCTCTCTTCGCAGATGACACGATACTTTATGTGGAAAACCCAAAAGACTCCACCCCAAAATTCCTAGAACTCATACAGCAGTTCAGTAATGTGGCAGGATACAAAATCAATGCACAGAATTCAATTGCTTTCTCATACACTAACAATGCAACTGTAGAAAGAGAAATTAGAGAAACAATTCCATTTAAAATAGCACCAAAAACCATAATGCACCGTGGAATAAACCTAACAAAAGAGGTGAGGATCTATACTCTAGGAACTACAGTACACTCATGAAAGAAATTGAAGAAGACACAAAAAGATGGAAAAACATTCCATGCTCATGGATTAGAAGAATAAACATTGCTAAAATGTCTATTCTTCCCAGAGCAATCTATACCTTCAATGCCATCCTGATCAAAATTTCAATGACATTCTTCAAAGTGCTAGAACAAACAATCCTAAAATTTGTGTGGCTTCAGAAAAGACCCCAAATTGTCAAAGAAATGTTGAAAAAGAAAAACAAAGCTAGGGGCATCACGTTGCCTAATTTCAAGATATATTACAAAACAGTGATCACCAAGATAGCATAGTACTGGCACAAAAACAGACATATAGACCAATGGAACAGAATAGAGAGCCCAGATATGGACCCTCAACTCTATGGTCAAATAATCTTTGACAAAGCAGCGAAAAAATAGGCAATGGAAAAAAGTCTCTTCAGTAAATGGTGCTGGGGAAATTGGACAGCTATATACAGAAGAGTGAAACTGGACCATTCTCTAACACCATACACAAAGATAAACTCAAAATGGATGAAAGACCTCAATGTGAGACAGGGATCCATCAAAATCCTAGAGGAGAACATAGGCAGTAAACTCTTTGACATCAGCCACAGCAACTTCTTTCAAGATACATCTCCAAAGGCTAGTGAAACAAAAGCAAAAATGAACTTTTGGGACTTCATCAAGATAAAAAGCTTCTGAAGAGCAAAGGAAACAGTCAACAAAACAAAGAGGCAACCCACAGAATGGGAGAAGATATTTGCAAATGACACAATAAACAAAGCACTAATTTCCAAGATCTATAAAGAACTCAAACTCAACGCCCAAAAAACAAATAATCAAGTCAAAAAATGGGCAGAAGACATGAACAGACACTTCTTCAGAGAAGACATACAAATGGCTAACAGACACAAAAAAATGTTCATCATCATTAGCCATCAGGGAAATTCAAATCAAAACCACACTGAGATAACACCTTACACCAGTTAGAATGGCAAAAATTGACAAGGCAAGAAACAACAAATGCTGGAGAGGTTGTGGAGAAAGGGAACCCTCTTACACTGTTGGTGGGAATGCAAGTTGGTACAGCTACTTTGGAAAACAGTGTGGATGTTCTTCAAAAAATTAAAAATAGAGCTACCTTAACCCAGGAATTGCACTACTGAGTATTTACCCCAAAGACACAGATGTAGTGAAAAGAAGGGCACCCTAATATTTATAGCAGCAATGTCCACAATAGCCAAACTGTGGAAAGAGCCGAGATGCCCTTCAACAGATCAATGGATAAAGATGTGTTCCATATATACAATGGAATATTACTCAGCCATCAGAATGGATGAATACCCAACTTTTACATCAGCATGGTTGGGAGTGGAGGGGATTATGCTAAGTGAAATAAGCTAAGCAGAGAAAGTCAATTATCATACGGTTTCACTTATTTGTGGAACATAAGGAATAGCATGGAGGACCTTAGGAGAAGAAGGGGAAAATGAAGGGGGGAAATCAGAGGGGGTGAAGAACCATGAGAAACAATGGACTCCAAGAAACAAACTGAGGTTTTTAGAGGGGAAGGGAGGTGGGCAGATGGTTTATCCCAATGATGGGTATTAAGGAGGGCACGTACTGCATGGAGCACTGGGTGTTACATGAAAACAATGAATCATGGATCACTACATCAAAAACTAATGATGTATTGTATGGTGACTAACATAACATAATAAAATTAAATTAAATTAAAAAAATAAGAATCCAGAAAAGAGCTATATTACTTTCAGTCACATTAATCTCGTAAGCAGAGTATTTTTTCTTTTAGTTTCTTTTAGTACTTCTAGGTCAAACTAGGAAAAAGAAAGGTATGAACATTTTTTCAGTTTAAAAAAGACATCATTTATTATCCCACTTCTTATGTCTTCCTTTCTCCTTTCATGTGAGTCTTCTTGAGGTTCCAAAACCCAATTCTCTTCCTGTCTGCAATTCCGTTCATGGTGACATGGCATTTTCTCTAAAGATGAAACATAAATGTAAGGTTTATGATACTGGGAGGAACAAAGGAAAGAAAAGCATGTGTAAAATATGGAGAGTCCGTGAACATGTTCATTCATTTACATGTTGTTTCTGTATTTAGATGAAATGTTTGGGGGTAATTTTTATGTATTGTTTTAAGCTCTTGAAATTTTCCTTGTTTCCTCCTAATGTGTTTAAATTGTATTTTCACTCATATAACTTCTTTTTAAATTGCTTTAAGTAATGCTACAAACTCAAAACATTTTTGTAAGACTATTTCAGACACACCTAAAAGTAAAAACATTTTTATCTGCTTTGAACTTGCAATATTTTAGCACACACTTTATTATTAATTTCTAATTATTTTCAACTTTCAAGTTATCTAAAATGTTTTTTAATTTTTTTTAAATTTTATTTATTTAGTTGACAGAGAGAGACACAGTGAGAGAGGGAACACAAGCAGGGGGAGTGGGAGAGGGAGAAGCAGGCTTCCCGCTGAGCAGGGAGCTGGATGTGGGGCTCGATCCCAGGACCCTGGGATCATGACCTGAGCCAAAGCCAGACGCTTAACGACTGAGCCACCCAGGCGCCCCAAGTTAGTTAAATTTTGACCTCTGTTTAAAAACAAAGCTAGGTGATGCCACTGAAATGGTGAATTAGGAGAACCTAACCTCCATCCCCTGATAACAATCGACAGGTACAGTTATCCATGAGAAAAACAGTTCTGGGGAACCTCAGGAACCCACATAAGGAAACTTGAGCAACATGGTGGAACAAAAAACTCCTGATATTAACCAGACAAAAAGGAATGAAAAGCAGTTTCATTTTGCTTGAACAATTTCATCCCCAAACTGGCACTGTTCAGAACCAAGAAAGAACTCCCCCAATAGAAAGAGATCCTCTTGGTAGGAAAGGGAGTCTGTGGTGAGCCACCAACTTCCTCAGACTTTTGGGGCACCACTAGAAGGACCCACTGTAGTTTTACACCACCCAGAGATATGCAAATCTGAAACATACAGAGATAGGAAGGAATAGGAAAGAAAATCAGGGGCTATCAGTATCAGCCCCACAATAATAGTGGTACCAGTTGCCAGTGACCTGTTCTGCAGAGGACCCAAGAAGGTTTTGTCACTGAAAATATCAATGTCCAGCAGAGCTGCCATGGATTTCCTGCATATTTTATTGTTTTTTGTCCCTCAGTATTCACATTTGCAGAAGCCAGTCACCTGAGTCCCTTTCTGCTCATCCTCTGCCTCTCAGAGGTAGGCGTCTACACTGGCAGCCAACCTAGTACTGTGTGAAACATACCAGCTTAGTCACCCATGCTTGACACATACTGCTGTGTGTACGCTTGGGGACAGCCCCTCTGGCTGTACACCTGTACCCCCTCAGCCTGATTTCTGTCATTGTCCTCCACTGCTGTGAGCTCTACCATAGGAAAACCATGAATCAATATAGTACATATGTACATCCAAGATAGTACATGTGAACATCCAGTACATATGAACATCCATATAGTACATATGAACATCCAGTACTACATATAGTACATATGAACATCCAGAACATATGAACATCTATAACTTCCAGTGTATGTGTGGCTGACACTGGCCCTTGCTTATGGCACTGGCCCCAAATGCTATATGTATGTGTGCAACTGGCACTTGCCACTAAAAGGCAAATGCACATGGTCCCCACAGTTTATTATGTGGACACCACCACTCTGGCCACAACTGCCAGCCCTGGTCCATAGTCACTGAACCCAGAGGTGTTGTTGAGTACTCAAACACCACTTGCAACAACTGCAGATATCCTACACTCACCAAGGACCACAAAATTGTCAATGCTGTGGACACAGGTAGACTGAACCAAAAACACATTATGCCTCCCCAGACCCATCACATTCTTCCACACTTGATGCCCTGTAGAACTAGACCCAGGGTCACAGCACGCTCCAGTGTGCCCCCCCCAAAAGAGAAGATATTTCTTTATCTAAGCCAGTCAAAACTTCTGAAATAAATGACTACTTTTTCAAATGTATAGATACCTACCCAAGGCCATAAAGCTCATGAAGAATCAAGGAAACATGAAACCACTAAAGAAACACAGTAAAGGGCACCTGGGTGGCTCAGTCGTTAAGCATCTGCCTTCAGCTCAGGTCCTAATCCCAGGGTCCTGGGATCGAGCCCCGCATTGGGCTCCCTGCTCCACGGAAAGCCTGCTTCTCCCTCTCTCACTCCCCCTGCTTGTGTTCCCTCTCTCACTGTGTCTCTCTCTGTCAAATAAATAAATAAAATCTTTAAAAAAAAAAAAAGAAACACAGTAAACTTCCAGTGACTAACCCAAAGAAATGGAGATCCATAAATTGTCACACAAAAAATTCAAAATAATTGTTATAAAGATGCTTAGAAAGCTAGCAAAAAACATAGATAAACAATTTAACAAAATCAGGAAAACAATACAAGAACAAAATAAGAAATTCAACAGAGATATAAGAAATACCAAAAAATAGAAAATTTTTTAAGGTAAAGAATACAAGAATGGATCTGGAGAATCTAATAAAGAGCTTTGACAGCAGACTGGACCAAGCAGATTAAAAAAATTGTAAGCTTGAAGACAGATCATTTGAAATTATCCAGTTAGAGGAGCAAAAAGAGAAAATAATGAAAATGAATGGAGGAAGTCTACAGAACTTATAGGATAACACTGAGAGAAAGAATCTATGCATCACTGCAGTCACAGAAGAGGGCAAGAAGAAAGGAGCAGAAAGCTTATTTAAATAATGGTTGAGGGCTGTTCCCGGGGAGGCTGTAATGGGTTGACAGGTGCGTGACAGTGGGAGTTGCTCTAGGCACAAGCATGTACGGCAAAGGCAAGGGTAACAGCAGCGCCGTCCCGTCCAACAGCCAGGCCCGGGAGAAGTTAATACTCTACATATATGAATATTTCCTTCATGTAGGAGCTCAGAAATCGGCCCAAACATTTTTATCAGGGATAAGATAGGGGGAAAAACATTGGGGGAACCACCAGGATTCTTACATTCTTGGCGGTGTGTATTTTGGGATCTCTACTGTGCAGCTCCAGAAAGACTGGAAACCTGTGAACATTCAAGTGGAGCAAAAGCCTTCCATGATAATAGTGCTGCAGCAGCTCCAAGCCCAGTGCTAGGAAACATCCTCCCAGGAGATGGCATGCCAGTAGGTCCTGTACCACCAGGGTTCTGTCAGCCTTTTATGTCACCTCAGTACCCTGGAGGTCCAAGGCCCCCATTTAGCATACCTAACCAGGTACTTGGAGGTGTCCCTGGAAGTCAGCCTTTACTTCCAAATGGAATGGACCCAACTTGACAACAAGGACATCCAAATATGGGTGGGCCAATGCAGAGAATGACTCCTCCAAAAAGAATGGTGCCCTTAGGACCACAAAACTATGGAGGTACAATGATACCCTCCCTGAATACAAAAAGGCCCCAGAATGCCTGGAATGAATATGGGTCCAGGTGGTGGTAGACCTTGGTCAAACCCAACGAATGCCAATTCAATACCATACTCTTCAGCATCTCCTGGGAATTATGTAGGTCCTCTTGGAGGTGGAGGGCCACCAGGAACACCCATCATGCCTAGTCCAGCAGATTCAATCAACTCTGGAGACAACATGTACACTTTAATGAATTCAGTACCTCCCGGTCCTAACAGGCCTAATTTTCTAATGGACCCTGGGTCAGATGGTTCCGTGGGTGAATTAGGAGGAATGGAGTCACATCAGATGAATGGCTCTTTAGGCCAAGGAGATATGAACAGTATTTCCAAGAATCCTCCCAATAATATGAGCCTGAGTAATCAAACGGGCACTCCAAGGGATGACGGTGAAATGGGCGGAAATTTCTTAAATTGTTTTCAGAGTGAGAGTTACTCCCCTAGCATGACAACGAGTGTGTGATCAATTACTAAGTCTCCTCATGAAAATCACAGTGAGTCAGCCCTTTACAGAACTACTATGGAAGAAAATTACTCATCACATTGTACAGTTAAACAAAGGAATCTCAGTCACAACAAACCAACCTTTTTATTTCCTGCTCTTTCCCCTATTTTTTGAAGAAAGTGAGTCCAAATGTGATTCAAACAACTGTATAGAGCAGCATATTCAAATTGCTCTAAACTGGACTGCAAATAATTATCTGTGTATGTATATGTGTGAGAAAGAGAATGTATTATAGATGTGTATGTTATATGGACATATACATTGGCCCACAGGACATTGTAAAATATTATTACATGACATCTTAAGTAGAAATAAGTAGGGACTTTTATTCCATCTTTTTTTTCACGTTTACATTTTAATTATAAAAAGTTGCTTCTACCCCTCCCTAAAAAAAAATAAATAAATAATGGTTGAGAACTTTCCAAGCTTGGGGAGAGATTTGGACATCCAAGATTATGAAGCTAATAGGTCATTTCAAAATTTCAACACAGTCGTCTTCTCCAAGACACATTATAATAAAAGTCTCTAAAATCCAAGATGAAGAAAGAATTTTATGAGAAAAAGAAAATTCTCTCATACAAGGGAACCTCCTTATAGCAAATTTCTTAACAGTAACTTTTCAGTCCAGGAGAGAGTAAGATGATACATTCAAAGTGCTGAAAGAAAAAACTGGCCAACCAAAAACATTTTACTAAGCAAACTTGTCCTTCAGAAAGAAAGGTGAGACACCATAATGTAAAAACTGAAGACGCTCATCACAACTAGATCTGCCTTACATAAATACTGAAAGGATTTCTTCAAGCTGAAACAAACAAAAAACACTAATTAGTAATACGAAAACTTACGAAAATATGTATCACTGGTAAAGGTAAATATATAATCTGATTCAGAATACTTATATACTGTAATATGGTGGTGTTAGCCACTTAACTCCAGTATGGAGTTGAAAGATTAAAAAAAAATTATTAAACATAGCTATAGCTACAATAATTTTTTAAAATTTTTTATTGTTATGTTAATCACCATACATTACACCATTAGTTTTTGATGTAGTGTTCCATGATTCATTGTTTGTGCATAACACCCAGTGCTCCATGCAGAATGTGCCCTCTTTAATACCCATCACCAGGCTAACCCTTCCCCCCACCCCCTCCCCTCTAGAACCCTCAGTTTGTTTTTCAGAGTCCATCGTCTCTCATGGTTGGTCTCCCCCTCTGACTTACTCCCTTTCATTCTTCCCATCCTGCTATCTTCTTCTTTTTCTTTTCTCTTCACATATGTTGCATTATTTGTTTCAGAAGTACAGATCTGTGATTCAACAGTCTTGAACAATTCACAGCGCTCACCATAGCACATACCCTACCCAATGCCTATCACCCAGCCACCCCATCCCTCCCACCCCCATCACTCCAGCAACACTCAGTTTGTTTCCTGAGATTAAGAATTCCTCATATCAGTGAGGCCATATGATACATGTCTTTCTTTGATTGACTTATTTCACTCAGCATAACACCGTCCAGTTCCATCCACATCGTTGCAAGTGGCAAGATCTCATTCCTTTTGATGGCTGCATAATACTCCATTGTGTATATATACCACATCTTCTTTATCCATTCATCTGTCGATGGACATCTTGGCTCTTTCCACAGTTTGGCTATTGTGGACATTGCTGCTATAAACATTGGGGTAAACACACCCCTTCAGATCCCTACATTTGTATCTTTGGGGTAAATACCCAGTAGTGCAATTGCTGGATTGTATGGTTATCTACAATAATTTTTTAATGATTTATTTATTTTAGAGAGTCAGAGAGAGCATGCAAGAGAGAGATCGTAGAGGGAAGGGCAGAGGGAGAGAATCTTCAAGCCAACTCTCCACTGAGTACCGGGTCTGACATGGAGATCGATCCCAGGATCCATGAGATCACCAATCTGAGCCAAAACCAATAATCAGACACTTAACTGACTGAGTCACTCAGTCGCCCCTATAGCTCCAGTAATTTGTTAATGGCAACACAGTATAAAAATTTGTAAATTATAATATCAAAAAAAAATGTGGAAGGAAACTCACATTTTTGTATGAGTTTTTTTTTTTGTAGTGTTTTTGTACATAATTGAAGTTAAGTGAGGAGATTAAAATAGACTGTCATATCAATAGCATATTTCAAGTAAACCATATGGTAACCGCAAAACAAAATTGTATTGGATACACACAACATAAAGGAAGTAAATCAAAGCACACCACTATGAAAAATTATCAATTCACAAAGAAAGACAACAAGACAAGAAGAAAGGAGCAAAGTAACTACCAAACATCCAGAAAATAATGAATAAGATGGTGATAGTAAGTTCTTACATATCAATAATTACTTAAGTGTAAATAGCTTAAGCTTTCCAATCAAAAGCATACAATGGCTGAATGAATAAAATGGTGACCCAGATACATGCTGCCTACAGAAAAATCACTTCAGCTTCAAGGACAACTTAGACTAGAAGGGAAATAACTAAAAAGACATTACACACAAATGGAAATCACAAAAGAGCAGAGATACAAATATTTATATCAGAAAGAATGCACTTTAAGTCAAAAACTGTAACAGGCAAAGAAGATCATTATATAATGATAAAGTGGTCATTCATCTAGAGGATGTATAAATTGTAAATATATATTCACCCAATACCAGAGTATTTAAATCTATTAATCAAATACTAACAGAAATGAAGGAAGTAATAGACAACAGTACACTAATAATAGGGGATTTTAATATTCCACTTTCAACAATAAATAATCATCCAGAAAAATCAAAGAAACACTGGACTTGAACTATTTTTAACATCAAATGGACCTAACTGACATATGAGGAAATTTCATTCAATAGAGGCAAAATTCACATTCTTCTCCAGTGTAAATGGAATATTCTGTGGGATACATTGTGTTAGGTAACAACACAAGTCTTAGCAAATCTTAAAAGATTGAAATTATACTAAATATCTTTTCTGACTACAATGGTTTGAAAGTAGAAATCAATAACATGAAAACCTGATTACAATGGTTTGAAAGTAGAAATCAATAACATGAAGACAACTGAAAAATTCACAAATATGTAGAAATTAAACAACACACTCAGAAACAACCAATGTCTCAAAGATGAAATCAAAAGGGAAATAAAAAAAATATCTTAAAACAAATGAAAATGAAAACACAACATACAAGAACTTAGGTGATGCAGCAAAAGCAAAATGAAAGGGAGATTTATAGTGATAAATCTCTATATTTTTTAAAAATCTCAAACAACTTAAATTTACACTTTAATAAATGTTAAAAAGAAGATCAAAATAAGCCTAAACACAGCAGAAGGAAGGAGATAACAAGATCAGAACAGAAACGAAATAAAGAATAGAAAAACAATAGAGAAGACCAAGAAAACTAAAAGTTTTAATGATAAAATTCACAAATCTTTATCTAGACTTGCCAAGAAAAAGGAGAACTCAAATATATAAAATAATAAATAAAAATGAGACATTACAAGTGATACCAGAGAAGTACAAAGGATAATAAGAACTACTATGAATAATTTATACCATTAACTTAGGAAACATAGAAGAGCTGGACACATTCCTAGAAACATGAAACACTACTGGGTCTAAATCATAGAGAAACAGAATATCTGAATAGATTCATAACAAGAAAGGAGATTGAATCAGTTTCAAAAAAACAAAAAACAAAAAAACCTCCCAAACAAAAGAAAAATCTATGATTGCATGGCTTCAAATGTTAATTCTACAAACATTTAAAAAAGAATTAATACCAATTCTTCTCAAACTCTTCCATACAATTGAAAAGGAGGGAACATTCATAAATTTATTTTGTGAGAATAGCATTACCCTGATATAAAACAGATAAGGACATTACAAGAAAAAAAATATTGTGGGTCAATATTTCTAATGAATATAGATCCAAAAATTGCCAACAAAATGCTAACCAAATTCAACAGCACAGTAATAGAGGCATTTATCCCTGGGATGCAAGGAGAGCTCAACATATGCAAGTCAATAAATGTGATACACCACATTAATAAACTGAAAGGCAAAAATATCACATTTGCTATAGAAAAAGCATTAACAAAATATATCAACCTATCATAATGAAAGTGTTAAACAAATTGGATATAGAAGGAATATATTCAATATAATAAAAGCTATGGATGACAAATCCACATCCAACATCATACTCAATGGTGAAAAGCTGAAAATTTTCTCTTTAAGGTAAGGAACATGGTGCCCACTTTCATCACTCCTACTCAACATAGTCCTAGAAGCTCTATCCAGAGTAATTTGGCAAGAAAGATAAATAAAACACCCAAATAACAAAGGAAGAAGTAAACTTGTTTCTGATGGCTGATGATGTGATCATGTATATAGAAAATAATTTCTTCAGAGGTATATAGAAAATCTTAAAGATTCCACCAAATAACTGTTAGAAATAATAAACAAATTTGGGTAAGTTTCAGAATTCAAATTCATCATTCAAAAATCAGGCATGTTCTATACACTAACAATATACTATCTGAAAAAGAAGTAAAGAAACAATTCCATTTACAGTAACATTGAAAAACAATACTTAGTAATAAATTTACACTGAGAAAGTAAAAGATCTATTCATCAAAATTAAATGACAATAGTAAAAGAAAATTGAAAAAGACACAAATAAATGGAAAGATATCCCATGTTCAAAAGAGTTAATATTGTTAAAATGCCCATACTTCCCAAAGCAGTATATAGATTTAATGTGTTTTCTATCAAAATTCCCATGACATTTTTCACAGAAATAGAAAAAAATTCTAAAATTCACATAAATGACCAAAGACCCAAATAGCCAAATTAATCTTGAGAACAAATCTGGTGACATCACAATTCCTAAATTCAAACCACACTGCAAAGCTACAGTAATCCAAATAGTATTGTCTGATTAAAAACAGACAAATGGATCAATGGAACAGAATTGAGAGGTCAGAAAAAATTCCACATATGCAGTCAACTAATACCTCACAAGGGAGTCAAAAATGCTAAATGGGGGAAAAGATAGTCTCTTCAATAAATGGTGTTGAGATTGTTGGTAGGAAAGCAAACTAGAGCAGCCACTCTGGAAAACAGTATGAAGTTTCTTTAAAAGATTAAAAATAGAACTACCCTACAACCCAGTAATGGCACTACTAGATACATACTCAAAGGATACAGAAATGTAGATTCAAAGGGGCATGTGCACCCCAATGTTTATAACAACATTATCAACAATAGCCAAATTATGGAAAGAGCCCAAATGCCCATCAACTGATGAATGGATAAAGAAGTTCTGGTATACACACACACACACACACACACACACACACACACACACACACACACACACAATGGAATATTACGCAGCCATCAAAAAGAATGAAATCTTGCCATTGTAATGATGTAGATGGAACTAGAGTATATTATGCTAAACAAAATAAGTCAGAGAAAGACAAATACCATATGATTTCACTCATATGAGGAATTTAAGAAGTAAAACAGATGAATATAACGGAAGGGGGATCAAAAGGAGAGGGAGACAAACCATAAGAGATTCTTAAATAAAGAGAACAAACTGGGTTGCTTATTTGGGTAAGTAATGGGTAGTAAGGAGGGCACTTGTTGTGATGAGCATGGAGTGTTATGTGTAAGTGATGAATCACTAAATTTTACTCCTGAAACCAATATTACACTATATGTTAACTAACTAGAATTTAAATAAAATTTTGAAAAAAACATAATAATAAATAAACAGTGTTGGGAAAACTGGATATTAACATGCAAAAAAATGACAATGGGCCTCTATTTTATATCACTCAAAAAATTAATCAAAATGGATTAAACATAGGACTAAAATGAAACCATAAAACCATAGAAGAAAGCATAGGGGAAAAGCTCCTTTACATTGTTTGGCATTGATTTCCCAGATATGACAGAAAAAGCACCAGTAACAAAATAAAAAAAATAAATAAATGGACTACTCAAACTAAAAATCCTCTGCACAGCAAAGAAACATTTAACAATGTGAAAAGGCAACCTATAAAAGATATTTGTAAACTATATATCTCTATAGGGTTAATGTTCAAAATATATGAAGAGCACATATAGCTCAATAGCAAAATAATTTTTTTCTATTAAAAATTGGGCAGAAGATTGAATAAATATTTTTCCAAAGAACACATTCAAATGGCCAACAAACAGGAAAAAGTGTTAGTCATCAGGGAAATGTATATTAAAATCACAATGAAATATTATCTCATACTTGTTCTAATGGCTAATATCAAAAGGCAAGAGATAAGAAATGCTGTTTAAAATGTGGAAATAAGGAAACCCTGTGCACTCTTTGTGGTAATACAATTATTTTTTCAACTATGTCTCCACTGATTTTTTTTGTGGGATTTGTGTGTGTGTGTGTGTGCTCTGCACTATTCCTTATATACCACATATGAGTGAAGCCATATGATAATTGTCTTTCTCTGCTTGACTTATTTCACTTAACATAATACCCTCCAGTTCCATCCATGTTGATGCATTACTCAGTCTGATGGCTGAGTAATATTCCATTGTACATATGAACCACATCTTCTTTATCCACTCACCGTTTGAAGGAAATCTCAGCTCCTTTCACAGTTTGGCTATCATGGACATCGCTGCTATGAACATTGGTGTGCATGTGTCCCTCCTTTTCACTACATCTGTATCTTTGGGGTAAATATCCAGTAGTGCAATTGCTGGGTCGTAGGGTATCTCTATTTTGAACATCTTCAGGAACCTCCATAATGTTTTCAAGAGTGGCTGCACCAGTTTGCATTCTCACCAACAATGTAAGAAGGCTCCCCTTTCTCCACATCCTTGCCAACATTTGTTGTTCCCTGTCTTGTTAATTTTAGCCATTCTAATTCGTGTGAGGTGGTATCTCATTGTGGTTTGGATTTGTATTTCCCTGATGGCTAGAGATGTGGAGCATTTTTTCATGTTTCTGTTGGCCATTTTTATGTCTTCTTTGGAGAAGTGTCTGTTCATGTCTTCTGCCCATTTCTTGACTGGATTATTTGTGTTTTGGGTGTTGAGTTTGAGAAGTTCTTTATAGACCTTGGATACCAGCCCTTTATCTGCAATGTCATTTGCAAATATCTTCTCCCATTCTGTGGGTTGCCTCTTAGTTTTGTTGACTGTTTCCTTTGCTGTGCAGAAGCTTTTTATCTTGATGAATTCCCAAAAGTTCATTTTTGCTTTTGGTTCCCTTCCCTTTAGAGACTTGTCTTGCAAGAAGTTGCTGTGGCTGATGTCAAAGAGGTTACTGTCTGTGCTCTCCTCTAGGATTTTGATGGATTCCTGTCTCACATTGAAGTCTTCCATCTATTTTGAAGTTATCTTCATGTATGGTGTAAGAGAATGGTCCAGTTTCATTCTTCTGCATGTGGCTGCCCATTTTTCCAACACCATGTATTGAAGAGACTGTCTTTTTTTCCATTGGACATTCTTTCCTGCTTTATTGAATATTAGTTCACCATAGAGTTGAGGGCCCATTTCTGGATTGTCTACTCTGTTCCATTGATCTACATGTCTCTTTTTGTGCCAGTACCATAATGTCTTGATGATCACAGCTTCTTAATATAGCTTGAAATCAAGCATTGTGATGCTTTTGGTTTTCTTTTTCAACATTTTTCTGCTATTCGGGACCTTCTCTGATTCCATACAGTTTTAGGATTGTTTGTTCCAGCTCGGTGAAAAATGTTAATGGTATTTTGATAGGGATTGCACTGAATGTGTAGATTGTTCTGGGCAGCATAGACATTTTAACAATGTTTGATCTTCCAATCCATGAGCATGGAATGTTTTCCCATCCCTTTATGTCTTCCTCAATTTCTTTCGTAAGTGTTCTGTAGTTTCTTGAGTATAGATCCTTTATCTTTTTGGTTAGGTGTATTCCTGAGTATCTTATGGCTTTGGTGCTTTTGTAAATGAAATTGATTCCTTAATTTCTCTTTCTTCAGTTACATTGTTAGTGTATAGAAATGTCACTGATTTCTGTGCATTGATTTTGTATCCTGCCACTTTACTGAATTCCTGTATAAGTTCTAGCAGTTTTGGGGTGGAGTCTTTTTGGTTTTCCACATAAAGTTTCATGTCATGTGCGAAGAGAAAGAGTTTGACTTCTTTTTGCCAATTTGAATGCATTTGATTTCTTTTTGTTGTCTGATTACTGAGGCTAGGGTTTCTACTACTATGTTGAATAATAGTAGTGATTGTCGGCATCCCTGTCATGTTTCTAATCTTAAGGAAAACCTCTCAGTTTTTCCCCATTGAGAATGATATTTGCTGTGGGCTTTCCATAGATGGCTTTTATGATATTGATGTATGTTCTCTCTATCCCTATATTTTGAAGAGGTTTTTTTTTAATTTTTTTATTATGTTATGTTAATCACCATACATTACATCATTAGTTTTGATGTAGTGTTGAAAGAAAGGAAAGAAGGAGCGATGGAGGGAAGGAGGGAAGAAAGGAAGGAAGGAAAGAAGGAAGGGAGGGAGGGAGGGAAAGGACGGAAGGAAGGAAAGGAGGGAGGGAGGGAATGAGGAAGGGAGGAAGGAAGGGAGGAAGGAAGGAAGGAAGGAAGGGAGGAAGGAAGGGAGGAAGGAAGGAAGGAAGGAAGGGAGGAAGGAAGGAAGGGAGGAAGGAAGGAAGGAAGGGGAACTCTTTTAGAATAGTAAGAAGCTGTCAAAATCTATTTAATGGAATAATATGTAAAGAATGTTTTCCCTTCCTCTCCAAGACTCAATGTTTTTCTTATCTGATGATGGCTTTCCTATCTAAAATCTGTTCTTTTCCCACAATTTGAAAACCAAAATATAGAAAAGTGCTCTTTACAGATGGGAGATTTGAAATTATTTGTTATGGTTGAAAGGGAGACATCTCTTTATAATAATCTACCTCCATCCACCTTCATCTTTGAACTTGCTCAGTGCCTTTTGATTTAACAAATTTTATATCAAAGCAAATCAAACTTTGATTTGAATATTACAAAGGGGAATGCATGATAGGGGATTGGATAACCAGTTTCTCTTTCTCTCTTCCCCTTCTCCTTTTGTTCTCTTTGTCTTGTTCTTTGAGAGAAAATACTTCTTGAGTGACCAGCTAGACAGTTTACTGGAAAGTAGGAATTAATTATTTCCATCATTCAGCAATAACTAAAGGTATATCATTCAAGTAGATTATATTAAAATTTATTGATGGAAAAGAATACTTCAGAGTACCCAAAACAGAAATAAAAGGATAACTTTTAATAGATAATTTAGATATATTAAATTTTGTAAAAATAAATCCCCCTTATTGATCTGCAAATTAGAACTTGCTAATAGCTGAAAGCATAAACAATATTTTAAAGATAATTATATTTTTAAGTAAACATTTTTAAGTAAAGCCAAACCTAAACACAAGAAAATATACAAACTATCAGTGTGCAGCTTAAATAATTTTTACAAAGTGACACAACTATGCAAACAGCACAGATTAAGACACAGCATTAAGCTCCCTCTCTCTCCCCCACAAGCTTCAATCTCTGCCTCATTCCAAAGCTATATCCAAATTTCTAACCCCAAAGGTTTGTTTTGCCTGTTTTAAATTTCTTGAAAATGGAAAACTACAGCAGTACTCTCTCATAACTGACTTCTTTCACTCAATCTTTTGTTTGTAAAATTCATTAATGATGCTGTGAACAGTTATAGTTTATTCATTTTCATGGCTGTATGATTTTCCATGGGAATATAGTTTATCCATTGTTCTCCTAATGGATATTTGGGTAGTTTCTGGTTTCACATTGACACTAATAGTTCTTCAATGGTTATTTTAACATACTTTTGCTGAAAATTGTACACATTTCTCTTGGACATTTTCCTCAGACTACTTTGGGACTAATTGCTGGATTAGGACATATTTCTAATAGTTATCAAAATTTGTACTCCAACAAGTAGTATATGTGAATCTCAGTTACTCCACCTCCAAATCAACCTATTATATGATTTTTAAAAAATATTGTCAATTCTAATGATACTGCAGATATATCATATTTGAATTTGCATTTTTTGGTAACTAATAAAATTGAGTATTTTTTCATATGTATACTAGCTATTTAAATACCCTATTTATTAAGTCCTCTTCAAATCTTTTGTCCATATTTCCATTTAATTGTCTATCTTTTATTGAATACTTCAGATATTCAAGATATATAAACAAAATATCATCTTACATTCTCTAGCTTGTGTGTTCATTAGCCTAATAGTGCCTTTGACAAACAAAAATTCTCAATTTAATGTATTCCAATTTGTCAAATTTGTCCTGTTACAATTAGTTTTTTGTTTTGTTTTGTTTTGTTTTGTGTGTGTCCTCTTTAAGAACTATTTAACTTTCCTGGGGGGGGAAGTTATATTTATTTAAATATTAATATATATCAAAATACACAAAAAGGATGTTTAGCTAAGTAGTCTATATAGTACTACATCCATTGTTATAAGTTCAATTTGATCAGGGCAGTGTGCATTAAAAAACATCACATTTCTATAGAACTATGAATTAAGTATAAATTCCTCTAGGGTTTAATCTACTAGGATGTTAGCAGGTTTAATGTCAGTCATTTTAGTTTTTTCTTATCCCCTGCATATATTCATACATGAATTCTGGGTTTAAGAGATATCAGGGAAAGATAATGGTGGTACAGACCTCTGTCCATAGGAAGCTGTCTTTGTTTTTGCTTTACTTACAGGAAGTTGTGGTGGAGTGCTAGGTCCAACTATTTGTACTTGGGTGCTATTATTCAAGAATGATACTCTCATCTCATCTGGTTAAAGAATCAACCTCTATTACCTTGCTCCTAGTTTCTCTCCAGTCTCAAAAAAGGTTAAAATTTTCTCAAATCCAGTTGGCTTCATCTTGGCCAAAGTGCTTCATAATCATGTACTTTGAGATAAGGCAGCACCAGCTCCTTCAATAGATGTTAAAACACTTGATAAAGGGAGGTTGACCTTTCTTCTAGAATGAGAATGGATAATGAAGATGGCAACACAACTTATTTTTATTTCTTAATAACATATGCCATTATAACAGAAAATTCAAAGTATGAAAAGATTCTAAAGTCATATTTAGGAATAAAGTTAACCATAGTATTTAGATATTCACAAGTAAATATTCAGGATCTAAAATTTATTGATCCTTTCAAAAGAAATGATATCTAGTATCAGAAAGCTAGTAAATGATTAAAATATATTTGATATATAAAATGTAAAGCTTAAAATCAAATTTTCTTCCTCCTTCCCCTGACCATGGATATCACCTTCAACCAAGGAATCTTTTACCAGTTAATTAAAAAAATCTCAGCGTATTTTTATTTTTTCTCTAGATAGTTGCCAGGCAAATATTGAATTGAAAAATATAATGGTATTTTGACTTTTTTTTAATTTAACTCCTATACATATGTCTTAAATTAAAAATAGTAAGACTTTCTTAAAATTACAGAATGGGATGAAGTAATGCCTGATCTGTTCACTTTTTGTTACATGACCAGATAGAAGTTATGGTTATGAGGATAAGTTATTATGATCTTCCTTAGGAGAAAGAAATAAAATTTGACTAGTCTCTGGTGTCAGTAGGCTAATAGCCCTTCATTACTGTGTGTTCTCTGTACTACTAATGGCTTTAACCTCCCTGGGTTCTTGCTTGAAAAGCTTTGGGTTTTCCTTCTGTCCACCCATGACTCAGATCATTTTATCTCCCCTCCTTGACATCTTCTCCAATGATTAATTTTAGAAAATCACGTTAGTTTATTTTAAATACAATGTTATTTTCTAGAAGAACTTGAACTTTTTAAAACTTAACTTGATAAATTAAACCTAATTTGATAGGACTTGTAAATAGGACATATAACAAGACAGAAATGAAAACTCCACATATATCCAGAGAAAATTATTCATTTTTTTAAAGTAGTTTACAACTTGGGTGCCTGGGTGACTCAGTCGTTGTGTCTGCCTTCAGCTCAGGTCATGATCTCAGGGTCCTGGGATGGAGCCCCACATCGGGCTCCGTACTCAGCAGGGAGTTTGCTTCTCCCTCTCCCTCTGCCCCTCCCTGCTGCTCATGCTCTTGCTCACTCTCTCTGTAAAATAAATAAATAAAATCTTCAAAAAAAATAAAGTAGTTTACAGGTTGAAAAGGATAAAGCCATAATATTCTTTGACTTTCCCTTTCCTTAATTCACTTGTTATTTTGGGCAAATAACAGTCTTATTTTCTTGTTTCAAAGTTTTTATTTAAATTCCAGTTAGTTAACAGTGTAATATTAGTTGTAGGTGTGTTAGCTTTAGTGATTCAACACTTACAATACCCAGTGCTCATCACAAGTGCATATGACAGTAAAAAATGATCTCTTGCAGTTCTCATGTATTTTTCATCGTGTTTAGTGCAATACCATAAACTGTGAGTAACAACATGAGACCCAAAAAGTGCCACTAGTGGTGCTGGAAGTGCTCCCAAAAAGCAGAGAAGTCATCAAATTATAAGAAAAAGGTGAATTGCTTGATATGTATTATACAGATTGAGGTCTGAAGCAGGAGCTGCTTGTCATTTTAAGATAAATGAATCCAGCATAAAGATCATTGCAAAAAAAGAAAAGGAAATTCATGAAGCTGTCACTGCAGCTATGTCAACAAGTGTGAAAACCTTGCACTTTTTGTGAAATACCATTTTATCTCATATTGAATTGCAGATTTTATGTCAGTACAAGATTGCTATTAGGAAGGCATACCTATAGAGTCTAATGTGATTTGAGAAAAAGCAAAGTTATTATATGACAACTTAAAGCAAAGAGAAGGTGAAGGATCTAAAGCTGGAGAATTTGATGCTAGCAAAGGATGGTTTGATAATTTTAGAAAGAGATTTGGCTTTAAAAAAAAAAGTCAAGATAACTGGAGAAGCAGCTTCTGCCAACCAAGAGACAGGAGAGGAGTTCTGAGATGTCATTAAGAAAGTCATGGAGGGGAAAGAATATCCACTTGAACAGGGTTTAATGCGAATTAAAATGCCCTATACTGGAAAAAGGTGCCACAATGAGCATTTATTAGTAAGGAGGAGAAGCGACCACTGGGATTTAAGACAGGAAGAGATAGGCTACCTGTGACGTTTTGTGGAAATTCAGTCAGGTTTATAATCAGGACTGCCCTTATCTGTAAAACCACTAACCCCTGAGCCTTAAAGGGAAAAAATAAACACCAGCTGCCAGTCTTTTGGTTGTACAACAAGAAGGCCTGGAAAACAAGAACCCTTTTTCAGGATTGGTTCCATCCATTTTTTGTCCCTAAAGTTGGAAGTTCCTTGCCAGTAATGGACTGCCTTTTAAAGTTCTTTTGATACTGGGCAATGCCCCTGGCCACTCAGAACCCCATGAGTTCAACAATGAAGGCATGGGAGTGGTTTACTTACCCCCAAACACAGTTTCTCTAACTTAACCTCAAATCAGAAGTTCACAAGGACCTTTAAGGCTCATTACACATGGTATTCTATGGAAAGGCTTGCCAATGCTATGGAAGAGAACCCTGATAAAGAAAACATCTTGAAAATCGGGAAGGATTGCACCATTGGAAATGCTATCATTGTTAAAGAAAAAACCTTGAAAGCCATCAAGCCTAAAATAATAAAATTTCTGCTGGATAAAAGTTTGTCCAGATACTGTGCGTGACTTCACAGGATTTACAACAGATCCAATCAAGGAAATAATAAAAGCAATTGTGGATATGGCATAAAAGGTAGGGAGTGAAGTGTTTCAAGATAAGGATCTTGGAAAAATTCAAGGTTAACAGACACCACATCCGAGGAATTAACAGAAGATGACTTGGTGGAGACTCGTGCATCTAAATGAATGCCAGAAAATGAAGAAGATTGTAGATGAAGCAGTACCAGAAAACAAATTGATGGTAGACAATCTGGCAGAAGGGTTCTGATTATTCAAGAATGCTTTTGACTTCTTGTACAGTATAGACTGATGATACAAGCAATGAAACTAAAGCAAATGGCAGAATAAGGATTGGTATTGTATAGAAACATTTTTAGAGAAATGAAAAAGCAAAAAATGTCTGACAGTAATTGCAATGTATTTCTGCAAAGTTACACCAAGTGTGCCTGCCTTTCCTGCCTGCCCTTCCATCTCTTCTATGTCTGCCTCTCACCCCTGAGATAAGAACAACTTCTCATTCTCCTCCTGAGCCTACTCAGTGTGAAGATGAGGAAAAAGAAGACCTTTATGATGATCCTCTTCCACTTAATAATAGTAAATAATTATTATGCTGTACAGTTAAAAAGCTTGTCTGTTGTGGATGCATGTGTGTGTGTGAAAATCTAATAACTATATGATAAGAACTACATGAGACTTTTTTTTCATCATTATTATCATTGCCTAAGTATTCATTGTGTAGAGCATCATGTGCAAGACTTGTATGGAAGTGGATAGTCTATCTTTACATAGACATAAGATGAGCGATATTTAACATAAAATTACTAATGTGTTAGTTTTCTTACTATTTTATAACTTTGCATTCAAATAATTGCATTACCATACAGTATGCATCCCCACCCCATAATTGGAGAAACTGTGTATCAGCATATCAACACAGGTGCTTTCTTTTTTAAGTAATAATGCTTCCAATACTGTATTATGAATATGACTGTAATTCTGTATGCCATAAAAATTTTATGGCTCATTCATGAGCGTATAGTGAGGCTACTCTGAAGCAATTATATTATTGTTTTTTGTCATTATCAATGCACAGATTATTATATGTATAAATAAATATAATTTTTTCATATTATCTTTACATTTTTATCTTTGCATTTTTGATATTTATTGTTTGTAACGTGTATAACATCTACAGTCTTTTGTATCATATAATATACAATATCAATGTAGGTATTGACAGATGATTCATCTTGTCTGTTTAGACAATATAAACTTACGTATCAATAAATGAAGTATAGTATTGTAAATGTACTTATCTTCCTTATGATTTTCTTAATAACATTTTATTTTCTCTAGCTTATTTTATTATAAGAACAGTATATAATACATATAACATCCAAAATATGTGTTAATCAACTTTTTTGTTATTTTAAGGCTTCCAGCCAATGGTAGGCTATAGTAGTTAAGTTTTTGGAGAATCAAAAGTTATATTCAAATTTTCAACTGTGTGGGGGGTTCGCACCCCTGTACCCTGAGTTGTTAAAGGGTCAACTGTATTTTTTTCCTTTGGATTAATTAAAGATATGTTGAAATATTTTATTACATTTATCATAGAAAGTTTTAAAACACTTTAATCAAGTGCTTTCTGTTCATTTGGTAACAGTATGTAATTTTATCTTAATTACTGATTATGAAACACAACCTCCACTAAGATATAATGTTTGGAAATATATGTATATAATATACATATATTATAATTTTTAGATGCAAGCATTCTGAATTGTCTCATACTAGATAAAGAAAACATCATCTTTGGCTTTAGACTGCTATTGGAATGATTCTGACATTGCTACAAGATTTTAATTAATTTATTTTAATAGGTATATGTTTTCCTTAGATTTTCTACTGTTTTGGAAATTTGAGAGAAGATAAAAGGTTACCACCACACTGTTTTATTCTAATTCATTATAGTTACATCTTTTTCTATTCTTCTAATACTTTATCTTGTAATTAGTATGTACAAGAACAATGAGAGTATATTGATATGAGAATTACTGGAGAAAATGGTCACAGTTTACACTTTAACCTGTTTTAAGCAATATAATGGTGTGTGTGTGTGTGTGTGTGTATTTAAATCCAGCATTTAATCTTGAGGTGTTTAAAACACAAGAGAAGATGGAAATAACATTTTATTTTAATTTTTAATTCAATTAAATAACATATAGTGTATTATTAGTTTCAGAAGTAGAGTTCAGAGATTCATCAATTGCATATAACACACAGTGCTCATTACATCACGTGCCTTCCTTAATGCCCATCATCCAATTACCCCATCCCTCTACCCACATCCCCTCCAGCAACCCTCAGTTTGTTTCCTATAGTTAAGAGTCCCTATGGTTTGTCTCCCTCTCTGATTTCATCTTATTTTATTTTTCTTTCCCTTCCCTTATGATCCTCTGTTTTATTTCTTCAATTCCACATATGAGTGAAATCATATGATAATGTCTTTCCCTGATTTATTTATTTTGCTTAGCATAATAACATTTTAAAACCACTCAGTGTCCTTTCTATTCCTAGCATAGTTTCCTATTTTTTTTTATCTGTTATGATGAGAGAGTAGAGTGCAGAGAAATAAAAGTCATGGGCTTGAGAACTGCAGAAAAGAAAGATAAATGATTATCAAATACAAACAGATCACCAGATATATTTTCCGTGTTAGCTGATAGTTAGTGATTGCTTAGGAACAAATCCAAAGCATATAGCATGTTTATTTTGAATTCTTCCTCAGTGAAAAGTAGATTACCTATAATTGCCATATGTAATTTACTGAAAAAAGGAATTGCTCCTGCAGAGCATCATGGCACATGGCATTTTTAAATGAATACTCACAGCAATTGAGCTCACCACAACAGCAACAAGAGGTGGCTACAAAACTATTACAGTAATACATAGTTAATTTTATGCAGTTATGATTTACTACTGTATCTTTATGTTTGCTTACATTTCTCAACTGTAAATGACACCATGTCTGTGTTTGTGTGCATAATTTTTGATACACTTTAACTTTATATGATAGATTTGAGTATATTTTTATGATAACAAATGATAAAACAAACTAGTATCTACATATATTTTATACATTTAAGGCATAGCTAACTTTCTTTCTCTTTCTTTCTTCCTTTCTTTCTTCCTTCCTTCCTTTCTTTCTTTCTTTCTTTTTTCTTTCTTTCTTTCTTTCTTTCTTTCTTTCTTTCTTTCTTTCTTTCTTTCTTTCTTTCTTTCTTTCTTTCTTTCTTTCTTCTTTCTTTCTTTCTTTCTTTCTTTCTTTCTTTCTTTCTTTCTTTCTTTCTTTCTTTCTTTCTTTCTTTCTTTTTCTTTCTTTCTTTTCTTCCTTTCTTTCATCTCTAGACTATATGGTTCATCTGTGAGTTTTTTTTCAAATTGTTGTAAACTTCCAAAACATTTCCAAAGTATTTATTTAAAAAATTCCCATATGAGTGGAACCACTCAGTTCAAATCCATGTTTTCAGGAGTCTACTATATTCAATTCTTAGGCGATAGCAAATGAGTAACAAATAAAATAAGCCTTCACCATTTTATCTTGTGTTATTTTTCCATAATTATTGTTCATGAACAGTATATTATATGAGAGCAGTCACACTGGCCTTCAGACATTATTTGAGAATTTATTCTCCTTTACGTAACAAAATTTATTCTGCCAGGAATAGTCTACCTTCTCTGTCATCTAGACAAAATATTTTGAGATTCTTCAAGGCCAGAATTAGTCTTATATAAAAATGCATGAAACTATAGGAAGGAGGCAATAGCTTTCCCTATGAACTCATATAGCAATCTGTGTTCCTCTTTTGACATGTTGTGGTTTAGTACAGTTAAAAGGGTACTTACACACATGAAGTAATTTCTTTATTTTCTTTGTGATTATTACTAATGGAACATCAATAATTATTATAATTAAAAATTCTTATATTTTAGTGCTTTTTTCCATGTGAAATCTTTTGTTTGTTTCTTTGTTTTATCAAATCTGTTTACACTCATGGGAGTATAGTGGGCATATAATGGCATCTTTTTTGTGCATGATAGAAGGAAAGGATTAAGAACAAAGTTCTAGACACAATTCTTACAGGCCTAGGTGGACTTGCACCGCTGCCAGCTAGATGTGTCTCCAAGTTGAATTTCCAGAACTTTGTTTCTTCTGGTCTGTGCTGCCAATACATTTCTAGCTCCAAATTCCATTTCTGAAAATTTGTTTTTTCCCCTCTACTGAATCATTGCAAGCATCAAAAGCACCGGCTCTGTGGTTTAATTAATAATCTTATATTACTAAGACAGGAACTATGCCTATATTCACTTAAAAATTTGTTTTTCTCTTTATTTTCATTAGTTTTCTTGTGGTCTTGATGATTTTATAAAGTATCTCCAAATTTTTTTTTGGAGGAGGGACACAGTTATGGTTGCTGGATTCTTAAATGATAGTTTCAGCAATTATCTGGTAAAAATAAATTCATGTCATTAAAAAAAAGAAAAAAGAAGAAAGAAGAGAGGGAGGGAGAGAGGGAGAGAGGGAGGGAGGGAGAGAGGGAAGGAAGAAGGAAGGAAGGAAGAAGGAAGGAAGGAAGGAAGGAAGGAAGGAAGGAAGGAAGGAAGGAAGGAAGAAAATAAACTAGGGCAATGTCTTCATGAATAGGGATGCAAAAATTATCAGCAAAATACTAGTAAACAAAATTCAACAGCACTTTAAAGGGATCATATACCATGATCAAGTGGGATTTATCCCTGGGCTGCAAGGATATTTCAATATATGCAACTCAATAAACATGATACACTACATTAATAGAATGAAAGAGAAAAATCATATGACTATCTTAGTAGGTGCACAGAAAGCATTTGACAAAATAAGCATTCTTTTATGATAAAAACTCTTGACAAATTGGGTGAAAATGGAATATACCTCAGCATAATAAAAGACATGTTACATAATAAAAGACATACTCAATAGTGAAAGATTGAAAGATTTTCCTTTAAGATCAGGAACAAGACAAGGGTGCTAACCCTCACTTCTATTCAACATACACTGGAAGTCTTAACTGGAGCAATTTGGCAAGAAAAAGAATTAAAAGTCATCTAAAATGGAAAAGAAGAGGTAAAATTATCTCTATTGATGACATGATCTTGTATGTGAAAATCCTGAACCACCGAAAAAAACTGTTAGAAGTAATAAATTTAGTAAAGTCTCAGGGTCTAAAATTAGCATCCAAAAGTCATCTGCAATTCTATACTCTAAAAATAAACTAAGAAACAAAGAAAAACTCCTGTTTGTAATAGCATCAAAAAGAATAAAATTCTTAGGAACAAATTGAACTAAGGAGGTAAAATATCTGTATACTAAAATTGTAAGTCCTTGACAAAAAATATTGAAAAAGACAGAAATAAGTACAAAGGTTCCTATGTTTATGAATCAGAAGAGTTAATATTTTTAAAATGTCCATATTATCTAAAGTTATGCATAAATTCAAAATTCTGATGGCACTTTTCACTGAAATAGGAAAAGTAATCCTAAAATTTCTGTGAACCACAAAAGACCCCAATAACCACAGTAATCCTGAGAAAGAAGAATAAAGCTAGGGGCATCACACTTCCTGGTTTTAAACTGTATTGCAGTATTATAGTAATCAAAACAGTAAGGAACTACCACAAAAATACACATATAGACCAATGGAACAGAATTGAGAGCCCAGAAATAAATCATCAGATATATGATCAGCTAATATTTGACAAGGGACACATGAATATTCAATGGAGAAATGATAGTCTGTTCAATATATGGTGTTAGGAAAACTAGATAATCACATGCAAAAGAATGAAATTGGACCCCTATATTAAACAACCCAAAAAAATTAACTCAAAATTAATTAAAACTTAAACATAAGATGCAAATTATAAAACACCTTGAAGAAAAAATAGGAGAAAATCTGGACATTGGTCTTGACCATGATTTTTGGGAGTATGACATGAAAGGCACAGCAAATAAGTGGTACTATATCGAACTAAAAAGGTGTGCACAGCACAAGGAACAATCAATAAAATTAAAAGGCAATCTACAGTAAAAAAAAAAAAGGCAACCTACAGTATGGGAGAAAATATTTGCTAAACATATATCCTTTAAAAGTTAATATTCAAAATATATAAAGAATTTCTACAACTCAATAGCAAAAGAACACAATCTGATTAAACAATGGGTAGAGGAACGGAATAGACAATTTTCCAAAGACAAAATACTAAAGGTCAATGGATACATGGGAAAAAAAAAGTTCAACATCAGTAATTATAGGAAACATCAATTTAAACCTGCAAATATGATATCATCTCACACCTGCTGTTTAGCTATCATCAAAAAGGTAAGAGATAGGAAGTGCTGGCAAGGATATGGAGAAAGGGGAAAAATTATGCACTGCTTATGGGAATATAATATGTATAGCCATTTTGGAAAACAGTATGTAGGATATCACTTATATGTGGAAAATAAAATAATCAAATTGGGGGAGGAGTAGGAAACCTAAATTTCATCTGGTCCCAGGAATTCAGCTAGATAGTTATCAAACCATTCTGAGCACCTACAAACTCAACAGGAGATCGAAGAAAAGAATAGCAGCAACTACATGAACAGAAAAGTGACCACTTTCTGGAAGGTAAGACATGTGGAGAAGTGAAATCTAAGGCGATATTTGGGAAGATAGACCTTGGAGGAAAGGAGCCTCCATCAGCTGCTACCGGCAAGTGATAGAGCAGTGGAACACAAAATCAGAACTTTTAGAAGTCTGCTCCATTGAGGGATGTCATTCCAGTGGCTAAGCAGGGGGTGGAACCCTCGCTGAGACAGTGTGGTCTCAGGACCCTCAGGGTCACAGATAGACCAGGGATGCCTGAGTGTGGCACAGCTCCCAGGTATTGGAGCAGGAAAGCCAGCTGCAAAGATGGAGCTGAGGAGTGGGCTCAGCTCAGTGTTCCCATAAACCCTGATCTGAGGCACAGTCGGGCCACTACTCTTCAAGCAGGGACCCAACAAGTGGCAGATCTGGGGAGACTCCCCTTCCTCCCCTGGGAGGAGCAGCATGGGAGTGCACTGCAGGAATCTGTTGGATTTGGAGACTCCAAACGGGGTCTTGTGCCAGAGATAGAAATGCTCAGTCACAGGCTGGATGAGCACAGAATGTGGCCGGAGACCAGGGAGACAAGAATGATTGAATGCTTTTCTCTGAGGGCTCACTGAGGAGTGGGGCCCTGAGTTCTCAGCTCCTCTGGGGCCAGAGATTGGGAAACCACCATTTTCATTTGCATACCCCAGAGCTATGCAGAAGGCTTTCAGGAAAAAAAGCTACCCAGAGCAGATTACTTAGCCTGGCCTGTGGCAAGGGCAGTGTAATTCCACGTGGACCAAAGACATTTGAGATTCACGGCAAACAGGCCCCTCCCCCAGAAGATCAGCAAGAACATTCAGCCAAGACCAAGGTTACTGATAAATGAGAACCTCAGAACGCCAACATTAGGAAAATATAGCACATAGAATTCATGGCTTTTTCCCGTGATTCTTTAGTCTTTGAAAGCTAATTATTTATTTTCTTTTTTTTATTTTTTTAATTTTTCTTCTTCCCTTTTTCAAAAAATATCTTATCAATTCCTTTTTAAAAGTCTTTGTAATTTTCATTTTTACAGTCATTCTATCACTTCATCATATTTAACCATATATATATATATATATATATATATATATACGTATATATATATATATATATAAGTTTTTCTCTCTTTAAAATTGTGGGATACAGTCTCTTCTAACAGGCCAAAATATACCCTAAATCTAGGGTATGGCTTTGCTCTAGTCTCCTACCTGATCACATTCTCTCCCTTTTATTTTTTTTTATTTTTCTTCTTTCTTTTTTCAACAAACTTCTTCTTATTAATTCCTTTTATATAATCTTTTTAAATTTTCACTTTACAATCATATTCCATCCCTTCATCATATTTAGCCTTATATTTGTACATATATAAGTTTTTTCCTTAAAAGTTTGGTAGGCAGTTTCTTCTAACAGACCAAAATACACCCAAAATCTAGTGTGTGGCTCTGTTCTATTGACCAGGCTGATCATATTCTTTTTTTCCCTTTCTTTTCTCCCTGATTCAGGTCTCTTCTGATTTGTTTAGTGTATATTTTTCTGGGGTCATTGTTACACTTTTAGCATTTTGTTTTCTCATTCATCTATTCTTTTCTGAACAAAATGACAATGCAGAAAACCTCACCTCAAAATAAAGAAAAAGAGGCAGTACCAACTGCCAGGAACCTAATCAATGCAGACATTAGTGAGATGTCAGAACAAGAGTTCAGAATTATCATTATAAAGATACTAGCTGGGTTTGAAAAAAAAGAATAAAAGGTACTAGAGAATCCCTTTCTGGAGAAATAAAAGAACTAAAATCTAGCCAAGTCGAAATCAAAAAGGCTAATAATGAGGTGCAATAAAAAATAGAGGCAATAATAGCTAGGACAAATGAGTCAGAAGAGAGAATTAGTGATATAGAAGACCAAATGATGGAAAATAAAGAAACTGAGAAAAAGAGAGATCAACAACTACTGGACACCGAGGGCAGAATTCGAGAGATAAGCGATACCATAAGATGAAACAATATTAGAATAATTGGGATCCCAGAAGAAGAAGGAAGAGAGAGAGGGGCAGAAGGTATATTGGAGCAAATTATAGCAGAGAACTTCCCTAATTTGGGGAAGGAAACAGACATCAAAATCCAGGAGGCAAAGAGAAGACCCTCAAAATCAATAAAAATAGGTCAACACCCCAACATCTAATAGTAAAACTTACGAGTCTCAGAGACAAAGAGAAAATCCTGAAAGCAGCTCGGGAGAAGAGATATGTAACCTACAATGGTAGAAATATTAGATTGGCAACAGACCTATCTGCAGAGACCTGGCAGGCCAGAAAGGACAGGCATAATATATTCAGAGAACTAAATGAGAAAAATATGCAGCCAAGAATACTATATCCAGCTAGGCTGTCATTGAAAATAGAAGGAAAGATAAAAAGCTTCCAGGACAAACAAAACCTAAAGGAATTTGCAAACACGAAACCAGTCTTACAAGAAATATTGAAAGGGATCCTCTAAGCAGAGAGAGCCTAAAAGTAACATAGACCAGAAAGGAACACAGACAATATACAGTAACAGTCACCTTACAGGCAATACAATGGCACTAAATTCATATCTTTCAATAGTTACCCTGAATGTAAATGGGCTAAATGCCCCAATCAAAAGACACAGGCTATCAGGTTGGATAAAAAAAACAAGACCCGTCAATATGCTGTCTGCAAGAGACTCATCTTAGACCCAAAGACACCTCCAGATTGAAAGTGCGGGGGTAGAAAACATTTTACCACGCAATGGACACCAAAAGAAAGCTGGGGTGGCAATCCTTATATCAGACAAATCAGATTGTAAACCAAAGACTATAATAAGAGATGAGGACGGACACTACATCATACTTAAAGAGTCTATCCAACAAGAAGATCTAACAATTATAAATATCTATGCCCCTAACATGGGAGCAGCCAATTATATAAACCAATTAATAACAAAATCAGAGAAACACATTGACAATAATACAATAATAGTGGGGGACTTTAACAACCCCCTGATTGAAATGGACAGATTATCTAAGCAAAAAGATCAAGGAAATAAAACTTTAAATGACACACTGGACCAAATGGACTTCACAGATATATTCAGAACATTCCACCCCAAAGCAACAGAATACACATTCTTCTCTAGTTCACATGGTACATTCTCCAGAATAGATCACATCTTGGTCACAAATAAAGTCTCAACTGGTACCAAAAGATTAGGATCATTCCTGAATAGCTTTTGGACCACAATGCTTTGAAACTAGAACTCAATCACAAGAGGAAAGGTGGAAAGAACTCAAATACATGGATGTTAAAGAGCATCCTACTAAAGAATGAATGGGTCAACCAGGATATTAAAGAAGAATTAAAAATATTCGTTGAAACAAATGAAAATGAAAACACAACTGTTCAAAATCTTTGGGATGCAACACAAGTCTGTCTCAAGAAACAAGAACGGTCTCAAATACACAACTTAACCTTAGACCTGAAGGAGCTGGAGAAAGAACAGCAAATAAAGCCTAAACCCAGCAGGAGAAGAGAAATAATAAAGATTAGAGGAAGAAATCAAAGAAATAGAAACCAAAAGAACAGTAGAACAGATCAACGAAACTAGGAGCTCGTTTTTTGAAAGAAATAATAAGATCGATAAACCCCTTGTAAGACTTATTTAAAAGAAAAAGAAAAGACCCAAATAAATAAAATCATGAATGAAAGAGGAGAAATCACAACCAACACAAAAGACATACAAACAATTATAAGAACATATTATGAGCAAGGTCAGCAAATTAGATAATCTGGAAGATACGGATGCACTCCCAGAGACCTATAAACTACCAAAACTGAAAGCAGAAGAAATATAAAACCTGAACAGACCCATAACCAGTAAGGAAATCGAAGCAGTCATCAAAAATCTCCCAACAAACAAAAGCCCAGGGCCAGATGGCTTGCCAGGGAAATTCTACCAAACATTTCAAGAAGAATTAATACGTATTCTTCTGAAGCTGTTCCAAAAAGAAAGAGAGAAAGAAAGAAATGGAAGCAAAACTTCTGAACTCATTTTATGAGGCCAGCATTACTTTGATCCCAAAATCTGACAAAGACCCCCATCAAAAAAGAGAATTACCAGACCAATATCCCGGATGAACATGGATGCAAAAATTCTCATCAAAATACTAGCCAATAGGATCCAACAGTACATTAAAAGGATTATTCACCATGACCAAGTGGGATTTATTCCTAGGCTGCATGGTTGGTTCAACATCCAAAAATCAATCAGTGTGATACAATACATTAATAAAAGAAAGAATAAGAACCATATAATCCTCTCAATAGATGCAGAAAAAGCATTTGACAAAGTACAGCATCCTTTCTTGATTAAAACTCTTCAGAGTGTAGGGATAGAGGGTAAGTACCTCAATATCATAAAAGCCATCTATGAAAAACCTACAGCGAATATCATTCTCAATGGGGAAAAACTGAGCACTTTCCCCCTAAGGTCAGGAAGACAGCAGGGATGGCCACTATCACCATGGCTATTCAACATAGTATTAGAAGTCCTAGCCACAGCAATCAAACAACAAAAAGAAATCAAAGGCATCTGAATTGGCAAAGAAGAAGTCAAACTCTCATGGTTTCCAGATGATATGATACTTTATGTGGAAAACCCCAATGACTCCCCCCTAAAACTGCTAGAACTCATACAAGAATTCAGTAAAGTGGCAGGATATAAAATCAATGCACAGAAATCAGTTTCATTTTTATACACCAAAAGCAAGACAGAAAAAAGGGAAATTAAGGAGTTGAAACCATTTACAATTGCATCCAAAACCATAAGATACCACGGAATAAATCTAACCAAAGAGGCAAAAAGAATCTATACTCAGAAAACTATAGAATACTCATGACAGAAACTGAGGAAGACACAAAGAAATGGAAAAATGTTCCATGCACTTGGATTGGAAGAACAAATATTGTGAAAATGTTTCTGCTACCTAGAGTAATCTACACATTTAATGTAATCCCTATCAAAATACCACCAATGATTTTCAAAGAAATGGAACAAATAATCCTAAAATTTGTAAGGAACAAGAAAAGACCCTGAATAGCCAGAGGAATGTTGAAAAAGCAAACCAAAGCTGGTGGCATCACAATTCCGGACTTCAACCTCTATTACAAAGCTGTAATCATCAGGAGAGTATGGTACTGGTACAAAAACAGACACATAGATCAATGGAACAGAATAGAGAGCCCACAAATGAACACTCCACTCTATGGTCAATTAATCGTTGACAAAGCAGGAAAGAATGTCCACTGGAAAAAAGTCTCTTCAACAATTGGTGTTGAGAATATTGGACAGCCACATGCAGAAGAATGAAACTGGACCGTTTCCTTACACCATATACAAAGATAAACTCAACACGGATGACATACCTCAACGTGAGACAGGAATCCATTAAAATCCTTGGAAAGAACACAGGCAGCAACTTCTTCGACCTCAGCTGCAGCAACTTCTTCCTAGAAACATCGCCAAAGGCAAGGGAAGCAAGGGCAAAAATGGACTTTTGGGACTTCATCAAGATAAAAAACTTTGCACAGCCAAAGAAATATTCAACAAAACCAAAAGACAACCAACAGAATGGGAGAAAATATTTGCAAATGACGTATCAGATAAAGGGCTAGTATCCAAAATCTATAAAGAACTTACCAAACTCAACACCCAAAGAACAAATGATCCAATCAGGAAATGGGCAGAAGACATGAACAGACTTTTTCCAAAGAAGACATCCAAATGGCCAACAGACACATGAAAAAGTGCTCAACATCACTTGGCATCAGGGAAATACAAATCAAAACTTCAGTGAGATACTACATCACACCAGTCAGAATGGCTAAAATTAACAAGTCAGGAAATGACAGATGTTGACAGGGATGGGGAGAAAGGGGAACCCTCCTACACTGTTGGTGGGAATGCAAGCTGGTACAGCCATTCTGAAAAACAGTATGGAGGTTCCTCAAAAAGTTGAAAATAGAGCTACGATATGACCCAGCAATTGCACTACTGGTTATTTACCAAAAATACAAATGTAGGGATCCAAAGAGGTATGTGCACCCCGAAGTTTATAGCAGCAATGTCCACAATAGCCAAACTATGGAAAGAGCCAAGATGTCCATCAACAGATGAGTGGATAAAGATGTGATATATATATATATATATATATATATATATATATATATATATATATATATATATATATATATACATACACATATACATACAATGGAATATTATGCAGCCATCAAAAACCCCAAAAATATTGCCTTTTGCAATGATGTGGATGGAACTAGAGGGTGTTATGCTAAGCAAAATAAGTCAATCAGAGAAAGACATGTATCATATGATCTCACTGATATGAGGATTTCTTAATCTCAGGAAACAAACTGAGGTTTGCTGGAGTGGTGGAGGGGGTAGGAGGGATGGGGTGGCTGGGTGATAGACACTGGGGAGGGTATGTGGTATGGTGAGAGCTGTGAATTGTGTAAGACTGTTCAATCACAGACCTGTACCTCTGAAACAAATAATACATTATATGTTAAAAATAATAGTAAGAAGGGAAAAATGAAGGGGGGGAATTGGAGGGGGAGACGAACCATGAGAGACTATGGACCCTGAGAAACAAACTGAGGGTTCTAGAATGGAGGGTGGTAGGGGGATGGGTTAGCATGGTGATGGGTATTAAAGAGAGTACATATTGAATGGAGCACTGGGTGTTATATGCAAACAGTGAATCATGGAACAGGACATCAAAAACTAATGATGTAATGTATAGTGATTAACATAACAATAAATTTAAAAATAAATAAATTAATTAATTAAAAACATCAAAGTGATAGAATCTAGAGTAGAGTGGAATGGTGGTTGCCAAAGGCTGAATGGTGGGGGAAATTGGGAGATATTTTTCAGAAGATACAAACTTTAAGTAATAATATGAATAAGTTTCAAAAATCAGTGTACAGTATGATGACTATAGTTAACCATATTGTATTGTATACTTGACAGTTGCTTTAATAGTAGAGCTTTATTGTTCTCACCATAACAACAAGAATAAAATAGTAATTAAGTCAGATGAAGACTGTTAGCTAACCTAATTGTAGTAAACAATGTTCAATATGCCATGTATCTAATTATTTCATAGTATATTTTAAATTTTCACAATTTATATGGTGATTATATTTAAATATAGCTGAAATTTTTAAAATATCAATAATGTAACCTTCCATCATAGGAAATTAGAAAAAAGAACAAGTTAAACCCAAAGTAAGAAGAAAATGAATAATAAAATTTGAGCTGAAATCAATGAAATTGTAAGCAGGAAGTAAATAGACAAAATCAGTGAAATAAAAAGGTAGTTGAAAGAGATCAGTATAATTAATAAACTTCTAGCTAGTTAACTAACAAAAGAAGAGAGAAGATACAAATTCATAATACAGAAATGAATCAGGGACCATCACTATTGATCTCCTATGCATTAAAGGACAATAAAATAATCTTACAAGCAATTTTATACCCACTAATTTTGTAACCTAGTTTAAATGGACAAGGTCCTTGAACAGCACAATCTGTCAAAATACAGAAGAAGAATTATATAATCTGCTTAGGCATGTATACATTATAGAAATTGAACCTATAATTGTTTAATTGGTGAATTCCACCAATTTTTTAGAAAGAATTTATACTGATTTTTTAAAAATATCTTCCAGAACATAGAACTGGAAATAGTTCCTAACTCATTCTGTGAGGCCAGCATAATCCTAGTAACAACACCAGATAACTACCTTATACGAAAAGAAAACTATAGGCAATATCTCTGAATAGCATAGAAGCAAAAATCCTTAGCAAAATAATTTAACAACCATTTATGATAAATATTTTCAATAAACTAGAAATAAAGGGGAACTACCTAAACTTAATAATAGACATCCACAGATAATTATAGCTAACATCATATTAAATGGTAAGAAACTTGAAGCTTTTCTGCTAAGATGAGGTACAAGGTAAGGATATCGCCTCACACCACTGCATTTCAAAATCATACAGGAATTCCTACTAATAAAATAAGACAAGAAAAGGAAATAAAATGTATACAGATTGGGAGGAAAGAACTAAAGCTGTCTTTGTTTGCAGATGACATGATAATCTATGTAGAAAATCTGAAAGAATTAACTAAAAAAATTATAAAACCAATAAGCAAATATAGGGAGTTTCCACAATACAAGGATAATATACAAAAGTCAATTGCTTTGCTATATGGCAGAAATTAATGTGTTATTTGAAATTAAAAATACAATAGCATTTACAACCGCACCCCTGAAAAGAAATACTTAGGCATATATCAAGGTATGTACAAGTCTATATACAGAAAACTACAAAAATCTGATGAATAAAATCAAGAACTAAATTAATGGAGAGACATTCCTTGTTCATAGATAGGAAGACTCACTATTGTCTAGATGTTCTTTCTTCCCAACTTGATCTATAAATTCAACATAGTTGCAGTCAAAATCCTATCAAGTTACTTTGTGGCTATTGATAAACTGATCCCAAAGTTTATATAGGGAGGCAAAAAAAAGAAAAAAAACATAATAGCCAACACAATATTGAAGGAGAATAAATTTGGAAGACTAACATTACCTAACTTCAATATTCACTACAGAGCTACAGTAATCAAGACAGTATTGTATTTGTGAAAGAATAGACAAATAGATCAATGTAATAGAATAGAAAGCCCAAAAGTAGACTTGCATAAACTTATCCTTGATAAAGTGACAGTACAATGTATTGAAATTAGCAATGATGATACAATGTATCAGAAATAGCCTTTTCAACGAATCATTACTGAAACAATTAGACATCCACATACAAAACAATCTAGACACAGATATTAAACCCTTCACAAAAATAACTCATAATGGACCCACAGACCTAAACGTAAAATGAAAACTAAAATTTCTAAAAGATAACATAAGGAAATGCTCAATGACCTTGGGTATGATGATGACTTATTAGATACAACATCAAAGGCATAATCCATGAAAGAAATTATTGATAAACTGGACTTCATTAAAAATAAAAACTTTTGCTTTGCAAAAGAAAATGTTGACACATTGAGAAGGTAAGCCACATACTGGGAGAAAATGTTTGCAAAAAACTGCATCTGATAAAAGTCGTTTATCCAAACTATACAAGAATTAAAACTCAACAATAAGAAACTAACAACTCAATTAAAAAATAAACCAAGACCTTAACAGACACCTCACCAAAGAAGATATTCAGATTGCAAATAAACTATGAAAAGGTGCTCCACATCATTTGACATCAGGCAAATGCATGTTTAAAATTGCAATATCACTACACATCTATTTGAATAGCCAAAATCCAGAACACTGATTGCGAGGATATGAAGCAACAAGAATTCTAATACATTGTTGGTGGGAATGCAAAATGGTGTACCACTTTAGCAAATGGTTTGGCTATTTCTTACAAAACTAAACATATTATTACTCTATGATTCAGCAATTGCACTCCCTGGTAGTTATCCAAAGAGTTGGAAACATGTCTACAGAAAAACCTGCGTATAGGTGTTTATAGCAACTTTGTTTATAATTACCAATACTTGGGAAGCAACCAAGATATCTTTCCTTAGATGAATTGATAAATAAACTTTGGTACATCCAGACTATGCAATTATTCAGTGTTGAGAAGAAATGAGCTATCAAGTCAGAGAAAAATATTGAAGACACTTAAATGCATATTTACTAAGTGAAATAAGGCAGTTACAAAAGACTACATACTGTCTCATTCCAACTATATGACAATCTGGAAAAGGCAAAACTATGACAACTGGAAGAAGATCCATGGTTGCCAGGAATTTGGGAGGAGGGAAGGAAGATCAATAGATGGAGCACAGATGGTTTATAGGACAGTAAAAGTATTCTGTAAGATACTATAATGGTGAATATGTCTTTATACATTTTCTCAAACACATGAATGTAAACAACAAAAGAAAGCCATGATGTAAACTATGGACTTAGGATGATTATGATGTGTCAGGGTAGATCCATCAAATGCAACAAATGTACCACTCTGGTAGAGGATGTTGATAATAGAAAAGGGTATGCATGTTTGGGATCAGGAAGTACTTGGGAGATAAGTACCTTTGCCTCGATTTTACAGAGAACATAAAACTGCTATAAAACAATACTTCCTGGGGAGCCTGGGTGGCTCAGTCAGTTAAGTGTCTAGCTTCAGCTCAGGTCATGATCTCAGGGTCCTGTGATTGAGCCTCACATCAGGCTCCGTGCTTAGTGGGGAGTTGGCTTGTCCCTCTGTCCCTCCCCTTGCTTCTGCACTCTCTCTCTCTCAAATAAATACAAAAATATAAAAAAATAAATACAGCCTTAAATTTAAAAAAGAAAGAAAAATAAATTTAAAAATTATCACGTTAGAAGACTTAAGCCCTTACATAACAATAATTACATTAGCTCTAAATAGTCTAAATACATTATTTAACAGAAAGAAATTGGCAGAGTGGATTTTAAAATCATGATTCATCTATATGGTGTCTATAGGAAACAAACCAAATTACCAATATAGACAGGATGAAATGGAATGAATGAAAATATACATATACATATGTATATATCAAGTAAACACTCATTAATGAAAACAAAGCAGAAATAGCTATATTAAAATTAGCTAAAGTAGACTAGACTAACAAAAACAAAGAGGAATATTATGTGCTGATAAAAATGTCAATCCACAAAGAAGACATAGCAATCGCAAATGCATAGGAACTAAACAACAGAGGTACAAAATTGCACAAGGCAAAAGTTGATAGAACTGAAAGGAGAAAAAATAAAACCACAATTATTTTTGGATACTTCAATACTCCTCTCAAATTACTGATAGACCAACTGCAGAAAAACATCAAGGAACTAAAAGAACTCAACAATACCTTCAACCAACAGGATCTAAAGACGTTTATAGAACACTCCAACCAACAACGGAATACATATTCTTCTCAAGTACCAAAAAATATATACCAATACAGACCATATTCTGGGCCATATACCAATATAGACCATATTCTGAGCAAAGTTAAAAGAACTGAAATCATACAGAGTGTGTTCTTTGACCACAAAGGGCAAACTAGAAATGAATAACAGATAACAAGAAAATATCTAAACACTTGGAAACTAAATAGTATCTTTATATAATTCATGGGGAAAATAACTCTCAAAGGAAAAATTGTAGATGCATTAAATGAAATGAAAATGAAAATGCAATGAATTAAAACATGTAGCGCACAGCTAAGCAGTGCTGAGGGTGAAATATATAACATTAAATACATACATTTAAAAGAGAAAAGTCTCAAATCAATAATCTAAACTCATTTCAAGGACCTTGAAAAGGAAGAACAAATAAACTCAAAGGAAGCAAAAGAAAGGAATGTGAGTAGAAATAAGTAAAATTGAAAACAAAACAAAAAAATATAGAATTAATGAAACAAAGAGGCAACTCTTTTTTTTCTTTAATTTTAGGAAGGAGATTTTATTATTTATTTTTTAATATGTTCAGTTAGCCACTGTACAGTATATAATTAGTTTTTGATGTAGTGTTTATTGATTCATTAGTTAAGTATAACACCAAGTGCTCATCACAACATACGCCCTCCTCAATACCCATCACCCTGTTATCCCTCCCCCAAAACCCTCAGATTGTTTCCTGGGGGCCATAGTCTCATGGTTCATATAGCTCTCTGATTTCTCCCTTGGGTTGGGTTTCCCTCCCTTGCCGTATAGGGTTTGGGTTTCCCTCCCTTGCCCTATAGTCCTCCATGTTATTTCTTATGTCCCACATATGAGTGAAACCATATGGTAATTGTCTTTCACTGTTTGACTTGGCATAATCTCCTCCAGTTCCATTGATGTTGATGCAAATGGTGGGTATTCATCCTTTCTGATGGCTAAGTAATATTCCATTGTATATATGAACCACATCGTCTTTATCCATTCATCTGTTGAAGGGCATCTTGGCTCCTTCCACAGTTTGGTTATTGTGGACATTGCTGCTATGAACATTGGGGTGCACATGGCCCTTCTTTTCACTACATCTGTATCTTTGGGGTTAATACCTGTAGTGCAATTGCTGAGTTGTAGGGTAGCTCTATTTTTAACATCTTGAGGAATCTCCATACTGTTTTCCAGAGTGACTGTACCAGCTTGCATTCCCACCAACAGTGTAAGAGGGTTCCCCTCTCTCCACATCCTCGTCAACATGTGTTGGTTCCTGTTTTGTTAATTTTTGCCATTCTAACTGGTGTAAGGTGGTATCTCTTTGTGGTTTTGATTTGTATGTCTCTGATGGCTAGAGATGTGGAGCATTTTTTCCTATGTCTGTTAGCCTTTAGTATGTCTTCTTTGGAGAAGTGTCTGTTCACGTCTTCTGCCCATTTAGTATTTTTGAGTATTGAGTTTGAGAAGTTCCTTATAGATCTTGGAGTGTCATTTGCAAATATCTTCTCTCATTCTGTGGGTTGCCTCTTAGTTTTGTTGACTGTTTCCTTTGCTGTGCAGAAGCTTTTTTATCTTGATGAAGTCCAAAAATTCATTTTTGCTTTTGTTTCCCTTGCACTGGGAGATGTGTCATGAAAGAGGTCGCTGTGGCCAATGTCAAAGCGTTTACTGCCTATGTTCTCTTCTAGGATTTTGATGGATTCCTATCTCACATTGAGGTCTTTCATCCATTTTGAGTTTATCTTTGTGTATAGTCTAAGAGAATGGTCTAGTTTCATTCTTCTGCATGTGGCTGTCCAACTTTCCCAGGACCACTTATTAAAGAGACAGTCTTTTTTTCCATTGGATATTTTTTCCTGATTTGTCAAAGATTACTTGAACATACAGTTCAGGGTCCGTTTCTGGAGTGTCTGTTCTGTTCTCTTGGTCTATGTGTCTGTTTTTGTGACAATACCATGCTGTCTTGGTGATATAGCTTGAAATCAGGCAACATGATACCCCCAGTTTTGGTTTTCTTTTTCAACACTCCACTGGCCATTCAGGGTCTTTTCTTGTTCCAAACAAATTTTAGGGTTTTTTGTTCCAGGTCTTTGAAAAATGCCAATGGTGTTTTAATAGGGATGGCATTGAAAGTATAAATTGCTCTGGGCAGGATAGACATTTTAACGATGTTGATTCTTCCAATCCATTAGCATGGAATGTTTTTCCATCTTTTTCTGTCTTCTTCAATTTCTTTCATAAGTGTTCTGTAGTTTCTAGAGTATATATCCTTTATCTTTTTAGTTAGGTTTATTCCTAGGTATCTTATGGTTTTTATTGCTATTGTGAATGGAATCAATTCCTTAATTTCTCTTTCTACAGATACATTGTTAGTATATAGAAAAGCAACTGATTTCTGTGCATTGATTTTGTATCCTGCCACATTGTTGAATTGCTGTATGAGTTCTAGTAATTTTGGGGTGGAGTCTTTTGGGTTTTCCACATAAAGTATCATGTCATCTGTGAAGAGGGCGAGTTTGACTTCTTCTATGCCAATTTGGATGCCTTTTATTTCTTTTTGTTGTCTGATTGCCGAGGCTAGGACTTCTATTACTATGTTGAACAATAGTGGTGAGAGTGGGCATCCCTGTCTTGTTCCTGATCTTGAGCGAAAAGTTCTCAGCCCTTCCCCATTGAGAATGATATTCTCTGTGGGTTTTTCACAGATGGTTTATATGATATCGAGGAATGTTCCCTCTATCCCTATACTCTGAAGAGTTTTAATCAGGAAAGGAGGCTGTATTTTGTCAAGTGCTTTTTCTGCATCAATTGAGAGGATCATATGGTTCTTGTCTTTTCTTTTCTTGATGTGCTCTATCATGTTGATTGATTTTCAAATGTTGAACCACACTTACATCCCAGGCATAAAACCCACTTGGTCATTGAAAATAATCCTTTTAATATACTGTAGTATCCTATTGGCTAGGATTTTGTTGAGTATTTTGGCATCCATTCTGTACTTCTCCTTTCTGATGGGGTCTTTGCCTGGTTTTGGGATCAGGGTAATACTGGTCTCATAGAAGGAGTTTGAAAGTTTTCCTTCTGTTTCTATTTTTTGGAACAGATTCAGTAAAAGAGGTATTATTTCTTCTTTAAATGTTTGGTAGAATTCCCTGGGAAGCCATCTGGCCCTAGACTCTTGTTTTTTTGGAGGTTTTTGATCACTGCTTCAATTTTGTTACTGGTTATTGGTCTATTCAGATTGTCTATTTCTTCTTGTTTCAGTCTTGGTAGTTTGTAAGTTTATAGGAAAGCATCCATTTCTTCCAGATTGCTTAATTTTTTGGTATATAGTTGCTGGTAATAATTTCTAATAATTGTTTCTATTTCCTTGGTGTTAGTTGTGATCTCTCCCTTTTTGTTCATAATTTTGTTAATTTGGGTCCTTTCTCTTTTCTTTTGGATAAGTCTGGCCAGTGGCTTATCGATATTAATAATTCTTTCAAAGAACCAGCTTCTAGTTTCGTTGACTGTTCTACTGTATTTCTGGTTTCTATTTCATTGATCCCTGCTCTAATCTTTATTATTTATATTCTCCTACTTGGTTTAGGTTTTATTTCCTGTTCTTTCTCCAGCTCCATTAGGTATAAGGTTAGCTTGTGTATTTGGGATTTTTTTAACTTTCTGAGAGAGAATTGGATGGCTATGTATTTCCCTCTTAGGACAGCCTTTGCAGTATCCCATAGGTTTTGGACTGAAGTGTTTTCATTCTCATTGGTTTCCATGAATTGTTTGAGTTCTTTAATTTCCTGGTTGATCCAATCATTCCTTAGCAGGATGGTCTTTAACTTCCAAGTGTTTGAATTCCTTTCAAATTTTTCCTTGTGATTGAGTTCCGGTTTCAAAGCACTGTGGTCTGATAACATGCAGGGAATAATCTCAGTCTTTTGGTATTGGCTGAGATCTGATTTGTGACCTAGTACGTGGTCTGTTTTGGAGAAAGTTCTATGTGCATTTGAGAAGACTGAGTATTCTGTTGCTTTAGGATGGAATGTTCTGTGTATATCTACAAAGTCCATCTGGTCCCATGTGTCATTCAAAGCTCTTGTTTCTTTGTTGATTTTCTGTTTAGATGATCTGTCCAATGCTGAGAGTAGAGGGTTAAAATGTCCTACTATTTATGTATTATTGTCAATCTGATTCTTTATTTTGGTTAACAGTTGGGTTATGTAGTTGGCTGCTCCCATGTTGGGGACATAGATATTTACAATTATTAGATTTTCTTGTTGGATAGACCTTTTAAGAATGATGTAGTGTCTTTCTGTATCTCTTACTACTGTCTTTAGCTTAAAATCTAATTTGTCTGATACGAAAATTGCTATCCCAGTTTTCTTTTGAGGTCTGTTGGCATGAAAAAATGGTTCTCCATCCCCTCACTTTCAGTCTAGAGGTGTCTTTAGGTTCAAAATGAATCTCTTGTAGACAGCATATGGATGGGTCCTGTCTTTGTATCCAATTTGCAACCCTGTGCCATTTCATGGGAACATTTAGGTTGTTCACGTCGAGGGTTACTGCTGAAAGAGATGTATTTATTGCCATCCTATTGTCTGTACAATCCCTGTTTCTGTGGATTGTCTTTGTAAATTTCTGGCCTATATTACTCTTGGGGTCTTTCTTCTTTTATAGAATCCCCCTTAGTATTTCTTTCAGGGCTGGCTTGGGGGTCACATATTCTTTCAATTTCTGCCAGTCCTGGACGATCCTTATCTCTCCATCTATTCTGAATGACAGCTTTGTTGGATAAAGTATCCTTGGCTGCATTTTCTTCTCATTTAGTACCCTGAATATCTTTTGCCAGCCCTTTCTGGCTTCCCAGGTCTCTGTGGAGAGGTCTAACGTTATTCAGATGTTCCTCCCTCTCTACCTAAGAAATCTCTTCCCCCTAACTGCCCTTAGGATGGTTTCCTTGGTTCTAAGATTTGCAAGTTTTGCTATTACCTGCCAGGGCATTGGTCTTTTCTCCTCTTTGCCTCTAGGACATGAATGCTTGTTTCATTCTCCAGATCAGGGAAGTTCTCAGCTGTGATTTGCTCAAATATATCTTCTGGTCCTCTCTCTCTCTCCACCCTCTCAGGGATCCCAATAATTCTGACACTGGAACATTTTATGGCATTGTTGATTTCCCTAAGTCTGTTCTCATGGATTTTAAGCTGTTTATTCCAGGTATCTCCTGTCCCTTCCTTTCTATCAGTTTATCTTTTAGATCACTACTTTGTTCTTCTACCTCATTTACTCTAGCTGTTAGAGTATATAGTTTAGACTGCAACTCATTCATAGCATTTTTAAGTTTGGCCTGATTAGCTCTCGTTTCTGCCCTTAGAGATTTTATGTTGCCATTGTTTTCTCAAGCCTAGCTATTGATAATTGTTAACCTGAAGTCTATTTCTGACATCTTGCTTATATCCATATCCATTAGGTCTGTGGGAGAGACCATTGTCTCTGGTTCTTTTCTTTATTGGTAGTCCCTCCTCTTAGTCATTCTGTTGGGAGGTCATTGAAGAGATGTACAGAGTCAAAAATATCAACCACAATCCAGGCAAGATGCACCCTGGGAAAGTCTGGAGCGGTCACAAGCTACCACCAAAAAATCCCAGCCAAAATGAAACCCAAGAATAAGATTTAAGAAGTTCAAAAAAAATGGGGGGCTGCAGGGGGAAGTTATAATCACTCAAGGTGGGTGAAGTAGGATGTTTCAGTTCTTCCTGGGTGTATTTTGTTCTCTTTGTTAGAGAACACTACTTCCCAGAGTTACAGGCAAATTAAAACTGGTATAAATGTAGTATTGAATAGGGAATAAAGGACTACGTTGAACCTTATATCTAAGAAAGAAAAAGAAAAAACTACAGGTTTGAAAAAGTACAGGAGAGGAAGAAAAGGGGAGTATGTCAGAGGGGGAGACGAACCATGAGAGATGATGGACTCTGAAAAACAAACTGAGGGTTCTAGAGGGGAGGGGGGTAGGGGGATGGGTTAGCCTGGTGATGGGCATTGAGGAGGGCACGTTCTGCATGGAGCACTGGGTGTTATGAACAAACAATGAATCATGGAACACTGCACCAAAAACTAATGATGTAATATATGGTGATTAACATAACAATAAAAAAATTAAAAAAAAAAAGTACAAGTTAAAAAACTACCATGGAATATGTTGTATTAAAGATCTAGTTGAAATGATAAGTAAGTAAAAAGAAAAAACATGAAAATAAAAGTTGTATCTAAGAAATACACAGGCCATGAGGCAACACCAGGAGCTCAATATACTATTTTCCCCTGGTGTTGGGGTTTTACAGTTTTTATGGGGACCCTAGGGTTGTCGTCCTCTTGTTCTTCCAGCTTGTCCTCTGGGGGAGGGGCCTGCTGGGTGGTTTTTCAGGCAACTCTGCTTGGGCGGAGTTGCCCTGCCCCTATCAAGGGGCTGGGCTCTGTGAAAACCGGTTTTTTGGGCTTTTGTTCTCTGGTGGCCTTTTTGGAGGGTCAGAGCAAAGGAAAATGTCCTAACCCCGACCTCTGCCCCAGAGGAGAGAAGTCACAGTCTGCTCCTGTTTAAACCCTCCAGAACTCACAGTTTCCCTTTCTGTAAGCACGGCTGAAAACCGCAGCCTCCCACAGGCAGTGCACGCCCCCAGTGATCCTCTCAGCAGTGGACTTAGGCCCCCGCTTGTTTCTGGCCCCTGTGCTTCCAAAACTGCGAGGATCCTGGTCTGCGCAGGTAGCAGCAGCGGCAGCGGCAGCGGCAGCGGTCACCCCTGGTCTGCAGGCACAGGTCCACACGAGCAGCGCCCTGGTTCTGGCGTTTGCCCCTTAAGCTCCTGGATCTTTTTTGAGCACTGTTATCAGGCCCTTCCCATCCCACTACCACCACTCTGCAAGCTCTCACTGGTCCCCAGGTGCAGGACGCATTTGCACTGGGGTATTATATTACTTTCCAGTGGCTAGCTTCTGGTGGCTCCCACCCCCTTCTGTTTATCCTCTGATATCTGTCCAGGCAATCACAACTTTGTCTTTCAAACTCCTGACTGATGATCTTCTGCCACCATAGATCCAGACATATAATCTTACATCTCAGGCGATTTCGTGGGTGTTCAGAATGGTTTGGTTAGACATCAAGCTAAATTCAGGGGACTGGTTGAAAAGGAATCCCCCACTCCTCCACCATCTTGCCCCCAAGAGCCAGCTCTTGAAGAAGACACACATATATATAAAATCTAGTAAGCCAAGAAAAGAGAGGAGACACAAATGACATAAATGCTAATATCGGGAATAAAACAGGGAATATTACTATAGGCTTTGCAGACAGCAGAAGGATAATAAAGGATTACAACAAAACTCTATGTATACCATTTGACAATTTAGATGAAATAGACCAGTTCCTTAAAAAACACAAACTACAACTCACCTTATGTATACAACTATCTGCAATAGATAATTTGCATAGCCCTATAACTATTAAGCACATTGAATTTTAATTGAAAATTCCCAAAAATCAAATGTGTAGGCTATATGATTTCACTGAAGAATTCTAAGAAATTTTTTTCCTTCTTACTATCTTTTTATTTTTTAACATATAATGTATTATTTGTTTCAGAAGTACAGGTCTGTGGTTCAACGGTCTTACACAATTCACAGCACTCACGATACCACATATCCTCCCCAATGTCTATCACCCAGCCACCCCATCCCTCCCAGCCCCCCACTCCAGCAACCCTCAGTTTATTTCCTGAGATTAAGAATTCCTCATATCAGTGAGCTCATATGATACATGTCTTTCTCTGATTGACTTATTTCACTTAGCATAATACCCTCTATTTCCATCTAGGTCGTTGCAAATGGCAAGATTTCATTTTTTTTTTTTTTGATGGCTGCATAACATTACATTGTATATATATATACCACATCTTCTTTATCCACTCATCTGTCGATGGACACCTTGGCTCTTTCCATAGTTTGCCCATTGTGGACATTGCTGCTATAAACCCTGCGATGCACCTACCCCTTCGTATCCCTACATTTGTATCTTTAGGGTAAATACCCAGTAGTGCAATTGCTGGGTCATATGATAGCTCTATTTTTAACTTTTTGAGGAACCTACATACTGTTTTCCAGAGTGGCTGCACCAGCTTGCATTCCCAACAACAGGGTAGGAGTGTTCCCCTTTCTCCACATCCCCACCAACATCTGTCATTTCCTGACTTGTTAATTTTAGCCATTCTGACTGGTGTGAAATGGTATCTCATTGAGGATTTGATTTGGATTTCCCTGATGCTGAGCGATGTTGAGCACTTTTTCATGTGTCTGTGGCCATTTGGATGTATTCTTTGGAAAAATGTCTGTTCATGCCTTCTGCCCATTTCTTGATTGGATTATTTGTTCTTGGGGTGTTGAGTTTGATAAGTTCTTTATAGGTTTTGGATACTAGCCCTTTATCTGATATGTCATTTGCAAATATTTGCTCCCATTCTGTTGGTTGTCTTTTGGTTTTGTTGACTGTTTCTTTTACTGTGCAAAAGCTTTTTATCTTGATGAAGTCCCAATAGTTCATTTTTGCCCTGACTTCCCTTGCCTTTGGCGATGTTTCTAGGAAGAAGTTGCTGCAGCTGAGGTCGAAGAGGTTGCTGCCTGTGTTCTCCTCTAGGATTTTGATGGACTTCTGTCTCACATTGAGGTCTTCAACCATTTTGAGTCTATTTTTGTGTGTGGTGTAAGGAAACGGTCCAGTTTCATTCTTCTGCATGTGGCTGTCCAATTTTCCCAACACCATTTGTTGAAGAGACTGTCTTTTTTCCATTGGGCATTTTTCCTACTTTGTTGAAGATTAGTTGACCATAGAGTTGAGGGTCCATTTCTGGGCTCTCTATTCTGTTCCATGACCTATGTGTCTGTTTTTGTGCCAGTACCATACTGTCTTGATGATGACAGCTTTGTAATAGAGCTGGAAGTCCGGAATTCTGATGCCACCAGCTTTACTTTTCTTTTTCAACATTCCTCTGGCTATTCGGGCTTTTTTCTGGTTCCATAGAAATTTTAGGATACTTTGTTCCATTTCTTTGAAAAAAGTGGATGGTGTTTTGATGGGGACTGCATTGAATGTGCAGATTGCTCTAGGTAGCATTGACATCTTCACAATATTTTTTCTTCTAATCCATGAGCATGGAATGTTTTTCCATTTTTTGTGTCTTCCTCAATTTCTTTCATGAGTATTTTATAGTTTCCTGAGTATAGATTCTTTTCCTCTTTGGTTAGATTTATTCCTAGGTATCTTATGGCTTTGGGTGCAATTGTAAATAGGATTGACTCCTTAATTTATCTTTCTTCTGTCTTGTTGTTGATGTATAAGAATGCCACTGATTTCTGTGCATTGAGTTTATATCTTGCCACTTTACAGAATTCCTGTATGAGTTCTAACAGTTTGGGGTGAAATCTTTTGGGTTTTCCACGTAAAGTATCATGTCATCTGCAAAGAATGAGATTTTGACTTTTTCTTTGCTGATTCAGATGCCTTTGATTTCTTTTTGTTGTCTGATTGCTGTGGCTAGGACTTCTAGTACTATCTTGAATAGCAGTGGTGATAGTGGACATCCCTGTCATGTTCCTGACCTTTAGGAGAAAGCTCTCAGTTTTTCCCCATTGAGAATGAAATTCACTGTGGGGTTTTCATAGATGGTTTTTATGATCTTGAGGAGTGTACCCCCTATCCTTATACTCTGAAAAGTTTTGATCAAGAAAGGATGCTATACTTTGTCAAATGCTTTTTCTGCAGCTATTTAAAGGATCATGGTTCTTGTTATTTCTTTTATTAATGTATTGTATCACACTGATCGATTTGTGGATGTTGAACCAACCTTGCAGCCCAGGGATAAATCCCACTTGGTCGTGGTGAATAATCCTTTTAATGTACTGTTCGATCCTATTGGCTAGTATTTTGGTGAGAACTTTTGCATCCATGTTCATCAGGGATATTGGTCTGAAATTCTCCTTTTTGATGGGGTCTTTGTCTGGTTTTGGGATCAAGGTAACGCTGGCCTCATAAAATGAGTTTAGATGTCTTCCTTCCATTTCTATTTTCTGGAACAGTTTCAGAAGAATAGGTATTAATTCTTCTTGAAATGTTTGGTAGAATTCCCCTGGGAAGCCTTCTGGCCCTGGGCTTTTGTTTCTTGGGAGATTTTTGATGACTGCTTCAATTTCCTTAGTGGTTATAGGTCTGTTCAGGTTTTTCTATTTCTTCCTGGTTCAGTTTTGGAAGTTGAGACATCTCTAGGAACGCATCCATTTCTTCCAGATTATCTAATTTGTTGGCATATAGTTGCTCATAATATGTTCTTATAATTCTTTGTGGGGGTTTTTTTTTTGGTGTTGGTTCTGATCTCTCCTCTTTCACTCATGATTTTATTTATTTGGGTCATTTCCCTTTTCTTTTTGATAAGTCTGGCCAGGAGTTTATCAATGAACAAATTTTTAAAAAGATTAATCCCTTAATTTCTCTTTCTGCTCTTTCATTATTTGTGTAGAGAAATACAACAGATTTCTGAAAGTTGATTTTGTATGCTGAAACTTTACTGAATTAATTTAGAAGTTCTAGAAGTTTTTTGGTGGATTCTTCCATATTTTCTACATAGAGCATCATGTCATCTGCAAATAGTGAAAGTTTGACTTCTTCCATGCCAGTATGAATCCTTTTGTTGCTTTTCATTTTCAGATTGCTGTGGCAAGGACTTTCAGTACTCTGCTAAATAAAACTGGTGAGAGTGAATATCTCTGTGTTGGTCTTGACTGTAGAGGAAGAGCTCTAAAATTTCTCCCATTGAAGATGTTATTAGCTTGGATTTTTCATAGATGACCTTTATTATTTTGAGGTATCCTTCCTCTAAACCTACTTTGTTGAGGGTTTTTTTCATGAATGAATGTTGCACTTTGTCAAATGCTTTTTCTGTATCTATTGAAATGATTATATGATTTTTATCCTTTCTTTTATTAATGTGGTATATCACATTGATTAATTTGCAAATATTGAGCCACCATTGCCACACAGGAATAAATCCCACCTGATGGTAATGAATGATTCTTTTCATGTATTGTTGTATTTGGTTTGCTAGTATTTTATTGAGAATATTTGCATCTCTATTCATCAAGGTTATTGGTCTGTAGTTCTTTTCAGAGGAGACCTTATCTGGTTTTGGTATCAGGGTAATGCTGGCCTCATAAAGTGAATTTGAAAGTTTTCCTTCCTTTGCTATTTTTTGAATTGTTTGATAAGAATAGGTATTAACTCTTTAAATATTTGGTAGAATTTGCCTATGAAGCCGTCTGGCCCTGGACTTTTGTTTTGGGGAGATTTTGTTTACTGATTCATTTTTTTTCCACTGGTTATTGGTCTACTCAAGTTTTCTATTTCTTCCTATTTCAGTTTTGCAAACTAGTGCAACCACTGTGGAACAGTATGAATATTCCTCAAAAAGTTAAAAATAGAACTACCCTACAACCCAACAATTGTACTACTGAGGATTTACCCAGAGAATACAAAAATATTAATTCAAAGGGATATATGCACCCTGATGTTTATATGTTTATAGCAGCATTATTTACCATAGCTAAATAATGGACAAAGTCCAAGTGTCCATTGGCTGATGAATGGATAAGGAAAATGTCATATATATATATATATATATTTATGGAAATAAATAATATATATATTATTCAGCCATAAAAAAGAATGAAATATTGCCATTTTCAACAACATAGATGGAGCTAGAGAGTATTATGCTAAGTGAAATAAGTCAGTCAGAGAAAGTCAAATGCCGTATGATTTCACTCATATGTGTAATTTAAGAAACAAAGTAAATGAACAAAGAGGGGGAAAGAAAGAGAGAGGCAAAGCAAGAAACAGACTCTTAACTATAGAGAATGAAATGACGGTTACCTGAGGGGAGGTTGGGGGGAAGTGGGTAAAATAGGTGATGGGAATTAAGGAGTGTACTTGTTGTGATGAGCACCAGGGGTTGTATGGACGTGATGAATCACTATATTGTATACCTGAAACTAATATCACACTGTATATTAACTAGAACTTGAATAAAACTTTTTAAAAAACATTAACCCCAATTATACACAAACTATCCACTAAAAATTGAAGAGAAGGAAACACTTCCTACTGCACTTTACAAAGTTAGTAATAACCTGATACTTAAATCAAGCAAAGACAGCACACACACACACACACACACACACACATGCACACACAAAGAAAAATATCAAGAAATTTTAGAATAACATAACTCAAAAATATAGATATAAAAATCCTTAACAAAATATTATCAAGTCAAATATAGCAATATATAAAAATACATCATAGGCAAGGATAGTTGATTCTAGGAATGCAAGACTGGTTCAATATTTGAAATATCAATCAATGTACTTCACCATCATAACAGTTTAAAGAAGAAAAATCACATGATCACAGCAATCACTGCAGAAAAAAGTATTTGACCTAATTTGAAATTCATTCATAATAAAAACTCTAAGATAGTAATAGAGAGGAATTTCCTCAACTTCATAAAGACAATCTATAACAACAAGAGTTTATAGCTAACATAACTGTTAATGGTGAAAGACTGAATGCTTTTCCACTGAGATTAGAAGTAAGACAAGATTGTCTACTCTTACCACTCTTGTTCAAATTAATTTTGGAAGTTCTAGCCAGTGGAATAAGCAAGATAAGAAAATAAAAGACATGTGTATTAGAAAGGAAGAAATAAAACTATTTCTTTATTTAGAGACACTCGCTCTATTTATAGAAGACATGATTATTTCCCTTGAAAGCCCTGTGAACTCTGTAGAAAAACCCAAAGAAATGAATTCAGCTTGGTCACAGGATATAAGATAAACATGTAGAAATAAATTGTACTTCTACATACTAACAGTGGATATTGAAATTTAAAATATAATACTATTTACAACTTCACAAAAGTGGTTTAATTAAGAATAAATCTAATAAAATAGATTCAAGATTTGTGTCCTAAAAGCTACAGGATATTGATTAAAGAAATCAAAGACAGTCTAAATGCAGAGATATACTATGTTTCCGTGTTGTAAGATCAACATAGTAAAGATGTCAATTCCCTCAAAACTGATATATAGACTTAAAACAAATCCTGTCAAAACCCCAGAAATATTTTACTTTAGATATAAACAAGATCATTCTAAAAGTTATATGAACAGGTGAAAGAATTATTACAGCTGAAACAATTCTGATAAAAAAGAATAAGGTGTGTGACAATGGAATATTATGCAGCCATCAAAAGGAATGAGATCTTGCCATTTGCAACGACGTGGATGGAACTGGAGGGTGTTATGCTGAGTGAAATAAGTCAATCAGAGGAAGACATGTATCATATGACCTCACTGATATGAGGAATTCTTAATCTCAGGAAACAAACTGAGGGTTGCTGAGTGGTGGGGGTTGGGAGGGATGGAGTGGCTGGGTGATAGACATTGGGTAGGGTATGTGCTATGGTGAGCGCTGTGAATTGTGCAAGACTGTTGAATCACAGATCTGTACTTCTGAAACAAATAATGCAAGATATGTTAAGAAAAAAGAAAAAGAAGAAGATAGCAGGAGGGGAAGAATGAAGGGGAGTAAGTTGGAGGGGGAGACCAACCATGAGAGACGATGGACTCTGAAAAACAAACTGAGGGTTCTAGAGGGGAGGGGAATGGGGGGATGGGTTAGCCTGGTGATGGGTATTAAGGAGGGCATGTTTTGCATGGAGCCCTGGGTTTTATGCACAAACAATGAATCATGGAACACTACATCAAGAACAAATGATGTAATGTATGGTGATTAACATAACAATAAAAAATTAAAAAAAAAGAATAAAGTGTGTGAAAACTTAGTCTGCTCAATTTCAAGACATTAAATAACTACTGTAATGAATGTGGTTTTGGCAGAATGATTGACATATAGATCAACATAAAAGAATAGAGAAGAGGGGTGCCTGGGTGGCTCAGTCATTAAGCATCTGCCTTCAGCTCAGGTCATGATCCCAGGGTCCTGGGATCAAGCCCTGCATCAGGCCCCCTGCTCCACAGGGAGCCTGCTTCTCCCTCTCCCACTCCCCCTGCTTGTGTTCCTGCTCTCGCTATCTGTCTCTCTGTCAAATGAATAAATAAAATCTTTAAAAAAAAGAATAGAGAAGAGAATCCAGAAATAGAACCACAAGTACAAAAGCTATTTAGAAGAAAAATAATAAGAGTAGATTGCCTTTTGAACAAATAGTCCTGGAGCATTTGGATATGCATAGGCAATTTTTTTAAGAGGCTCTAACCTAGGTTTCATATCTTATACAAAAATTAATTCAAAATATAAATGTAAAATTATAAAAGTATTCATTAAAAAAGAAGAGGAAACCTTTAGTATATAGGGATAAACATGGAGTTTCAGACTTGACAACACAAAATAATCAATAAAAAGAAAAATTGATAAACTGGACTTCATCAAAATTAAAATATTTTGTTCTAAGAAAGAACATGTGAAAAGGATGGATAACAAAGCTACAGAATGAGAAAAATATTTACTGACCCCATATCTGGGAAACAATCAATAGCTGGGAAACAGCTGTTATTTAGAATACATAAAGAATTCTCAGGGTACCTGGATGCCTCAGTCAGCTAAATGTCCAACTCTTGATTTCAGTTCAGGTCATGATCTCAGAGTCATGAGATTGAGCCCCCCATGGCGTTCTGCACCAGGCATGGAGTCTGCTTAAGATTCTCTCTCTCCCTCTCCCTTGGTCCCTTCCCCCCCATGCTTGTGCACACATTTGCACGCACCCTCTCTCTCTCAAAAAATAAAAATAAAATTAAGTATTCTCAACATTCAACGGGTTTTAAAAATCCAATTAGGGCATGAACAAAAGGATGTAAGAGATATTTCACTGATAAGGATATACAGATAAAAATGTTTTCAAGATCATTAGCCATAAGGGGAATGCACAATGAGCTATCATTGCATACCTATATGGATAGCCAGAAAAAACAAAAAAACAAAAAAACAAAAAATGTGAGAACAGTAATTGCTGGTGAGAATGTGGAGAAACTAGATCACTCATAAATTTCTTGTGGGATTTAGGGGTGCCTGGGTGGCTCAGTTGTTAAGTGTCTGCCTTCGACTCAGGTCATGGTCCCAGGGTCCTGGGATTGAGCCCCACATTGGGCTCCCTGCTCAGCGGGAAGCCTGCTTCTCTCTCTCCCACTCCCCCTGCTTGTGTTCCCTCTGTCACTGTCTCTCTCTGTGTCAAATAAGTTAAAAAAAAATTTTTGTGGGATTTAAAGTGTATAACCACTTGGGAAGGCCATTTTACCTGTCTTTAAAAAAAATACAGCTATCATATGACACTGGGCATTCGCTCCAGAGAAATCAGGATGTATGCTTACACAGAAAACCTATGCACTAATAATTATAGCAGGTATTTTTTTTCATAGTAGCCCAAACCTAGAAACAATGCAGATGTCCTGCAATAAATTAATGGTTAATTAACTATCATAGTTGATTTAACCATTCCATATTATGGGATACTATTCAGCAATAAAAATGAATTAACTATTGATAAACCAAAAAAAATGATGAATTTCCAGTAAATTATAATGAATAAAAAAATTCAGTCCAAAAAGTTTATATGCTGTATGATTCCATTTATATTACACTCTTGATTTTAAAAAGTATAGAAGTTAAGACTAAAGTAGTGGTTTCCATAGATTACAGTGGTCATGGGGCCATTACAGGGTGTGGGAGCTGCTGTAAAAGTTCAACATTATGACTTCTGGTGATTGGATGGAAGTGTTTTATATTTTGACTGTATGAATGTTGATCTTCTGATTGTAATATTATATTATAGTTGTGCAAGACATCACTAGTGGGAGAACTGGATAAAGGAATCTTTTCATGTTATTCCTTAGGAATGCATGTGAATCCACAGTTATATCAAAATTAAAATTTAATTACCAAATAAATGAGAAAGAGATATTGATTTTCTCATACAAGCAAAAAAAGAGAATTCATTGACAGCAGAAATTATATATACAGACAAGAATTTATACAGGAGAAGGTATATTTTATCAGGCAGAAGCTTAAATATAAAATGATAATTAAGAATAAACGTAGGGTGCCTGGGTGGCTTAGTTGGTTAAGCAACTGCTGTCAGCTCAGGTCATGATCCTGGAGTCCTGGGATCGAGTCCTGCATCGGGCTTCCTGCTCAGCGGGGAGTCTGCTTCTCCCTCTCCCACTCCCCCCTCTTGTGCTCTCATTATCTCTCTCAAATAAATAAATAAAATCTTTTAAAAAAAGAATAAATGTAGATTTTTTTAAATATTTAGTTGCTCTAAAAGATAGTTAAATGTTTACAAAGACTGTTTTCTGAGCATAGTGGAATTAAACTAGAAGTCAAAATCAGAAAGATATCTGGAATATCACCAAATATGTAAAATTTAAATAATATATTGCTATATAACCTGTGGTTCCAAAGTATATCTCAAAAAAATTGTTTTAAAACCCTATTTTGTTCAGAATGACACTGAAAATACATGACAAACTTTATAAGATGTAAGTAAAGCATTGTTTAGAGAGAAATTTATGGTTTGATATGTTTTTACCATATAGTATGAAAGGTCTTCAATGAGTAAGGGAAGTTTCCATTTAAAGCAACTAATAAAGAGGAACTAATTAAAACTAAAATAAGCCAAGAACAGAAATATGGTCACCAATAGATTAAATTGAAATCAATTAAATTTTCAAAAGTTAAAAAACAAAACCAGTGAAATAAAAATCTGGATCTCTGAAAAAAATCAATAAAATTAATAAAAATTTAGCCAAGCTAATTGGGGAAAAATAAAATGAGAGAATACACAAATGACCAATATAAGAAATAAAAGAGGAAGGGAGAGAAGTATGATGACAGAGGAGTAGGGTGATCCTAAGCCTGCCTCCTCACTAGAACACAGCTAGATAAATAACAAATCATTCTGAATACCCACGAAATCTATCAGAAATCTTGGAGAATGAAGCTAAACATCCACAAACCAGAGAAAAAACCTATGGAAGTTTCTGGTAACAAGCAGACTAAAACACACTTAGGAGCTAGATTCCTATATGTATTTTATTTAACTCATATGTTTTTAATTTTTGTTTTTTTATTTTTGTGTATTTTTATCTTTTTCCCTTTCTTTTTCCCCCCTCCAAAATGACAAGACTGAAGAATTCACCATAAAGAAAGAACAGGAAGAAATGACAGCCAGAGATTTAATCAATGCAGATATAAATAAAATATCTGAACTAGAATTTAGAACAATAATTATAAGGATACTAACTGAGCTTGAACCATAGAAGACACTAGAGAATCCTTACTGCAGTGATAAAAGAAGTAAAATGTAGTTGGGCCAAAATTAAAAATGCTACACCCAATATGTAAACATAAATGGAGATAATAAAAACAAGGATTGATGAACAGAGGAATGAATCAGTGATAGATTAAAATTAGGGAAAATAATGAAGCAGAAAGAAGAGTGAAACAAAGGTAATGGATCATGAAGGTAGACTTAAGGAACTCGGTGACTTATTAAAATGAAATAACATTCATATTATAAGAGCCCAGAAGATGAAAGAGAAAAAAGAGCAGAAGGTTTATTCAAGCAAATTATAGCTGAAAACCCTTCCCTAATCTGGGAAAGGATACAGGTATCCTTAATCCAAGAAGCACAGAGAACGCCTATTAAATTCAACAACTGACCATCACCAAGGCATATCATAGTCAAATTCACAAAATACACAAGACAAGAAAAGAATTCTGCTAGCAGCAAAGGAAATAAAGCCCTTCACCTAAAAGGGAATAAAGATCAGATTTGCAGATCTGTCCACAGAAACTTGACAAACCAAAGAAAGTGGCAGAATATAGTCAATGAAGTGAATGGGAAAAATATGCAACCAAGAATTCTTTACCCACCAAGGCTGTCATTCAGAATAGGAGAGATAAAGAGTTACTCAGACAAACAAATACTAAAGGAGTCTGTGACGACTAAACCAGCCCTGCAAGAAATATTAAGGGGAACTCTGTGAATGGGGAAAGACCAGAGAACGTCACCAGAAACAACAAATGTACAGATAATATGACACTAAATTTGTATCTTTCAATAATCTCTCTGAATGTAAATGGACTAAATGTTCCAATCAAAAGACACAGAGTATCAGAATAGATTAAAAAAAGAACAATAAAATACATATTTGTGCCACCTACAAAAGACTCATTTTACCTAAAGACACCTGCAAATTGAAAGTAAGGGAAAAAAGAACCAGAGAATGGTTCTTTTTATATCATGCAAATGGATGTCAAAAGAAATCCAGACTAGCTATACTTATATCAGATGAAAGTAAGGGAAAAAAGAACCAGACAATGGGTCTTTTTATATCATGCAAATGAATGTCAAAAGAAATCCAGACTAGCTATACTTATATCAGATAAACTAGATTTTAAAACAAGGACTGTAACAAGAGATGAAGAAGTGTTTTATATCATAATTCAAAGGCCAATCTATCAATAAAATCTAACAATTATGAATATCTATGCCCTCATCTTGGGAACACCCAAATATATAAATCAAATAATAATAAACATAAAGAAACACACTGATAATACTACAATAATAGTAAGGGACATTAACATCTGACTCACAGCAATGGACAGATCATCTAAGCCAAGATCAACAAGGAAACAAGGGTTTTGAATGACACACTGGACCAGATGGATTTCACAAATACATTCAGAACATTTCATCCTAAAGTAGCAAAGTACACATTCTTTTCAAGGGCACATGGAACACTCTCCAGAAAAGATCACATATTGGGTCAAAAATCAGAACTCAACAGGTACAAAGACAATAAGATCATACCATGCATATTTTCAGAACACAAAGCTATGAAACCTGGAGTCAACCACAAAACAAAATTTGGAAAGCCCTCAAACACATGGAGGTTAAAGATCATCCTACTAAAGAATGAATGGGTCAACCAGGAGATTAAAGAAAAATTTAAAAAATACATGAAAACAAATGAAAATGAAAACACGATAGTCCGGAACCAAAGGTGGGCCTAAGCGGGAAGTATATTGCTATCCAGGACTACCTCAAGAACCAAGAAAAGTCTTAAATACACAACCTAACCTTACTTCTAAAGAAGCTGGAAAAAGAACAGCAATTAAAACCTAAATCCAGCAGGAGAAGGGAAATAATAAAGATTAGAGCAGATATCAATGATATAGAAATAAGACAACAACAGTAGAACAGATCAGCAAAACTAGAAACTGGTTCTTTGAAATAATTAATAAGTTAGATAAGACCTGAGCCAGAATCTCAAAAACAAAAGAGAAAGGACCCAAATTAATAAAATCATGAATGAAAGAGGAGAAATCACTACAGAAATACAAATATAAATTATAAGAAAATACTATGAGCCAATATATACCAACAAATTAGGCAATCTGGAAGAAATAGATACATTCTGAAAAACATATTAACAACCAAAACTGAAACAGAAAGAAATAGAAAACCTGAACAGACTTATAACCAGCAAAGAAATTGAATCAGTAACCAAAAATCGCCCAAGAAACAAGAGTCCAGGACTGGATGCCTACACAGGGAAATTCTACCAAATATCTAAAGAAGAATTAATACCTATTCTTCTGAAACTGTTCCAAAATATAAAAATGGAAGGAAATCTTCCAAACTCCTTCTATGAAGCCAGGATTACCTTGACTCCAAAACCAGAGAAAGCTTCATTAAAAAAGGAGAATTACAGACCAACATTTCTATTGAACATGGATGCAAAAATTCTCAATGAGATATTGGCTAATCAGATTCAACAGTACATTAAAAGGATTATTCATCATGACCAAGTGGGATGTATCCCTGAGTTGCAGGGGTGGTTCAACATCCACAAATCAATCAAGGTGACACAACACATTAATAAAAGAAAGGATAAGAACCATATGATCCTCTCAATAGATGGATAAAGAACATTTGACAAAATACAGCATCCTTTCTTTGATAAAAACCCTCAACAAAGTAGGGATAGATGGAACATACCTCAACATCATAAAGGCCATATATGAAGGAGACAGCTAATATAATCCTCAATGGGGAAAAACTGAAAACTTTTCCCCTACAGTCAGGAATAAGACAGGGATGTCCACTCTCACCATTACTATTTAACATAATATTGGAAGTCTTAGCCCCACTAATCAAACAACAAAAAGAAATAAAACGCATCCAAATAAGCAAGGAAGAAATCAAACTTTCACTATTGGCAGGCAACATGATACTCTAAGTAGAAAATCCAAAAGATTCCACCAAAAAATTGCTAGCACTAAGTCATGAATTCAGCAAAGTTGCAGGATATAAAATCAAAGTGCAGAAATCTGTTCTATTTCTTTACACCAATAATTAAGCACCAGAAAAATAATTCAACTAATTGATCCCATTTGCAAATGCACCAAAAACAATAAGATACCTAGAAATAAACTTAACTAAAGAGGTAAAATATCTGTACTGTTAAAACTACAGAATACTGATGAAAGAAATTGAAGATGACACAAAGTAATGGAAAAGCATTCCATATTCATGAATTAGAAAACCAAACATTGTCAAAATGTTTACACTACCCAAAGAAATCTACAAATTTAATGTAATTCTTATCAAAATAACACCAGAATTCTTCACAGAGCTGGATGAAACAATCTTAAAATTTGTATGAAACCACAAAAGACCCCAAATAGACAACGCAATTCTGAAAAAGAAAAATGAAACTAGGGGCATCATGATTCCAGATTTCAAATTATATTAGAAAGCTGTGATTATCAGGACAGTATGGTATAGGCACAAAAATAGACACATAGATCAATGGAACAGAATAGATACTGAGAACTGGCCCCACGACTATATGATTAACTAATCTTCAACAAAGCAGGAAAGAATATCCAATGGAAAGAAAAAGTCTCTTCAACAAATGGTGTTGGGAAAACTGGACAGCAACATGCAAAAGAATGAAACTGGACAACTTTCTCACACCATACACAAAATAAATTTATAATAGTTTACAGATCTAAATGTAAGACAGGAACCATCAAAATCCTAGAAGGGAACACAGGCAGTAACCTTTTTTTTTAAATTTAAATATTTTATTTATTTATTTTAGAGAGGGTGATGCATGCACATGCAGGGGGTCAGGCAGAGGGAGAGGGAAAAAGAATCCTCAAACAGACTTCTGCTGAGTGTGGAGCCTGACATGGGGTATGATGAGATCATATAACCTGAGCTGAAATCAAGAGCTGGCTGCTTAACCGACTGAGCCACCTAGGCGCCCCAGGGTAGTAACATTTTTTACCTCAGGGGTAGCAACTTCTTACTAGACACATCTCCAGAGGCAAGGGAAACAAAAGCAAAAATACACTATTGGGACTTCATCAGATTAAAAGCTCTGCACAGCCAGGGAAATAATCAACAAAACTAAAAGGCAATTTACAGAATGGGAGAAGATATTTACAAATGACATATTGGATAAAGGGTTAGTATCCAAAATCCATAAAGAGCTTATCAAACTCAATGCCCAAAAAACAAAAAGTTCATTCAAGAAATGGGCAGAAAACACGAACAGACATTTCTCCAAAGAAGATATACAAATGGCCTACAGACACATGAGCAGATGCTCAACATCACTCATCATAAGGTAAATAGAAATCAAAACCATGAGATACCACCTCATACCTGTCAAAAGGGCTGAAATTAACAACACAAGAAACAACAGATGTTGTCAAGGATTTGGAGAAAGGGGAACCCTCTCACACTGTTCATGGGAATGCAAACTAGTGCAGCTACTCTGGAGAACGGTATAGAGGTTGCTCAGAAAGTTAGAAATAGAACTATCCTACAACCCAGCAATTGCACTACTAGGTATTAACCCAAAAGATACAAAAATAAAGATTTGAAGGGGTACATGCACTCCAATGTTTATAGCAGCATTATCAACAATAGCCAAACAATGGAAAGAGTCCAAATGTCCATTGATTGATGAATGCATAAAGAAGAGGTGGTATATATATATATATATATATATATATATATATATATATATATACACAATGGAATATTACTCAGCCATCAAAAAGAATGAAATCTTGCCATTTATAACAACATAGATGGAGCTAGTGTGTATTATGCTAAGTGAAATAGTCAGAGATAGGCAAATATCATACGATCCCACTCATATTAGAAATTAAGAAAGAAAACAGATGAACATATGAGAAGGCAGGGAAAAAGGGAGAGAGGTAAATAAACCATAAGAGACTCTTAACAATAGAGAACAGGCTGACTCTTGAGGGAGGGAGGTGGGTGGGGGAATGGGATAGATGGGTGAAGGGTATTAAGTAGGGCGTTTTTGTGGTGAGCACTGGGTGTTGTATACCTGTGATGAATCACTGAATTCTACTCCAGAAACCAATATTGCATGGTATGTTAACTAAATAAAATTTTTTAAAAATTAAGAAAAGAAATAAAAGAGGGAACATAATTGTATAACACAAAGAAATTAAGAGAATACTATGTACAACTTTATGCCCACAAATTCAAAACTTAAAAAGGATGAAGTCCTTGAAAAGTACAAATTACTAAAATTCAGTCAAAAAGAAATCACCTAAATAGACCTATATCTAGTACAGTAAATTAATTTGTAGGTAAGATCATTCCAACATAGATATATCCAGATGAGATGATTTTATTGGTAAATTTTACTAGACATTTTAAAGAAGAAAAAAATATAATACCAGCAATATACAATCTCTTTAGAAGTTTGAAGAAAAATAAATAGTTCCACTTATTTAATGAGGTAAGCACTTTATACCAAAAAGAGACAAACAGAAGGAAAAAAAAGAAACTATAGACTACAGAATAATATCTTTCATGAATAGAACTGCAAAAATCCTTCACAAATTGTTAGCAACTCAAGGGAGGAGGAGGGGACCCCGTTTCACCTGGTCCCCTGAATTTAGCTGGATATCTATCAAACCATTTTGAACTCCCACAAAATCAGCCTGAGATGTAAGAATATATATCTGGATCTCTACAAGTAGAAAAGTGACTGCTTTTTGCAAGGTAGGACGTGCAGAGTCATGAATCTGTGGGGAGATATCAGAAGATAAACAGAAGCAGGAGGGAGCCTCCATATGCTGGCTCCTGGAAAGTGATATAACACCAGAGTGCAAAATCGGAACCCTTAGAAATCTGCTCTAGTGAGAGACATCCCTCTCTGAAAGGGGCTCTGGAAATGAAAAGACAGAATTCTAAGTAAGGCATTGTGGTATTGGGATATAGAGAGATGCAGAGCAAAAGGGCATCCCTGAACTGGTAAGGTGCCTGAGCAGTGGAGTCAGGAAGCAGGTCCTGGTCAGCAAGCCCAGGAAGAGACTCTCAGCTCAGATCAACATAAACTGTGAGCTGGCCAGTTGATAATCCCTCTTCTCTTGAGCAGCCTGAAAAAAATCTGAACCCTGTGCCTGTAACTGGGCAAAAGCTTGCAGAGCAGTAGTGGTACAGAAAGGGCTTTAGAGCTGCACCCAGACATGATCCAGGAGATTTGGGTGCTCCTATAGCCCGCAGCCACCTGAGGTTTTAGAATCACAAATGGCCGTCGCATTCCTGGGCCCCTGGGACTATCTCTGAGAGAGTTCCTGGGGGTGAGCACCGTGGGAGGCTGAGGTTTTTTGGCAATAACAAAAGTGGAGACTGTTTATCCTGGAGGATTTATGAAAGAAGGTAGACGGTGAATTTTCTGCTCTGGGCCAGAGGTTTGGCTGCAAGCCGTTTTTGCTCTGATCCTCTGAAAAGGCGCGGAAAGTCCCCAGGGAAAAAAAGCCACACAGAGGACCTGTTTTCACTGAGCCAATCCCCCTGACAGGGAGTGGGGCAACTCCACCCAGGCAGGGTTACCTGAGAAACAATGAGGCAGACGCCTCCCCCAGAAGACAGACTAGAAGAACAGGTGTACAACAATCCTATGGATCCCATAAAACTGTAAGATCCCAACATTAGGAGAAACTAGTATATGGAGCTCTAGGTGTGGCCTCACAACTTGTTTATTTTTGAGATAAAATTCTCCTTTTCTTTTCTTTTCTTTTCTTTTTCTTATGCTTTTTCCCTGTTTTTATTTTTGTTGTTCTTTTTACCTTCTCCTCGTTTCAACTAGATGTTTATTATGTCAGCTTATTTTTCGTTGTTGCTTTTTAACCTATATTTTTATAGATATACGGTTTATTTTAGGCCTTTTTCCACTCTATTCAATTTTACCTTTATATATATACAAGTTTTAATTTCCTTGTAATTTTGGGAGAGTGTTCTCTAACACACAGACCAAAATACACCAGGAACAACTGAAACACCCTGCTTTGCCCACACTGAGAGATTATAGCCCTTTGCCCCACGTTTTTAAATTAAAAAATTTTTAAATTTTGTTCTTGTGTTTCATTTTGGCTTTTTTTTTTTTTTTTTTTTTTGGTGGTGGCTTCTGACCACTCCAGATTTTGCTAGGGTGCATCTTGCCTGGGTCATGGCTGATATTTTGCACTCTGCCCATTCACTCAACCATCCCTCAACAGAATGACTAGGAGAGGAACTCTCAACAAAGAAAAGAAAAATGTCCTCTGCCCACAGAACTAGTGGATATGGATATAAACAAGATGTCAGAGTTAGAATTCAGGATAGCAATCTTAAAGTCAATAGCTAGGCTTGAAAAAAGCATTTGTGACAATATAGAATCTCTAAGAGCAGAAATGAGATTTAATCAGACTGAACTAAAAAAATGCAATGAATGAGATGCAGTCAAAACAGGATACTCTAACAGCCAGGGTAAATAAGGCAGAAGAGAGAATTAGTGATCTAGAAGATAAGCTGATGGAAAGGAAGGAAGTTGAGGAAAACAGAGAGAGGCTGTTAGTAGCACATGAAAAAAAGGACTGGAGCAATTAATGATGCCATGATACGTTCCAGTGTCAGAATTATTGGGACCCACAAGGGGGTGGAGAGAGAGAGAGAGAGGGATAGAAGGTATATTTGAACAAATCATAGTTGAGAACTTCGCTAATCTGGAGAAAGAAACATTCGACTCCAAGAAGCAGAGAGGACCCCTCCCAAAATAAATAAAAATAGACCAACACCCTGACATATGATCGTGAAACTTGCCAATTTTACAGCCAAAGAAACTATCCAGAGAATAACAAGGGGGAGGAGGTTCCTTACATATGGAGGGAGAATCATCAGAATAACATCAGACCTGTCCACAGATACCTGGCAGCCAGAAAGGGCTGGCAAGATATATTCAGGGTACTAAACGAAAGGAACATGCAGCCAATAATACTTTATCCAGCAAGGCTGTCATTTAGAATGGATGGAGAGACAAGGAGCTTCCAGGACTGGCAGAAACTGAAAGAATATGTGACCACCAGCCAGCTCTGCAAGAAATATTAAGGGGGATCCTGTAAGCAAAGAGACACCCTAAGAGGATTATAGACAAGAAAATAACAGAGACAATCTACAGAAACAGGGACTTTACAGGCAATACAATGACAATAAATTCATATCTTTCAATAGTTAGTCTGAATGTAAATGGGCTAAATGCTACCATGAAAAGACATGGGGTATCAAATTGGATAAAAAAGCAGGACCAATCCATATGCTGTCTACAAGAGACTCATTTTAGACCTAAAGACACCTCCAGACTGAAAGTGAGGGGTTGGAGAACTATTTACCATGCCAACAGACCTCAAAAGAAAGATGGGGTAGCAACCGTCATATCAGACAAATTAGATATTAAACCAAAGACCATAGTAAGAGATGTAGAGGGACACTATATCATGCTTAAAGGGGCTATCCAACAAGATCTAAAAATTGTAAATATCTATGCCTTCAATATGGGAGCAGCCAATTATATAAACCAATTAACAAGAAAATAAAGAAACATATTGATAATAATACATTAATAGTAGGAGACCTCAACACTCCACTCACAGCAATGGACAGATCATCTAAGCAGAAAATCAACAAAGAAACAAGAGTTTTGAAGGACACATTGAACCAAATAGAATTCGTAGATATATACAAAACATTCCAACCTAAAACAACAGAATATCCACTCTTCTTGAGTGCATATGGAGATTTCTTCAGAAAAGACCACATACTGGGTCACAAATCAGGTCTCAAATGATACCAAAAGATTGAGATTATTCCATGCATATTTTCAGACCTCACTGCCTTGAAACTGAAATTCAACCACAAGAAAAAATTTGGAAGGAAATTAAAAAGCATCCTGTTAAACAATGAGTGGGTCAACCAGTATATTTAAGAAGAACTTAAACAATTCATTAAAACTAATGAGAATAAGAGCATATTGGTCCAAAACCTATGGGATACTGCAAGGCGGTCTTAAGGAGAAAGTATATAGCCATCCAAGTCTCTCTCAAAAAATTAGAAAAATCCCTTAGCAATTTACACATAAAGGAACTGGTGAAAGAACAGCAAGTAAAGCTTAAACCAAGTAGGAGAAGAGAAATAATAAAGATTAGAGCAGAGATCAGTGAAATAGAAATAAGAAAAACAGAACAGATCAATGAAACTAGAAGCTGGTTCTTTGAAAGAATTAATAAGATTGATAAAACACTGGCCAGACTTATCCAAAAGAAAAAAGAAAGATCCAAATCAATCAAATCATGAAGGAAAGGTGAGAGATCACTACTAGCACCAAGGAAATATAAACAATCATGGCAACTATATGCCAACAAATTAAGAAATCTGGAAGAAATGGATGCATTCCTGAAAACTTATAAACTACCAAGACTGAAAGAGGAAGAAATAAATTTCTTTCAATCTGAACTGATTCTGAACAGACCAATAACCAGCAAGGAAATTGAAGCAATCATCAAAAACCTCCCAAAAAACAAAATTTCAGGGCCAGATGCCTTCCCAGGGAAATTCTGCCAAATTTTAAAGAAAGAATACCTATTCTACTGAAGCTGTTTCAAAAATAGAAACAGAAGAAAAAGTTCCAAACTCATTCTATGAGGCCAACATTACCCTGATCTTAAAGTCAAAGAGCCCATCAAAACGGAGAATTACAGAAAAATATCCCTGATGAATATGGATGCCAAAATACTCAACAAGATAATAGCCAATAGGATCCAACAGTACATTAAAAGGATTATTCAACACGACCAGGTGGGATTTGTTCCTGGGCTGCAAGGTGGCTCAACATTGTCAAATCAATCAACGTGATGGAGCACGTTAATAAAAGAAGAGACATGAACTATATGATCTTCTCAATTGATGCAGAAAAAGCATTTGACAAAATACAGCCTCCTTTCCTGATTAAAACTCTCCACAGTGTAGGGATAGAGGAACATACCTCAGTAACATAAAAACCATCTATGAAAAGCCCACAGTGAATATAATTCTCAATGGGGAAAAACTGAGGGCTTTTCCCTTAAGGTCAGGAACAAAACAGGGATGCCCATTTTCACCACTATTGTTGAACATAATACTGGAATTCCTAGCCTCAGCAATCAGACAACAAAAAGAAATAAAAAGCATTCAAATTGGCAAAGAAGAAGTCAAACTCTCTCTCTTCACACATGACATGATACTTTATGTGGAAAACCCAAAAGACTCCACCCCCAAATTGCTAGAACTCATACAGCAGTTCAACAATGTGGCAGCATACAAAACCAATGCACAGAAATCAGTGGCATTTCTATACACTAAAAATGTGACTGAAGAAAGAGAAATTAAAGAATCGAATCCATTTATAATAGCACCAAAAACCATAAAACACCTAAGAATACACCTAAAAAAAGAGGTAAAGAATCTGTACTCCAGAAACTACAGAACACTTATGAAAGAAATTGAAGAAAACACAAAGACATGGAAAAACATTCTATGCTACTGGATTGGAAGAATGAACATTGTTAAATGTCTATCTTGCCCAGAGCAATCTATACTTTCAATGCAATCCCTATCAAAATACCACTGATATTTTTCACAGAGCTGAAACAAACAATCCTAAAATTTGTATAGAACAAAAAAGACCCCAAATAACCAGGGGAATGTTGAAAAAGAAAACCAAACCTGGGGGCATCACGATGCCTGACTTCAAGCTATATTACAAAGCTGTGATCATCAAGACAACATGGTACAGGCACAAACACAGACACACAAATCAATAGAACAAAATAGAGACCTCAGATGTGGACCCTCAACTCTATGATCAACTGATCTTTGACAAATCAGCAAAGAATATCCAATGGAAAAGAGACAGTCTCTTCAATAAATGGTGCTGGGAAAATTGGACAGCTACATACAGAAGAATGAAACTGGACCATTTTCTTACACAATACAAAAAGATAAACTCAAAATGGATAGAAGACCTCAGTTTGAGACAGGAATCTATCAAAATCTTAGAGGAGAACATAAGCAGTCACCACTTTGACATTGGCAGCAGTGACATTTTTCATGACATATCTAAAAGGCAAGTGAAACAAAAGCAAAAATGAACTTTTGGGACTTCATCAAGATAAAAAGCTTCTGCATAGCAAAGGAAACAGTCAACAAAACTAAGAGGCAACCCACAGAATGGGAGAAGATATTTGCAAATAACACTACAGACAAAGGGCTGATATCCAAGATCTATAAAGAACTTCTCAAACTCAGTACCCAAAAAACAAATAATCCAGTCAAGAAATGGACAGAAGAGGGCAGGAGCAAGATGGCGGAGAAGTAGGAGACCTGGTTTCATCTGGTCTCAGGAATTCAACAGGATACAGATCAAACCATTCTGAACACTTATGAACTCAACAGGAGACAGAAGAAAAGAATAGCAACAACTCTCTGACTAGAAAAGCGACCACTTTCTGGAAGGTAGGACTTGCAGAGAAGTGAATCCAAGGCGATACTCGGGAGGGTAGACAGTGGGGGAGGGGGCCACCATCTGCCACCTCTGGCAAGTGATAGAGCAGCAGAGCACAAAATCAGAACTTTTAGAAGTCGGCTCTGCTGAGGGACATGGCTCCAGTGGCTAAGTGGGGGTGAAACCATCGCGGGACAGTGTGGTCTCAGGACCCACGGGGTCACAGAAAGACCAGGGTGACTGTGTGCAGCAGAGCTCCCAGGTATCAGAGCAGGGAAGCCTGCAGGCGAGACGGAGCTGAGAAGGGGGCTCTCAGCTCGGGGTTGCCATAAACCATGACCCGTGGCACAGTCGGGCCACTGCTCTTCCAGCAGGGACCCAACAAGCAGCAGATCCGGGGAGACTCCCCTTCCTCCCCCAGGAGGAGTGGCATGGGAGCACACCGCAGGGATCTGCTGGGTTTGAAGACTCCACACTGGGTTGGGTGCCAGAGTTAGAAATGCTCAGTCACAGGCCGGGTGAGCACAGAGTGCAGCCGGAGACCAGGGAGACAAGAGTGATTGACGGCTTTTCTCTCGGGGCACACTGAGGAGTGGGGTCCTGAGTTCTCGGCTCCTCCCAGGCAGAGATTGGGAGGCTGCCATTTTAACTCTCTTCCTACAAAGCTGTACCGATGCCTTGCAGGGAACAAAAGCTCCTGAGAACAATCCCAAGCAGATTACATACCCCTACCAGCAAGGGCGGGGCAATTCTGCCTACAGAAAAACATTTGGGAACCACAGCAACAGGCCCCTACCCCAGAAGATCAGCAAGAACAGCCAGCCAAGACCAAGTTTACTGATCAAGGAGAATGGCAGAACTCCAGCGCTAGGGGAATACTGCACATAGAATTCATGGCCTTTTTCCCCATGATTCTTTAGTCTTTCAAAGTTAATTTTTTTAAACTTTTTTTGAATTTTTCTTTTCCCCTTTTTCAACCAACACCTTATCAATCCCTTTTTTTAAAAAAAATCATTTATTTTTCATTTTTAGTCATATTCTATCCCTTCAGAGTAGTTACCCTTATTTTTGGTATATATATATATATATATATATATATATAAAAGTTGTTCTCTCTTTAAAAATTTAAGGTACAGTTTCTTCTAACAGATCAAAATATACCCTAAATCTCTAATGTATGTATGGCTTGGTTCTAGTCTCCTGCCTGATCACATTATCTCTCTTTTTTTTTCTTTTTTTTTTAAATCCTCTTCTTTCCTTTTTCAAACAACTTCTTATCAGTTCCTTTTATAAAATCTTTTATAATTTTCATCTTTATAGTCATATTCCATCCTTTCACCATATTAACCCTTATTTTTGTACATATATAACTTTTTCTTTCTTTAAAATTTTGGGAGGCACTTTCTTCTAACAGACCACAATACACCTAAATCTAGTGTGTGGCACTGATCTATGCACCAGCCTGATCATATTCGATCATATTCTGTTTTTTATTTTGTTCTCTTTTTGTTTGTTTTTATCTTTTTCTTTTTCTTTTTCCTTTCTCTCCCTTTCATTTCCCCCAGGTTCTGGTCTTTTCTGATTTGCTTAGAGTATATTTTCTGGGGACATTGTTACCCTGTCAACATTTTCTTCTCTCATCTATTCTCCTCTGGACAAAATAACAAGATGGAAAAAATCACCTCAACAAAAAGAACAAGAGGTAATACCGACTGCCAGGAACCTACTCAATATGGATATTAGTACAATGTCAGAAATAGAGTTCAGAATGATGATTTTAAAGGTACTAGCTGAGCTTGAAAAAAACATGGAAGTTATTAGAGAAACACTTTCTGGAAAAATAAAAGAACTAAAATCTAACCCAGTCGAAACCAAAAAGATTATTGATGAGGTGCAATCAAAAATGGGGGCACTAACTGCTAGAATAAATGAGGCAGAAGAGAGAATTAGTGATATAGAAGACCAAATGATGGAAAATAAAAAAGCTGAGAAAAAGAGAGAGAAACAACTGCTGGATCATGAGGGCAGAATTCGAGAGATAAGCGATACCATAAGATGAAACATTAGAATAATTGGGATCCCAGAAGAAGAACAAAGAAAGAGAGGGACAGAAGGTATATTGAAGCAAAATATAGCAGAGAACTACCCTAATTTGGGGAAGGAAACAGGCATCAAAATCCAGGAGGCACAGAGAACCCCTCTCAAAATCAATAAAAATAGGTCAACACCCCGATATCTAATATTAAAACTTATGAGTCTCTTAGACACCCCCCATGACTGAAATGGACAGATCATCTAAGTGAAAGATCAGCAAGGAAATAAGACTTTAAATGACACACTGGCCCAAATGGACTTCACAGATATATTTAGAACATTCCATCCCAACGCAACAGAATACACATTCTTCTTGAGTGCCCATGGAACATTCTCCAGAGTAGATCACATCCTAGGTCACAAATCTGGTCTCAACTGGTACTAAAGATTGGGATCATTCCCTGCATATTTTCAGACCACAATGCTTTGAAACTAGAATTCAATCACAAGGGGAAAGTTGGAAAGAACTCAAATGCATGGGGGCTAAAGAGCATCCTACTAAAGAATGATGGGTCAACCAGGAAATTAAAGAAGAATTTAAAAAATTCATGGAAACAAAGGAAAATGAAAACACAACTGTTCAAGACCTTTGGGATACAGCAAAGGCAGTCCTAAGAGGAAACTATATAGCAATACAAGCCTTTCTCAAGAAACAAGAAAGGTCTCAAATACACAACCTAACCCTACACCTAAAGGAGCTGGAGAAAGAAGAGCAAATAAAGCCTAAACCCAGCAGGAGAAGAGAAATAATAAAGATCAGAGAGGAAATCAAAGAAATAGAAACCAAAAGAACAGTAGAACAGAACAGTAGAAACTAGGAGCTGGTTCCTTGAAAGAATTAACAAGATTGATAAACCCCTGGCCAGACTTATCAAAAGAAAAGATAAATGACCCAAATCAACAAAATCATGAAAGAAAGAGGAGAAATCACAACAAACAGCAAAGAAATACAAATAATTATAAGAACATATTATGAGCAACTATACGCCAGCAAATTAGATAATCTGGAAGAAATGGATGCATTCCTAGAGATGTCTCAACTACCAAAACTGAACCAGGAAGAAATAGAAAAACCTGAACAGACCTATAACCACTAAGGAAATTGAAGCAGTCATCAAAAATCTCCCAACAAACAAAAGCCCAGGGCCAAATGGCTTCCCAGGGGAATTCTACCAAACATTTCAAGATGAATTAATACCTATTGTTCTGAAACTGTTCCAAAAAAAGAAATGGAAGGAAAACTTCCAAACTCGTTTTCTGAGGCCACCATTACCTTGATCCCCAAACCAGACAAAGACCCCATCAAAAAGGAGAATTTCAGAGCAATATCCCTGATGACCATGGATGCAAAAATTCTCACCAAAATACTAGCCAATAGGATCCAACAGTACATTAAAAGGATTATTCACCACGACCAAGTGGGATTTATCCCTGAGCTGTAAGGTTGATTCAACATCAGCAAATCAATCAACGTGATACAATACATTAACAAAAGAAAGAACAAGAGTCATATGATCCTCTCAATAGATGCAGAAAAAGCATTTGACAAAGTACAGCATCCTTTCTTGATCAAAACTCTTCAGAGTATAGGGATAGAGGGTACATGCCTTAAGATCATAAAAGCCATCCATGAAAAACGCACAGCAAATATCATTCTCAATAGGGAAAAACTGAGGCTTTCCCCCTAAGGTCAGGAACATGGCAGAGATGTCCACTATCACCACTGCTATTCAATGTAGTATTAGAAGTCCTAGCCACAGCAATCAGACAACAAAAAGAAATCAATGGCATCCATATTGGTAAAGAAGAAGTCAAACTCTCACTCTTTGCAGATGATATACTTTTTTGTGGAAAACCCAAAAGAGACCCCACCCCAAAACTGCTAGAACTCATACAGGAATTCAGTAAAGGGCAGGATATAAAATCAAAGCACAGAAATCAGTGGCATTCCTATATACCAACAAGACAGAAGAGAGAGAAATTAAGGAGTCGATCCCATTTACAATTCCACCCAAAACCATAAGATACCTAGGAATAAATCTAAACAAAGAGGCAAAGAATCTGTACTCAGAAAACTATAAAATACTCATGAAAGAAATTGAGGAAGACACAAAGAAATGGAAAAACGTTCCATGCTCATGGATTGGAAGAACAAATATTGTGAAGATGTCAATGCTACCTAGAGCAATCTACACATTCAATGCAATCCCCATCAAAATACCATCCACTTTTTTCAAAGAAATGGAACAAATAATCCTAAAATTTGTATGGAACCAGAAAAGACCCCAAATCGCCAGAGGAATGTTGAAAAAGAAATCAAAGCTGGTGGCATCACAATTCCAGACTTCCAGCTCTATTCAAAGCTGTCATCATTAAGACAGTATGGTACTGGCACTAAAACAGACACATAGACCAATGGAACAGAATAGGGAGCCCAGAAATGGACCCTCAACTCTATGGTCAACTAATCTTTGACAAAGTAGGAAAGAATGTCCAATGGATAAAAGACAGTCTCTTCAACAAATGGTGTTGGAAAAATTGGACAGCCACATGCAGAAGAATGAAACTGGACCATTTCCTTACACCACACACAAAAATAGACTCCAAAGGGTTGAAAGAACTCAATGTGAGACAGGAGTCCATCAAAAACCTAGAGAAGAACACAGGCAGCAACCTCTTCGACCTCAGCTGCAGCAACTTCTTCCTAGAAACATCGCCAAAGGCAAGGGAAGCAAGGGCAAAAATGAACTATTGGGACTTCATCAAGATCAAAAGCTTTTGCACAGCAACAGAAACAGTCAACAAAACCAAAAGACAGCCGACAGAATGGGAGAAGATATTTGCAAATGACATATCAGATAAAGGGCTAGTATCCAAAATCTCTAAAGAACTTCTTAAACTCAACACCCAAAGAATAAATGATCCAGTCAAGAAATGGGCAGAAGACATGAACAGACATTTTTCCAAAGAAGACATCCAAATGCCAACAGATACATGAAAAAGTGCTCAACATCACTCAACATCAGGGAAATCCAAATCAAAACCTCAATGAGATACCATTTCACACCAGTCAGAATGGCTAAAATGAACAAGTCAGGAAATGCCAGATGTTGGTGGGGATGTGGAGAAAGGGGAACCCTCCTACACTGTTGGTGGGAATGCAAGCTGGTGTAGCCACTCTGGAAAACAGTATGGAGGTTCCTCAAATAGTTGACAGTAGAGCTACCATATGACCCAGAAATGGCACTACTGGGTATTTACCCCTAAGATACAAATGTAGGGATCTGAAGCGGTACGTGTACCCCAATGTTTATAGCAGCAATGTCCAACAATAGCCAAACTATGGAAAGAGCCAAGATGTCCATCGATAGATGAATGGATAAAGAAGTGGTATATATGTACAATGGAATATATGCAGCCATCAAAAGGAAATAGATCTTGCCTTTTGCAATGACGTGGGTGGAACTGGAGGACGTTATGCTGAATGAAATAAGTCAATCAGAGAAAGACATGTATCATATGACCTCACTGATGTGAAGAATTCTTAATTTCAGGAAACAAACTGAGGGTTCCTGGAGTGGTGGGGGGTGGGAGGGATGGGGTGGCTGGGTGATAGACATTGGGAAGGGTATGTGCTATGGTGAGTGCTGTGAATTGTGCAAGACTGTTGAATCACAGATCTGTACCTCTGAAACAAATAATACAATATATGTTAAAAAAAAAAGAAGTAGAAGAAGAAGATAGGAGGGGAAGAATGAAGGGGGGAAATCGGAGGGGGAGATGAACCTCGAGAGACGATGGACGCTGAAAAACAAACTGAGGGTTATAGAGGGGAGGGGGGTGGGAGGATGTCTTAGCCTGGTGATGGGTATTAAAGAGGGCACGTTAAGCATGGAGCACTGGGTGTTATACACAAACAATTAATCATGGAACACTATATCAAAAACTAATGATGTAATGTATGGTGATTAACATAACAATAAAAAATTTAAAAAAAAGAAATGGACAGAAGACATGAGCAGACACTTCTCCAAAGAAGACATACAGCTGGCCAACAGACATATGAAAAATGCTCCATATCTCTAACCATCAGGGAAATACAAATCAAAACCACAATGAGATCCCGCCTTATACTAGTTAGAATAGCAAAAATTAACAAAACAGGTAACAACAAATGTTGGCATGGATGTGGAGAAATGAGAACCCTCTTACATTGTTGATGAGAATGCAAGCTGGTACAACCACTTTGGAAAACAGTATGGACGTTCCTGAAGATGTTCAAAATAGAGCTACCCTATGACCCTGCAATTACACTACTAGATATTTACCACAAACATACAGATGTAGTGAAAAAGAGGGGCACCTGCACCCCAATGTTCATAGCATCAATGTTCACAATAGCCAAACTGTGTAAGGAGCCAAGATGTCCTTCAAAAGATGAATGAATAAATGATGATGATGATGAATGTGGTTCATATATACAATGGAATATTACTCAGCCATTAGAAAGGACGAATACCCACAATTTGCATTGACAGGGAACGAATTAGAGGGTGTTATGCTAGGTGAAATAAGTCAAGCAGAGAAAGACAATTATCATATGGTTTCACTCACATGTGGAACATAAGGAATAGTGTGGAAGACCACAGGGGAAGGGAGGGAAAACTGAACGGGAATAAATCAGAGAGGGAGACAAACCATGAGAGATGCTGAACTCCGGGAAAAAAACTTGGGGTTACAGAGGGGAAAGGGGGGGATAAAGGTAACTGGGTGATGGGTAATAATGAGGGCATGTGTTGTGATGAGCACTGGGTATTATAAACAACTAAGGACTCGCTGAACACTACATAAAAAATTATGATGTACTATATGCTGGCTAACTGAACATTAAAAAAAAGAAAAGAAAAGAAAAAAATGTTCAACATCACCAGCCAACAGGGAAATACAAACCAAAACCACAATGAGATACCACCTTACACCAATTAGAATGGCTAAAATTAACAAGACTGGGAACAACAAATTTTGGCAAGGATGTGGAGAAAGAGGAACTCTCTTCCATTGTTGGTGGGAATGCAAGCTGGTACAGCCACTCTGGGAAACAGTAAGGAGATTCCCCAAGATGTTAAAAATAGAGCTACCCTATGACCCAGCAATTGCACTACTAGGTATTAACTCCAAAGATACAGATGTAGTGAAAAGAAGGGGCACTTGCATAGGGTTCATAGCAGCAATGTCCACAATAGCCAAACTGTGGAAAGAGCTGAGATGTCCTTCAACGGATGAATGGATAAAGAAGATGTGGTCCATATATACAATGGAATATTACTCAGCCATAAGAAAGGATGAATACCTACCATTTTCACTGACATGGATGGAACTGGAGGAGATTCTGCTAAGTGAAATTAGAAATTAGGAAAAGAAATTATCATATGGTTCCACTGATATGTGGAACAAAAAATAGCGTGGAAGACCATAGGGGAAGGGAAGGAAAATCGAATGGGAAGAAATCAGAGAAAGAGACAAACCATGAGCGACTCTGGATTCTGGGAAACAGAGGGTTACAGAAGGGAGGGGAGTGGGGAAATGGTGATGGGTATTAAAGAGGGAAATGTTGTGATGAGCACTGGGTGTTATACTCAAGTAATGAATGGATGTTATACTCAACTAATGAAACAATACGTCAAAAATTAATGAAGTACTGTATGCTGACTAACTGAACATAATAATAAAAAAATTAAAAGTAAAAAAATAAAAGAATTTAAAAATATATTGGCAGTTCAAATCCAGGAATACATAAAAATTACCATACATAATTACCAAACAGGTCTTACTTAAACAATGGAAGGCTGGTTCAGTATTTGAAAACTGATTGATGGGATTCACCATATTGAAAGAGTAAATTAGAAAACAAACAAACATATGATCATACAATAAATAAAGCATTTGAAAAAAATCAATTCATTTAAAATTTCTCAACAAATTAGGAATGGAAGGAAAATGTCATGTGATCCTGCAAAGAGGATCTTCCCTCTACCTAGGACCAAACGTACTAGTGCCAGATAATAATAAAAGCCCTAGGTAAGTATGGATGATCCAAGAATAGAAAGAGCCTCAGCATTTCTTCCTGGAGATCAAGACTCCAGACTTTGCCTGAAACCTGAAGTTATACTAGAAACATTGCCAAAAAAAAAAAAATAGAGAAAGCTCTATGAATTTTCTTAGTCAATAGGCTTATGACAATGTCATACAAAGTTCTATACCCAAATAAGATGTGAGAAGAGTGGAATATTATCTTTCCTCAAAGTGGTAGAGAGAAATGGTGAAGCATCTTGGATAGTCTCTCCCAGTCTTAGACTACAAAATAATGTGGAAAAGTAGAAATGTCTCCTGTGAGCATACAGTAGGGGTGGGCTGAAAAAGAGCCAAAGTTGAGAATGTTGAGGTCAGAAACAAGGAGTATTATTGCAGTGCAAGACTGGATTGATGACTGAGAACCAGATGGAACAATGCACATCTCAGTGGGATCAGGTAGTGGACTGTTGGGACCCTGTAACAAATTTTCACAGTGTAATAAATGCTTTGAGCACTGTCATGCTAGTTAATGTTGAGAATCCATATATATTGTTACCAAGATCCTGGGTCTCTCTCTCTCTCCACATTGTTTGCCAGTTGTCACAGCTTCTTACACCTGTGATTTTGCCTTCTTGTGTTTTTTAGGATAGGTGTAATATTACAGCATATATATCCAAAATGTAAAATAGCTTAAGCACAAGAGAAGTTTATTTCTCACTAATATTGATATTCCAAGGTGGTTCCAAGTTGGCAAGGCTCTGTTTCACATAGTTTTTTGGGAACCCAGGCTAATGAAGGCCCTGCCATCTTAAAATATATGCATATAATGTTTTCCTTGAATATATGCATATGAGGTTTTCCCCAACTGAGAAAAGGAAACAGCATGAAGTAATTCATAGGTGTTTTTTATAGGCCAGATATAATAAAATTTAATCTGTATTCCAGTGGCTGGAGCTCAATTAACATGACTGTCCCAGGGAAGCCAACCCAAGGGATGCTATGCAACTGATTTGATGAAACCTACCAGAGCCAGATAGTTGTATCTGCAGGGCCATATTAAACTTGGATTTAAGATATTCTGGAATCTCACATTCAGTAAGTTTAGGGGAAGGGAGTGCTAAAATGGGACTTTTAAGATAAGAACTAAGTGATAAACTAGCAGCAAAGGACTGTGGCTAGCAACTGAATCATTCATTGCAGACTGTTTGATTGCCCCTTGTCCCTTTAAGCCAATCTTCACATCTACATTCCCTAAAATCCTTATTCACAGAAAAGGGTCACAATAGAAAATTTAAAAAAGGGAGAGAGAGAGAAAGATCTTGAGGACACTTCCCAAGCCTCCTTCCTGTTTATTCTGACTTTCTCTTCTTTTGACCCTTTTCCATCTGATTCTAAAACTTTGGATCCACAGTCCTTTGGGTTTGTATTAGTTAGTTCAGGCTGCCATAACAAAGTATCACAAACTGAGTAACTGAAACAACAGAAATGTATTTTCTCATAGATCTGGAAGCTGGAAGTCTGAAATCAGTGTGCCAGTGTAGTCAGTTTCTGGTGAGAGTTCTCTTCCTGGTTTGAAGATGGCCATATTCTCGGTGAGTCCCCATATGACCTTTCCTCAGTACATGAACACGGAGAGAAAAAGAGATCTCCCTTTCTTTCTTTCTTTGAAGGCTAAGAGTTCTATCAGATTAGAGGCCCACCTTTATGATCTCATTTAACCTTTAGTACTTCTTTTTTTTTCTTAACTGACTGTATTTTTTATTATTATTATTTTGTTTTTATTGAGGTATAATTGACATAACATGATATTAGATTTAGGTGTACAATGTAATGATTCAATATACTTGTATATATTATAAAATAATCACCACAATAAGCCCAGTTAATATCCATCATCATACATAGTTAGTTTTTTGGTGTGATGAGAACTTTCAAGATCCACCCTCTTAGCTATTTTCAAGTATGCAATACAATATTATTAAATATAATCATCATGCCATATATTACAGTCCCATAACTTAATTTTGTAAGTGGAAATTTATAACTTAACCCCTGAATTACTCTTAAAGTAACCTTAATTAATCCCCCTAACCTTAGTTACTCCTTAAAGACTCTGTCTCCAAATACAGACACACTGGGAATTAAGGCTTTGAAATATAAATTTTGGGGAAACACAATTCAGTCCATAGCAGGGCTTAATTTTAGTACTTGGGCATCATCACATCTTTTCCTAAGGTCTCTTTACCTGGCTCACCTCTCTGGATCTTCATGCAAGGAATGATTTATTACACTTAGCAGAAGGTCCTAACACTAGTTCCATTCAGCTGAGACCTGGTTTCCTCTTCATTCTTTTTTTAATAAGATGCAATTCAGGAAAAGGGAATGTAAAAAACACCCATTAACAACTAGAGTTAATAATCAGGAATTACAAGAATGGTGATACTGAGATACAGATTTATTTCAAGAAGGCCTGTCTCATCTAAATGATGGCTTTAGCCAATGGCTGGGTGTACAGTTCTGGACCCCTAATTAGAGAAAAAACTAGGCAAATGTTAGGACCCTAATGAAATGGCCAGAATTTCAGATTAGGTCATTTTTATTGGGAAGTTCATGGGATGTAGACCAGAAGTTTCTAGATAAAATTTAAGGGGGAGGCTATGGCCTGCTGGGCTCTTGAAGCCCCAGCTAATCTCTAGTAATTACCAGGAGTAGGTAAGTGAACTATTCCTAGTCATTGACTATTAATTGAGTGAAACTCTCAATCCAATGCCAGTTTCATTTTCATTGACTTAGAAATTAAATAGACTTAAAGTATGTTTTCAATACAGTTGACTCTTTAACAATGTGGGACTTAGGGGCATTTACATTTCACACAATAAAAAATTTCAATGAAAAAAACCTATGAATAACTTTGACTCTCCAAAAACTTCACTACTGATGGCCTACTGTTGACCAGAAACCTTACCAATAACATAACAGTTGATTAACACATATTTTGTATGTCATATATACTGTATTGTCATAATAAAGTAAGCTAGAGAAAAGAAAATGTTATTAAGAAAATAATGAGAAAATACGTTTATAGCTCCATACTGTATTCATCCAAAAAACAAAAAAATCTGCTTTTAAGTGGACTAGCACAGTTCAAATCCTTGTTGGTCAAGGGTCTACTGTATTTCTAAATGGATGGGTTAAGGGCCTCAAGACCTAAAATAATTATATTTGATACTCTAACTTCCAAGGCTGTTGCTTCCCCAGGTACAGTGGGATCTGAACTAAAGGGTGGTATTTCTGTAGCAGTGGGAACTCTCCATCTGCCACCCAGCTCTCTTTTAATGTTGAGGTTTTCCTTTATTAAAAACAAAAACAGAAACAAAAAAAAAAACTTACCTTCTTGTGTGTTAAGCCAGGGGACATTTAAAAGAAACCATCCTCTGATGTATCAGAAATACTTCTTAACCTAAAATCTCTGGTGTAGGCAAAGAATATGTGTTCTGACTCATCCCTGCTTTCCTGGGTCAAATTCCCCCCAGGTAGTTGAGACATTTTCTTTCTTGGGTCTGGAGTATACACTCTTGTTTACTGATAAATTAATTCGGCAAATATTTACTGAGAACCCATGATGTGATTAGGGATACAGCAACATAGAAAAAAAAATCCCTACATTTGTGGATGTTTTCACACTCTCTGGTATAGGACTATTGACATGCATGGTACACTAGATAGTGGAAAGGAGAAATAATAAGACAGGAAATAAGGATAGCAAGTGGCAGGAGAAGACATTTGAGATTTTGATAAGACCACCAGGCATTCTCTCAGGGCAACAAGCAGGCCAATGTCACATGAAATGTAGAATATTGCCATCTTAAGTCAGAGAGGTATTGAAGGCCCAGATGTCATGGAGGACCCTATACACTTTCTTAAGAGTAAAATAATAGATGATAAATAGATGATAGATGATAGATGATAGATAGATAGATAGATGATAGATATAGATAGATGATAGATAGATAGATAGATAGATGATAGATAGATAGATAGATAGATAGATAGATAGATAGATAGATGATAGATAGATAGATGATAGATAGATGATAGATAGATAGATAGGTGATAGATAGATAGATGATAGATAGATAGATGATAGATAGATAGATAGATAGATGATAGATAGATGATAGATAGATAGATGATAGATAGATAGATAGATAGATAGATAGATAGATAGATAGATAGATAGATGATAGATAGATGATGATGATGATAGATAGATAGATAGATAGATAGATAGATAGATAGATAGATGATAGATAGATAGATGATAGATAGATGATAGATAGATAGATAGGTGATAGATAGATGATAGATAGATAGATAGATGATAGATAGATAGATAGATGATAGATAAATGATAGATAGATAGATGATAGATAGATAGATGATAGATAGATAGATAGATAGATAGATAGATAGATAGATAGATGATAGATAGATAGATAGATAGATAGATAGATAGATAGATAGATAGATAGATGATAGATAGATGATATATTTCTGCCCTGACATGGGGATCCTAAAACCCTTGTTTCCTAAATTTTCTGAAGTGATAAGAGCACTAGGTACATCTTATGTTCTAATATTTGGTCTTTAACCCTGATTCCTGACAAAAAACTTTTAAATCCCTTGGAATTTCCTGGGTGACAATACTGTCTTTTGTTCTAAGAAAGTAATTCTGGGTGGGCTCTGGGATGAGTCCTGGGTGGGGGCTGGTGAAAGACCAGGACATAATTAAAAGCCAGGAATATTCATTCTTACCCTCCATTCTCCAGAGAGGGGAGAGAGGCTGGCAACAAAATTATTTTGATCATACCCACTTGATGAAGCCTCCATACAAATCCCAATAGCGTAGGATTTGGAGCGCTTCCAAATTATAAACACAACCTGTTATCAGGAGGATGATGCATCCCAACTCCTTTCAGACTTTTAACTTTTCTTCTAGCTGTTTAACCACCTCTTTTATCATATCCTTTATTACACAATAAACTGGTAAACCTAAGTGTTTCCCTGAGTTATCTGAGTTGTTCCAGCAAATAATTGAATCCAAAGTGGGAGAGGCCATTGTAACCTCTTATTTGTAGCCAAGTCAGACAGAAGTTGTGGGTAACCTGCAGACTTATTATTTAGTATTGGCATCTGAAGTGGGGGGTAGTGTCATGAAAATAAGTCCTTAACTTATGGGCTCTGCAGTAACACTGGTTAATGTCAGAATTAAATTGGATCATAGGGCACTTGGCTGGGGTTACAAAGCATTGTTTTGTGGGGAAAAAAAACCTCCATAAACTTAGTATCAGAAATGTGCTTGATAAGTTCTGTATAGATTTTGCTTACTAACCCTTTATCAGATATATCATTTGCAAATACCATCTCCCATTCCAAAGATTGCCTTTTAGTTTTTTGTTTCCTTTGCTGTGCAGAAACTTTTTATCTGGATGAAGTCCCAATGGTTAATTTTTGGTTTTGTTTCCCTTGCTTCCAGAGACGTGTCTAGCAAGAAGCTGCTACTGCTGAGGTCAAAAAGGTTATTGCCTGTGTTCCTTTCTAGGATTTTGAAGGTTTTCTGTCTCACATTTAGGTCTTTCATCCATTTTGAATTTATTTTTGTTATGGTGTAAGCAAATGGTCCAGTTTCACTCTTTTGCATGTTGCTGTCCAGTTTTCCCAATACCATTTTTTTAAAAGACTGTCTTTTATCCACCAGATATTCTTTGTGCTTTGTTAAAGATTAGTTGACCACATAGTTGCGGGTCCATTTCTGGGTTTTCTATTCTGTTCCCTTGATCTATGTGTCTATTTTTGAGTTAGTACCATACTGTAATGACAACTACAGCTTTGTAATATAACTTGAAGTCCAGAACTGTTGGATGCCTCCAGTTTTGCTGTTCTTCTTCAAGATTGCTTTGGCTATTTGGGTTTTTTTGTGGTTCCATACGAATTTTAGGATTATTTGTTCTACCTCTATGAAAAATGTTGGAGTTATTTTGATAGGAATTGCATTAAGTGTGTAGATTGCTTTGGGTAGCATAGGCATTTTAACAGTATTTGTTCTTCCAGTCCATGAACATGGAATGTTTTTCCATTGCTTTGTATCATCTTCTTGCATGAGTGTTTTATAATTTTCAGAGTACAGATCTTTTACCTCTTTGGTTAGGTTTATTCTTAGATATCTTATGGGTTTTGGTACAATTGTAAATGGGATCAATTCCTTGATATCTCTTTCTGCTATTTCATTATTGGTGTACAGAAATGTAACAGATTTCTGTACATTGATTTTATATCCTGCAACTCTGTTAATTCCTGTATCAACTCTAGCAGTTTTGGGGTGAAGTTTTTGCGTTTTCTACATAAAGGATCATGTCATCTGTGAAGAGTGAAAGTTTGACTTCTTCCTTGCTGACTCGGGTGCCTTTTATTTATTTTTTGTTTTCTGATTGTTGAGGCTAGGACTTCCAGTACTATGTTGAACAACAGTGGTGAGAGTGGACATCCCTGTCATGTTCCTGACCATAGGGGAAAAGCTCTTGGTTTTTCCCCATGGAAGATGATATTACCTGTGGGTCTTTTGTATATGGCCTTTATGATGTTGAGATATGTTCCTTTTATCCCTACTTTCTTGAGGGTTTTTTACTGAGACTGGATGCTGTACTTCATCAAATGCTTTTTCTGCATCTATTGAGAGGAATTTATCCTTTCTTTTATTAATGTGGTATATCATGTTGATTGGTTTATGAATATTGAACCACTCTTGCAACCCGGAAATAAATCCTACTTGATCATGGTGAATAATTCTTTTAATGTACACTTGGATTTGACTTGCTAGAATTTTGTTGAGAATTTTTGCATCTATGTTCATCAGGGATACTGGCCTATAGTTCTCTTTTTTAGTGGGGTCTTTGGTTTTGGAATCAAGGTAATGCTGGCCTTATTGAATGAGTTTGGAAGTTTTCCTTCTACTTCTATTTTTTTGAACAATTTGATAAAAATAAGTATTAACTCTTCTTTAAATGTTTTGTAGAATTCACCTATGAAGCCATCTGGTCCTGTACTCTTGTTTGTTGAGAGATTTTGTATTACAAATTCAATTTCATTGAGGATCATCAGTCTGTTCAAGTTTTCTATTTCTTCCTGTTTCAGTTTTGGTAATTTATATGTTTCTAGGAATTTATCCATTTCTTCCAGATTGCCCAATTTGTTGGCATATAATTTTTCATGCTATTCTCTTATGATTGATTTCTGTAGTGATCTGTCCACTCCCATTTGTGATTTTATTTATTTAGGTCCTTTCCCTTTTCTTTTTGATAAGTCTGGGTAGGGGTTTATCAATTTTATTAATTTTTTCAAAGAACCAGCTCCTAATGTCATTGATTTATTCTACTGGGATTTGTTTGTTTGTTTGTTTCTATATCATTTATTTCTGTTCTAATCTTTATTATTTCCCTACTTCTGCTGGCTTTAGGCTTCATTTGTTGTTCTTTTCTAGCTCCTTCAGATGTAAGGTTATGTTGCATATTTGAGATTTTTCTTGCTTCTTGAGGTAGGCCTGTATTACTATACACTTTCCTCTTATGACTGTTTTTGCTGCATCCCAAAGATTTTGGACCATCGTGTTTTCAGTTTCTTTTGTTTCCATGTATTTTTTAAAATTCTTCTTTAATTTCCTTTCACTCTTTAGTAGGATGTTCTTTAACCTCCATATATTTGTGGCCTTTCCAAATTTTTTCTTGTGGATGACATCAAGTTTTATAGTGTTGTGGTCTAAAAACATGCATGGTATGATCTCAATCTTTTTATACTTGTTGAGGTCTGATTCATGACCCAATATGTGATCTATTCTGGACAATGTTCGATGTGCCTAAGAAAATAATTTGTATTCTGCTGTTTCAGTATTAAGTGTTCTGAATATATCTATTAAGTCCAGTTTTTCATTGCAAGCCATTGTTTGAGTGTGGTAATAATTTGAAAGTAAAGAAGAGAAACACACAGGGCAGTGTAGGTTTGTTTTTGGTTTTTTCTTTCCCCCTACTTAATACCACTGGAAGGTTTCTGGTTGTTTCTCCCCCAGAGGGTTTTTCTTACAGTGGTAAAATACACATAACAAAATTTAGCATTTTATCAATATTAAAATGTACAGCTAGGTGGCATTTAGTAAAGTTCCCATGTTTGGCAACCATCACCACTATCATTTTTCAGAATTTTTTAATAGACTATTTTTTTACAGCGGTTTTAAGTTCAAGGTAAAATTGAGAAATAGTTAGAGATAGCCCATACACCCCCTACCCCATATCACATATACACAGCCTCCTCCATTATCAGCTTCCTCCACCAAAGTGGTACATTTGTTATAATTGATGAACCTATACTGACACAACATCACCCATAGTTCATTGTTTATATTAGGGTTCACTGTTGATGTTATACATTATATGGATTTGAACAAATTTATAGTAACATATATCTACTTTTAAAGTATCATACAGAATAGTTTTACTCCTTTAAAAATCCTCTGAATTTCAACTATTCATCTCATCTTTCCCTCTAGCCCCTGGCCACCACTGATCTTTTCACAGTTTCTATAGTTTTGTCTTTTCTGGAATATCATATATTGGAATCATACAGTTTGCAGCCTTTTCAGATTGGCCTTTTTCACTTAGTAATACACATTACAGTTTCCTTCATGTCTATCAATCATTTCTTTTTAGCACTGAATAGTATTCTGTTATCTGAATATGTCACAATTCATTTGTCCTGTTGGACTTTTTTGTTTTTTTGTTTTTGTTTTCAACAGAGGAATAACATGATCTATCTCTTGTTTTAACAGAACAGAAGTGATTCTGTCGCTATACTCAGTACAGACAAGAGGGCAAAGGCAAATGCTAGGACATAAATTGCACAATCCAGGCAGGAGAAGGTGGTGGATTGGGCCAGAGTGGTAGTTGTGGGGATAATATAAATGGTAATATTCTTGATTTTTTAGGATAAAGCCAACATGATTTGATCATGAATTAGAACTAAGATGTAAGTGAAGCCATTCAATTGAATTTTTGTCCCTAAGTAAATGTTACTGCTTTCTCCAAGGTAGTATAGGGGTTTCTTATAGCAGAAACTGTTGGTCTTTTATCTCTCCTCATCACAAGAATCTATACCTTTGTATACAAGGTGAACATTTCTTTAGGTTCTATCCAAGACCTTTGCTAAAATTCATCTATATCCCATTATCTGAAATTTTAATATTTACTACATGAGTTGTTTTAATGCATACCCATATATGAGTGGGAAAGAATGAAGAAAGAAAGGGTAATATATGTAGGGTAAAATTTGTTTGGGTTAGTGGCATTGTACTACATTGGATTTATCATGGACTGATCCAACCTGGTCCTCTCCTTTGGTGCTTCATTCTTCTAGGCTGGAAAGGTCATTAAACAGGAGTGTTCGAATTCAAGTCAACAGTGCAAAGGGTGGGCACACTTTTAAAAATCAGTGTTAATTAGCTGTTAATTTTCCTACATTATTAATTCAAGAAATTAGACTTGATATAGTTGTTTCATTGATCCTCTTCATATTTTTGGAAGTGGATTAGAATGCTCTCAACCAGCTCTGAGAAAAGCAACTTATTTTTTTTTTTAAAGGGAAATCATGGAATACAGAATGTCACTACTGGAGAGAATCTTCTGGCTCATCTAGTGTAAACTCTTCTCTTACAAGTTTAAGCAATCTGCTATGAGCTGAGCCAGGCTTTCTGACTCTGACTCTGGTAACTTCCCAATGTTAGAAAGAATAAGCAAGCTCAGATGGAGCTGAGCAGTAAGAAATAAAAAAAGAAGCCCAGATCATTTTTCCCATCCTAAAATAAATAAATAAATAAATAAATAAATAAATAAATAAATAAACAAACAAATAAATAAATAAATGTACTACCACATTCTGGCTTCCATAACAGAACTCCCTTATGCCATTAATGTGGGCAGTCTTATATAATGTATTACTGTTATGAGACAGGAGGCCTTTAAAACTAAATGAACTGCAGTCTTTGTTAAAATGTATGTCTCTGTGATAATCAGTGTTCATTAAAAATGTGACTAAATAAAACAATGAATTACAACTGCTTTCTTCCTCCAGAACACACAGAAGGTTAAAATTCAAATAAATTTTGTTTAGAATATATCATGAGAAGTTAATTTTATTGCATTTTACTTACAAATAAAAGCAGGGTGGATCTTAGCTACTTTTTACTACAAGATTTTTTAAATTACATTTTTAAACTGTGTAATCCAAAAGGTTTTGTGGGAGAAGTAAGCAGACACAAACTGATGTTCATTTCCTCTCATTTTCCATGTGTTTTCTTTGGTTAATCAAATACTCTAAAACTATAAAATGCTTCATGTGATAGGAAAGCTCTCTGAAAGGCATCCAAATTGTTTGTATTCACCAACAGATTTATAGTAGTGACTTCTGGGTTTGTAAATTCTACCTCAACCCAAAACCACTTGTCAGACTATAATTTGGTTGCAAAATGAAACATCACAAAAGCAAATTGATAGGAAATGTTTTTACTCAGCAAACATGAATTCCAAAGGTGGTGGACATGAATAACCAATTCTTTTAACCCTTTTTACCTCTAAATATTTCTATAGGAACTGATTTGGCCAAGGGATGGCCATTTTGCATGGCATAATTTTCTTAAGTACTGAGACATTGAAACCCCTATTATTGTAATGGGTAAACAAAATGCAGTGACCTGTCAAAATAATTTTATTTTAATCAAGTAGCATCATGTTGTATTTACTAGTTATAAGAGTCTAATTTGTACATCATACTGAGAGTAACTGCTGTCACTAGAGTTTTTTCTGCCACAGAGCATCTCTGAAAATGGAATCATGATCATGGGTGCAATCAAATGTAGATTTGACCTTTAATAATAAAATCTTTACCCACAGAAATATCATATATAACATCCTTTAGAAGCAAAACTCTATTCGGCAAGTTAGCTTGGCTATGCTCTACAGGGTTACAGGCTTACAAGGTATTTAAGATGTTTATTTAGGTATGTGACTGAGAAAATCTCTGAGACACTAGGATTTATTAAAATCAATTCTTTGGTTATACCATAGGCATCTTCTAGTACTATGCCACTGAAATCCAAGTCAGCTGGAGTTTTTGTGTCCTTGTCACCTATAAAACTGAACTTACAGGACTTAAAATAGTCTCTTTCTTAGATGAACAGGATTGGGGGGAGCTTCATCCTGTTTCATTTAATAATCATGTGTAAATTCACTCATTTAGAAGCATTTATTGAGAACTTTCTAAGAGCCAGTTGTTGTGATAGGCCTGGTAACACAAATATATTTCAGCCTCATAGCAGGAGAGGGAGGAAAGAAGGAAGGGAAACAGAGAGAAAATTAAAGAAAGAGAGAGAGTGCTCTCCCATAACACAGAGATGAGAAAATCAATGTCCTGGAAAGTATTTTTGTTGATTCTACTTATTTTTACAAGTGGTAATGAAGTAACAGGGAAAACAATAAGTAATTTCAATTCATTTATTTAATAAAGACAATAAGATATTTTTAAAAGGAAACCAGGATAATCAAGTATTTATCTGCATATATATATATATATATATATATATATATATATATATATAATGTCACTTCTTCATGTTTTATACATTTTAATTCAACTTTTAGTTTTCCAAATAATATATAAGTCTAGACTGATTTTTTTTGTATTCTTAAAGAAAGCTAATAAAACAATTATATAATGGTGATGATGACAGCATTTATCATGTGCTGGCCAGTAGGCTAACCACTCTGCTACATTTTTTCATTTTATTCTTACTGAAGACTTATGTGTAGATAGTATATTCTTCAAATTATATGGACAAGAAAAGTGAGAGGGTTATTGACTTGGGAGAGCTAGAACAAAACCCTAAATCTGTTTGACACCAAACCATGTTGGTAATCACTGCACCATAACATCCTTCCATAGTTGTGTAACACTCTATCTGCAAAGATATTGAGTCCACGGAAAGTATTTAAGTCTCAGTGGCCTAGAATTCCAGATTTTAGAACCAGCAATGACCTTATGCTTCATTTAACCTGATTTATTCCAGTTACTACACATATATTCACTTGCTCAAACTAGAAACTTAATGCCCCTACACTCATTTTGCTCCCCTCCAACTAATCTGTCACCAATCTTGCTAATTTGACCTACAGCATATTTTCCAATCTGTTTATATTTCATGTCCATTGCCTTGATCAAAGATAACACTGTGATCTCTAGTCTGAATACTCTAATAGCCATTTAACTTTCTATTCAGTTCTTCTCCTCACTCTCCCTAACTCTGGCACTCTGAGTGTGTTTCTGAACCAAAATCAATGCCAGAAGCTTGAAGAAATGCAGAATCTCAAGCCTCATTTCAAACATATGAACCTAGAATCTGTATTTTCAAATCTCCAGTTGATAAATCTACAGAATACAGTACAGTGACTTTAAATTTTTTCTTTGGCAGTTTGCTAGAGGTGGAGTTGTGATGGATGATGAGGGGAATCACACCCCTAGATTTATTGACATTGGCTAAGAACAAGCCATTCTGAGAAACACCAGGTGCACAGTACTACCAGAAGTTTAGAGCCTGGAGACTCAATTTAACTCTTCTATTCAAAGTAGCATTTATTTCCCACATGATACCATTTTTTTGAGCCACCCACATTTCCCAAGGGGAATCTAGCCAGGCCCTATATATAGCTCTATTCTTAATTGATATTTCCTTCATGAGCTTTGCTTCATTTTTGTTGTTGTTGTTGCTGTTGTTGTTGTTTTATCATCACTATCAAAGTGTGGGGTCTCATCATCTGGGCAACTGGTTGTGGTATTTTCATAATTTTCAAGACACAAGAATTTCACTGGCTTACCTTTATCCTCACTATTGACAAAATGAATATCACTCTACAATTTTGACAACTCTCTCGTTTATCTGTCTCTATAAGTTTTTATTGATCTTTTGGCTAAATGTTTACACTAACTCGTGCTCTTTCCACTAATTAACTTTGTTCCCCTTTCTCCCTATGTGACTTCTAATGGAGCTTTTCTTTGAATTTCTCCTCTAAGTTTCTATTTAAAAATGTCTCTGGATCTTCACATTCCACTACCACAAACTCTTCCACTGCATCACACTGTGCTTATATTTCAAACATTTTAACCTGGATCATAAGTTTTGCAGGAATTCATCCTCATCTCTCCAGCATTTTTTTTTCATTGCTCTCCTTTTATTTCTTCAAACTGACCAATATATATGCTCCTCTGGCCCTACCCCTCATCTCCTATACTTTTGTGCCTAACTTTTGTCCCCTTCATATTTCCGGTAAGCCATCACCTCCTTAGAGAGAGCTCACTCTGTTATCCTTTCTCATAGCACCTGATGATAACAAAATAAATAATCATCTATCATGTATGTATTTTCAGTTTGTTTAGATTTTGGCCCCTATAAAAAACACAGTCCATTTCTGTTTTTTTCATGATTTACATTGTCATGTAGGTTGTGACTGATCAATCTATTTATTTATCTACCTTTCTTTCTTCTAAGAATTGATCTGATCCAATTCCTTCAGCAGATGAAAAAAGTAAAGTCTAGAAAGGTTAAGTAAATTTGGAAAAGGCCAAAATTGTGTAAGTAGTAAAGCTAGATTTTCTGGCTTCCAATGCAGTATGATTTTTAGTACATCTCTATTATATATACATATACATATACTTATAAATGCATACGTATTCGTATACATATACATACACATACATATATTGGGGGAATGACCTGGGAGATGTGAATCACATAGTTCAACTTACCACTTTGCAGTAATCATGGGCATTAAACTCCACTGGCTGTCAAAACCAACAGTGTGAAAATGGCTGTGTTTCATTGACTAAGGCCAGCAAGTCTAAGACAAATAAAGAAGGAACACTTTGTGCTGACTCATGAATTTATTCCAGTAAAGTTGGTGGAAGTAAAACGAATATTGGTTAACCAAAATCTGACTCACTGGCCACCAAATCTGACTTCTCTTGCTGGGGAATATCTACTCTCAAGCTCACTGGGCTCATTTCTCAGCAAGTCAAGAGATCCAATGTCACAACCTGACAACCTCAGTTGGCCTTCTTCAGTGATGGGTGTGGATGTGGTACAGTTAGGAATGTGCCTCAATCTCCACATGCAAGAGAGACAAATCCAATATAGCAGGAAAATGGGGTTGAAGGGAAAATTCTCTCTTAAGAACAAAAAATAAAATAATTTTTAAATGCCAAACTGTGAGATGCACTAAATCTTACTTACACATTTGACAATCAAATTAAGAAATTTTGTTCTTATAGCATGCTTTAGGTTGGGTCAACATACATCTATTTCTCCAACAACAAACAACAATGACAAAAATCAAATGAAATAAGAAATGTACTATGCTCAGCTATTATAATACCAACACCACCACTAAGCATAATCCTAAAAACAAGGAAAATATTCTCATATAAGATTTATGATTTGGAGAGCTGACATAGGACAGTGAAGACAGTATTTGAAGGCATTTGGCAAAAGGAGGTAAAATTTAAGTATAAAACCAGCTATATTGCGAACCCAATTCACCTAGGACATCTTATGTTCTTCCTGCCTAGGGTTGTGATTTTTGGGGTGGAGTAGAGTAGGGTCTGACTTGGCATTCTAGGGTATAGTGGTTAAATGGCTGAAGTTGTGAGAATCAGTACATTACTGTGGAAAGCAGCAAAGCTAAAAATCACATTGATTGCATATGGTGCACCTCTCTTGTTTATCTTCTGTTGCTGAAAACAATCTGCTCAACTGACTTAGGCAACCACCTTTTCTCTAAACCAGAGCATATGTGGTAGGCATGTCTTCTTCAGCTATGTCTGCTATATAATGGGATTGGCCATTAATAAATTGAACACATTCTGAGGGTGCACCTGCACTAAGCAAGCCATGTAATGAGGGTTAATTGTGGGATTAACAGAATGATAAACTTTGCTATACTCAGCGGTTGCATGGTATTGCAGCAAAATCATGCCTCTTGTTTAGGTGCTACTTCAACCTAGTGCCTTTAAGAACTAGTAATAGAGAGTACATAATTGTATGTGTGGTATAAATAGTCTCTTAATTATAGCACCAAAAAGCCCTTCTTCCTGCTACTGATGCAAAGCATTCATAGTTGGCCAGTATGTGATTTCTGAGGAATTAAAACCAGATCAGGAAGACTTGTTACAGCCAAGCATGCTCTTCTTCTGATAAAGCCCAATGAAGGTTAACCTTCCTGTTCACCAAGTGCCACTGAGAATTGAGAAGTGTGTGTGTGTGTGTGTGTGTGTGTGTGTGTGTGTGTGTGTGTGTGTGTGTGTGTGTCTGAGAGAGAGATAGGTGAGAGAAAGTTAAGACAGCTCTTGAAAAATCACAGCCAAATATATATTGTTCTGTTTAGTTTGAAAGATGACACCATTGATACAGATTAGCAACTAAGCATCTGTGCTGACCCATGCAAGAACAGTAGTTTTCACTACACAGCATGGAAGTAAAATAGGAAATAAAGATTCAATTTAGATTTGATTTTACAAATATTGAAGCCAAGAAATAAACAATAGTGATGAGAAAAGCTTTCCTTGGCATATTCTTGGCTATTAGCATCAGGATGTAAACAGACAGAATGGGAAGAGTGGCCATGGAAAGTGGTTTCCTAATTGTTGTATATCATGATTTTTTTATTTATCCAAATGTCACAGGTTGGAGGAAACAAATGAAGTATGTGGCTGAGCTTCTAGAATTGTGAAACATTTTGTACAAACAGTGAGTAGTAACATTTGTTCCACCAAAGAGAAAACATTATGCTGTGGTCAAAAGAATAGTAGACTCAGTCAAATTCAGTCTACTCCCTACTTCCTATATAAATTTGGCAAATCACTTGAGCTTTTTGGACTTTGGTTTAGCTATCTATAATATCATTCTTTAGGTTTATTGATTATGTAATGCAAGAACTCTCCCATATTTTCAAGAAATGAGTTAGTCCTTTACTTCACTGCCAATCATAAAGTTTGAGACAAAGGGATGAAGTCTCTTTATTAAGACTCGCACTATGAAAAAAAATCCTTTTTCCTTTGGCTATATTGGCTAAACATGTTTAAGCCAAATCAACCATTTTATAATATGCCTTCTTGGGACATTTTTTAAAGCAATTACCTTGAATTAACATGGGCAGCTAAAGCCTAAAGGTAACTAAAGCCTATCTTTTTCAACCATATTCAATAAACACATAACACACTACTGTTTCTAAATTAATCCAGTATCTAAACTGAATCTTCATTCCTTGTGTCTTTTGTTTTGTTTTAAATCTTATAACAGCATCTGAAAATCTTAAATAATTTTCAAACTTTTATGCTAACATTTTCCCTTCTCTCCATCTTGCCAGGTACATCCCGTCTTTGGTGAAGAGTCTAAACTCTACCTCCTGCATCAAGACTTTGACAGTCACGTTAATCATAATGTCTGTTTTCTGATCTCCTATATCATCTAGTGTTTAAGCTTATAATTATTCCTTTCTGACTTTCTCATGGCCTCTATTTGAACGGATATACCCCTTACTATGCTTTTGCTTTTTGAAGGCTAATATTTTAACCTCAGTTTCCTCATCTATAAGGAAACAGAGGGTCTAACAAGGATTCTACAGCATAGGCTTATATAACTTCCAGCCTTGCAGAGGTGTTATTTACATTATAGGATTAGGAAAATGTATTGCACATTATTACCAGTTGCTCAATAAGAAGTGCACATAATTTTGTGAAAGTACATATATACAGTTATTTTTATTCCTTTAATAATTTTAAAAATCTACATTTTGCCAAATTAAAAAGAAAAACAAAATTGGAAGCAAAAATTATTTTCATTAAATGACTGGTAAAATGAATTTTCCTTCCTAAAATAAGACAAGGCAATTCTAATAACTTTTATAGTATATCAAGACATTTATACTGTCCTTCAAAAAAAAAAAAAAAACGACTTAAAATAACCTAAACCCAACTTGCATTTTCATCAGAGCTATGCTGCTATTACCTTAGCCATCATTCATCACGTAAGTCAAATAGTTTATAGAGAAAGAACATAAATTGTAACCCCAAGTCAGGAATGCTATCAATGAGTTTGGAAGTTTACATTCTGTTGGTGTGAGGTCACTATTTGCTGTCACTATTGATCAATGACCCAACAAGTGTCTTTAGCCCTAGGCTGTCTTTCTGGTTTTAGCAAGTTTCCTAGTTTTAACAGGTTTAGTTACAAAATCTAGACAATGATTTTGTATTGAAATTCACCAAGTCACATTTTGGTGATTTAAAATAACATTGTATTTTAAAAAGCAGTAGTAATCTAAATTGCCATCCAAATGGTTAGCGTTTTAGAAACAGTGATTGATGAAACACAGGGTAAAGGATTACTTCCATAAATAAACAGAGACTTAAAACCTTTTAGCAAGATAATTCATATCACCCAGTTTAATCTCTTATGAAACAGTTCTAGTCTCCTAGCAATTTCATAATCTCTTTCAGTAATTATGAAGGTATCATTTTCCTCCCTGTATTAATACATGAAGAACTGGGAGTAATATGGTTAATATTTTACTGAATTGTTGAAAGGTAGTAGGTTTTTCTCAGCCTCAGTGAGTTCTGACATTTTAACCCATTTATCTCTGATGTATGCAAGTTCTTGACTGTGCCAAAAGAAAGATGCATTTTGCCTGAAGGATCTATAGTTAAGGCAATTTGACATATGTTTTTCTTCTCTCTGAAGTGTGTGTCTCTAGCTGTGCAATTGCCATTTCATTGTGTAGTGGTCATCAAGATTATTTCTTAGATAAAGTTTTGTACAACCAGGATTTTGAAAATATATAGAAAAATTAAAATGACGCTTTACATTAAATTCCAAATTTTATGGAAAAGCACTCAAATACTTCAACCTACAATTATAGAGATTATTCAAAGGATTGGAAAATTGGAAAAAAATGCCCAATACAGGATAGGGTAAGTACAATAGCTTATAAAATATTAATCTTATTGTCAATTCATTTCTCATATTGATTGAATTTCTTCTATAAGCTGCTAACTATAAGAATGGACACTACCAAGGAATTTTCTTATCCTTTTATAAAAGATAAAGTAATAATTCATGATTACATGGTTTACATGAAATTATGAATTCCTGGTTTACATGATTGACCTGGATATCCCTCAATTAAAGGGTAATAGATTTTTCCTCTCTCACTCTATTTGGTCATTAGAATAGTAACCCAAAAGGGCAAGCTCCTGCATGTAATCTTATTGAAGAGTGGTGAACTTTGTTTTCAAATAGGCATCACAGATATTATAAAAATTTAGTACCAAACTGTTGCATGAACTACAGTTCAATTTGTCATGCATGGGCACATATTGTTCAACAGGTGTCTGGAAAATGTGTGCTGTAGGTTATAAAGGGACAAGACAGGTTATCAAAGGTCTGGGATAAATCTGTCACTGATGTGGAAAAACAACTGAGAGACCATGCCTTATTGACAAGAGGGTTAACACCTCAATTTTATGCGTGAAAGGACCAGTCTATGGTAATCTTAGCCTCTGAGTTTTCATTATGAAGTATTTTTAAAAGCTCTTAAGATGATGTTTTCCAGCCTTACCTGCAAAATTAATGGAACATGCTAAGGGTTTAAATAAAATAGATTTTTTGCAATAGTTTATTAATTTAATCTTTAATGAAGAGAATTACAAATACAATGTTGTGTTTTCATTTTATTCACCATCCTCAGGACCCACAGGAAATATCACATGGCTGAATTATTTTTCTTTTGAATTGTAGTACTGAAATGAAGTGACTCATGAAAAAATGTTCAACATCACTTGGCATCAGGGAAATACAGATCAAAACCACAATGAGTACTACATCACACCAGTCAGAATGACTAAAATTAACAAGTTGGGAAACAACAAATATTGGTGAGGATGCAGAGAAAGGGAAACCCTCTTACACTACTGGTACAGCCACTCTGGAAAACAATATGGGAGTTCCTCGAAAAGTTAAAAAAAGAGCTACCCTATGACCCAGCAATTGCACTACTAGGTATTTACCCAAAGGATATGAACATAGTGATTTGAAGGGGCACCTGCACCCCAATGCTTATAGCAGCAATGTCCACAATAGCCAAACTATGGAAAGAGCTCAGATGTCCATCAACAGATGAATGGATAAAGGAGATTTGGCACATATATACAATGGAATATTACTCAGTCATCAAAAATGAAATCTTACCATTTACAATGAAGTGGATGGAACTAGAGGGTATTATGCTAAGTGAAATAAATCAATCAAAGACAATTATTATATGATTTCACTCATATGTGTAATTGAAGAAACAAAACAGAGGATCATAGGGGAAGGGAAGAAAAAATACAATAAGATGAAATCAGAGAGGGAGACAAATTATGAGACTTAACTAAAGGAAACAAACTGAAGGTGCTGGAGGGAAGGTGTGTGGAGAGAAGGGATAACTGGGTGATGGGCATTAAGGAGGGCACTTGATATAATGAGCACTGAATGTTATATACAACTGATGAATCACTGAATTCGACCTCTGAAACTAATAATACATTATATGTTAATTAATTTAATTTAAATACAATAAAATTTTAAAATATAAAACAAAATACCAAATAAAATGAAGTGACTACATTTTGCATGTATGTACACACACACTAAAATGAATGTTGCCCCTCTATGTATCCACCTTCTGATGCTATTGACTAATTTCAATATTGATATTGCCTATTGATCAAATCATAGTGGTAATTATTTTAATTTTCATTTTATAAGCCATGTAATTATTACATAATTTTTTTAAACGTTACTTAAAAAATTCATAGGATGTTACTTAAAATTTGATTTGGCTGTTTTAAAATAAAGTTATTTCCCAAGAATAAGAGATTTGTAAGTGTAAGAATATTACCTTAAGGAACACTGCAAACTAAAATTGTGCAAATATTTCAAGTAATAGCAATACTACTATATTACCTCTCTAAATGGTTAATTTAAAAAGAAAAAATCATTTAAATGTGTAAGTTCTACTATATTTGTTGAGAACTAAGTTTCTTTATTGTAAGTCACTCTTCATTTTCAGTGTGGGAAATCGCTGATGTAGATGCAAGACCTAGAACTTTTCAAAGGATGACATTCATGCCACTAATAAACATAAAGCAATATGAACGGGCCATAGATTTTCCCAGAAACCACTAAGATGGTTAATCTCAATACTATGTCTACTTGCAGTTATGGCATACCTTCTCTTACTCTTCCTACTTGCCTGGAGTGAGTCATCTGACACATTTTGTTTCTATGCAGTAACACGTGTTTTTAAGGTGCTGGTCTCCTAACCAAATAAAATCTAAAGTTTTTCTCTTGTATCCCTGCATACCAACATATGGTCATAAGTTTAAGTTTACATTGTTTTGATTATATTATAGTAGGTGTTGAAGGGGGGTAAGTAGAAAGAAGTAATGTGCATGAAACTCATTCAGTAATGAAAACTGTAGGGAGCCTAACAGACATGCAGAAGAAGAAAAAGATTTTCCCTGTATTACAGTGTTTGTCTCCACTAGTTCACCATTATTTTTCTCCACCTCATTTGTGATAAAGAAATAAAATATAAAAAAGTGAGTTTGTTTTTTATTTCCCCACTGTTAACCCCACTTCTAAAAAAAAAATGTATTTTTTTTTGATGGGACACAAACTAGGAAATTTAAGAGTTCCCAAACATTCTCATTAAATATTGCTTCTCCTTTTCTGGCTGTTTCATCACCACACTTTCCATAATGACTTTTCCATAGAACTCAAAGAAAAAAAGTGTTTTATTAAATGTCAGTGTCTTTTTTTCCCCAAAATATAACAGTGGAATCCATGCAAATAATTTACTTTAATCCCTAATACGTGTAATCATTTTCAATACACTAGAAATAAAACTTTTCATTCAACCCTCTTTTGAGTGAGTTGTGAGGGGAGAGATAAGGAGAATTATTTGAAAGAAAGGGTTCATATCCTTAGCTATTTTATTTCTATACTATATGTTTGACTTCATGGTTAAATTATAATTTGTTTCAATCACTAAAAATCAAGTTATATTCTAAAGAAAGAAATTATATTGATCTTTCTTTTCATCATAATAGACATAATAATAGATATACAAATAAGTGTACATTTATTTTATTTCTTTTAAATGAAATTATTTGTCACATTTGTTATCTAGAAAAAAAATTGGACCTTTTTATTAATTTATACTCATGAAAGATCAATGTGGAATTTTCAATTTCATTACTACTAAAGTAATTTTTAAATCTCTGATATTGGTGAATCATAATCATTACTTAAAAGAAATTGGGAAATATTTTCTCATATTTTCTAATATTTTGATATTTAAAATAAAAATCTGTTTATCCCTTTAAAATTTTTTTAACTAACTGGAATTTATTTTTTTAAAGATTTTTTAAATTTATTTATTCATGAAAGACAGAGAGAGAGAGAGAGAGAGAGAGAGAGAGGCAGAGGGAGAAGCAGGGTCCCAAGGAGCAGGGAGCCCAATGCGGGACTTGATCCCAGGACCCTGGGATCATGACCTGAGCTGAAGGCAGATGCTTAACCATCTGAGCCACCCTGGCACCCCTATTTATTTTTTTATTATGTTATGTTAATTACCATACATTACATCATTAGTTTTTGATGTCGTTTTCCATGATTCATTGTTTGCGTATAACACCCAGTGCTCCACGCAGAATGTGTCTTCTTTAACACCCATTACCAGGCTAACCCACCCCCCCACCACCGTCCCCTCTAGAACCTTTAGTTTGTTTTTCAGAGTCCATAATCTCTCAAGGTTCATCTCCCCCTCTGATTTCCCTCCCTTCCTTCTTCCCCTCCTGCTATCTTCTTCTTCTTTTTTTTTTTTTTAACGTATAATGTATTTTTTGTTTCAGAGGTACAGGTCTGTGATTGAACAGTCTTACACAAGACTCACCAGTGCTCACCAGAGCACATACCCTCCCCAAAGTCTATCACCCAGCCACCCCATCCCTCCCACCCCCCACCACTCTAGCAACTGCCAGTTTGTTTCCTGAGATTAAGAATTCCTCATATCAGTGAGGTCATATGATACATGTGTTTCTCTGACTGACTTATTTCACTCAGCATAATACCCTCCAGTTCCATCCACATTGTTGCAAACAGCAAGATTTCATTCCTTTTGATGGCTGCATAACATTCCATTATATATATATATATATATATATATATATATATATATATATATATATATATATATACACACACACACCACTTATTCTTTATCTATTCATCTGTCGATGGACATCTTGGCTCTTTCCATAGTTTGGCTATTGTGCACATTGCCGCTATAAACATCAGGGTGCATGTACCCCTTTGGATTGCTCCATTTGTATCTCTGGGGTAAATGCCCAATAGTCCAATTCCTAGGTCGTGTGGTAGCTCTATTTTCAACTATTTGAGGAACCTCCATACTGCTTTCCAGAGTGGCTGCACCAGCTTGCATTCTCACTAACAGTGTAGGAGGGTTCCCCTTTCTCCACATCCCCGCCAACATCTGCCACTTCCTGACTCGTTAATTTTAGCCATTCTGACTGGTATGAGGTGATATCTCATTGAGATTTTGAATTGGATTTCCCTGATGCTGAGTGATGTTGAGCACTTTTTCATGTGTCTGTTGGCCATTTGGATCTCTTTGGAAAAAAGTCTGTTCGTGTCTTTTGCCCATTTCATGATTGGATCATTTGTTCTTTGGGTGTTGAGTTTAAGAAGTTCTTTATAGGTTTTGGATACTAGCCCTTACCCGATATGTCATTTGCAAATATCTTCTGCCATTCTATCAGTTGTCTTTTGGTTTTGTTGACTGTTACCTTTGCTCTGCAAAGCTTTTTATCTTGATGAAGTCCTAATAGTTCATTTTTGCCCTTGCTTCCCTTGCCTTTGGCGATGTTTCTAAGAAGAAGTTGCTGTGGCTGAGATTGAAGAGGTTGCTGCCTGTGTTCTCCTTTAGGATTTTGATGGACTCCTGTCTCACACTGAGGTCTTTCAACCATTTTGAGTCTATTTTTGTGTGTGGTGTGAGGAAAAGGTCCAGTTTCATTCTTCTGCATGTGGCTGTCCAATGCTCCCATCACCATTTGTTGAAGAGACTGTCTTTTTTCCATTGGGCATTCTGTTCCATTGATCTGTGTGTCTGTTTTAGTGCCAGTACCATACTGTCTTGATGATGACAGCTCTGTAAAAGAGCTTGAAGTCCAGAATTGTGATGCCGCCAGCTTGGCTTTTCTTTTTCAACATTCCTCTGGCTATTAGGGGTCTTTTCTGGTTCCATAGAAATTTTAGGATGATTTGTTCCAATTCTTTGAAAAAAGGGGACAGTATTTTGATAAGGATTGTATTGAATGTGTAGATTGCTCTAGGTAGCATTGACATCTTCACAATATTTGTTTCTTCCAACCCATGAGCATGGAACGTTTTTCCATTTCTTTGTGTCTTCCTCAATTTCTTTCATGAATATTTTACAGTTTTCTGAGCGCCAATTCTTTGCCTCTTTGGTTAGATTTATTCCTAGGAATCCTATGGTTTTGGGTGCAATTGTAAATGGAATCAATTCCTTAATTTCTCTTTATTCTGTCTTGTTGTTGGTGTAATATGCACTGATTTCTGTGCATTGATTTTATATCCTGCCACGTTACTGAATTCCTGTATGAGTTCTAGCAGCTTTGGGATGGAGTCTTTGGGTTTTCCACATAAAGTATCATATCATCTGCAAACAGTGAGTTTGACTTCTTTGCTGATCTGGATGACTTTTATTTCTTTTTGTTGTCTGATTGCTGTGGCTAGGACTTCTGGTACTATGTTGAACAGCAGTTCAGCAGCACTTCCTGACATTAGGGGGAAAGTTCTCAGTTTTTCCTCATTGAGAATGATATTCCCTGTGGGTTTTTCATAAATGGCTTTTATGCTCTTGAGGTATGTACCTTCTATCCCTATACTCTGAAGAGTTTTGATCAAGAAAGGATGCTGTATTTGTCAAATGTTTTTTCTGCATCTATTGAGAGGATCATATGGTTCTTGTTCTTTCTTTTATTAATGTATTGTATCACACTGATTGATTTGCGGATGTTGAACCAACCTTGCAGCCCACGGATAAATCACACTTGATTGTGGTGAATAATCCTTTTAATGTACTGTTGGATCTTATTGGCTAGTTTTTGGTGAGAATTTTTGCATCCATGGTCATCAAGGATATTGGTCTGTAATTCTCCATTTTGATGGGGTCTTTGTCTGGTTTGGGGATCAAGGTAATGGTGGCCTCATAAAACGCGTTTGGGAGTTTCCATTCCATTTCTATTTTTTGGAACAGTTTTAGAAGAATAGGTATTAATTCTTCTTTAAATATTTGGTAGAATTCCCCTGGGAAGCCATCTGGCCCTGGGCTTTTGTTTCTTGGGAAATTTTTGATGACTGCTTCAATTTCCTTAGTGGTTATAGGTCTGTTCAGGTTTTCTATTTCTTCCTGGTTCAGTTTTGGAAGTTGAGACATCTCTAGGAATGCATCCATTTCTTCCAGATTATCTAATTTTCTGGCATAGAGTTGTTCATAATATGTTCATATAATTGTTTGTATTTCTTTGGTGTTGGTTGTGATCTCTCCTCTTTCATTCATGATTTTATTTATTTGGGTCATTTCTCTTTTCTTTTTGATAAGTCAGGCCAGGGGCTTAACAATCTTGTTAATTCTTTCAAAGAACCACCTCCTAGTTTCGTTGATCTGTTCTACTGTTCTTTGGTTTCTATTTCATTGATTTCTGCTCTGATCTTTATTATTTCTCTTCCCCTGCTGGGTTTAGGTTTTATTTGCTGTTCTTTCTCCAGGTCCTTTAGGTGTAGGTTTAGATTGTTTATTTGAGACCTTTCTTGTTTCTTGAGAAAGGCTTGTATTTTTATATACTTTCCTCTTAGGACTGCCTTTGTGGCATCCCAAAGATTTTGAACAGTTGTGTTTTAATTTTCATTTGTTTCCATGAATTGTTTTTAGTTCTTTAATTTCCTGGTTGACCCATTCATTCTTTAGTAAGATGATTTTTAGCTTCCATGTATTTGAGTTCTTTCCGACTTTCCTCTTGTGATTCAGTTCTAGTTTCAAAGCATTGTGGTCTGAAAAGAACCGGGAATGATCCCAATCTTTTGGAACCTGTTGAGACCTGATTTGTGACCTAAGATGTGATCTATTCTGGAGAAAGTTCCATGGGCACTAGAGAAGAATGTGCATTCTGTTGCTTTGGGATGGAATGTTCTGAATATATCTGTGAAGTCCATTTGGTCCAGTGTCTCATTTAAACTTCTTTATTTCTTTGTTGTTCTTTTGCTTAGATTATCTGTCCATTTCAGTGAGGAGGGTGTTAAAGTCCCCCACTATTATGGTTTTGTTGTCAATGTGTTTCTTTGCTTTTGTTATTAATTGGCTCATATAACTGGCTGCTCCCATGTTAGGGGCATAGATATTATAACTGTTAGATCTTCTTGCTGCATGGACCCTTTAATTAAGATATAGTGTCCTTCCTCATCTCTTATTACAGTCTTTGGTTTAAAAATCTAATTTGTCTGATATAAGGATGCCCACCCCAGTTTTCTTTTGGTGTCCATTAGCATGGTAAATGGTTTTCCACCCCCTCACTTTCAATCTGGGGGTCTTTGGGTCTAAAATGAGTCTCTTGCAGACAGCATATCAATGTCTAGTTTTTTTATCCAATGATAGCCTGTGTCTTTTGATTGGGGCATTTAACCTATTTACATTCAAGGTAACTATTGAAAGATAGGAATTTAGTGTCATTGTATTGCTTGTGAGGTGACTGTTACTGTATATTGTCTGTGTTCCTTTCTGGTCTATGTTACGTTTAGGCTCTCTCTTTGCTTAGAGGACCCCTTTCAATATTTCTTGTAGGACTGGTTTTGTGCTTGCAAACTCCTTTAGTTTTTGTTTGTCCTGGAAGCTTTTTATCTCTCCTTCTATTTTCAATGACAGCCTAGCTGGATATAGTATTCTTGGCTGCATAATTTTTTCATTTAGTGCTCTGAAGATACCATGTCAGTCCTTTCTGGCCTGCCAGGTCTCTCTGGATAGGTCTGTTGCCAATCTAATATTTCTACCATTGTAGGTTACAGATCTCTTCTCCCCAGCTGCTTTCAGGATTTTCTGTTTGTCTCTGAGACTCGTAAATTTTACTATTAGATGTTGGGTGTTCACCTATCTTTATTAATTTTGAGGGGGATTCTCTGTGCCTCTTGGATTTTGATGCTTGTTTCCTTCTGCAAATTAGGGAAGTTCTCTGCTATAATTTGCTCCAATATACCTTCTGCACCTCTCTCTCTTTCTTTTTTTCTGGGATCCCAATTATTCTAATGTTGTTTCATCTTATGGTATCACTTATTTCTTGGATTCTGCCCTCTTGATCCAGTAGTTGTTTCTCTCTCTTTTTCTCAGCTTCTTTATTTTCCATCATTTGGTCTTCTATATCACTAATTCTCTCTTCTGCCTCATTTTTTCCTAGCAGTTAGAGCCTCCATTTTTTATTGCACCTCTTTAATAGACTTTTGATTTCGATTTGGTTAGTTTTTAGTTCTTTTATTTCTCCAGAAAGCGTTTCTCTAATAACTTCCATGCCTTTTTCAAGCCCAGCTAATATCTTTAAAATCATCATTCTGAACTCTAGTTCTGACATCTTACTAATGTCTGTATTGATTAGGTCCCTGGCAGTCAGTACTGCCTCTTATTCTTTATGTTGAGGTGATTTTTTCCATCTTGTTATTTTGTCCAGAGGAGACTAGATGAATGAGAGAACAAACTGCTAACAGGGTAACAACATCCCCAGAAAATATACACTAAACAAATCAGAAAAGACTTGAAACCAGGGGAAATGAAAGGGAAAGAAAGAAAAAAGAAAAAGAAAAAGATAACAACAAACAAACAAAAACAAAACAAAATAAAGAAAACAGAATATGATCAAATATGATCAGGCTGGTCCATAGATCAATGCCACACACTAGATTTGGGGTGTATTTTGGTCTGTTAGAAGAAAGTGCTTCCCTAAATTTTAAAGAAAGAAAAACTTATATATGTACAAAAATAAGGGTTAATATGATGAAAGGATGGAATATGACTATAAAGATGAAAATTATAAAAGATTTTATAAACGGAATTGGTAAGAAGTTGGTTGAAAAAAGAAAGAAGAGGATTAAAAAAATGGGGGGAGAGAATGTGATCAGGCAAGATACTAGAACACAGCCATACATTAGAGATTTAGGGTATATTTTGTTATGTTAGAAGAAACTGTATCCCAGGCGCCTGGGTGGCTCAGATGGTTAAGTGTCTGCCTTCAGCTCAGGTCATGATCCCAGAATCCTGGGATCGAGTTCCGCATTGGGCTCCCTTCTCCTTGGGAGCCTGCTTCTCCCTCTGCTTCTCTCTCTCTCCCTCTCTCTCCCTCTTTCTCTCATGAATGAATAAATAAAATCTTAAAAAAAAATAAGAAACTGTATCCCAAAATTTTAAAGAGAGAACAACATATAGATAGATAGATAGATAGATAGATACCAAAAATAAGGGTAACTACTATGAAGGGATAGAATATGAGTCTAAAAATGAAAAATAACAAAGATTTTTTTTAAAAGGGATTGATAAGATATTGGTTGAAAAAGGAAAAAAGAAAAATTCAAAAGAAAAACAAAAGACAGTTAAAAAAATTAACTTTGAAAGACTAAAGAATCATGGGAAAAAAGCCATGAATTCTATGTGCAGTATTCCCCTAGCGCTGGAGTTCTGCAATTCTCATTGATCAGTAAACCTGGTCTTGGCTGGTTGTTCTTGCTGATCTTCTGGGGGAGCGGCCTGTTGTTATGGTTCCCAAATGTCTTTGCCGGAGACAGAATTGCCCTGCCCTTGCCCTTCTGGGTTAAGTAATCTATTCGGTTTGCTCTCGGGAAGTTTTGTTCCCTGCAAGCTTTCCTCCATACAGCTTTGGAGGATGACAGTGAAATGGCAGCCCCCCAATCTCCACCAGGGAAGTGCTGAGAACTCAGGGCCCCACTCCTCGGTGAGCCCCCAGAGAAAAGCAGTCAGTCACTCCTGTCTCCCCAGTCTCTGGCCTCACTCTGTGCTCACCCGGCCAGTGATCAAGCGTTTCTATCTCTGGCACAGAACCCCATGTGAAGTCTCCAACCCCAGCAGATTCCTCACTGCACTGTTCCTCCCAAGGGAGGAAGGAGAGTCTCCCCGGATCTGCCACTTGTTGGGTCCCTGCTGGAAGAGCAGTGACCTGACCATGCCATGGATCAAGGTTTATGGCAACCCAGAGCTGCGAGCCCACTCCTTGGCTCTGTCTCTGCAGGTGGCTTCCTTGGTCTGATACCTGGGAGCTCTGCCACACTCAGGCACCCCAAGTCTTCCTGTGACCCCAAGAGTCCTGGGACCAGTGTCCCAGCGAGGGTTCCACCCCCCACTTAGCCACTGGAGTGATGTCCCTTAGCGGAGCCGATTTCTAAAAGTTCCGATTTTGAGCTCCACTGCTCTATCACTTGTCAGAAGCGGCCGACAAGGGCCCCCTCCCCCGCCATCTATCCTCCTGAATATCGCCTCAGATTCACTTCTCTGCACGTCCTACCTTCCAGAAAGTGGTCGCTTTTGTGTTCAGAGAGTTATTGCTATTCTTTTCTTCAATCTCCTGTTGAGTTCATAGGTGTTCAGAATGGCTTGATCCCTATCCAGCTGAATTCCTGGGACCAGATAAAATCCAGGTCTCCTACTCCTCCACCATCTTGCTCCTCCCCTTTCCCTTTAAAATATTTTATACTTTGTAGAAGTCTTAACTTATTTTATTTATTTATATATTTATTTATTTTACTTTATTTTATTTTCTAGTTCAGAGATAAGGAATCACCCAGTAGGCAACATATAACTATTTACCTCTGAATAGCTGGCCTCAAATACTACATTAGTCACCACAGAAAATGAATGTAATGATCTCTTCTAGATATTATTTTACCCCATAACACAATTCATAATCTAACACAATTTCTGCCTTCTGTACCCCAGCTTGGTAGAATAAATGTTACCAAACCTCAGGATCAAAGTTCATTTTTAAAAGCTACCAATTGTAACATATATGAATTACCATTAGAGGAAATGGAGGAACAATGCTTTGTGAAGAGTAATTGGATGAAACCCTAAGATTTTGCACAGGTGTTTCTGCTAGCTCATGAAAGAGAGAGAGGACCAGAGCTGAAATATGTATCTTGATCTTACTAGAAACTATTCACTACAAACTATACACTGAAATATTATTAAATATTTGATTTGTGCTAGGCAATGTTCTTGGCACTGGCAATTAATAAATGAAAACAAATAATCTCTAAGAAACACCAAGAAAGTGAAATACAAAAGCCAAGAGAGAAGAAATTAACAAAGACAAGGGAGTAGTCATCTCTATGAGTAATGTGGAAACATTGAGTGGGATAAGAATCAAGAAGTGTATGTGGGATTTGGAAATAGGAAGCAGGTTCAGTATAGTAGTCAGAAGGGAACTTAGATTGTAGGTAAGTTAAAAAAATGTATAAGGAACCCCTAAAAATAAAAACATGAAACAAACCAATAGAAAAATTAGCAACGGTATAAATAGGTAAGTTTACAGATGAAACCCAAAATACCTATTTAAAAATGAAACCTGGTTCAACCTCAGTAACTAAGGACACACAGATGAAAACAATGAAATACCACATTATTTCCATTAGATGTAGTAGTGGGGGGGGGTGGGAGGGCAGTGTCTGATAACTGATGTTGGGAAGACATGGAGAAATAAAATTTCTCCTAACTGTACTAGTAAAAGCATAAATTGTTACAATTTGAAAACCAATTTAACAATGCCTGGAAAAGTTCAAAATGTGCCTTGTCCCCATGACCCAGCAATTTCTCTGCTAGTTATATTCCCTACAGCAATTCTCACACAAATGCACTTGTACACATGTATAAAAATGTTTACTGAGGCATTGTAATGACACACATTGAACGACAATCTTTAGGATATAAATACACTGTCACTGCCTAATTCTGGTCCCAAACTCAACAAGGCATACACCAGCAATTTGACAAATTTTTATGTTTTAGTTTAATTTATTTGCAATGGAGATTTTTGCTTTATATGGGAGTGTGGCTATGTCCTTTTGGTTTCTACTTCTATATTTTATTCATTGTTGTTATTTCTTATCTTTACCTGGAAGCACCAAAATTATATTTTAAATATATAGTTTCACTCAAAAAAAATGGGTAAGGATCTCTGTGGACTAAAAATGAAATACGAAAATACAGCAGAAGGGGAGGTTGAAGATGCAGGTTTACTGTACTGAAGGTCTAGAAATAGGAAGACATGACCTGGAATTCAGTTTTTGTGAGAATGTGTATGCCTCACATATCCTATGAGTTTAAAACCAGGCTCACTGTGTGAAACTGGAGTTCAAAGGCAAGGCATTCCAACAACAAACAGGGCTTAAAAGTTTTGCTGAGGCTGGAGCCACCAAAGACCTTACCCCTGGTGTGGTGAAATAAAAAAAGAAATATACACATATACATGCACACACATGCATACCCATGGACAGTCAGAATCTAATCTAATGTGACAAAACTCTGTTCAGAGACTCAGAAGTGAAGAAAAGACTATCACCTTTGGGATATGTCAAACACTTTACTGGGCTGAAATGTAGAGTTTATAATGGGCACAAACTGATGGCTTTAAATTAAAATGGGCATTAGGTATAATTTTATTTTTCTCTGAGTGACCTAGTCAGCTTGAGCTGCCATAACATAATATGATAAACCAAACGTCTTAAATGACAGAAATTTATGTCTCAGTTTGGAAGCTGGGAGGCTTTGGTGAAAACTGTTTTTATGGCTCATAAATAGTGACCTTTTCACTGTGTCTTCACACAAACGAGACAGAGAGCAGATTCTCTGGTGTCTCTTTATAAACACACTGATCCCATCATACGAGGGCCCTACTATTATTACCTTGTATAATCTAATCACTTTCCAAAGGCCCTATCTCCAAATATCATCACATTGGGGGATAGGACATCAATATATGGACATTGGAGGGACACAAATATTCAGTCCTTAGCACTGAGTTTGATTTGATATCCGAATTCTACAAGATAGTGGGAAGTTAATTTCAATCAATTTTAGGTAATCTCTGCCTACTTATAGTATATATCCCCTCATTCTCTATGCTGGGTCTAATTTCCAAGGACTAACATAGTACTAGGGCATTAGAGAAGTGAGCATCTCTCTCTCTCTTCCTCCTCCCTCTTTCTCATCCCCATTCTGTTCAGTAACACCTACACTCTTTTTTACTATAATCATAACCTGGCTATTCCTCATTCAAAGTTAGATGCAGAGAACTGTCACTTCCCCAGGCGTTTCTGCCTGACACTCCCTGCAGTCATCTCTGCACTAGCACTCTCAGTATGCTTTGGGTTTCTTGAAATTCTATGAAATTTGCTTCCATCCAGAGGCCTTCCAGGAATCAGGTTCCTTGGCTCTTATATTTTCTAGGAGCAGCTGTACAATTTTTAGAGACCCAGCACAAAATGAAAATTCAGAGTCTTGTTGTTAAAAATTATTAGAAATTTCAAGACAACAACAAATCATTAAAATAAGTGTGGAGTCCTTCTGAGAGCATGACCCTGTGCTACTTCATGCCTGTGAAGACAGTCTTGATGTTTCTGTTGTTTTGATACACACCCTCCCAATACCCCTACACACACACACACACACACACACACACACACACACACACTCAATGTGATTCAACTTTGGGAAAGAGAACATGACTCAAGCTCAGGAAACTACTAGTGATGTGGGAAACAAAGGCAGAAGAAAAATTATTAAATTTCCTTACTTCTTACAGCCCACTGATAAGTCCTTGAAACAGGCAAAGTGACATTCCTCTAGGGACACAACGGCCTCCATATTAATACTTTGCTAAGGGCAAAAGACAATCCTAGCCCACCCCCCCAACCTAATCTTGTAAGTCTATTTTAACATATAAAAATTCCTTTGGAAACTTCCTTTATCTCTAAACCCCCAAGATATGCATTGATAATCATCCCCCAAGCATATGGCCCACGAATACATATCTGAAGGGTCTCATGACTAAGGTTTTATTATACGGTAATAAATGACCTTTTCCCAACAATAGCTAGCCCCCTCAAGGTCCTGGAAACCTTGCTACCAAAATTCCTTAGAGACTTACGCTATCCCTAACCCACTCCCAACTTCAAAGTATATGCAGCTCTTTCTGCCCACAGGTCTTGTTCCCATGCTTTAATAAAATCACCTTTTTGCACCAAGAGCTCTTTCTTGGTCATGGGCTTCAAACCCTAACATCTTTCCTACATCACTAGTAGTTAAGTCACTCTTTCCCTCTCATTCCTGTATGTTGCCACCTCAAACTAAGGACTCAAGAGAGGAGGAGGGTGTTACAGAGATTACAGGGAAGTTGGAAGACCTCCATACTTTTCCAAAGATTTTGCTGTTAATGTCTCCACGGCTATTATAAATTAAGAGTTGAGACGTTTTAATTTCTTTTTCCCTTTCTTTTGTTATTACTTCCCCGGATTAGAAATTTGAAAAGTCTTAGAGAATAAAGTCACGGGAGACAAGCCACTACTGGAAGGAGTGCTTCAATTAATAGCTCAAAATATCTTTTGCTACATTTTAAAAAATATGAAGGGAGGTGGCATGAGATAAAAAGAAGGGGAAGGAAAATCCAGGGAACTTCCAGTCTTAGCTTCAACTTGAAAAGAGTGTGGAAGTCTACCTCTCAACTATATAACAAGAAAAAAAAAAGTTGAACAAACTGAATATCAACAACTTTTCTTGGACCCATCAGAAAAGAAGCCACAGGACACACTGCCACCTTGAAATTTGAAGAGATAGGAGCAACCCAAAAGTCAAAGCTGAGATCTATTTACCTGGAGCAGAAGCCATTGGAACCATAAACTGGTAGGACTACTTGAAAGGTCATTTTTAGAAATTGTTGAACATTGTGTGGACTAGTGAGAAAGCAGAAAACTCCTGAAGCTACAGTTTTAACTGAACCCCCACATTTACTCCAAAGCTCCTCATCAGGTTCTCATGAGGAGCCAGGAAATATTCCCTCTTGACACTGGAAGGGAGAGGAAAGAGTAATCCTTGTGAAATGCACCAGAGACTTCTCCATAACAAAGGCTTACCCTCTAAAGGAAAGCACCTTGCTAGAGCTTTTTTTGTCATTTGAGGGAAAGGAATTCTTTCTATTCCAGCCATCCTGTCTCACCTAAAACAAACCAAAAACCAAAAAAAAAAAAAAAAGAAAGAAACAAAACCAAAAAAGGAGCCAACAAACAAAAACAGGACTTCAGCTTCTGTAAAGATGCAGTAGACATATATTCCCATATTACTCCTGCTAAATATGTCTAACAACCCTGGAAATTGCATATAAAACAAATGTAAGAAGACTCTAGAAGTGAAGAAAAGAAGGCTGATCAGCTAGGGAACTCAGGACACAGAGAATGACGTGGTGGTGAATTCTTGGGTTTGCTTTTTTCCTCATATAACCAAGACTTGGACATGAAGAAGCTAGTAATCTGGAAATGCCAAGAGGCACAACGACAGAAGCTCCAATGGAAGCCTGCTTCTAGCCAGAGGACCACAAAAGGGACAACATATTATGACAGGAAACTTTCAGGTAATACCCTTCTATTCTGCACAAACACAATAAAAACAAACAAACAAAAAAACACATCCCAACACTAACCACACCAACAAAAGCCGAGTGGAGAATCTAGACTTCCAACTTACTGAGTTGTGTTGAGGTGATCCAACATCCTTGCCTTGGTAATATCAGAAAAGACCAAGTAGTGAGCCATGACATTCTTCCCCACCTGTTGGTAACAAGCCCTCCTACCGCATGATGTTCATGGAGACCACATGGGAAGTTTAAACTTCTACCTCACCCAGCAGTAACAAGGCATTCCTTACCCTCTGTGATATATTGGTGTATGGAGTGGACCACAGGAGAATCAGGACATTTACCATTGCCCAGTAGTACTGAAGCCAACCCCTCTATTGTGTGAGTGGGGACTATATGGGAATCTAGAACTCTCACAATTGCCTACAAGGTAATGTAGGAAGGACTCCACCCCCCACCTCAGGTGTGATGGTGTCTAAGTGATGAACCTGGACTTCTACCCCCACCTGGAAGTAATGAAATGGTGCCTCCCTGTACTCCTGAAAAACTGGTGTCAGAAAAATCCAATTAAAACAGGAAGTTTAAATAAAATACAGAGTCTCATAAGACAAAATATCCAGTCTTCAATATGAAATCACTCATCATACAAGAATTGGGAAGATGTCAAACTGAACAAAAAAGGAGAGTCAACAGATGTCAGCATCAATAATATAGACATAATGGGCGCCTGGGTTGCTCAGCTGGTTAAGCGACTGCCTTTGGCTCAGGTCATGATCCTGGAGTCCTGGGATCGAGTCCCACATCAGACTCCCTGCTGAGCAGGGAGTCTGCTTCTCCCTCTGACCCTCTTCCCTCTTGTGCTCTCTATCTCTCATTCTCTCTCTCAAATAAATAAATAAAATCTTTAAAAAAAATAATACAGACATGATGAAACCACCTGATAAAGATTTTAAAGCAGTCATAATAGAAATACTTCAATAAGCAAATACAAGCACATTTTAAAGAAATGAATAATCAGAAAGTCTCATCAAAGAATAAGATATAAGAGGAACCAAATCAAAATTTTAGAATTGAAAAATACAATTGCTTAAAAGTTCAGTGAATGGAGTGGCAGAATGAAGGGAATAGAGGAAAGAATCAGTGAACTAGGAGAGAGAAAGCTATGTTATCCTATGTAAACAATGGAAAGAAAATAAAATTTTATTTAAAAAATACGCAGAGGCTAAGGAATCTGTGAGACTATAAGAAAAGATCTAAAATTCATATTACTGAGGTTCCAAAAAGAGGAAAAGGAGGGTCTCAATGTACTTAAAAGAACATACTTAAAAGAATAATGGCTGAAAACTTCCAAATTTGGCTAGAGACATAAACTTATAGGTTGAAGAAGCTAAGTGGCACGAAACAGGGCAAGCCCAAAGAAATCTATATCTAGACAAATCATAATTAAACTTTTAAACATTAAAGACATGGGGAAAATCTTGTAAACAGCAAAAGAGGAATTCCACCTTACCTATAAGAAAAAGTATTTTGAGTATTGGGAAATTTTTTAAAAATCAGAAACCTGGAGGGTAGAAGGAACTAGCATATTTTCCAAGGGCTAAAGGAAAGATCTGTTATCCTGGAATTCATTACCAATACAGATAATCTAGGAATGAGGGGAAATGAAGGCATTCTCAGATGAAGAAATACTATGACAATTCATCAGTAGAAAACTTACCCAAAATAGGACGGTTGAAGGAAGTTCTCTAAAATACAATAAACAGATCTGGGAGCAAGATGGCAGAGGAGTAAGAGACCTAAATTTTGTCTGGTCCCAGGAATTCAGCTAGATAGGTAACAAACCATTCTGAACACCTACGAAATCAACAGAAGATCAAAGAAAAGAATAGCAGCAACTCTCTGAACAGAAAAGTGACCACTTTCTGTAAGGTAGGACATGTGGAGAAGTGAATCCGAGGCAATATATGGGAAGATAGACCGCAGGAGGAGGGCACCTCCATCAGCCAGCTACCGGCAAGTGATAGAGCAGCAGAGCACAAAATTGGAACTTTTAGAAGTCTGCTCCACTGAGGGATGTAGCTCCAGTGGCTAAGTGGGGAGTGGAACCCTTGCTGGGACAGTGTGGTTTCAGGACCCTCAGGGTCACAGAAAGACCAGGGAGCCTGAGTACGGCAGAGCTCCCAGGTATCGGAGCAGGGAAGCTGGCTGAAGAGACAGAGCCGAGGAGTGGGCTCTCAGCTCAGGGTTGCCATAAACTGTGATCACAGTCAGGCCACTGCTCTTCCATCAGGGACACAACAAGTGGCAGATCTGGGGAGATTCCCCTTCCTCTCCCAAGAGGAGTGGCACAGGAGCTCACCACAGGAATCTGCTGGATTTGGAGACTCCAAATAGTGTCGTGTGCCAGAGATAGAAATGCTCAGTCACAGGCCGGGTGAGCACGGAGTCTGGCCGGAGACCAGGGAGACAGGAGTGATTGCTTTTCTCTGGGAGTTCACTGAGTTCTCAGCTCATCCTGGGCAGAGATTGGGAGTCTGCCATTTTCACTCTCATCCTCCAAAACCGTAAGGAAAGCTTGCAGGGAACAAAAGCTCCCGAGAGCAAACCTGAGCAGATTACGTAGCCTGGCCTCTGGCAAGGATGATGCAATTCCACCTCAGGCAAAGACATTTGAGAACCACTGCAACAGGCCCTTCCTCCGGAAGATCCACAAGAACAGTGAGCCAAGACCAAGTTGACCAATCAATGAGAATGGCACAACTCCAGCACTAGGGGAATACAGCACATAGAATTCATGGCTTTTCCCCCCTGTTTCTCTAGTCTTTCAAAGTTAAATTTTTAATTTTCTTTTTTTCTTTTTCTATTTTTTTAATTTTTCTTTTTCCCTTTTTCAACCAACATCTTATCAATCCCTTTTTTCAAAATCTTCTTTTTTCAGTTCTAGAGTCATATTCTATCCGTTCATTGTGGTTAACCTTATTTTTGGTGTATATATATATATATATATAAGTTGTTCTCTCTTTAAAATTTTGGGATATGGTTTCTTCTAACAGACCAAAATATACCCTAAATCTCTAGTGTATGGCTTTGTTCTAGTCCCCTGCCTGATCAAATTTTCTCCCTTTTTTTAAATTTCTCTTCCTTCTTTTTTCAACCAACTTCTTATCAATTCCTTTTATAAAATCTTTTATAATTTTCATCTTTACAATCATATTCCATCCCTTCATCATATTTACCCTTATTTTTGTACATATACATCTTCTTCGTTCTTTAAAATTTTGGCAGGCAGTTTCATCTAAGAGACCAAAATATGCCCAAAATCTAGTGGGTGGCACTGATCTATTCACCAGCCTGATCATATTCAATCATATTCTCTTTTTTTCTTTTTCTTTTTTTTTCTTTTCCTTCTCATTTTTCTTTTCTTTTGTTATTTTTTCTGTCTTTCCTTTTCTTTTTGCCTGGTTTCAGGTCTCTTCTGATTTGTTTAGTGTATATTTTTCTGGGGTCGTTGCTACCCGGTTAGCATTTTGTACTTTCATTCATCTATTCTCCTCTAGACGAAATGACAAGATGGAAAGAAATAACCTCAAAAAAAAAGAACAAGAGGCAGTACCGACTGCCAGGGACCTAATCAATATGGACATTAGTAAGATGTCAGAACTAGAGTTCAGAATGATGAATATAAAGGTACTAACTGGGACTGAAAAAAGCATGGAAGACACTAGAGAAACCCCTTCTGGAGAAATAAAAGAACTAAAATATAACTAAGTTGAATCAAAAAGGCTATTAATGAGGTGTAAACAAAAATGGAGGCTCTAACTGCTAGGATAAATGAGGCAGAAGAGAGAATTACTGATATAGAAGACCAAATGATGGAGAATAAAGAAGTTGAGAAAAAGGGAGATAAAAAACTACTGAATCAGGAGGGCAGAATTCGAGAGATAAGTGATACTATAAGATATTAGAATAATTGGGATCCCAGAAGAAGAAGAAAGAGAGAGAGGGGCAGAAGGTATATTGGGGCAAATTATAGCAGAGAACTTCCCTTATTTGCAGAAGGAAACAGGCATCAAAATCCAGGGAAAACAGGGAACACCCTTTGTTAATAAAGATAGGTCAACACTCCAACATCTAATAGAAAAACTTACGAGTCTCAGAGACAAAGAGAAAATCCTGAAAGCAGCTCGGGAGAAGAGATATGTAACCTAGAATGGTAGAAATATTAGATTGGCAACAGACCTATCCACAGAGACCTGGCAAGCCAGAAAGGACTGGCATAATATCTTCAGAGCACTAAATGAAAAAAATATGCAGCCAAGAATACTATATCCAGCTAGGCTGTCACTGAAAATAGAAGGGGAGATAAAAAGTTTCAGGACAAACAAAAAATAAAAGAATTTGCAAACACAAAGCTAGCCCTACAAGAAATATTGAAAGGGGTCCTTTAAGCAAAGAGAGAGCTTAAAAGTAACAAAGACAGAAAGGAACAGAGACAATATACAGTGACAGTCACCTTACAGGCAATACAGTGGCACTAAATTCATACCTTTCAATAGTTACCCTGAATGTAAATGGGATAAATGCGCCAATCAAAAGACATAAGGTATCAGATTGGATAAAAAAAAACAAGCCCCATCAATATGCTGTCTGCAAGGGACACATTTTAGACCCAAAGACACCCCCAGATTGAAAGTGAGCGGGTGGAAAACAATTTACCATGCTAATGGACACCAAAAGAAAGCTGAGGTAGCAATCCTTATATCAGACAAATTAGATTTAAGCCAAAGACTATAATAACAGATGAGGAAGGACAATCTATCATAGTTAAAGAGTCTATTCAACAAGATCTAACAATTATAAATATCTATGCCCCTGACACAGGAGCAGCCAATTATGTAAGCCAATTAATAACAAAAGCAAAGAAACACATTGACAACAATACAATAATAGTAGGGGACTTTAACACCACCCTCACTGACATGGACAGATCATCTAAGCAAAAGATCAGCAAGGAAATAAAAACTTTAAATGACACACTGGACCAAATGAACTTCACAGATATATTCAGAACATTCCATCCCAAAGCAACATAATACACATTCTTCTCAAGTGCTCATGGAATATTCTCCAAAATAGATCACATCCTAGGTCACAAGTCAGGTCTCAACTGGTACCAAAAGTTTGGGATCATTCCCTGCATATTTTCAGCCCACAATGCTTTGAAACTAGAACTCGATCAAAGAGGAAAGTCGGAAAGAGGTCAAATACATGGAGGCTGAAGAGCAAACTACTAAAGAATGAAAGAGTCACCCAGGAAATTAAAGAAGAATTTAAAAAATTCTTGGAAACAAATGGAAATGAAAACACAACTGTTCAAAATCTTTGGGATGCAGCAAAGGCAGTCTTAAGAGGAAAATATATAAAAATACAAGCCTTTCCCAAGAAACAAGAAAGGTCTCAAATACACAATCTAACCCTACACCTAAAGGACCTGGAGAAAGAATACCAAATAAAGCCTAAACCCAGCAGGAGAAGAGAAATAATAAAGATTAGAGCAGAAATCAATGAAATAGAAATCAAAAGAACAGTGGAACAGATCAACGAAATTGATAAACCCCTGGCCAGACATATCAAAAAGAAAAGAGAAATGACCCAAATAAATAAAACCATGAATGAAAAAGGAGACATCACAACAAACACCAAAGAAATACAAACAATTATGAGAACATATTATGAGCAACAATATACAACCAAATTAGATAATCTGGAAAAAAATGGATGCATTCCTAGAGAGGTATCTTATTCTGTTCCATTGGTTTTTGTGCCAGTACCATGCTGTCTTGGTGATCAAGGCTTTGTAATATAGCTTGAAATCAATCAACTTAATGCCCCAGCTTTGTTTTTCTTTTTCAGCATTTCCTTGGCAATTCTGGATCTTTTTTGATTCCATACTAATTCAATACAAATTTTAGGATTGTTTGTTCCAGCACTTGAAAAATGCCATTGGAATTTTGATCGGGAATAGCATTGGAGGTAGATTGCTCTGGGAAGAATAGAAATTTTAACAATGTTTATTCTTCCAATCCATGAGCATGGAATTTCTTTCCATATTTTTGTGTCTTCTTCAATTTCTTTCATGAGTGTTCTGTAGTTCCTAGAGTATAAATCATTTACCTCTTTTGTTAGGTTTATTCCAAGGTATCTTATGGTTTTTAGTGCTATTGTAAATGGAATTGGTTCTCTAATTTCTCTTTCTATGGTTGCATTGTTAGTGTTTAAGAAAGCAATATCTGTGGATTGATTTTTATCCTGCCACATTGCTGAATTGCTGAATGAGTTCTAGTAATTTGGGGTGGAGTCTTTTGGTTTTTCCACATAAAGTAACATGTCATCTGCGAAGAGAGTGTGACTTCTTCTTTGCCAATTTGAATACCTTTTATTTCCATTCTCCTTGATCTTGGGAGGGGTCCTCTCTGCCTCTAGGACACAAATGCTTATTTCATTCCCCAGATTAGGGAAGTTCTCAGCTATGATTTGCTCAATTATATCTTTTGTCCTCTCTCTCTCTCTCCACCCCCTCAGCAATCCCAATAATTCTGATATTGGAATGTTTCATGGAATCACATTTCTTTAATTCTGTTCTCATGGCTTTTAAGCTGTTTCTCCCACACTTCCTCTTTTTCCTTCTTTTCTATCAGTTTTTCTTCTAGATCACTAATTTGTTCTTCTGCCTCATTTACCCTAGCTATTAGAATATTTAGATTACATTGGATCTCATTGATAGCATTCTTAAATTCTGCCACTTCAGCTCTCATTTCTGCCCTTAGAGACTCTATGTTGCCATTATTGATTTCTCCAATCCAGCTATCATCTCAATAACTGTTACCCTGAAGTCTATTTCTGACCTCTTGCTTATATTGATATCCATTAGGTCTGCAGGAGAGGCCATTGTCTCTGGATCTTTTCTTTCTTAGGAGTTCCTCCTCTTAGTCACCCTGTTGAATTGTGGTTGAGCGGATGTACAGTCAAAAATATCAATCATGGGCAGAGCAAGATGGCGGAGGAGTAGGAGACCTGGATTTCGTCTGGTCTCAGGAATTCAGCTGGATAGGGATCAAACCATTCTGAACACCTACGAACTCAACAGGAGATCGAAAAGGAGCGTAGCAACAACTCTCTGAACAGAGAAGCGACCACTTACTGGAAGGTAGGACATGCAGAGAAGTGAATCTGAGGCGATATTTGGGAGGATAAAGGGCAGGGGAGGGGGCCTCTGTCGGCCGCTTCTGGCAAGTGATAGAGCCGCGGAGCACAAAATCGGAACTTTTAGAAGCCGGCTCTGCTGAGGGACATCGCTCCAGTGGCTAAGCAGGGGGTGGAACCTTCGCGGGACAGTGTGGTCTCAGGACCCTTGGGGTCACAGAAAGACCGGGGTGCCTGAGTGCAGCAGAGCTCCCAAGTATCGGAGTGGGGAAGCCGGCTGCAGAGACGGAGGCGCGGGCTCTCAGTTCGGGGTTGCCATAAACTGTGATCCATGGCCCTGTCAGGCCACTGCTCCTCTAGCAGGGATCCAACAAGCGTCAGAGCTGGGGAGACTCCCCTCCCTCCCCCGGGAAGAGTGGCGCGGGAGCGCACCGCAGGGATCTGCTGGGTTTGGAGACTCCACACGGGGTCAGGGTCGGGTGCCAGAGATAGAAACGCTTGGTCACAGGCCGGGTGAGCACGCAGTGCAGCCAGAGACCGGGGAGATGGGAGTGATTGACTGCTTTTCTCTGGTGGTTCACTGAGGAGCAGGGCCCCGAGTTTTCAGCTCCTCTGGGCCGAGAGTGGGAGGCTACCATTTTCACCCTGGTCCTCCAAAGCTGTACTGAGAGCATGCAGGGAATAAAAGCTCCTGAGAGCAAACCCGAGCAGCTTCCTTAGCCCGCACTGACAAGGGTGGGGCAGTTCTGCCTCCCGCAAAGACATTCAGGAACCACGGCAACAGGCCCCTCCCCCAGAATATCAGCACAACAGCCAGCAAGCCAAGACCAAGTTTACCGATCAAGGAGAACAGGAAAACTCCAGCGCTACGGGAATACTGCACATAGAACTCATGGCTTTTTTTACCATGATTCATTAGTTCTTAAAGTTAATCTTTTAACTGTTTTTTTTTTTAATATTTCTTTTTCCCCTTTTCAACCAACATCTTATCAATCCCATTTTAAAAAAAAACATTTTTTATTTTTCATTTTTAGAGTCATATTTATCCCTTCACAGTAGTTACCATTATTTTGGCATATATATATATAAGTTGTTCTCTCTTTAAAATTTTGAGATACAGTTTCTTCTAACAGATCAAAATATACCCTAAATCACTAGTGTATGGCTTTGTTCTAGTCTCCTGCCTGATTACATTCTCTCCCTTTTTTTAAAAAAAATCTTCTTTCTTTTTTCAAACAACTTCTTATTGTATCAATTCCTTTTATAAAATCTTTTATAATTTTCATCTTTACAGTCATCTTCCATGCCTTCATTGTATCAACCCTTATTCTGTACATATATAAGTCTTTCTTCCTTTAAAATTTTAGGAGGCACTTTTTTCTAACAGACCAAAATACGACCCAAATCTAGTGTGTGGCACTAATCTATGCACTAGCCTGATCATATTTGATCATATTCGGGGTTTTTTGTATTGTTCGTTTTTGTTTTTATCTTTTTCTTTTTCTTTTTTTCTTTCTTTCTTTTCTCTTTCTTTTTTCTTTCTTTCCCTTTCTTTTCCCCTGGTTTCAGGTCTTTTCTGATTTGTATAGAGTATATTTGCTGGGGATGTTGTAACCTGTTAGCATTTTGTTCTCTCTTTCATCTATTCTCTTCTGACAAAATGACAAGACGAAAAAAATGGCCTCAGCAAAAAGAACAAGAGGTAGTACCGTCAGCCAGGGACCTACTCAATACTATCATTAGTACGATGTCAGACCTAGAGATCAGATTCATGACTTTAAAGATACTAGCTGGGCTTGAAAAAAGCGTGGAAGTTATTAGAGAAACCCTTTCTGAAGAAATAAAAGAACTAAAATCTAACCAAGTCGAAATCAAAAAGGCTATTGAAGAGGTGCAATCAAAAATGGGGGCACTAACTGCTAGCATAAATGAGGCAGAAGAGAGAAACAGCGATATAGAAGACCAAATGATGGAAAATAAAGATGCTGAGAAAAAGAGAGAGAAACAACTACAGGATCACGAGGGCAGAATTCGAGAGATAAACGATACGATAAGACAAAACAACATTAGAATAATTGGGATCCCAGAAGAAGAAGAAAGAGAGAGAGGAACAGAAGGTATATTGGAGCAAATAATAGCAGAGAACTTCCCTAATGTGAGGAAGGAAACAGACATCAAAATCCAGGAGGCACAGAGAACCCCTCTCAAAATCAATAATAATAAGTCAACACCCCGACATCTAATAGTAAAACTTACGAGTCTCAGAGACAAAGAGAAAAATCCTGAAAGCAGCTCAGGAGAAGAGATATGTAACCTGCAATGGTAGAAATATTAGATTGGCAACACCTATCCACAGAGACCTGGCAGGCCAGAAAGGACTGGCATGATATCTTCAGAGCACTAAATGAGAAAAATATGCAGCCAAGAATACTATATCCAACTAGGCTCTCATTGAAAATTGAAGGAGAGATAAAAAGCTTCAAAGACAAACAAAAACTAAAGGAATTTGCAAACACGAAACCAGCCCTCCAAGAAATATTGAAAGGGGTCCTCTAAGCAAAGAGAGAGCCTAAAAGCAGCATAGATCAGAAAGGAACAGAGACAATATACAGTAACAGGCACCTTACAAGCAATACAATGGCACTAAATTCATACCTTTCAATAGTTACCCTGAAAGTAAATGGGCTAAATGCGCCAATCAAAAGACACAGGCTATCAGATTGGATTAAAAAACAAGACCCATCAATATGCTGTCTGCAAGAGACTCATTTTAGACCCAAAGACACCCCCAGATTGAAACTGAGGCGGTGGAAAACCATTTACCATGCTAACGGACACCAAAAGAAAGCTGGAGTGGCAGTCCTTATATCAGACAAATTAGATTTTAAAACAAAGACTGTAATAAGAGATGAGGAAGGACACTATATCCTAATTAAAGGGTCTATCCAAAAAGAAGATCTAACAATTGTAAATATCTATGCCCCTAACATGGGAGCGGCCAATTATGTAAGGCAATTAATAACAAAAGCGAAGAAACACATCGACAACAATACAATAATAGTGGGGGACTTTAACACCCCCCTGACTGAAATGGACAGATCATCTAAGCAAAAGATCAACAAGGAAATAAAGACTTTAAATGACACACTGGACCAAATGGACTTCACAGACATATTCAGAACATTCCATCCCAAAGCAACGGAATATATATCTTCTCGAGTGCCCGTGGAACATTCTCCAGAATTGATCACATCCTAGGTCACAAATCAGGTCTCAACCGGTACCAAAAGTTTGGGACTATTCCCTGCAAATTTTCGGCCCACAATACTTTGAAACTAGAACTCAATCACAAGAGGAAACTCGGAAAGAACTCAAATACATGGAGGCTAAAGAGCATCCTACTAAAGAAGGAATGGGTCAACCAGGGAATTAAAGAAGAATTAAAAAAATTCATGGAAACCAATGAAAATGAAAACACAACTGTTCAAAATCTTTGGGATACAGCAAAGGCAGTCCTGAGAGGAAAGCATATAGCAATACAAGCCTTTCTCAAGAAACAAGAAAGATCTCAAATACACAACCTAACCCTACACCTAAAGGAGCTGGAGAAAGAAGAGCAAATAAAGCCTAAACCCAGCAGGAGAAGAGAATAATAAAGATCAGAGCAGAAATCAATGAACTAGAAACCAAAAGAACAGTAGAACAGATCAACGAAACTAGGAGCTGGTTCTTTGAAAGAATTAACAAGATTGATAAACCCCTGGGCAGACTTATCAAAAAGAAAAGAGAAATGACCCAAATCAACAAAATCATGAGTGAAAGAGGAGAGATCACAACCAACACCAAAGAAATACAAACAATTATAAGAACATATTATGAGCAACACTATACCAGCAAATTAGATAACCTGGAAGAAATGGGTGCATTCCTAGAGATGTATCAACTACCAAAATTGAACCAGGAAGAAATAGAAAACCTGAACAGACCTATAACCACTAAGGAAATTGAAGCAGTCATCAAAAATCTCCCAAGAAAAAAAGCCCAGGGCCAGATGGCTTCCCAGGGGAGTTCTATCAGACATTTAAAGAAGAATTAATACCTATTCTCCTCAAACTGTTCCAAAAAATAGAAATGGAAGGGAAACTTCCAAACTCATTTTATGAGGCCAGCATTACCTTGATCCCAAAACCAGACAAAGACCCCATCAAAAAGGAGAATTACAGACCAATACCCTTGATGAGCATGGATGTAAAAATTCTCACCAAAATACTAGCCAATAGGATCCAACAGTACATTAAAAGGATTATTCACCATGACCAAGTGGGATTTATCCCTGGGCTGCAAGGATGGTTCAACATCTGCAAATCAATCAACGTGATACAATACATTAACAAAAGACAGAACAAGAATCATATGATCCTCTCAATAGATGCAGAGAAAGCATTTGACAAAGTACAGCATCCTTTCTTGATCAAAACTCTTCAGAGTATAGGAATAGAGGGTATATACCTCAATATCATAAAAGCCACCTATGAAAAACCTACAGCGAATATCATTCTTGATGGGGAAAAGCTTAGAGCTTTTCCCCTTAGGTCAGGAATGCGGCAGGGATGTCCACTCTCACCACTGCTATTCAACGTAGTATTAGAAGTCCTATCCACGGCAATCAGACAACAAAAAGAAGTCAAAGGCATCCAAATTGGTAAAGAGGAAGTCAAACTCTCACTCTTTGCAGATGATATGATACTGTATGTGGAAAACCCAAAAGACTCCACCCCCAAAGTGCTAGAACTCATACAGGAATTCAGTCAAGTAGCAGGATATAAAATCAATGCACAGAAATCAGTGGCATTCCTTTACACCAACAACAACACAGAAGAGACACAAATCAAGGAGTCGATCCCATTTACAATTGCATCCAAAACCATAAGATACCTAGGAATAAATTTAAGCAAGAGGCAAAGGATCTGTACTCAGAAAACTATAAAATACTCATGAAAGAAATTGAGGAAGACACAAAGAAATGGAAAAACGTTCCATGCTCATGGATTGGAAGAACAGACTTTGTGAAGATGTCAATGCTACCAAGAGAAATCTACACATTCAATGCAATCCCCATCAAAATACCATCCACTTTTTCAAAGAAATGGAACAAATAATCCTAAAATTTGTATGGAACCAGAAGAGACCCCGAATAGCCAGAGGAATCTTGAAAAAGAAAAGCAAAGCTGGCGGCATCACAATTCCGGACTTCCAGCTCTATTACAAAGCTGTCATCGTCAAGACAGTACGGTACTGGCACAAAAACAGACACATAGATCAATGGAACAGGATTGAGAGCCCAGAAATGGACCCTCAACTCTATGGCCAACTCATGTTTGACAAAGCAGGAAAGAATGTCCAATTGCAAAAAGACAGTCTCTTCAACAAATGGTGTTGGGAAAATTGGACAGCCACATGCAGAAGAATGAAACTGGACCATTTCCTTACACCACACACAAAAATAGACTCCAAATGGTGGAAAGACCTCAGTGTGAGACAGGAGTTCATCAAAATCCTAAAGGAGAACACAGGCAGCAACCTCTTCGACCTCAGCCGCAGCAACTTCTTCCTGGAAACATCGCCAAAAGCAAGGGAAGCAAGGGCAAAAATGAACTATTGGGACTTCATCAAGATCAAAAGCTTTTGCACAGCAAAAGAAACAGTCCACAAAACCAAAAGACAACCAACAGAATGGGAGAAAATATTTGCAAATGACATATCAGATAAAGGGCTAGTATCCAAAATCTATAAAGAACTTATCAAACTCAACAACCAAAGAACAAATAACCCAATCAAGAAATGGGCAGAAGACATGAACAGACATTTTTCCAAAGAAGACATCCAAATGGCCAACAGACACATGAAAAAGTGCTCGACATCGCTCGGCATCAGGGAAATCCAAATCAAAACCTCAATGAGATACCACCTCACACCAGTCTGAATGGCTAAAATTAACAAGTCAGGAAACAGCAGATGTTGGCGGGGATGCGGAGAAAGGGGAACCCTCTTACACTGTTGGTGGGAATGCAAGATGGTGCAACCACTCTGGAAAACAGTATGGAGGTTCCTCAAACAGTTGGAAATAGAGCTACCATATGATCCAGCAATTGCACTACTGGGTATTTACCCCAAAGATAGAAACATAGGGACTCGAAGGGGTACGTGCACCCCAATGTTTATTGCAACAATGTCCACAATAGCCAAACTGTGGAAAGAGCCGAGATGTCCCTCGACAGATGAATGGATAAAGAAAAGTGGTATATATACTCAATGGAATATTATGCAGCCATCAAAAGGAATGAGATCTTGCCATTTGCAACGACGTGGATGGAACTGGAGGGTGTTATGCTGAGTGAAATAAGTCAATCAGAGAAAGACAGGTATCATGTGACCTCACTGATATGAGGAATTCTTAATCTCAGGAAACAAACTGAGTGTTGCTGGTGTGGTGGCGGTTGGGAGCGATGGGGTGGCTGGGTGATAGACATTGGTTAGGTTATGTGCTATGGTGAGCGCTGTGAATTTTGCAAGACTGCTGAATCACAGATCTGTACTTCTGAAACAAATAATGCAACATATGTTAAGAATATAGAAAAAGAAGAAGATAGCAGGAGGGGAAAAATGAAAGGGAGTAAGTCGGAGGGGAGACGAACCATGAGAGACGATGGACTCTGAAAAAGAAACTGGCGGTTCTAGAGGGGAGGTGGGTGGGGGGATGTGTTAGCTTGGTGGTGGGTATTAAAGAAAGCACATTCTGCGTGGAGCACTGGGTGTTATGCACAAAGAATGAATCATGGAACACTACATCAAGAACTAATGACGTAATGTATGGTGATTAACATAATAAAAAAATTAAAAAATATATCAATCACAATATAGACAAGGTGCACCCTGGGAAAGTTCAGAGCAATTGGAAGCCACCAACAAAAAAAAATCCAGCCAAAATGAAACTCAGGAATAAGATTTATAAATTACAAAAATAAAAACAAGGAAAATGTACAAAAAAACCCAAAAAAACGATAAAAACACATGAAAAAAAGGGGGGGTGAAGGGAAGGTGGTACAATTCCTCTTTGTGGGCAAGGTAGAGTGTTTCAGCTCTTCCTGGTTGTATTTCTTCTCTCTGTCAGAGAACTTTCCAGAGTACTTTCCAGAGATACAGCGAAATTAAAACTGGTATATATATATAAAGGTAGTATTGAGTAGGGAAAGAAGACTACATTGAAGCTTATATCTACATATATAAATAGAAAAAGAAAAAAGTATATTGTGAAAAAGTTCAAGTTAAAACATTACTATGGAATATGTTGTATTAAACATCTGGTTGAAATGATAAGTAGATGAAATTAAAAAAAACAGAAGAAGCATGAGAAAGAATTAAAAAAAAAAGAGAGAGAAAAGTTGTATCTAAGAAATACACAGGCCATGAGGCAACACCAGGAGCTTAATATACTAATTTTCCCCTGGTGTTGGGGTTTTACAGTTTTTGGGGGACCCTGGTGTTGTTGTCCCCTTGTTCTTCCAGCTTGTCTTCTGGAGGAGGGGCTGGCCATGTTGTTTTTCAGTAAGTCCTGCTTGGGTGGAGTTGCCCTGCCCCCTATCAAGGGACTGGGCTCTGTGGAAACTCGTTTTTTGGGCTTTTGTTCTCTGGCAGCTTTTGTTCTCTGGCAGCTTTTTGTGCCTTTCTGGAGGGTCAGAAAAAGGAAAAATGTCTGCAACCAGACCTCCACCCCAGAGGAGAGAAACCACAGTCTGCTCCTCTCTGAATCCTCCAGAACACACAGTCTCCCTTTCTGTAAGCTCCGCTGAAAACGCAGCCTCCTACAGGCCGTCCATGTCCCCAGCAATCCTCTTAATGGTGGACCCTGGCCCCCGCTTTTCTCTGCCCCCTGTGCCACCAAACTGTGAGCGATCCAGACTGGGTGGGCCAGGCCTTGGTGGGAACAGTGGGGTCTGTGGGCACAGTTCCAAGCCGGGTCCTCTCCAGTGTGGGTGTAGGCACAGGCAGCGGCTGGTGGTGCTGCCACTGCCCGGTCCCAGCCTTTGCCCCTTAAGCCCCTGTGTTCTGTTTGAGTGCTGTTATCAGTTCCTTCCCGTCCCTTGGCCACTGCTCTCCAAGCTATCACTGGTCTCCAGGCACAGGACTCTTTTGCACTGGGGTATTACTTTCCAAAGGCTAGCTTCTGGCAGTTCCCTTCCCCTTCTGTTTATCCTCTGACATCTGTCCAAGCAATTCCAACTCTTTTGTACCTCTCAACTGATGATCCTCTGCCCCCATAGAGATCCAGATGTATAATCTTATATCTCAGGCTGATTTTGTGAGTGTTCAGAGTGGCTTAGTAGATATCTAGCTAAATTCAGGGGACCAGTTGAAATGGAGTCCCCCAGTCCACCATCATCTTTCACACTTCAGTTTCTAAAGAGAATTGAAATCGAAGAGTCACTCTTCCATGGGTGGCCATGCTTTTGGACACATTTTCATTCCTGGCCCAGGCATCTTTATTTATATTTTCTTTTATCTAAGGCCTTGGGAAGAAGTCTTCTTCAGATGCCTATGTGAAGCCTTCTTATCAGAAGGAGGAGGGGGAAACTTGAAGACACTTTTTCCCACTCTCAGTACTCAGTACTACCCCTTCCTCCTCCCTGTCCTGTAACCAGTCTCAGGGCCCATAAAATCACATTAACCTTTTGTTTGAGACAACCCCCATATCTCTGTGATCCACTTGACCCCCAACCAGTGCACCATTGAATAGGGGAAAATACACTTGGGGGAAATATGGTGTTTTTGTTTTTGACTCCTGCTTATACCATCACAGTAAGTAATTAAAGCCTTCCCTGAGACTTTCATTTTTGTCTTGTTATTTTTAATGGCTACTTTGACACCTGACAGCTTAGCAGTCGCTGACTCAGCTGAGCTCCTGACAAATATAGTAGACTGTCCTCCACTTGAGTTTTCTAAGTTATGTTGATCAAAGCAAGAATTCTAACACTTTCTGATGTGTTTCTAAATGAATGTGGAGGAAATATTTCAGACAGTTACAAACAGGGAAGGGCAAGGGATGTAAAGTTTTATATTTCATTTGAACTGGTAAAATGACACCAGAAGACTGTAATAAGACTAGATATATAATCTAACAACTAAAACAACTATTTTAAAAAGCTGTATGAAGAAATACATTTTTAAAAACCCGATAAATCAAAAGAGAATTCTAAAAAATGCACAAGTAACTCAGATGAGGATAGCAAAAGAATCAGAGAAACAAGAAACAGAGCAAACAGAAAACAAAAAATAAAATGGAAAATTTAAGCACTAAAATATCACTAATCACATTAAATATAAATGGTCTAAATATAGCAATTAAGAGACATAATTTGTCATTGTAGTTAAAAACATAAGTGAACTAAAACAAAACAAAAGGGGCACCTGGGTGGCTCAGTTGGTTAAATGTCTGCCTTCAGCTCAGGTCATGATCCCAGAGTCCTGGCTCATGGGGTCGTCTGCTTCTCCTTCTACCCCTCACCCATCTCATGCTTTCTCTCTCTCTCTCTCAAATAAATAAATAAAATCTTTTAAAAAACAAAACAAAAATGACTGAGCTATTTACTACCTACAAGAAATTCAGTTCAAATATAATGATAAAGGCAGATAGAAAATAAGGGAATGAAAAAAGGTATATTATACAAAAATTAATAAAAAATTCAAAGTAGCTATATTAATATCAGATAAGATATTAATAAGCTTACTAGAGCAAATAAGCTTACTAGAGACAGAGAAGGAGGTTATATAAAGATGAAATGGTCAATCTACAAAGAAGACATAGCAATCTTAAATATGTATGCACCAAACAAAAAAAATAAAATATATGAAGCAAAAACTGATAGAAGATAAAGGAGAAATAGACAAATCTACAATTATACTTGGAGGCTTCAACATCTTGTTCCCAATAATTGCTAAAACAGCTAAACAGAAAATCATCAAGAATATAGCAAAAGTCAACAACTCCATCAACAGACAGGATCTAATCATGTTTATTGAACACATTAACTAAGAACAGAAGTACTCATGGAGTATGTGTTAAGATAAACCATGTCTGGGCCATAGGCAAACCTGAACAAATTTAAAATAATTGAAATTATGCAGGATGTTCTGTGAATGCAGTGAAATCAAACTCAAAATTAAAGACAGGAAAAAAAAATCTCCAAATGCTTGGGAACTGAAAAGCACATTTCTTAATAATAACTTTGTCAAATAGGAAACCTCAAGGAAAATATGAATGAAAGTAAAAATGCAATTTTAGAAAAAAAGAATAAAATGTTAGGAATCAGTCTACTTGATTTCAAAACTATTATGTATCTACAGTAATCAAGACTGTGTGTAATTGGTGGGAAGGAAAGACACACAAATCAATGAAAAAAAATATAAAGAACACAGAAATTGGGGCACCTGGGTGGCTCAGTAGGTTAAACATCTGCCTTTAGCTCAGGTCATCATCCAAGGGTCCTGGGATCGAGCCCCACCTTGGGCTCCCTCCTCAGGTGGGAGCCTGCTTCTCCCCACTCCGCTCTGTCAAATAGATAGATAAAATCTAAAAAATACCAGAAATAGATCTCCACACTGATAAGCCCAACTAATTTTTGACAAAGTTTTTAAAAAGCAATTCAATAGAGGAACAAATCTTTTCAACAAATGGTGCTAGTGTAATGGATATCCCTAGGCAAAAAGATGAACCTCATTTTAGTCTTATATTTTATACAAAAATTAATTCAAAACAGATCATAGATTTAAATGTAAAATTATAGAATATTTAGAAAAAATGCAGGATAAAATATTTAGGATCTTGGACTAGACACTTAGACTTGACACAAAGTGTGTCCTATAAAAGAAAAAATTGATAAATTGAACTTCACAAAACCAAAACTTTTGCTCTATGACGATGTAAAGTAAGCTGTGGAATGGGAGAAATTATTTGCAAACCACATTTCAGTCACAGGATAGTATCTAGATCTACAAAAAGTTCTCACAACTCAACAGCAAAACAAACAAAAACAAATTGAACATGGACATGAGATATGACAAGACATTTCACGAAAGAAGATAAAGATGACAAAAAAGTACACGAGAAAATGTTTATTAACTGTGAGGGCAATACAAATTAAAATAAGATACCACCACCACTTACAATAAGATACCACTATAAACCTATCAGGATGGCTAAAATAAAAAAATAGAAATACCATATGCTGCCAAGGGTGCAGAGAACATGGATCATTATTCATACATTTCTGGAGAGAATGTAAAATGGTATAGTCATTCTGGAAAACAATTTTAAGAAGAAAAGAGAAAAGCAAAGAAAAGAGAGGAGAGCAGAGAGGAGAAGAGAAAAAGATAGAAGGAAAGAAAATTAAGCAGGCAACTACCTATGACTCAGAAGTTGTACTCCCGTGCATTATCCTAGAGGAATAAGATTTATATTCACACAAAAACCCATACACCAACATCAGTCACAATCTATATATATAATAGCCAAAAAACTGGAAGCAATACAGATGTTCTTCAATAGGTAAATTGTTAAATAAGCTGTGGCACATTCATATCATGGAGTGGGACACTACTTGGCAATAAAAAGCTAAAAACTATTCATACATCCTACAACCTGGAGTAATTGCCAGAAAATTATACTGAGTGAAAACTGCCAAACCCCAAAGGTTACATACTGCATGATTCCATTTATGTTATTTTTATTGGTTTTATTGCGGTATAATTCACATATCATGCAATTCACTCATTAAACTATATAGGTCAATGACTTTCGGTATGTTTACAAAGGTGTGCCTCTATCACCATAATCAATTTTAGAATATTTTCATTACCACCCAAAAAGCCCTGTACCCATTAACCATTAGCCCATTAATGAACAACCCCCAAATCATCATCTCTTCTAGCCCTAGAGAACCACTAACCTACTTCCTGTCTCTATAAATTTACTTACTCTGAACATTTTATGTAAATGGAATCATAGGGTGCCTGGGTGGCTCAGTCGGTTAAGCGTCTGCCTTCAGCTCAAGTCATGATCCCAGGGTCCTGGGATTGAGTCCTGCGTTGGGGGGCTCCCTGATCAGCAGGGAGACTGCTTCTCCCTCTCCCTCTGCCCCTCCCCGCTGCTTGTGCTCTCTCTCTCTCTGATTTAAATAAATAAAATCTTTAAAAATAAATAAATAAATGGAAGCATAATATATTGTCTTTTATGACTCTATTCACTTAGCATCATATATTCAACTCTCATCCATTTAGTAGCATGTCTTAGTATTTCATTTTTTATGGCTGAATAATTTTCCATTGTATGAATATACCACATCTTTTTCCAATTCTACTGAGAAAAATTGACATGTTATTGTATAAGGAATGAAGACAAAAAGGAAAAAAATCTTGATGAGAACTCCTAGGATTTACTCTCTTAGTAACTTTCCAGTATATCATACAGCAGTGTCAGCTATAATCATTGTTGTACATAACATCCTTACTACTTATTTATCTTGAAGTTTTTACTTTTTGACTAGCTTCCTTTAATTCTTTCTTCTCCCACCTTCCACCTCTAATAATCACAGGTTTGATCTCTTTTTTTCTTTTTTTTTTTAATCCAGCTTTCTTTTTTAAAATCTTATTTTATTTTATTATGTTATGTTAGTCACCATACCATACATCATTAGTTTTGATGTGGGTTGCCATGATTCATTGTTTTTGTATAACACCCAGTGCTCCATGCAATACATGCGCTCCTTAAATACCCATCACTGGACTAACCCATCACCCCCCCTCCCGTCTAAAACCCTCAGGTTGTTTCTCAGAGTCCATAGTCTCTCATGGTTCATCTCCCGCTCCAATTCCCACCCCCACTTCTTTTTTCTCTTCATCTCTTTTTCTATGAGTTTGTGGGTTTCTTTGATTATTAATTTTTTTTGTCTTTAGATTCCACATATAAGTGAGATAATAAAGTATTTGTCTTTCTCTGTCTTATAACATTTAGCATAATGCATCCAGGATTCATCCATATTGTCACAAATGGTAGGAATTCCTATTTTTTATGGCTGGATAATATCCCATTCTTTATAGATACTACAACTTCTTTATCCATTCATCCATCAGTGAATGAATAAGTTGTTTCCATGTTTCAGATTTTATAAATAATTACGTGATGAGCATAGGGGTGCATATATCATCTCAAGATAGTGTTCCCTTTTCCTTTGGATGTATTCTCAAAAGTGGAGTTGCTGGATTGGATGCTACTTCTACTTTTTTTTTCTTTTTTTGGTGATCCTCCATATTGTTTTCCATAGTGGCTGTACCAATTTACAATCCCACCAATAGTCAGACAGTTTCCCTTTTCTCCACATCCAGCCAACATTTGTTATCTCTTCATTTTTTGATGGTGGCCATTCTAAAAGGTGTGGGGTTATATTTCACTGTAGTTTGAATTTTCATTTCCCTAATAACTAGTAATGTTGAACATTTTTCATGTGCCTGTTGGCCTTTTGTATATTCTTTGGAGAAATGTCTATTTAGATCAGCTATTTTTAAATGGGTTATTTGGAGGTGTTTTTTTGTTTTGTTTTGTTTTGTTTGCTAATGAGTTCTTTATATATTTTGGATAGTAGTCCTTATCAGATATATGGTTTGCAATTTTTTTTTCTAATTCTTTAGGTTGTTTTATCACTTTGTTTATTCTTCCATTTTGCTATGCAGAAACTTTTTAATTTGATGTAGTCCCACATGTTTAGTTTTTATTATGTTGCTTGTGCTTTAGGTGTCATTTAAAAAAAAAAAAAACACTACTATAGCTCATGTCTAAGAGTTTGTTCCTATGCTATCTTCTGGATATTTCACATTTTCAGGTCTTGCATTTAAGTCTTTAATCCATTTTGAGTTAACATTCATGAGTGAGGTAAAATATGGACCCACTTTCATTTATTTACATGCAAATATCCAATTATCCCAGCACCATATATTAAAGAGACTGTCTTTCTCCATTGAGTATTCTTGGCTCCATTGGCATAGTCTCATTAAGTATTAGTTGACCCTATATGCTTGGATTAATTTTAGGCTCTCAATTCTGTTCCATTAGTCTTTTTGTCTGTTTTTATGCTAGTACCATAGTTTTGATGACTCTAACTTTATAGTGTAGCTTCAAATCAGGAAGTGTAATGCTTCCTGCTTTCTTCTTCTTTCTCAAGATTTCTTTGACTATTCAAAATCCTTTGTGGTTCCATATAAATTTTAGGAGTGTCTTTTCTACTTCTGCAAAAATTCCCCATTTGAATCTTGAATCTATAGATGGCTTTTGGTAGTACTGACATTTTAACAATATTAATTTTTCCAGTGAACACGGGATAACTTTCCATTTATGTGTGTCTACTTTGATTTCTTTCATCAGTGTAAGTTTTCGGAGTACAGATATATTTCATCTCCTTAAACAAATGTATTCCCAAGATTTTACTCGTTTTGATGCTATTTTAAATGTAATCAATTTCTTTGTTTCTCTTTTAAAAAGTTTTTTACGTATAAAAACACCAATTTTTGTATATTGATTTTGAGTCATGCATTTTACTAAATTTGTGGATTAGATCTAACAGATTTTTCATTGAGTCTTCTGGATTTTCTGTATATAAAATTATGTCTTCTGCAAATAAAGACAATATTACTTCTTCCTTTCCAATTCTGATACCTTTTATTTATTTTTCTTGCCCAATTGCTCTAGTTAGGATTTCTAGTACTATTTTGACCGGGAGTCGTGAAAGAGGGAACTCTTGTCTTGTTCCCGATCTTAAAGGAAAAGCTTTCAACCTTTACTTTTGAGAGTGCTATTAGCTGTGGGTTTGTCTTACATGGCCTTTTTATGTTGAGATATGTTCATTCTGTGCCTAATATGTTATGAGTTTTTGTCATGAATAGATGCTAAATATTGTCAAATGCTTTTTTTGTATTTACTGAGATGATAATATGATTCTTCTCTGTCATTCTATTAATGTGATTTATCACATACCTGCATCCTCAGGATAAATCCCACTTAATCATAGTGACTGATCCTGTGTTGCTTGTTGTGTTGCTGAATTTGTTTTGCTGGCATTTTATTGAGAATTGTTGCATCTATATTCAGCAGAAATATTGGCCTATAGTTTTTTCCTCTGGTAGTATCCTCTTTGGGTTTTAGTTTTCAGGATAATGTTAGCCTGGTAAAATGAGTCTAGGAGAGTTTCTTACCTTTCAATTTTTTTGGAAGAGATTTGAAAAAGATTATTTTTAATTCTTCCTTAAATATTTAATTAAATCCACCAGTGAAACCATCTGGCCCCATGTTTTTCATCACTGGGAGATTTTTGCTAACTGATTCAGACTCCTTACTAGTAATTAGCCTATTTAGATTTTCTATTTCTTCCTGATTCATTCTTGATAAGTTGTAGGTTTCCAATAATTTTTCCAATTCTTCTCACTTGTCTAATTTATTGGTGTATATTTGTTCATAATAACCTCTTATGATCCTTTGAATTTCTGTGGTATTGGTTGTAATGTGTCCTTTTTCATTTATATTGTGTTGATTTGGGTCTTTCTCCCCCTTGGTTGATTTAGATAAGGGTTTGCCAATTTTATCTTGTCAAAGATAAACCTACATTTGGTTAACATTTTTCTATAAATTCGTTTCTTTCTTTCTTTTTCTTTTCTTTTTCTTTCTTTCTTTTCTTTCTTTCTTTCTTTCTTTCTTTTTTCTTTCTTTCTTTCTTTCTTTCTTTCTTTTTTAGTACTTAAGGCATGGAGTTAATATTGCTTATTTGAGATCTTTTTGCCTTTTATTGTAGGCTTTTATTGCTATAAACATTCCTCTTAAAACTTCTGCTTTATCCCATAAGTTCTGGTATATTGTGCTTCTCTTTTTTTAAGAAACTTTTTATTTTCCCTTTGAGTTTTCTTTGATTTATTGATTGTTCAGGAGAGTGTTATTTAATTTCATGTGTTTGTAATTTTTTTTAAGTTTCCTCTATTGATTTCTAGTTTCATGTGATTGTGTTCAGAGAACATATTTGGTATGATTTCAATCTTCTTGAATTTATTGATTTGTTTTGTGGCCTGACATAGTGTATCCTAGAAAAATGTTCCATGTGAGCTTGAGAAAAATGTGAATTTTTCTCTTATTGGATAGAATATTCTACATATGTCTCTTAGGTCAATTTGGTCTATAGTGTTCTTCAAATTGCTGTTTTCATATTTACTATCTGTCTGAATGATTAATCCGTTGCTGAGAGTTCAGTATTAAGGTATCCAATTATTATCATATACTATTTCTGCTTTTAGCTGTTAGTTTTTGCTCTATATATTTAGGTGCTCCAATGTTGGTTGCAAAAATATTTACAAATGTTATATTTTCTTGATATATTGACCCTATTATCATGACCTTCTTTGTTCCTTTTTTCCATTTTTGGTTAAAGCCTATTTTGTCTGATATAGGTAGAGCTACCCCTCATTTTTTTTTTGGTTGTTTTAGTTGTTACCATTCGTTTGAATGTTCTTTTCAATCCTTTTATTCTCAGTCTATATGTGTCTTTAAGGCTAAGAGAGTCTCTTGTCAATAGCATATTGTTGGATTTTTTTTTAATCCATTAATCCATCCTTTGCCTTTCAATAACAAAACTTAATCCATTTATATTTAAAGTAATTATTGATAGATAAAGACTTACTATTGTCATTTTGTTCATTGTTTCTTGGTTGTTTTGTAGATCCATTGTTCCTTGTTCTTATCCTGCTGGGTTTTGTGTATGTGTTTTAATGTCTTTAGTATCAGTATTCTTTAACTCCTTTATCATGTTTTTGTTGTTATTGTTTTTCATTTTACTACGGAATTTTTACTTTTGGTGACCATGAAGCTTACATAAAATATCTTAAGCTTATAACATCCTATTTTTATTGATAAAAACTTAAATTTAATAGAATTTGTAAACTTTAAACTTTCATTCTTCATATTTTAGGTTATTGCTTTTATAATTTGCGTGGTTTTTTGTGTATTGTGTAACAATAAATTATTGTAGTTATGGCTGTTTTAATTGTTTTTTTCTTTTTTACTTTTAAACTAGAGCTTTAAGTGAATTATGCACCCTATTACCATATTGCAGAATCTAACTATATCTATATATTTACCATTACCAGTTTAATTTGTGCTACCTCCTTGCTTTTGTGTTAATTACTGTTCTTTTACTTCCATTCAAAGAACTCTCTTTAGGACTTCCCAGGCAGGTCTGGTTGTAATAAAGTCCTTCAGATTTTTTTTTTTTGTTTTTGGATGAGGAAGATGTATCCCTTCTTTTGTTTCTCTAGGACAGCTTCCCCAGGTGTAGAACTCTTGGGTGACAGTAATTTTCTTTCAATGTTTTTATTATGTCATTCCACTCTTTCTTGATCTGAAAAGATTCTGTTGGGAAATCCAATAGTCTTATATTCCTTTGTATGTAATTCTCTTTTCTCTGTTTTCTTAAATTTTTTTATTTTTAACTTTTTTTTTACATTTTTGGTCTTTAATTAAGCACATGAAACAACTATTTTATATATTTCTCCATGAACTTTTTGTGAAATTCAGATCACAGTGTATCATTTACAAATCTTTTGTCATTCTTCTTTCTTTTTAAAAAAATATTTATTTACTTTAGAGAGAGAGAGCACAAGCAGGAGGGGCAGGGAGAGGGAGAGAATCTCAAGCAGCCCAACTCAGGGCTTGATTCCACAACCCTGAAATCATGACCTGAGCTGAAATCAAGAGTTGGATGCTTAACTGACTGTGCCACCCAGGGGTCCCTGTCTTTCTTCTGATAATCTACACCATTTGCACAGTTCTTGAAAACAACATCATCATCCTACTTTCTTTTAACGTTAAAGTTGGCCTGAGGCTGTGATGGGCCAGTGAGATTGAGAAGGTTTCCACTCAAAATGTTTTCCATATGTATTCTTTCCTCTTCAGCTTTCTCTTCTTGTTCCTTCCTGGACTGATCTTCAGCTCTTGCATTTTTATTTTTTTCTAGTTCTGCAAGAGGTGATACAGAATCATCATCATCACTCCCCTCTTCAAAATTTTCATTTTCATCTTCCTCATCTGTTGGAGGATCATCTGCATCAAAGTTGACAGCAGGAATCTGGTTTAGCAAGACTTCTTCGACACTAAAGAGAAGATGGTATGTTCTTATGTTAGACACTCTCTATATTTCTCTCTTGCACCAGCTCACTCACTCTCTTCCAGCTCTCTCCTACAGTCATGGTTCCAAGCTTCTTCAGGAGTATCCTAAATAGTTTGTCTATATTTTAACTTTGTATGAGAAGGTAGATCTCTACTCAGGCTCTTCTCCTAAAGTTTATAGGTTTGCTTTGTGAAATCAGCTCAGTTCGGATTTCTGGGTGTGTCTGCTGATAATGTCTTTGGGCATTTGGGTCCAGCTATCATGCTCTATATTTGAGTGAAACATTTGTTTGAGCTCTGAGAATGAGGATTGGGGCTGTATCACTCACTAAGAACAATTAGATAGAACTGCTGCTTGCTTCCCTACTAGTGAGGTTGGTTGTAAGATGGCCTCCATGTTTGTCTAGATTCTCTGATCAGGCTTACTAGATGGTTGGGACTAAGTACTACATTCAGTAATAGATGAGGCTATGAAATAGCTTCCCTGCCCTGGCCAGGCAGTAGGATGTGTCCCAGGGCTTACATGGTTCATTATTTGGGGATGCAAATCAGGCCAGAGTGTGTCTGATTTCCCTAGTCAACTGAGGTTACTGATTTTGCTCTGCAAATGGGGAAAGCCATGGGCTGTGCTGTCTGTTAAAGTACCACTGTTTATAAGCCTGTTGAATGGGCTATGCAGCTTCCCATGTGCTCTGGGTAGGCTCCCTGGCTGGACAGGCTGAAGGTTGTATTCAATGATAAGAAGGACTACAAATTAGAATCCTTGCCTTGGCACAGTAAGATAAGCTGATAAAGCTCTTTGTTGTCTCAACTCAAGCTGACTACACCCCAAATACTCTGGCCAAAGAGGGATACTGGCTTTGTTTTCTAAACTGTCTACTCTACCTGCCCTTTTTTAGGTTTGAGCACTGCTTGAAGATACAACTTCCAGCAGTTTTTGCCAGTCTTCTGATCAGCTGGGGCTGGAAAACACTCTTCACAGAGGATGAGGCTATGTCTTAGCTCCTTTGCTGAGTGGGAGGGGGAGGGGCCACTCTAGGTCACTCTCAATTTCCAAAACAGATTCTCCACTTGGGAAGGGCCAGGAGCTACCCTCCTCATCCTTGGTTATGAATTAATCTACCATGGTGGATTGCCTGCCTAGGCATAGCACAAGAATTCATCATGCCCTGTACTGGCTTTCGTCTGGGTGAAATTAGCTCTGTCTGCCCACATCTTGGTGGGAATACTACTGGGCAGTCCAGCTTCCAGGAATTGTTATCAGCCCTTTTGGTCTATGGGACCAGAAGATGCTCTCTACAGCAAGTGGGGTCTGTGATTCAGCTTCTTGCCTGGGCATGGATAAACTGGGTTCTAAGTCCTTATTTAAGAACCCAAAGCAGGCAGATCTAGACTCTGCTAAGTTTCCTGATCAGAATGTGCCCCTGACATGGCTCAGCAGATGAGCAAAACAACTAGTTGGAATAACACTGGGCACTGCAGGTATGAACTCGGGTTACCAAGACCCATGTGCTGAACGTTTGAACCCCACTTCCCCTTGTGTGTCACAGTCAAATTCTCAGTGGTTGAGCCCCACAGATTTTTCTGCAATCCCCGTAGTGCTAGACCAGAGCAGGGGCTCCCACAAAGTGACCCCAATGCTGGACAGGCAAGGAAGGTTGTGTCCTTTTCATTCTCTTTTCCCACTGGAGGAACCTCTTGACATGATGTTTCACTGTCCTGGGAAGGGGCAATATTGTCAATGTGTAGCTGCTTCTCTTACCCTCTAAAGCAGTCTATGCTGGTCTCTGTCTTTTGGGGGTGCCTTAGCCTCATCCCTATGTTCCAGAATTTTCTCAGTGTTGTTTTGTCTTGAGTAGTTGTTAGTTGTTCCTCTTTAGAGGGGGAGAAGAGTCAGGAACAACCTATTTCACCATCTTGATAATGTCCATATAATATTTTTTAAATGACAAATTTATAGAAATAGAGAACAGATTAGTTATTTCCAGGGATTATGAATAGGGTAGGGTTGAGAGGGAAGTGAATATGGATATAAAAGAAAATATGAAGGATCCTTGTGATGATGGCAATGTACTGTATCTTGACTATATCAGTATCAATATCCTGGTTACAATAATGTAATATAATTGTGTAAGTTGATACCACTGGGGGGGGAAATGAGTAAAGGCAATTTATCTGTATTATTTCTTACAACAATGTTTGAATCTACAATTATCCCAAAATAAAATAAAAGTAATAATATAAATACATAACAAGCAAATATTTTTAAACTATAATTGTGCATACTTATATGAAAAAGGTGAAGGTTTCAAGAAAACAGATTAGGAAACTTGCAACCAGGTAAGGGAAAAGGAAGCAAAGTGAAAGAAGCTACACCCCTTGAGAAATTCTCATGTACCCATACCTGGGCCCAGCAATACTGAGATTTCATTTATTATAGAATTATTATAATTGTTAATCATTATTATAATTAATTAGTTATAAAATTATTGAATGATCTTCCTCCTCGTACCTCACCACCATACCAGCAGGGCTCCACTATGACTAATAGTGGATTATAGCTGGAAGAGTTGTAAGATACAGACAGTTTCTGAGTTAATGTAATTAGGGTATCCCAAGGTCAAGAGGAGAGACAAAAACAGACACAAGAATTTGAAGCTTCTGGTCCCAAAAGCATTAGCAAATATTAAGCACAACCCACCTCCTAGCCAAATTAATATTTATTTTATGCTAAATACCTACATACATCAGTTCTTATTACCCAATACAAAATGTCTGGGTTTTAACAACAACAACAGAATTATAAGACATGCCCATTTGCAAGAAAAAAACACATTCAGAACCAGACTCAGATGGGACCCAGATTGTTAGCATTATCACATAGGAAATTTAAAATATAATAATAAAATATCTTAAGAGCTATATGAAAAAAGAAACATTATATATATATATTCATTAATACATATACAATTTCATTGCATACATATGTAATGAAAGCAGAGAGATGGAAACTCTAAAAATGAATTTAAAGATACTAAAAATTATACAAAAAATAAAAATTATTTTGATAGGTTTGTCAATAGACTGTACATAGCCAAAGAAATAATAAGTGTTCTTGAAGAAAGATCAATAGAAACTTCCCAAACTGAAATCCAAAGAGGAAATAGAATGAAAAAACTAGAACAAAACATTAAATTCTATGGAAAAGTTTCTAAAGGTGCATATGCATAATGGGAATATCAGAAGGAGATGAAAGAGAGAATAGAGCAGAATAAATATTTGAAGTGATAATGACAAAGAACTTTCTAAAATCAATGATAGATAACAGATTACAGATCTGGAAATCTAAAGGACACCAAAAGAATGACTACCCTCTCTCCCATACCCCACCCCAAAAGAAGAAGAAAAAGAAAGAAAAACAGAAGAAGAAGAAGAAAGAAAGAAAGAAAGAAAGAAAGAAAGAAAGAAAGAAAGAAAGAAAGAAAGAAAGAAAGAAAGAAAGAAAGAAAGAAAAAGAAAGAAAGAAAGAAAGAGAGAAGAAAGAAAGAAAATATATAGGTGTATTATAGTTCAATTGCAAAGAGAAAAGTTTGAAAGAAAATAAATCAAATAAAATAGAGGAACACAGATAAGAATTATAACAGATTTCCCATCAGAAACAACCAAAAGGGAGAGTGTAGTGAAATATTTCGTGTTAAAAAAAAAAAAAAACCTCACCAACTTAAAATTGTATATCTAGTAAAGGTGTCCTTAAAAGTAAAGAAATAAAGACGGTCTTAGAAAAAAAAAGTGGGGGCAGAGATTCAGTGCCAGCATACCTGCTCTGAAAGAAATGTTAAAAGAAATTCTTCAGATAGGAAACAAACAAGCAAAAAACCAAACTGAACCAAAACAAAACAAAAAATAACTTTTATCTAACCTAAGGAAGAGAAGTGCTTCAGACAAGTAGTACCTGAAAATTAAAAAAATCATTTATACTTCTGATTTTGTAATTAATTTAAAAGATAACTGAAGCAATAATAGTAACAGTGTATTGGGTGAAGATAGCATATGAATAAGTGAAATCAATGGCAAGAATGTCATAAAGGACAAAAGGGATGAATTAGAGATATTTAGTTATAATTAATTGTACTATACATGAAATGTCATAGTGTTATTTGAAGGTAGACTTCAATTAGTTCAGTATATGTTGTAACCTCTAGGGCAACAGAGTTTTTATAAATAAATGTAATTGATATGCTAAGAAACTAAAATGGAATCCTATAAAAATGTTCAATTACCATATGATTTCGCTCATATGTGGAATTTAAGAAACAAAATAAATGAGCAAGGGGGAAAAAGACAGAGAGATGGGCAAACCAAGAAAGAGACTCTTAACTATAGAGAAAAACTAATGATTACCAAAGGGGAAGTTGGTTGGGGGGATTAAGGAGTGCACTTGTGATGAGCACCGGATGTTGTATGGAAGTGCTGAATCACTATATTGTACACCTGAGACTAATATTACACTGTATGTTAGCTAACTAGAATTTGAATAAAAACTTTAAAAAAAGTTCAATTAAAACCAGAGAAATACAACAAAAAGAATGGTTATACACATGTAAAATATCACTCTAACTTTATAACTATTTAATTTTAATGTGCATGGTCTAAATACACATATTAGAAAACAGAAACTTTCAGTGAACAAAAAAAAACATTCAAATATGTTGTCTACAAGAAACCCACAAGAGTAAAGGAATTGAAAAGGATATCACACATTAACACTCATTAAAAGAAAGCTGGGTATCCATACTAATTTCAAGCAAAGCAGTCTTTAGACAAGGACATTGTTAGGGATAAAGAAAGGCGTTACATATGATAAAAGGGTCAATTCTCCAAGAATATTTAACAATCTTAATTGTGTATATGTCAAACAACAGAACATCAAAATACATAAAGCATAGATAAAGTAAAAACTGAAAGAACTGGTAGAAGTAGACAAATTACACTCCTATAGTTGGAGATTTCAGCAACCCCTTCAGTGATCAAGCAGCCAGAGGATCAATAAGGATATATTTGATGTGAATAGCAATATTAATCAATTTGATCTTATTGACATTTATATAATATTCTATCCAACAACCACATAATACACATTCTTTCAAGAACCCATGGAACATTAATCAAGAATACATTCTCAGCCGTAGACTATTGTTTAGCAAATTTAAGACAATAGAAATCATACAAGGTATATTATTAGGCCACATGAAATTAAACTACAAATCAGTAACAGAAAGATCCCTGATAATATTGGAATATTTGGAATTTAGTATTTGGAAATTAACACACTTCTAAATAATTCACCAGTCAGACTTCTCAAATTAAATAAAAATATTTGAACTAGTTGAAAAATTAAAAAATAACATTAAAACTTGTAAGACATAACAAAGGGTTTAGGGTAAAATTTAGAGTATTACATGTATATATTAAAAAAGAAGAAAGTTTTAAAATTAGTAATAAATGTCCAGGTCAACAAACTAGAGAAAGAAGAGCAACATAAAGAACAGAAATATAGAAATAATAAAAATTGGAAGAGAATCCATGAAATTGAAAGCAATAGATAAAAGCAACTAAACCAAAATCTAGTTCCTTTTTTTAATATTTTTTATTATGTTGTGTTAGTCACCATACAGTACTTCATTAGTTTTTGATATAGTGTTCCATGATTCATTGCTTGTGTATAAAAACCAATGTCTCATGCAGTACGTGCCCTCCTTAATAGCCATCACCAGACTAGCCAATCCCCTCACCCTCTTCCCCTCTACCACCCTCAGTTTGTTTCTCAGAGTCCATAGTCTCTCATGGTTCATCTCTCCCTCCAATTCCTCCCCCTTCATTTTTCCCTTCCTTCTCCTAATGTCCTCCATGCTTATTCCTTATGTTCCACAAATAAGTGAAACCATATAGATAATTGTCTTTCTCTGTTTGACCTATTTCCCTTAGCATAATCCCCTCCAGTTCCATCAATGTTGATGCAACATCCTTTCTGATGGCTGAGTAATATTCCATTGTATATATGAACCACATCTTCTTTATCCATTCATCTGTTGAAGGGCATCTCAGCTCCTTCCACTGTTTGGCTACTGTGGACATTGCTGCTAAGAACATTGGGGTGCACATGGCCCTTCTTTTCATTACATCTGTGTCTTCGGGGTAAATACCCAGTAGTGCAATTGCTGGGTCATAGGGTAGTTCTATTTTTAACTTTTTGAGGCACCTCCACACTGTTTTCCAAAGTACCAAGTTTCCAAAGTGGCTGTACCAACTGGCATTCCCACCAACAGTGTAAGAGGGTTCCCCTTTCTCCACAACCTCTCCAAAATTTGTTGTTTCTTGCCTTGTCAATTTTTGCCATTCTAAGTGGTGTAAAGTGGTATCTCAATGTGGTTTTGATTTTAATTTCCCTGATGGCTAATGATGTTGAACATTTTTTTCATGTGTCTATTAGCCATTCATATGTCTTCTTTGGAGAAGTGTCTGTTCATGTCTTCTGCCCATTTTTTGACTTATTTGTTTTTTGGGTGTTGAGTTTGAGAAGTTCTTTATACATCTTGGATTCCAGCCCTTTATCTGTAGTGTCATTTGCAAATATCTTCTCCCATTCTGTGGGTTGCGTCTTTGTTTTGTTGACTGTTTCTTTGCTGTGCAGAAGCTTTTTATCTTGATGAAGTCCCAAAAGTTAATTTTCGCTTTGGAGATGTGTATTGCAAGAATTTGCTGTAGCCAAAGTCAAAGAGGTTATTGCCTATGTTCTTAGGATTTTTGATGGATTCCTGACTCACATTGAGGCCTTTCATCCATTTTGAGTTTATCTTTGTGTGTGGTATAAAGAAATGGTCCAGTTTCATTCTTCTGCATGTGGCTGTCCAATTTTCCCAGCACCAGTTGTTGAAGAGACTGACTTTTTTCCATTGGATACTTTTTCCTGCTTTGTTGAAGATTAGTTGACCATAGAGTTGAGGGTCCATTTCTGGGGTCTCTATTTTGTTCCATTGATCTATGTGTCTGTTTTTGTGCTGATACAATGCTGTCTTGTTGATCAAGGCTTTGTAACATAGCATGAAATCAGTCATTGTGATGCCCCCAGCTTTGTTTTTCTTTTTCAGCATTTCCTAGGCTATTCGGGGTCTTTCATGGTTCTATACAAATTTTAGGATTGTTTGATCCAGCACTTCAAACAATGCCATTGTTATATTGATCAGAATGGTTTTGAAAGTATACATTTCTCTGGGCAGCTTAGACATTATCACAATGTTTAATCTTCCAATCCATGAGCATAGAATGTCTTTCCAACTTTTTGTGTCTTCTTCAATTTTCTTCATAAGTGTTCTGTAGTTTCTAGAGTATAGATCCTTAACTCTTTGGTTAGGTTTATTCCAAGGTATCTTAACCTTTTTGGTGCTATTGTAAATGGAATCAATTCCCTAATTTCTCTTTCTACAGTTACATTGTTAGAGTATAGGAAAGCAACTGATTTCTGTGCATTGATTTTGTATCCTGCCACATTACTGAATTGCTGTATGAGTTCTAGTAATTTGGGGGTGGAGCCTTTTGGGTTTTCCACATAAAATATCATGTCATCTGCAAAGAAAGAAAGAGTTTGTCTTCTTTGCCAATTTGAATGCCTTTTATTTCTTTTTTGTTTTCTGATTGCTGATGCTAGGACTTCCAATACTATGTTGAAAAATAGTGGTGAGAATGGGCATCCTTGTCGTGTTCCTGATATTAAGGGAAAGGCTCTCAGCTTTTCCCCATTGAGGATAATATTCACTGTGGGCTTGTCATAGATGGTTTTTATGAAATTAAGAAATATCCTCTATCTCTACACTCTGAAGAGTTTTCATCAGGAAAGGAGGCTCTATTTGTCAAATGCTTTTTCTTCATCAACTAAGGGGACCATGTGGTTCTTGCTTTTCTCTTATTTATGTGTTCTATCACACTGATTGATATGCGAATGTTGAAGCACCTTTGCATCCCAGGGATAAATCCTACCTGATCATGATGGATCCTTTTAATGTATCATTGGATTCTATTAGCTAGGATCTTGTTGAGAATTTTGGCATCCATATTCATCAGGGATATTGGTCTGTCATTCTCCTTTTTGATGGGGTCTTTGTCTGGTTCTGGGATCTGGGTAATGCTGGCTCCATAGAAGGAGTTTGGAAGTTTCCTTTTGTTTCTATTTTTTGAAACAGCTTCAGGAGAATAGGTATTATTTCTTTTTGATTGTTTGATAGAATTCCCCAGGGAATCCATCAGGCCCTGGACTCTTGTTTTTTGGGAGGTTTTTGATCACTGCTTTAATCTCCTTACTGGTTATTGGTCTATTCAGGTTGTCAATTTCTTCCTGTTTCAGTCTTGGTAGTTTATAGGTTTCCAGGAAGGCATCCATTACTTTCAGTTTGCTTAATTTATTGGCATATAGTTGTTGATAATAATTTCTAATAATTGTTTCTATTTCCTTGGTGTTAGCCGTGATCTTTCCCATTTCATTCATAATTTTATTAATTTGCATCCTTTCTCTTTTCTTTTGGATAAGTCTGGCCAGTGGTTTATTGATCTTATTAATTCTCTCAAAGAACCAGCTTCTAGTTTCATTGATCTGATCTACTACATTTCATTAATCTCTACTCTAATCTTAATTATTTCTCTTCTTATGCATTGCTTAGGCTTTATTTCTTGTTCTTTCTCTAGTTCTTTAAGGCGTAAAGTTAATTTGTGTATTTGGGATTTTTCTATTTTTTGAGTGAGGCTATGTATTTCCCCTTTAGGACCGCCTCTGCAGTATCCCATAGGTTTTGGACGGATATGTTTTTATTCTCATTGGTTTCCATGAATTGTTTAAGTTCTTCTTTAATTTCCCAGTTACCCAAACATTCTTTAGCAGAGTGGTCTTTAGCCTCTAAGTTTTTGAATTTCTGCCAAATTTTTGTGTGTGATTGAGTTCCGGTTTTAAAGCATTATGGTCTGAGAATATGCAAGGAGTAATCTCAATCTTTTGATTGAGGTATCAGTTGAGACCTGATTTGTGACCAGTATGTGATCTATTCTGGAGGAACTTCCATGTGCGTTCGAGAAGAATGAGTATTCTGTTGTTTTAGGGTGGAATGTTCTGTATATAACTATGAGGTCTATCTGGTCCAGTGTGTCATTCAAAGCTCTTGTTTTTTGTTGATTTTCTTCTTAGATGATCTGTCTATTGCTGAGAGTAGAGTGTTGAAATCTCCTACTATTAGGGTATTATTATCAATATGTTTCTTTATTTGGTTAACAGCTGGCATATGTAGTTGTCTGCTCCCATGTTGGGGGCATAGATATTTACAATTGTTAGATTTTCTTGTTGGGTAGACCGTTTAAGAATGATATAGTGTCCTTCTGTATCTCTAACTACAGCCTTTGGCTTAAAATCTAATTTGTCTGATATGAGAATTGCTATCCCAACTTTCTTTTGAGGTCCATTGGCATGAAAAATGGTTCTCCATCCCTTCACTTTCAGTCTGAATGTACCTTTAGGTTCAAAATAAATCTCTTGGAGACAGTATATGGATGGGTCATGTCTTTTTATCTAATCTGCAACCCTGTGCCATTTCATGGGAGCATTTAGGCCATTCATGTTGAGAGTGATTATTGAGAGATATGATTTTATTGTCATCATGTTGCCTGTGAAGTCCTTGTTTCTATAGATTGTCTCTATAAATTTCTGATCTATGTCACTCTTGGGGTCTTTCTCCTTTTATAGAATCCCCCTTAATATTTCTTGCAGGGCCGGCTTGGTGGTCACATATTCTTTCATTTTCTGCTGGTCTTGGAAGCTCTTTGTGTCTCCATCCATTCTGAATGACAGCTTTGCTGGTTAAAGTATCCTTGGCTGCATGTTCTTCTCATTTAGTACCCTGAACACGTCTTGCTAACCCTCTCTGGCTTGTCAGGTCACTGTGGACAGGTCTGACTTTATTCTGATGTTCCTCCCTCCATAAATAAGAAATCTCTTCCCCCTAGCTGCTCTCAGGAATGTTTCCTTGGTTCTAAGATTTGCAAGTTTTATTATTATATGCCAGGGCATTGGTCTGTTCTCATTGATCTTGGGGGGGGCGTGGTTCCTCTCTGCCTCTTGGACAGGAATGCTTGTTTCCTTCCCCAGATTAGAGAGGTTCTCAGCTAGAACTTGCTCAGATATATCTTCTAGACCTCTCTCTCCACCCCTTCAGGGACTCCAGTAATTCTGATATTGGAATGTTTCCTTGAGTCACTAATCTTTCCCATTTGATTCCTTGGGTTTTAATTTGTTTTTCCCATGCCACCTGGATTTTCTTCTTTTCTACCATTTTATCCTCTATCTCACTAATTGGTTTTCTTGCCTTGTTTACCCTGGCAGTCAGAGTATCATTTAAACTGCATTTCATTCATAGCATTTTTTAAGTTTGGCCTGATTAGATCTCATATCTGCCCTCAGAGAATCTACATTGTTGTTATTTTTCTCAAGCTTAGATATTGCCTTGGTAATTGTTACTCTGAAGTCTATCTCTGACACCTTGGTTATATCCATATCCATTAGTTCTGTGGCCTTGGCCACATCCCTGAATCTTTCCTTTGTTGGGGGTTCCTCCTCTTAGTCATTCTGTTGAGGGGTGGTTGAGGGAATGTACAGAGTCCAAATTATTGACCACAACCCAAGCAAGATGCACCTGTTTAATGAGACCTTAGAGTTGTGTGCCTCTTGTTCTTGCAGCCTGTCTTCTGGGGGAGGGGCCTGCCACACTGTTACTTAGGGAACTCTGTTTGGGCAGAGTTGCCCTGCCCCCTGTGGGGGGTGGATGGCCTCAGTGAAAACCAGTTTTGGGGGGCTTTTGTTCTCTGTGGGTTTCTGCGTCTCTTCTGAGAGTCAGAGCAGAAGTGATTGTATCCAAACCCCTGTCTCAGAACAGAGAGATCACAGTCTGCTCTTCAATGAGCTCTCCAAGCCACACTGTCTGTGGTGCTAAAAACCACGGTGTTCTGGGTTGTGCCCCCTAGAGCAGCACTCCCATCCCTCACTTCCAGGTACGGACACGTCTCTGCCCTTTGTTCTTCTAAAACCACAAGCCACCCCTGGTTCACAAGGGAACCCCTGCAGCTCCAGGTTTCATTCTGGCGGGCTGCCCTAGTCCTTTCCCCGCTGCTACCAGTCTGTGAGTCTGCCCAGTCCCCAGAATGGGAGGTTTTTGCGATCCGGCAGTGCAGGATCCCAGAGGTTCCCTCCCCTTCCGTTTATCTGCCGATATCTGCCCACAGAATCACAGCTCCCAGCTACATACCTAGAGACCAACTGCTGGAGATATTCTGTTTGTAGAGATCCAGATATATCTTCTTACATTTCAGGCTGATTTTGTGGGTGTTCAGAGTGGTCCAGTAGATATTCAGCTCAATTCAACTGGTTGTTATAGAGCCCCTACTCTTCCTCCATCTTTTCCATCTGGCCAAAATCTAGTTCCTTAAAAAGTCGATTAAATTGGTTAGCATTTATCCAGGCTAACCAAGAAATATAATAGAGAAGAAAGCACCAGGAGTTGTTTGCTAGGATAAGTACTTCAATTTTAACTCAACATCAATGAGAAATTTTGTAAGAGAAGAGGACTGCTGGGTTCATCTGTCCAATAACCCCATCTTATAACAGAGGGCCTGATATTCTGCACCATCACCAGGAATAAATATTCAGGAAGCCAGAATAAGCTCAGTTGTTATGATATCCTTTAACTGGTAGCAGAAGTAAGGTAAGCTGAGATCTATCTATAACATAATAATAAGTTGCCAAAACAAGTGCCAAGAAGATGTTCAAAGAGTTTGAACTCTGAAGATGGAACTTCAGGGAAGAAATTAATAAGTAATTATGAAAGAGGTCTCTACTGAGGGTAAGAAATGGAACAGAGAAAAATATTGACATCACTGAAGCAGTATCTACCTAAGTATTTTTACAGAGGATATGTTTGAGGGGTACATATATAAGCACAATTTGCCATAGAAAAAGATGAATAAGTGAGTTAACCTTGATGGGTTTGAGTCAGAAATAGGTTTCAGAGACTTTAAGTGTCAATCAAAGGTGAGGGGGTAGGATGGGAGTGCCCAAAGAATATGGGTGAATGTAGGAAAAGAAAAAGGGTAGAACCATGGTTAGCTGAATTCAAAGGAAAGGGTGTAGAATTGTGGGATGGAGTGCCTTCTTCCCAACATATAGAAGACCTAGGACCATGCTCCTTAGTGCTAGAAATTTCTGGTTGCTGGGATGACTCTGGTATAGTTCAGAAGCTATTTAATAAAGTTTATGAGTTATATTATTTTTTTTGAGTGTCTAAGTATACTGAACTGTATCCTTTACTTGTCCCTGAATACAATTTTATTATTTACTATTTGCTACCATTTTTTTCATTTCTTTATCTCCATTCCTCCAATTGAAGGAGTACACTTTGAACTTAAGAAAGAACTAGAAAGTAATTGTTAATGTTAAATTCTATTCAAAAGCTAAGGAAAATTTTTTTATTCTTCTGAATTCTCAGTAAATTTATTTTCATCTCAAGAATTTTATGTTCATTTGAGTTTTATGATGACTTTTTGTCTAAATATATTTATTTAGTATATGTTCCATCTTTATTGAGGTATAATTGACAATAAAATTGTAAGATATTTAGGGGGTGGAGCAAGATGGCGGAGGAGTAGGAGACCTGGATTTCCTCTGGTCTCAGGAATTCAGCTGGGTAGGGATCAAACCATTCTGAACACCTACGAAATCAACAGGAGATCGAAGAAAAGAATAGCAACATCTCTCTGAACAGAAATGTGAACACTTTCTGGAAGGTAGGACGTGTGGAGAAGTGAATCCAAGGCAATACTCTGGAGGATAGATGGCAGGGGAAGGAGCCTCCATTGACCACTTCAGGCAAGTGATAGAGCAGCGGAGCACAAAATCGGAACTTTGAGAAGTCGGCTCCGCTGAGGGACTTCGCTCCAGTGGTTAGTGGGGGGGGAACCCTCACAAGACAGTGTGGTCTCAGGACCCTCGGGGTCACAGAAAGACTGGGAGTGCCTGAGTGTGACAGAGCTCCTGGGTATTGGAGCAGGGAAGCCAGCTGCAAAGATGGAGCAGAGGCGCAGGCTCTCAGCTCAGGGTTGCCATAAACTGTGATCGGTGACACAGTCAGGCCACTGCTCCTCCAGCAGGGACCCAACAATCGGCAGATCCGGGGAGACTCCCCTTCCTCCCCCGGGAGGAGTGGCGCAGGAGCACACCACAGGGATCTGCTGGGTTTGGAGACTCCACACCGAGTCGGGTGCCAGAAGTAGAAATGCTCAATCACAGACCAGGTGAGCACAGTGTGCTCTGCAGCTGGAGACCGGGGAGACAGGAGTGATTGACCCCTTTTCTCTGAGGGTGCACTGAGGAGCGGGGCCCCGAGTTCTTGGCTCCTCCAGGGCGGAGATTGGGAAGCCACCATTTTCACTCTTGCCCTCCAAAGCTGTACCAAAACCTTGCAAGGAACAAAAGCTCCTGAGAGCAAACCTGAGCAGATTACTTAGCCGGGACCGACAAGGGCGGGGCAATTCCGCCTCTGGCAAAGACATTTGGGAACCATGGCAACAGGCGCCTCCCCCAGAAGATCAGCAAGAACAGCCAGCCAAGACCATGTTTACTGATCAATGAGAACAGCAGAACTTCAGCGCTAGGGGAATACTGCACATAGATTTCATGGCTTTTTTCCCATGGTTCTTTAGTCTTTTCTTTCAAAGTTATTTTTTTACTGTCTTTTTTTTTTTAATTTTTCTTTTTCCCTTTTTCAACCAACATCTTATCAATCCCTTTTTTAAAAAAACATTTTTATTATTCATTTTTAGAGTATTCTATCCCTTCATAGTAGTTACCCTTATTTTTGGCATATATATATAAGTTGTTCTCTCTTTAAAGTTTTGAGATACAGTTTCTCTAACATATGAAAATATACCCGAAATCTCTAGTATATGGCTTTGTTATAGTCTCCTGCCTGATCACATTCTCTCCTCCCACCTTTTTTTTTCTTTTTTTAATCCTCTTCTTTCTTTTTTCAAACAACTCTTATCAATTCCTTTTATAAAATTTTTTATAATTTTCATTTTTACAGTCATATTCCATCCGTTCAACGTATCAACCCTTATTTTGTACATATATGTCTTTCTTTCTTTAAAATTTTGGGAGATAATTTCTTCTACAGACCAAAATACACCCAAAATCTAGTGTGTGACACTGATCTATGAACCAGCTTGATGATATTTGCTCATATTCTGTTTTTTTCTGTTTTGTTCTGTTTTTGTGTGTTTTTATCTTTTTCTTTTTCTTTTTTTCTCTTTCTTTTTTCTTTCTATCCCTTAGATTTTCCCGATTTCAGGTCTTTTCTGATTTGCTTAGAATATATTTTCAGGGGACGCTATTACCCTGTTAGCATTTTGTTCTCTCATTCATCTATTTCTCCTCTGGACAAAATGACAAGACGAAAAAATCACCTCAACAAAAGAACAAGAGGTAGTTCTGTCTGCCAGGGACCTACTCAGTACGGACATTAGTACGAAGTCAGACCTAGAGTTCAGAATCATGATTTTAAAGATACTAGCTGGGCTTGAAAAAAACATGGAAGTTTATTAGAGAAACCCTTTCTGGAAAAAATAAAAGAACTAAAATCAAACCAAATGGAAATCAAAAGGGCTACTAATGAAGTGCAATAAAAAATGGGGGGACTAACTGCTAGGATGAATGAGGTGGAAGAGAGAATCAGTGATATAGAAGACCAAATGATGGAAAATAAGGAAGCTGAGAAAAAGAGAGATAAACTACTACTACTGGATCACGAGGGCAGAATTCGAGAGATAAGCGATACTATAAGACGAAACAACATTAGAATAATTGGGATCCCAGAAGAAGAAGAAAGAGAGAGAGGAACAGAAGGTACATTGGAGCAAATTATAACAGAGAACTTCCCTAATTTGGGGAAGTAAACAGGCATCAAAACCCAGGAGGCACAGAGGAACTCTCTCAAAATCAATAAAAACAGGTCAACAACCCCGACATCTAATAGTAAAACTTACGAGTCTCAGAGACAAAGAGAAAATCTTGAAAGCAGCTCGGGAGAACAGATATGTAACCTAGAATGGTAGAAACATGAGATTGACAACAGACCTATCCACAGAGACCTGGCAGGCCAGAAAGAACTGGCATGATATCTTCAGAGCACTAAATGAGAAAATTATGCAGCCAAGAATACTATATCCACTAGGCTGCAATTGAAAATAGAAGGAGAGCTAAAAAGCTTCCAGGACAAACAAAACTAAAGGAATTTGCAAACACGAAACCAGCCCTCCAAGAAATATTGAAAGGGGTCCTCTAAGCAAAAGGAGAGCCTAAAAGTAGCATAGACCAGAAAGGAACACAGACAATATACAGTAACAGTCACCTTACAGGCAATACAGTGGCACTAAATTCCTATCTTTCAATAGTTACCCTGAATATAAATGGGTTAAATGCCCCAATCAAAAGACACAGGCTATCATATTGGATTAAAAAACAAGACGCATTGATATGCTGTTCACAACAGACTCATTTTAGACCCAAAGACACCCCCAGATTGAAAGTGAGGGGGTGGAAAACAATTTACCATGCTGATGGACACCAAAAGAAAGCTGGGGTGGCAATCCTTATGTCAAACAAATTAGATTTTAAAACCAAAGACTGTAATAAGAGATGAGGAAGGACACCATATCCTACTTAAAGGGTCTATCCAACAAGAAGATCTTTCAATTGGTAAATATCTATGCCCCTAACATGTGAGAAGCCAATTATATAAGCCAGTTAATAACAAAAGCAAAGAAACACAACGACAACATACAATAATAGTGGGGGACTTTAACACCGTCCACACTGAAATGGACAGATCATCTAAGCAAAAAGATCAACAAGGAAATAAAGACTTTAAATGACACACTGGACCAAATGGACTTCACAGACATATTCAGAACATTCCATCCCAAAGCAACGGAATATATCTTCTCGAGTGCCCATGGAACATTCTCCAGAATTGATCACATCCTAGGTCACAAATCAGGTCTCAACCGGTACCAAAAGATTGGGGACTATTCCCTGCAAATTTTCGGCCCCCAATGCTTTGAAACTGAACTCAATCACAAGAGGAAAGTCGGAAAGAACTCAAATACATCGAGGGCTAAAGAGCATCCTACTAAAGAATGAATGGGTCAACCAGGAAATTAAAGAAGAATTTTAAAAACTAATGGAAACAATGAAAATGAAAGCACAACTGTTCAAAATCTTTGGGATACAGCAAAGGTAGTCCTAAGAGGAAAGTATATAGCAATACAAGCCTTTCTAAAGAAACAAGAAAGCTCTCAAATACACAACCTAACCCTAGACCAAAAAGGAGCTGGAGAAAGAGAGCAAATAAAGCCTACACCCAGCAGCAGAAGAGAAATAATAAAGATCAGAGCAGAAATCAATGAAATAGAAACCAAAAGAACAGTAGAACAGATCAATGAAACTAGGAGCTGGTTCTTTGAAAGAATTGACAAATTGACAAACCCCTGGCCTGACTTATCAAAAAGAAAAAAAAAATGACCAAATATATAAAATCATGAATGAAAGAGAAGAGATCACAACCAACACCAAAGAAATACAATTATAAAACATATTATGAGCACTATATGTCAGCAATATAAATGGACTAGAATGGACGCATTCCTAGAGATGTATCAACTAACAAAACTGAACCAGGAAGAAATAGAAAATCTGAATAGACCTATAACCACTAAGGAAATTGAAGCAGTCGTCAAAAATCTCCCAACAAACAAGAACCCCAGGGCCAGATGGCTTCCCAGGGGAATTCTACCAAACATTTAAAGAATTAATACCTATTCTTTTGAAACTGTTTCCAAAAAAATAGAAATGGAAGGAAAACTTCCAAACTCGTTTTATGAGGCCACCATTACCTTGATCCCCAAACCAGACCAAAAACCCCATCAAAAAGAATTACAGACCAATATCCTTGATGCACATGGATGCAAAAAGGTCTCAACAAAAATACTAGCCAATAGGATCCAACAGTACATTAAAAAGGATTATTCACCACGACCAAGTGGGATTTATCCATGGGCCACAAGGTTGGTTCACATCTCTAATCAATCAACGTGATACATTAACAAAAGAAAGAACAAGAATCATATGATCCTCTCAATAGATGCAGAGAAAGCTTTTGATAAAGTACAGCATCCTTTCTTCATCAAAACTCTTCAGAGCATAGGAATAGAGGGTACATACCTCAAGATCATAAAAGCCATCTATGAAAAACCTACAGCGAATATCATTCTCAATGGGGAAAAACTGAGAGCTTTCCCCCTAAGGTCAGAAATGCGGCAGGGATGTCCACTATCACCACTGCTATTCAACATAGTATTAGAAGTCCTAGCCACAGCAATCAAACAACAAAAATAATCAAAGGCATCCAAATCAGCAAAGAAGTCAAACTCTCACTCTTTGCAGATGATATGATACTGTATGTAGAAAACCCAAAAGACTCCACCCCAAAACTACTAGAACTCATACAGGAATTCAGTAAAGTGGCAGCATATAAAATCAATGCACAGAAATCAGTGGCATTCCTATACACTACCAACAAGACAGAAGAGAGAGAAATGAAAGAGTCGATCCCATTTACAATTGTTACCCAAAACCATAAGATACCTAGGAATAAAACTAACCAAAGAGGCAAAGGATCTGTACTCAGAAAACTATAAAATACTCATGAATGAAATTGAGGAAGACACAAAGAAATGGAGAAAAGTTCCATGCTCATGGATTGAAAGAACAAATATTGTGTGAAGATGTCATGCTACCTAGAACAATCTACACATTTCAATGCAATCCCCATCAAAATACCATCGATTTTTTTCAAAGAAATGGAACAAATAATCCTAAAATTTGTATGGAACCAGAAAAGAGCCCGAATAGCCAGAGGAATGTTGAAAAAGGAAAGCAAAGCTGGTGGCATCAGAATGCCAGACTTCCAGCTCTATTACAAAGCTGTCATCATCAAGACAGTAAGATACTGGCACATAAACAGACACATAGATCAATGGAACAGAATAGAGAGCCCAGAAATGGGCCCTCAACTCTATGGTCAACTAATTTTTGACAAATCAGGAAAGAATGCTCAATGGAAAAAATACAGTCTCTTCAACAATTGGTGTTGGGAAAATTGGACAGCCACATGCAGAAGAATGAAACTGGACCATTTCCTTACGCCACACACAAAAATAGACTCCAAATGGTTGAAAGACCTCAGGTCTTTCAGGAGTCCATCAAAATTCTAAAGGAGAACACAGGCAGCAACTTCTTCAACCTCAGCCACAGCAATTTCTTCCGAGAAACGTCACCAAAGGCAAGGGAAGCAAGGGCAAAAATGAACTATTGGGATTTCATCAACATAAAAAGCTTTTGCACAACAAAAGAAACAGTCAACAAAACCAAAAGACAACCGACAGATAGGAAGAAGATATTTGCAGATGACATATCAGATAAAGGGCTAGTATCCAAAATCTATAAAGAACTTATCAAACTCAACACCCCAAGAACAAATAATCCAATCAAGAAATGGGCAGAAGACATGAACAGACATTTTTCCAAAGAAGACATCCAAATGGCCAACAGGCACATGAAAAAGTGCTCAACATCGCTCGGCATCAGGGAAATCCAAATCAAAACCTCAATGAGATACCACCTCACACCAGTCAGAATGGCTAAAATTAATGTCAGGAAACGACAGATGTTGGCGGGGATACGGAGAAAAGGGAACCCTCCTCCACTGTTGGTGGGAATGCAAGCTGGTGCAGCCACTCTGGAAAATACTATGGAGGTTCCTCAAAAAATTGAAAAGAGAGCTACCATACGATTTAGCAATTGCACTACTGGGTATTTACCACAAAGATACAAATGTATTGATCCGAAGGGGTACGTGCACCCCAATGTTTATAGCAGCAATGTCCACAATAGCCAAACTGTGGAAAGTGCCAAAATGTCCCTCGGCAGATGAATGGATAAAGAAGAAGTGGTGTATATACATACAATGGAATACTATGCAGCCTTCAAAAGGAATGAAATCTTGCCATTTACAACGATGTGGATGGAACTGGAGGGTGTTATGCTGAGTGAAATAAGTCAATCAGAGAAAGACATGTATCATATGACTTCACTGATATGAGGAATTCTTAATCTCAGGAAACAAACGGAGTGTTGCTGGAGTGGTGGGGGTGGGAGGGATGGGGTGGCTGGGTGATAGACTTTGGGGAGTATATGTGCTATGGTGAGCGCTTTGAATTGTGCAAGACTGTTGAATCACAGATCTGTACCTCTGAAACAAATAATGCAATATACGTTAAGAGAAAAAGAAGAAGAAGAGAGCGGGAGGGGAAGAATGAAGGGGTGAAATCGGAGGGGGAGACGAACCATGAGAGACGATGGACTCTGAAAAACAAACTGAGGGTTCTAAGGGGAGGGGAGTGGGGGGATGTGTTAGCCTGGTGAAGGTTATTAAAGAGGGCACGTTCTGCGCGGAGCACTGGGTGTATACACAAACAATGAATCATGGAACACCACATCAAAAACTAATGATGTAATGTATGGTGATTAACATAACAATAAAAAATTTAAAGTTAAAAAATTGTAAGATATTTAAAGTGTACACTATGATGATTTATGTATATATTGTGAATGGTGAAGTATTTTTGATGAATATTAAATAAATGGAGTGATCAGTTTTAGTGAATCATCTTTAGCTTCATCTCTGTTTTCACTTGCTTCCACTCTGCCTTTTCATTAAGGTCTATCTGTAGTTAACTCCTGACTCTCATGACTCACAAGTCTTTAGAATTCTCCTGACTCTAAACTATTACCTATAAAAAGTTCCTACCTCCAAAAATTTTACAAAACTAATGTATTTTGTTATTATGCATTTACTCTCAGCTTGATTTTTATTACTATAGCCATATTTTAAATTTATCATATTTTAATGAACTTACTGAATAATGACAGCTCCATATAATTCTCATAGTGTCACAAAGTTTGAGAATTGAGTTGAACGTAGTCCTGCTAGTTATAGTAATCTCAATTTCAGGATATCCATTCTCTTTAAATGGAATAAAGGGTCCATATACCTTTGTGACTAATAGGTAATTTGAAGCTAGACACAAAGGTAAATGGGTAATATTTTAGTTACAAAACTTATTTATATTAATGAGTAAAGAAAGAAAAAAGATTGGTTATACTTCTTTTTCAGGAAATGTAGCAATTGGAATTTTAAGAATACATAGAAATACCAATAGAGAATAAAAATTAAACCAATATGTTTGCATTAACTACCAGGGATTTGAAATCTAAAACAGGTAAGAAAGATTGTATGCAAAAACAATTAATGGCTACTATACAATTTTAGTTTTTGATAAAGCACAATTTATTGTCTGTTTTATATAAAAATGAATTTCCTCTGGAAAAAAGTATCCTCTGGCTTTTTAGAGTACAATATATAAGAGAAACATTTTAATTTTGACCTCCCTTCAATGACAGTGACCCCTCTGCCCTCCCCATTTTATAAATTATTGACAAAGTGCCAGGAAGATTCCAATTGTGCAATAGTTAATTGGCCCCTCTGGTCATTTCTCAACAGCTCTGAAAAGTTCATTGGTTTTAGTTAAAGGCTTTTTCAGAGTTTCAGGTTCCAATATGCTGAGAGTTTGAACAAGTTTGTGTTCTTTATGTGTCTTTTAAATATAATATTTTGAGGTCATCTTGGCAAAGAATTAAGAGGTTAGATATTTGCTTGCTAAGGAAAACATGAGAACGAAATTAGTATTTTATATGAGATTAAATTTGAAATATATATTTGAAAGCAAAAATGAACTTCAGCTAATTTTAAAATTGGGGAAACGTGAATATTGATGTAAAATTATTAATATAAAATTAATGTTGACAAAACTATTATAGAAAAGATTTAAAGATAGGAATATTTACATAAATATTGTCATCCTCAAAGTATTGTCATACTTTAAAATGTATTTTAGAATTCTTAAACTGGTATCAACATTTTGGCTTTCAAATGTATTATTTCTTTCTATGCCATAAAAAAATGGCTTTTTTCTGTGAAGTGGTTGGATATAAGATAAAAAATTCTTATAGCTTATATTTGAAAGGCTGGTGGAATAGTTCTAATCTCTTTGTAATTTTTTTTGGTTGAGAATTGGTAAGTCAAACCAACTCTTTTGACTTAACTTTTAGCTTCCTATTACACTCTGAAATGTGCAAAGTGCATCTCTGCAACTGTGATATTAGCTCTTCATACACAAGTGTTTAATTCAAGTAGGTGGGTGTTTTAGTTCACACATTGGACTCATGTTCTAACATCCATAAGAGAAACACTTGAAGGAACATATATACAGCATAGTCATCCAAATCTATGACTAAACAGAAATGCAATTATTTGTCAGGATCTCATTTCTATATACATCGCTTTTCTTTTGTAGTGCTATTACTAAATTATAATCTTAGGGGTGTGTGTGTGTGTGTGTGTGTGTGTATGTGCAAAAAGATGAGTAGAGAAGATGGAAGTAATTTTTCCCTATTGCTTAACTCCGCAATTTTTATTTATTTTTTTAAAGAATTTATTTATTTTTTAACAGAGTGAGAGACAGCGAGAGAGGGAACACAAGCAGGGAGAGTGGGAGAGGAAGAAGCAGGTTTCCCGCTGAGCAGGGAGCCTGATGTGGCACTCGATCCCAGGACCCTGGGATCATGACCTAAGCCGAAGGCAGAAGCTTAATGACTGGGCCACCCAGGTGCCCTGAAAATTTTATTTTTAAGGATAATATTTTAGTTGTTTATAACAATAAGTTCTCAGAAGCTCTATCAGACATTTTATTATAGTAAGACATATCCAAGAACTATTTGTTTCTCTCAGTATAATATATGCTCTGGGATGTAACTTTTTTTCTTCTATTTCATTATCTTTAAAACTTTAAAAAAATCAACATTTTGTTTTGACTGCCTCTTAAGTTTCTGTTAACTGATCGGTAATTCATGCAAATGGAAAGGAACACAAATGGGACATCTAGGAAAAAAACGAAAAATTGAAAAGAGGAAAAAATAAGAGGAAAACATATTTGAAAATTTAATAAAATTATATTTCCTTTCAGATGCACAAACTTTTTAAAAGTTGTGTTTCTCAGACATTCTTCCAGGAGTAGATTTTCAAAGCAATCATTTTTCAGACAAAAGAAAAACAAAGGGGTAAACTTTATACTAAATCAATCCCAAATCAAATAAAAACTCATTTCATTTTATTTTTTGGAACTTTAAATAAGAATGTAAACATATGAAATTATGTTCAGAAAAATCACACAGAGGCACTACTCATAGTCTAGTTAAGAGTTAAAAATAGATGCACTTAGGAAACAAAGGTAATTACCCAGTTTTAATCTAGATCTCAAACTGTCTCTTGAGAAGATTTGCACCACATCAAAATTTTAAAGGCCAGTTTCTTACTATACAGTGCAAAGTTCAACACTGTATACAGTTTATTATTCTTGATTTATCAGATATCTGTGTGCATATATTCATGGCATATGAAGGGCATTTTTGTATATTATCTTTTCTTGAGCTTTGAATTTGTAATTATTGAAAGCAGATATTTATATTCCTAATATACCCCAGCTTTTCAAAACTTTCCAAAATTATGTTGCAAAGACACATTCATATGTTCATATTTTCAGTAAAAAGCAACTCTTCAATGTTCCATTTATTTGCTAAATTAGGAAGTTTGTACCTGGTTTGTCCCAAACTGTCATAGGTCATTTACATATCCAGACATTACTCATATCATCACTATAAAATCTGGTGGTTGGAGATTTGTTTCTATGTGTTCTGGTATCCAGAGATCAAAAATAATGATTCTATGTTCTTGATATTTTGTCCTCAACAGTTGTGTGATCATAGAGGAAGATGGTCCATAAAAGAAGTTGAAATAGAGTACTACACATATCTGCACATTACTGCCTGGACCTTTTCGCACCCTTCTTCTTGTGGCAATAAATACACATTTTCATGTGCACAACAAGCTATTGTGTCAATGAGAACAGCACTCACACTGAACCCAATTAAATATTATTTTGCTTTGCACCTATTTGTACAATTTTTAATATTGAGGAATTATAACTGTCATTCACAAAAAAATCAAATCACCAAATATTGTTGCTTCATTATTTTGCAAAAAAAAAAAAAAAGCGGTGAGGTCATTATTAGCCAGAAAGTAGAAAAAAAAACATAAATCTAACAAATCATTTAATTGTATCTTAAATTACACTGTAGCATTGACTACTATAAAGCAAAGTATCATTACAGTAGAACAGCAATCAATGGCAATAACTGTACTCTAGAAGCAGTAAGGGTATACAAATACATGATAAATTGGAAAAAATAAATGTGAACTCAAAAATGCAGTATTTTTCAATCTCTGTCAACACCAACAGGAGAATTTTTAATCAATGTTATTTTTTTATGTGCAACACTAACCCTAGATATCAATTCTAATGCTATACTCCATTAAAAGAAACTCAGACTCCTTGAAGCTAGTTAATTCCTTGTTTTGAAGTGAAAAAATTACCCTAAATCTGAAATATTTTGTTATAAAACATGAAAGGACTTTGCAAATTTCAGGGGGAAGTATAGAAAGGTGTCAATTAAAGACTGTCCTAATATTCATTTTTTAACAGTCTGAAAATAAAATAATAAAGAGTATTAGTTCTATTATGTTTTATTTTATTTGATAATGACATAGTATTTTGTTAATATAATAATTAATTAGAAAAGTTAAATTTTTAAAAGAGCATGCACTCATAATAATCCTCAAGAGAAATGTTAGTATAAACTGTTCACAAAAAGAGTTGTAAGATAAAACAAGTGTAGACATAATAGAAATATGAATTGAGGTGTTCATTTGTATGGGGATTTTATTTCTTCTGTAAATTAAATATATGCTTATAATAAAGCATGTCAATGTAATTACAAGAAAATGGCAATGCTAAAAGTATATCATTTAAGGGTGAACCATGGATTGCATAAAAGGAAAGCTAATGTGAAGGTTTTGATGTACAATATTATTGATTTGGCACAATTTAAGTTTAACAATCAACCAGAAATTTAGCATGATGATCAGTGATGTGTATTTAAATAACTGTGATGTGCTCAGGAGGACTTACTTGTGCTTTGAAAATAAATAATTGAAGAGGAGGAAGAAGCAAGATGGCAGAGGAGGAGGGGACCCTACTTCAACTGGTCCCCTGAATTTAGCTGGATAGCTATCAAACCATTTTGAACACCCACGAAAACAACCTGAGATGTAAGAATATATATCTGGATCTCTAAAAGCAGAAAGGAGACTGCTTTTCGCAAGGTAGGATGTGCAGAGTCATGAATCTATGGGAAGATATCAGAAGATAAACAGAATAGGGAGGGAGCCTACATAAGCTGGCTCCTGGAAAGTGATATAACACCAGAGGGCAAAATTGGAACCCTTAGAAATCTGCTCTAGTGAGAGACATCCCTCTCTGAAAGGGCTCTGAAAATGAAAAGGCAGAATTCTAAGTGGGGCATTGTGCTCTTGGAATCTGAGGAGTCACAGAGCCAACAGGGATGTCTGAACCAGTAGAGTGCCCGAACAGTGGAGCCTGGAAGCAAGATATAGTCAGCAAGTCCAGGAGGGCACTCTCAGCTCAGGTTGCCATAAATCTTGAGCCAGTCTGGTTGGTAATCAACCTTTTCCTGAGCAGCCTATAAAAGACTGGAACCTGGGGTGAAACAGCTGCACCCAGGACTGGGCAAAAGCTTGCAGCGTGGTAGCGGCCTGGAAAGGACATTTGGGTGTCACCCAGACATGATCCAGGAGCTTTGGGTAGGAGCACAAGCCCACAGCCACTTGTGGTTTTAGAGTTACAAAGGGCAGTGGCACGCCTGGGCCCCTGGGACTGTCTCAGATTTGCAGTGGGCATGCACTGTGGGACACTGTGGTTTTCTGGCCCATACAGAAGTGGAGACTCTTTGTACTGGAGGGTTTATTAAAGAGGGAAGACTGTAAATTTTTTGCTCTGGGCCAGAAGTTTGGGCACAGCCATTTTTGCTCTGATCCACTAAAGAGGCCAGGAAAGTGTCCAGGGAAAAAAAGCCACACAGAAGACCAGGTACACTGAGCCCATCCCCCTGACAGGGGATGGGGCAACTCTGCCCAGGCAGGGTTACCTGAGAAACAGTACAGCTGGCCTCTCCCCCCAGAAGACAGACTAGAAGAATAGGTGTACAACAATCTTATAGATCCCACAAAACTGTAAAATACCAAAGCCAGAAGAAAATAGTATATGGAGCTCCAGGTGTTGCCTCATGACTCATTTACTTTTCAGATAATATTCTCCTTTTCTTTTTTTTTCTTATGCTTTTTCTCTCTTTTTTTCTTTTTACCTTCATCCCATTTCAACTAGATGCTTATTGTACCAACTTATATTTCACAGTTGCTTTTTATTTTATTTTAGATTTTTCAAGGATCCATCTTGCTTGGGTCATGGTTGATATTTTGGACTCTGTTCATTCACTCACCCATCGTTCTTTGGGCATAATGACTAGAAGGAGGAACTCACAGAACAAAGAACCAGAGGCAGTGTTCTCTGCCACAGAGCTAATCGATATAGATATAAGATGACAGAGATAGAATTCAGGATATCAATCATAAAGTTAATACCTACGCTTTAAAAAGAGCATTAGTGACAATATTGAATCTCTAAGACCAGAAATGAGAGCTAATCAGGCTGAACTTAAAATGCTATGAATGAAAAAAAAACGCTATGAATGAGAGGCAGTCTAAACTGGATACTCTAACAGCTAGGGTCAATGAGGCAGAAGAGAGAATGTGATCTAGAAGACAAGTTGATGGAAAGGAAGGAAGTTGAGGAAAACAGAGATAGACAACTAAAGCCCATGATAAAGGGCTTGGGGGGGAAGGGAGCAAGATGGTGGGGGAGTAGGAGACCTGGATTTCGTCTGGTCTCAGGAATTCAGCTGGATAGGAATCAAAACATTCTGAACACCTACGATCTCAACAAGAGATCGAAGAAAAGAATAGCAACAACTCTCTAAACAGAAAAGAGACCACTTTCTGGAAGGTAGGACGTGCGGAGAAGTGAATCTGAGGCAATATTCAGAGGATAGATGGCGGGGGAGGGGACCTCCGTCAGCCAGTTATGGCAAGTGATAGAGCCGCGGGGCACAAAATCAGAACTTTTAAAAGTCGGGTCCGCTGAGGGACGTAGCACCAGTGGCTAAGCTGGGGGTGGAACCCTCGCAGCACAGTGTGGTCTCAGGACCCTCGGGGTCACAGAAAGACCAGGTGTGCCTGAGTGCAGCAGAGCTCCAGGGAATCAGAGCAGGGAAGCCAGCAGAAGAGACGGAGCCGAGGCGCAGGCTCTCAGCTCGGTGTTGCCATAAACTGTGATCAGTGACAGTTGGGCCACTGCTCCTCCAGCAGGGACCCAACAAGTGGCAGATCCGGAGAGACTCCCCTTCCTTCCCTGGGGAGGAGCGGCACGAGAGTGCACCACAGGGATCTGTTGGGTTTGGAGACTCCACACTGAGTCAGGTGGCAGAGATAGAAACGTTCGGTCACAGGCCGGGTGAGCACGGAGTGCGGCCGGAGACTGGGGAGACGGGAGTGACTGACTGCTTTTCTCTGGGGGTGCACTGAGGAGAGGGACCCTGACTTCTCGGCTCCTCCGGGGTGGAGATTGGGAGGCCACCATTTTCAATCTCATCCTCCAAATCTGTACGGAAAACTTGCAGGGAACAAAAGCTCCCAAGAGCAAACCCAAGCAGATTGTTTAGCCCGGCCCAGCAAGGGCGGGGCAATTCCACTTCAGGCAAAGACATTTGGGAACCACGGCAACAGGCCCCTCCCCCAGAAGATCAGCACGGACAGCCACCCAAGACGAAGTTTACCGATCAATGAGAACAGGAGAACTCCAGCGCTAGGGGAATACTGCACATAGAATCCATGGCTTTTTTACCATGATTCATTAAGCGTTCAAAGCTAATTTTTTTAACATTTTTTTTTGAATTTTTCTTTTTCCATTTTTCAACCAATATCTTATCAATCCCTTTTTTTAATTTATTTTTCATTTTTTAGAGTCATATTCTATCCCTTCATAGTAGTTACCCTTATTTTTGGCATATATATATATAAGTTGTTCTCGCTTTAAAATTTTGAGATACAGTTTCTTCTAACATATCAAAATATACCCTAAATCTCTAGTGTATGACTTTGTTCTACTCTCCTGCCTGATCATATTCTCTCCCCTTTTTTTTCTTTCTTTCTTTTTTTAATCCTCTTTTTTCTTTTTTCCAACACCTTATTAATTCCCTTTTGAATATTTTTATATAATTTTCAACTTTACAGTCATATTCCATCCGTACATTGTATCAACCCTTATTTTATACATATTTAACTCTTTCTTTCCTTAAAATTTTAGGAGGCACATTCTTCTAACAGACCAAAATACACTTAATCTAGTGTGTGGCACTGATCTATAAACCAGCCTGATCATATTTGATCATATTCTGTTTTTTTTTGTTTTGTTTCATTTTGTTCTGTTTTTGTTTGTTTTTTATAATTTTCTTTTCTTTTTTTTTTTTTCTTCTTTTTTCTTACTATCCCTTTCTCTTCCCCTGGTTTCAGGTCTTTTCTGATTTGTTTAGAATATCACTTCTGGGGACACTATTACCCTATTAGCATTTTGTGCTCTCATTCATTTATTCTTCCCTGGACAGAATGACAAGAAGAAAAAGATCACCTCAACAAAAAGAACAAGAGGTACTACCGTCTGCCAGTGACCTACTCAATATGGACATTAGTGAGATGTCGGACCTAGAGTTCAGAATCATGATTTTAAAGATAATAGCTGGGCTTGAAAAAGGCATGGAAGTTATTAGAGAAACCCTTTCTGGAGAAAAAAAACTAAAATCTAACAAAGTCGAAATCAAAAAGGATGTAATGAGGTGCAATCAAAAATGGGGGCACTAACTGCTAGGATAAATGAGGCAGAAGAGAGAATCAGCAATACAGAAGACCAAATGATGGAAATAAAGAAGCTGAGAAAAAGAGAGATAAACAACTACTGGATCACGAGGGCAGAATTCGAGAGAAAAAGCGATACCATAAGACAAAACAACATTAGAATAATTGGGATCCCAGAAGAAGAAAGAAAGAGAGAGAGGGGCAGAAGGTATATTGGAGCAAAGTATAACTGAGAAACTTCCCTAATGTGGGGAAGGAAACAGGCATCAAAATCCAGGAGCACAGAGAAACCCCTCTCAAAATCAATAAAAATAAGTCAACACCCCAACATCTAATAGTAAAACTTACGAGTCTCAGAGACAAAGAGAAAATCCTGAAAGCAGCTCGGGAGAAGAGATATGTAACCTAGAATGGTAGAAACATTAGATTGGCAACAGACCTATCCACAGAGACCTGGCAGGCCAGAAAGGACTGGCATGATATATACAGAGCACTAAACGAGAAAAATATGCAGCCAAGAATACTATATCCAGCTAGGCTCTCATTGAAAACTGAAGGGAGCTAAAAAAACTTACAGGACAAACAAAAATTAAGGAATATGCAAATACGAAACCAGCCTTACAATAAATCCTGAAAAGGGTCCTCTAAGCAAAGAGAGAGCCTAAAAGCACCATAGACCAGAGAGGAACAGAGACAATATACAGTAACAGTCACCTTACAGGCAATACAGTGACACTAAATTATTATCTTTCAATAGTTACCCTGAACGTAAATGTGCTAAAGACCCCGATCAAAAGACACAGGCTATCAGATTGGATTAAAAAACAAGCCCTGTCAATATGCTGTCTGCAAGAGACTCATTTTAGATCCAAAGACACCCCCACATTGAATGTGAGGGGGGTGGAAAACCCATGCTAACGGACACCAAAAGAAAGCTGGGGTGGCAATCCTTATATCAGACAAATTAGATTTTAATTCAAAGACTGTAATAAGAGATGAGGAAGGACACTAATATTCTACTTAAAGGCTCTATCCAACAAGAAGATCTAACCATTGTAAATATCTATGCCCCTAACATGGGAGCAGCCAATTATAAAAGGCAATTAATAACAAAAGCGAAGAAACACATAAACAACAATACAATAATAGTGGGAGACTTTAACACCCCCTTGACTGAAATGGACAGATCATCTAAGCAAAAGATCAACAAGGAAATATAGACTTTAAATGACACACTGGACCAAATGGACTTCACAGACATATTCAGAACATTCCATCCCAAAGCAACGGAATACACATTCTTCGCTAGTGCCCATGGAACATTCTCCAAAATAGATCACATCCTGGGTCTCTATCAGGTGTCAACAGGTTCCAAAAGATTGGGATTATTCCCTGCATATTTTCAGACCATAATGCTTTGAAACTAGAACTCAATCATAGAGGAAAGTCAGAAAGAACTCAAATACATGGAGGCTAAAGGGTATCCTACTAAAGAATGAATAGGTCAACTAGGAAATTAAAGAAGAACTTAAAAAATTCATAGAAACCAATGAAAATGAAAACACAACTGTTCAAAATCTTTGGGATACAGCAAAGGCAGTTCTAAGAGGAAACTATGTAGCAATACAAGCCTTTCTCAAGAAACAAGAAAGGTCTCAAATACATAACCTAACCCTACACCTAAAGGAGTTAGAGAAAAAACAACAAATAAAGCCTAAACCCAGCAGGAGAAGAGAATAATAAAGATCAGAGAAGAAATCAATGAACTAGAAACCAAAATAACAAGGGAACAGATCAACGAAACTAGGAGCTGGTTCTTTGAAAGAATTAACAAGATTGATAAGCCCCTGGCCAGACTTACCAAAAAGAAAAGAGAAATAACCCAAATCAACAAAATCATGAGTGAAAGAGGAGAGATCACAACCAACACCAAAGAAATACAAACAATTATAAGAACATATTATGAGCAACTCTATGCCAGCAAATTAAATAACCTGGAAGAAATGGATGCATTCCTAGAGATGTATCAACTACCAAAAGTGAACCAGAAAGAAATAGAAAACCTGAACAGACCTGTAACCACTAAGGAAATTGAAGCAGTCATCAAAAATCTCCCAACAAACAAAAGCCCAGGACCAGATGGCTTCCCAGGGGAATTCTACCAAACATTTAAAGAAGAATTAATACCTATTCTCCCTGTAACTGTTCAAAAAAATAGAAATGGAAGGAAAACTTCTAAACTCATTTTATGAGGCCACCATTACCTTGATCCCAAAACCAAAGACCCCATCAAAAAGGAGAATTACAGACCAATGTCCTTGATGAGCATGGATGCAAATATTCTCGCCAAAATACTAGCCAATAGGATCCAACAGTACATTAAAAAGATTTTTCACCATGACCAAGTGGGTTTTATCCCTGGGCCGCAAGGTTGCTTTCAACATCCGCAAATCTATCAACGGGATACAATATATTAACAAAAGAAAGAACAAGAATCATATGATCCTCTCAATAGATGCAGAAAAAGCGTTTGACAAAGTACAGCATCCTTTCTTGATCAAAACTCTTCAGAGTATAGGGATAGAAGGTACAGACCTCAAGATCATAAAAGCCATCTATGAAAAACCTACAGCGAATATCATTCTCGATGGGGAAAAGCTGAGAGCTTTCCCCTTAAGGTCAGGAACGCAGCAGTCATGTCCACTATCACCACTGCTATTCAACATAGTATTAGAAGTCCTAGCCACAGCAATCAGACAACAAAAAGAAATCAAAGGCATCCAAATCGGCAAAGAGGAAGTCAAACTCTCACTCTTTGCCAATGATATGATACTTTATGTGGAAAACCCAAAAGACTCCACCCCAAAACTGCTAAAACTCATACAGGAATTCAGTAAAGTGGCAGCATAGAAAAATCAATGCACAGAAATCAGTGGCATTCTTATACACCAACAACAAGACAAAAGAGAGAGAAATGAAGGAGTCAATCCCATTTACAATTGCACCCAAAACCATAAGATACCTAGGAATAAATCTAACCAAAGAGGCAAAGGATCTGTACTCAGAAAACTATAAAATTCTCATGAAAGAAATTGAGGAAGGCACAAAGAAATGGAAAAACGTTCCATGCTCATGGATTGAAGAACAGACTTTGTGAAGATGTCAATGCTACCTAGAGCAATCTACACACTCAATGCAATCCCTATCAAAATACCATCCACTTTTTCAAAGAAATGGAACGAATTTTCCTAAAATTTGTATGGAACCAGAAAAGACCCCGAATAGCCAGAGGAATCTTGAAAAAGAAAAGCAAAGCTGGCGGCATCACAATTCCGGACTTCCAGCTCTATTACAAAGCTGTCATCAGCAGGACAGTATGGTACTGGCACAAAAACAGACACATAGATCAATGGAACAGGATCGAGAGCCCAGAAATGGACCCTCAACTCTATGGTCAACTAATCTTTGCAAAGCAGGAAAGTATGTCCAAGGGAAAAAATACAGTCTCTTCAAGAAATGATGTTGGGAAAATTGGACAGCCACATGCAGAAGAACGAAACTGGACCATTTCCTTATACCCCACACAAAAATAGACTCCAAATGGTTGAAAGACCTCAATGTGAGACAGGAGTCCATCAAAATCCTAAAGGAGAACACAGGCAGCAACCTCTTCGACCTCAGCCGCAGCAATTTCTTCCTAGAAACATCGCCAAAGGCAAGGGAAGCAAGGACAAAAATGAACTCTTGAGATTTCATCAAGATAAAATCTTTTGCACAGCAAAAGAAACAGTCAACAAAACCAAAAGACAACCGACAGAATGGGGTGAAAATATTGGCAAATGACATATCAGATAAAGGGCTAGTATCCAAAATCTATAAAGAACTTATCAAACTCAACACCCAAAGAACAAATAATCCAATCAAGAAATGGGCAGAAGACATGAACAGACATTTTTCCAAAGAAGACATCCATATGGCCAACAGACATGAAAAAGTGCTCAACATTGCTCGGCATCAGGGAAATCCAAATCAAAACTTCAATTAGATACCACCTCACACCATTCAGGATGGCTAAATTTAACAAGTCAGGAAATGACAGATGTTGGTGGAGATGCGGAGAAAGGGGAACCCTCCTACACTTTTGGTGGGAATTCAAGCTGGTGCAACCACTCTGGAAAACAGTATGGAGGTTCCTCAAAAAGTTGAAAATAGAGCTACCATACGATTTAGCAATTGCACTACTGGGCATTTACCACAAAGATACAAATGTAGGGACCCGAAGGGGTACGTGTACCCCAATGTTTATAGCAGCAATGTCCACCATAGCCAAACTGTGGAAAGAGCCAAGATGCCCATCGACAGATGAATGGATAAAGAAGAGGTGGTATATATACACAATGGAATATTATGCAGCCATCAAAAGGAATGAGATCTTGCCATTTGCAACGACGTGGATGGAACTGGAGGGTGTTATGCTGAGTGAAATAAGTCAATCAGAGAAAGACATGTATCACATGACCTCACTGATATGAGGAATTCTTATCTCAGGAAAGAAACTGAGTGTTACTGGAGTGGTTGGGGGGGGGTGGGTTGGGGGTGGCTGGGTGATAGATATTGGGGAGGGTATGTGCTACGGTGAGCGCTGTGAATTGTGCAAGACTGTTGAATCACAGATCTGTACTTCTGAAACAAATAATGCAACATATTTTAAGAAAAAAGAAAAAGAAGAAGATAACAGGAGAGGAAGAAAAGGGGAGTATGTCAGAGGGGGAGACGAACCATGGAGAGATGATGGACTCTGAAAAACAAACTGAGGGTTCTAGAGGGGGGGGGTAGGGGGATGGGTTAGCCTGGTGATGGGCATTGAGGAGGGAACGTTCTGCATGGAGCACTGGGTGTTATGAACAAACAATGAATCATGGAACACTGCACCAAAAACTAATGATGTAATATATGGTGATTAACATAACAATAAAAAATTAAAAAAAAAGAAGAGGTGGTATATATACACAATGGAATATTACGCAGCCATCAAAAGGAATGAGATCTTGCCATTTGCAATGACATGGATGGAACTGGAGGGTTGTTATGCTGAGTGAAATAAGTCATCAGAGAAGGACAGGTATCATATGACCTCACTGATATGAGGAATTCTTAATCTCAGAAAACAAACTGAGGGTTGCTGGAGTGCTGCGGGGTGGAGGGATGGGGTGGCCTGAGTGATAGACATTGGGGAGGGTATGTGCTATGGTGAGTGCTATGAATTGTGCAAGACTGTTGAATCACAGATCTGTACTTCTGAAACAAATAATGCAACATATGTTAAGAAAAAAAAAAGAAGAAGATCGCAGGAGGGGAAGAATGAAGGGGAGTAAGTCAGAGGGGGAGACGAACCATGAGAGACGATGGACTCCGAAAAACAAACTGAGGGTTCTAGAGGGGAGGGGGGGTGGAGGGGATGGGTTAGCCTGGTGATGGGTATTAAGGAGGGCACATTCTGCATGGAGCACTGGGTGTTATGCACAAACAATGAATCATGGAACACTACCTCAAAAACGAATGATGTAATGTATGGTGATTAACATAACAATAAAAAAATAAAAAAAAAAAGAGTTGAATAGTATTAACCAAAGAGTTGAATAGTATTAACCAAAGGTTGAATAGTATTAACCAAAGTATTAACCAATAGTGGATTTCTGGGAATGTCTCCCCACCCCCATCAGTGGTTATTTCTCCATCTTTAGATTGTCAAACAGACAAGATTTCCTCAGGAAATGGAAGAATCCCCACACGATCCTATCTGATGTGGGAAATAATATTATTGTAGGAAGGGCTCAGTAATAGTCCTTAGAGACCTCTCTATTACTCTATTTAGTCATCAGCAAAGCCACTGGTGATAACACATATAACATGCTTAGATTGGTAGCTGTTACACAGTAAGTTCTTGGTAAATGTTACTTATTGCTGTCATCATCATCATCATCATCACCACTCTACTGTCTGAGGGATTTACAGAGAATATCAACATCAACTATTTGGAAAGTGCAGATGTGTTGATTCCTTCCATATTCTCATTTAAGCCTTCATTTTGGTTAATGTGCAAGGGTTGGATACTAGAAAATGATAGTATTGCAAGCTAAATAAAATGGAAATTTTAAATTCAGATGTAGTTTATTTACTGTAGTAGATACATTAATTTCTTGTACCTGTTACACAGCTAGGCAAATTATTTTTCTCTAGCTCCATAGATGGAAAATAACTGAAATGATTTAAACTGGTAAAACATTCTTACTATCCAGCTTTAGAAGTGTAACTCTCCTTCACTGTGTCACAATTTCATTCTTAGAAACCCTGGCTACCTCTCCCAAGGGACATAACCTTGCTATATTACATGGACGGCAACAGGTAGATGAGTTCTGGAGCTCTAAAGAGAAATAAAGTGTACCTTAGATATCTTGGAAACATACATGGCAAAAATCATGGTTTCCATCTTAGTATAGTCTAAGAATTCAAAAGTGTGGGGGCATTTGGGGATCCTACCTTCAAATGAAAGGTAAATACATTAAGAGGAATACTGTTAGTGGGTTCTTTTGAATGTTAGAGGTAACATATAAGGTATTTGGATTTGTGTCCTAATTTACATATAGGTGCTAAGAATGATGTTAACTATGAGTGGGACTCAGAGAAAGAGAATAGTTTTGGGCTATAAAAGATTGCAACAAATTATACCTGTTACTGTTATTATTATTATTATTGTTATTGTTATTTTTAAGGCAACCAATGATTCAGGTACCTATGGTTGATAGAATTGCTATCTGGAGCCTGTAGCAAGTCCTTAGAGGATAAATACAATGAGAGCCACTTGATTGGGGGGGAGCAAAATCCCTTTTTGCAAGAAATTGCTTTCTTTTTGAGAAACAGTTTGACACTTGATCAATGATTAAAAGGAATGCCTTATCATGAGATAACTATCATGAAAGGAGCATTAAATAATCAAACTAACCTCAAAGCAGGCCTCTATCTTCAAGTGAAAATTGTGCATAGGGTTCTGTGCCTGAGCAATTCTCAAGGCACAATTTAATGAGCAGGTTACACACATTTCCAGCATGCCTACTCCTGAGGCATTGCCACCCTTCCTTCTATACACATTTCAGTGACAGAGAGAGTTGCTTGTGACTGGATGATAGGAAAAATGTCTGGATTTCAGATAGCCCCTCATATTCTGTGGCCACGTGCTGGAAGTGGATCTCTATCATATTATATCCCTACTTGATGGTGACATCTTTGGGTAGAAAAGAAATCCATTAATTGGGTAGAATTACATTTATCATGTTCTATAAAAATTATCTTATGCAGAGGTTTTATGGTTTGCCCTAAGAGTAGAATTGGCAGTAGATATAATATTTGTGTAAAATGTAAATGCTCACCCAAAGCCTACAACCACCAATGATAATGCATATTACCATAGTAATTTAATTTCAGGTAAATGCCAGATGAGGCCAACAATTGTCTATCTCATGGACGACATTTATCTTATCAGTCATCTGACATTTGTAGAGATTGATATGCTATTTTTATTTTTATTTTTTATTTTTATTTATTTTTTTAAAGATTTTATTTATTTATTTCACAGAAAGAGCGAGAGCAGGAACACAAGCAGTGGGAGTGGGAGAAGGAGAAGCAGGCTTCCCGCCGAGCAGGGAGCCTGATGCGGGGCTCGATCCCAGGACGCTGGGATCATGACCTGAGCCCAAGGCAGACGCTTAACGACTGAGCCACCCAGGCGCCCCGATATGCTATTTTTAAAGCATATTATCTTGTTACTAGAATTATTTAGTATCTTACCTTAATGTCCTTCCCTTCTGTTGTAGATTGAATTGTATCCTCATAAAAAATGTGTGGAAGTCCTAGCCCTTGTTACCTGTAAATATAACTTTATTTGGAAATATGGTCTTTGCAGATGTAATTAAGATATAATTTAGATGAGGTCATATTTGATTAGGGTGGGCCATAGTCCAATATATCTAATATCCTTATAAGAAAGGGTAAAGAGACATTGACACATGGAAAAGAAGGCCACATGAAGAAGGAGACAGAGATCAGAGGTTAATGCATCCACAAGTCAAGGAATGCCAAGGATTGCCAGCAATTACCAGACATAAGAAAAAGCAAAGAAATATTCCTCCCCTAGAGCCTTCAGAAAGAGCATGATGTGTATATATACATATACACAATATAATACATACACATATAATATATATGCATATAATATACATCTATATATATATATTAATATGGATTCCAGATCCTTTTTTTGATAAATTTATTTTTTATTTCTTTTATTATGTTTCCAGATTCTTAAGCACTCAAAAGTTGAAATTCATTGGTACATTATCTTTTCCATTCAAAGCAAATAATCACAATAATAAATTACCTTTCCTCCAACATTGCTTCCATGCTATCTTCCCTTTTTAAATACATCTTACCTTCTTTTAAAATCTTTAACTCACTGCTATTTTTTTCAACAACTATCACTTTTTTAAATAGTATTGTTAAAGTTATCAATGAATTCCTTATAGTATACAGGGAGAATTTTTATGTGATCTTCCTAATTGATCCTTCTAAACATTTTGTATCTCTTCCTATTTTCTTGAAATTTTCTTCTGTCTTAACTTCCTTAAGGCAATTCAATGCTGGCCCCATTAAACAACTTTCTCTTCTTGCTGTCTTCTACTTACTCTCACTGTGTAAATACTGGTCTTGATACGTATTTCTTATCTTATTATTCTGCACCAGTAATTCTCTGATAAGTTTGGGCAATGTTATATACTATATACTGTAAATGTGATGTAAAAGTCTCCAAGAAATTTTGCAGTAAAGAAATATTATTAATTGTGTTTAACTAAATGTTTCCTAAATGTTTTGACCATGAAATATTTGTGTGTTTGTGAATGAGTGTATTTGTGTGTGTGTGACCATAGCACTTTGGGAAACAATGTTCTAAACACTTTCTTGTTGTTTTTTTAATTTTGTTTTGTTTTTGTTTGTTTCTTATCCATCCCCTCATTTCTAATATTTCCTCTGACTTGTGACAAATTTTTACTCCAGATTTCTCTTGTAGGTTCCAGACCCATATTTTTAATTGTTGCCTTTCTAACTATATTTACTACCTACACCTAAAGTTTAACATATCCATGAACAAATTTCATATGTTGGCAAACAAACCCATTCTTTTTTAAGGTATTGCTCATTTCAGCTAATGATAATATCAAACCAGTCACCAAAAAATCTGAGTATTCCTTGACCCTTCTAAATCAAATCATTAAATTTTGTTATTTCTATCTTGAATTATTTTGCTAATGCATCACTTCTCTTCTGTATCACTGCAGATATTTTAATTCAGACACTCATAGCAACATGGCTGTGCTACTGCTCTTTTTGTCTTCTGTTTCTAAATAGATCCCAAAGACATCTAGAATGCAAAAGTATATACATAGTACTCTTGGGAAAATGTTTTATTTATTTCCCATCATCTGAAGGTAAAATACAAACTCACTGATATTCAGGGATATTTTCCTCAGTTATCTACCACTTTCATCCACAAACCCACACTGTAGTCACACACAGAAATGATTATGTTCTGTCAAAGATACACTCTTTTGTACAACTCTACCCTTATTTTTCTATTCCTTCTGCTTTGACCATTCTTAACTTTGTCAACTTTTATGCATTCCTCAATGAAAATATTTTCAATTTTATGAAGAATTTATCTGTCTGATTAAAAGGATGTGATCATTTTTACCTCTTTTTTTTAAACTTCTAGACGACCATGTAACTTCCTCTATTGTAACACTTAACATATACAACTGTAACTGCCACTGGAAAATAATAAATCCATAACTGTAAATATATATATATATACCACAAAAGGATTTATATCAATAAGTAAAAACAAATGTCCAAGTTTAAAGTACATAATTACAATCTTTCTGAGAGTAGTTGGACTCTATTCCATAGAACAGTTAATTGTGCTATTACCTAGAACAGCTAATAATGGGCTAATCTCTCATATCATTTAAAATCTCTAAAAGTGAGGGGCGCCTGGGTGGCTCAGTTGGTTGAGCGACTGCCTTCGGCTCAGGTCATGATCCTGGAGTCCCGGGATTGAGTCCCGCATCGGGCTCCCCACTCGGCGGGGAGTCTGCTTCTCCCTCTGACCCTACCCTCTCTCATGTGCTCTCTCTCTTTCATTCTCGCTCTCTCAAATAAATGAATAAAATCTTTAAAAAAATTTAAAAAAAATAAAATCTCTAAAAGTGAGAAAATTTGACATTAATCTACATTAGAAAATAGTTTTAATTATTCTGAGAAAGAAGTAACAGAATCTAAAGAAAACCAATTTCTTTTATTTCCATCATCATATTTGAAATAATTACATATAATGCAAATCATGTTTTCAAATTAATAATATATAATAATATATAAAATATATTAAAATATATAAAACATATATAAATAATATATAAAAATCTATTAAATTATATTTAATTTCTCTATTAAAATTAATATGAAAACAATCACCTATCATTCCGAATTTAAAAAATACTTAGAGAAATTAAATAACAGATTTTTTCTTTTTTTAATTTTTTTAAAGATTTTATTTATTTATTTGAGAGAGAGAATGAGATAGAGAGAGAGAGCATGAGAGGGGGGAGGGTCCGAGGAAGAAGCAGACTCCCTGCTGAGCAGGGATCCCGATGTGGGACTCGATCCCGGGACTCCAGGATCATGACCTGAGCCGAAAGCAGTTGCTTAACCAACTAAGCCACCCAGGCGCCCCTAACACCTTTTTTTTCTTTCTTTTTTCTAAATCCTTCTTTGGTTTTGTCTTCCTGATGTACATGTGGCTCATTGTTTCTGTGGAGCACAGTACAACACAAAAGTTACTTCAGTCCCTCTCCTGGCTTTCTTTATGAAAGTTGTAAATCTCAGAAATGAACAAATATATCAGTCAAGTTACTTCCTACATCTATCATTAAATCTTTCAAATCCTTTTTTTTAAACTTTGAAAAACCATAATGGAGAATATTTTGTTTTTATGTTTGTTATGTCTTTTATAAAGAAGAAAATAAATAGCTAAAGAATTGGATGTTAAAACCAATTTCCTAAAGGATTAAGCCACTTTGAAATCTGTGTCTGTGTGAGCGACATGGTAAACCCTTTAACAGATCTGGCACCTCCAAGTGGTCTAGAACCTGTTTTCCTCCACCTGCATCTTTAGTTTCTGTTTTAGCAGATGTGAGTGGTTTGTGTTTGAATAAAAATAAGAATGGGCTACAAACACCCTCATATTTGACTTTGAATCTGCCATTTGAATCACCCTTGCAGTATAAACTTGACTATTGACCAAAAGTTTTAGTGAGAAAATATCTCCATTTTCTTAGCTTGTAAGGATCTTCACCCTTACATTATAAACTTGACTATTGACCAAAAGTTTTAGTAAGAGAATATCTCCATTTGCTCAGCTTGTAAGGATCTCCTAATAATAACAAAGAAGCTGATTAAACAATATTTTTAAATTTCTCCATATCCTGTAAGAATTTCAGAAGCAACTCATCTCAGGGATTTTAAGCTTGCATTCAAGTGGCTTCTTTGATTTGGATTTTATGCAAAGTATTCAAATGATAGATATCCTTTGGCATTCCAATGTGTGTATATATGTACATATATACATGTGTGTGTAAATGTATATATATGCACAAGTAGTATAAGCTTTCATTGTTTTTTAAACATTCATTACCCAATTTGACAATGACTCTATTGTGTTTCTTTAATGATAAACATTACACCCATATAAATAAATTTATACCCAGTGAGAATTATAGTTTTTCAAGTAAATGGAATTAGAATTGGATTTAGACTTTCATTTTTTTGAAATGTTGAATTAAAATTATGTGATCTTTTCAAAACATATTAATGTTTTGAAGATTACTTAAAATATTCAAGTACCATTTGTAAGAAAAATAACAGAAAGGATAAAAATGAAGTGTGTTTTTATGAGTCAAAAACGTTTATTTTACTTTAATACTACTTAAAATAAAATACCATTTCTTCCATGAGGCATTTTCGAATGTTTTAAATGTTCAAAATTTCAAATGCAAAAGAATAACTTCTAAATATCATAATAGATTAAAACAGTCAATTTTATACAAGATTTATATGAATACAATATAAAATGAATAAATAAAACTTTAAGCCAAAATTTATAAAATGTTAGACATAAAATGTCTAAAGTTAAAGAATGTAAGTGATGAATCACTGAATTCTACTTTATGTAAACTAAAAAAATTTAAGTTAAAAAAAATAAAAAGAGAGAGAAAAAGGATCTGCCAGGGGTAAAAATCTACACTGTAGGAAGAATGGAAATGATATCTACTTAAAGCAAATACTTTTTCTTTTGTATTTATTGTTTTTGCATTTATTTTTCAGTACATAATTTTGAAATGATCATATTCATTCAAAGTGTTTAGCACAGTGCCTGACAGACAGACAAGTTTCGTTATTATTTATGTTCCCTCACCAATGTTGTTATAACTTTCTCAAATTCAGAAGTAATTTCCTGATTTCAGCTAATTTTAGTGATAATAGGTTGATTTAGTTTCCTGAACAAAATACACAACTGAAGCCTTACAAAGATGAGGATTATAATCACTTACACAGAGCAATAATCTTGCTTGGAATTGGATGAAACCTTTCAATCTGGAAATTTGTGAATTATCAAAATAAATTATTAGAGGAGGATGCTTATATGTAGTGAAAACATTGTAATTTAAGAATGAAAAATTGAATAAATTAAAGAGTCAAGTTAGTTGTTGGACATAAAAGGTTGGAAAGAGGTAATAGTTTACTTAATTTGTAATCTTGTATAATGTAAATTTGCATATTTCATTCTATTCTTGGCATGATTTTAAAAACTATGTTTTCTTGTATAAAATTCAACTTGAAGTGGTAAATAGTTAAATAATGTCTTCAATAAAAATAGTCGATGGGGCGGAGCAAGATGGCAGAGGAGTAGGAGACCTAGATTTTGTCTGCTCTCAGGAATTCAACTGAATAGGGATCAAACCATTCTGAACACCTACGAACTCAACAGGAGATCGAAGAGGAGAGTAGCAACAACTCTCTGAACAGAGAAGCGACCACTTACTGGAAGGTAGGACGTGCGGAGAAGTGAATCCGAGGCGATATTCGGGAGGATAGAGGGCGGGGTAGGGGGCCTCCGTCGCCCACTTCTGGCAAGTGATAGAGCCACAGAGCACAAAATCGGACCTTTTAGAAGTTGGCTCCGCTGAGGGACCTCACTGCAGTGGCTAAGCGGGGAGGTGGAATCCTCCCGGGACAGTGTGGTCTCAGGACCCTTGGGGTCACAGAAAGACCGGGGGTGCCTGAGTGCAGCAGAGCTCCCAGGTATCGGAGCGGGGAAGCCAGCTGCAGAGACAGAGCCGAGGGGCAGGCTCTCAGCTTGGGGTTGCCATAAACTGTGATCCGCGGCCCAGTTGGACCACGGCTCCTCCAGCAGGGACCCAACAAGCGGAAGAGCCAGGGAGACTCCCCACCCTCCCCTGGGAGGAGCAGCGTGGGAATGCACCTCAGGGATCTGCTGGGTTTGGAGACTCCACACGGGGTCGGGTGCCAGAGATAGAAACGCTCAGTCACAGGCCGGGTGAGCACGGAGAGCGGCCGGAGACCAGGGAGACGGAAGTGACTGCTTTTCTCTGGGGGCGCACTGAGGAGTGGGGCCAGAGTTCTCAGCTTCCCCGGGGGGAGATTGGGAGGCCACCATTTTCGCCCTGGTCCTCCAAAGCTGTACCGAGAGATTGCAGGGAACAAAAGCTCCTGAGAGCAAACCCGAGCAGCTTGCTTAGCCCAGACCGACAAGGGTGGGGCAATTCAGCCTCGGGCAAAGACATTTGGCAACCACGGCAACAGGCCCCTCCCCCAGAAGATCAGCACGAACAACCACCAAGCCAAGACCAAGTTTACCGATCAAGGAGAACAGCAGAACTCCAGCGCTAGGGGAATACTGCACATAGATTTCATGGATTTTTTTTTTTACCATGATTCATTAGTTAATCAAAGTTAATTTTTTAACTGTTTTTTTAAATTTTTCTTTTTCCCTTTTTCAACCAACATCTTATCAATGCCTTTTTAAAAAAAAAAACATTTTTTATTTTTCATTTTTAGAGTCATATTTTATCCCTTCATAGTAGTTACCCTTATTTTTGGCATATATATATAAGTTGTTCTCTCTTTAAAATTTTGAAATACAGTTTCTTCTAACAGATCAAAATATACCCTAAATCACTAGTGTATGCCTTTGTTCTAGTCTCCTGCCTGATCACATTCTCTCCCTTTTTTCTTTTTTTTAAATCTTCTTTCTTTTTTCAAACAACTTATCAATTCCTTTTATAAAATCTTTTATAATTTTCATCTTTACAATCATCTTCCATCCCTTCATTGTATCAATGCTTATTTTGTATATATATCTCTTTTTTCCTTTAAAATTTTAGGAGGCACTTTTTTCTAACAGACCAAAATACGCCCCAAATGTAGTGTGTGGCACTGATCTATGCACTAGCCTGAGCATATTGGATCATAGTCTGCTTTTTTGTATTGTTCTGTTTTTGTTTTTATCTTTTTTTCTCTTTCTTTTTTCTTTCTTTCCCTTTCTTTTCCCCTGGTCTCAGGTCTTTTCTGATTTGTATACAGTATATTTGCTGGGGACGTTGTTAACCTGTTAGCATTTTGTTCTCTCATTCATCTATTCTCCTCTGGACAAAGTGACAAGACGAAAAAAATCACCTCAGCAAAAAGAAAAAGAGGTAGTACCGTCTGCTAGGGCCCTACTCAATACAGATATTAGTACGATGTCAGAACTAGAGTTCAGAATCATGATTTTAAAGATAATAGCTGGGCTTGAAAAAAATGTGGAAGTTATTAGAGAAACCCTTTCTGGAGAAATAAAAGAACTAAAATCTAACCAGGTTGAAATCAAAAAGGCTATTGATGAGGTGCAATCGAAAATGGGGGTGCTAACTGCTGGGATAAATGAGGCAGAAGAGAGAATCAGTGATATACAAGACCAAATGATGGAAAATAAAGAAGCTGAGAAAAAGAGAGAGAAACAACTACAGGATCACGAGGGCAGAATTCAAGAGATAAACGATACTATAAGATGAAACAACATTAGAATAATTGGAATCCCAGAAGAAGAAGAAAGAGAGGGAGGGGCAGAAGGTATATTGGAGCAAATAAGAGCAGAAAACTTCCCTAATGTGAGGAAGGAAGCAGACATCAAAATCCAGTAGGCACAGAGAACACCTCTCAAAATCAATAATAATATGTCAACACCCCGACATCTAATAGTAAAACTTACGAGTCTCAGAGACAAAGAGAAAATCCTGAAAGCAGCTCAAGAGAAGAGATATGTAACCTAAAATGGTAGAAATATTAGATTGGCAACAGACTTATCCACAGAGACCTGGCAGGCCAGAAAGGACTGGCATGATATCTTCAGAGCACTAAACGAGAAAAATATGCAGCCAAGAATATGATATCCAGGTAGGCTGTCATTGAAAATAGAAGGAGAGGTAAAAAGCTTCCAAGACAAACAAAAACTAAAGGAATTTGCAAACACGAAACTAGCCCTCCAAGAAATATTGAAAGGGGTCCTCTAAGCAAAGAAAGAGCCTAAAAGCAGCACAGATCAGAAAGGAACAGAGACAATATACAGTAACAGTCACCTTACAGGCAATACAATGGCACTAAATTCATACCTTTCAATAATTACCCTGAATGTAAATGGGCTCAATGCCCCAATCAAAAGACACAGGCTATCAGATTGGATTAAAAAACAAGACCCATCCATATGCCGTCTGTAAGAGACTCATTTTAGAGCCAAAGACACCCCCAGATTGAAAGTGAGGGGGTGGAAAACCATTTACCATGCTAATGGACACCAAAAGAAAGCTGGGGTGGCAATCCTTATATCAGACAAATTAGATTTTAAAACAAAGACTGTAATAAGAGAGGAGGAAGGACACTGTATCCTACTTAAAGGGTCTATCCAACAAGAAGATCTAACAATTGTAAATATCTATACCCCTAACATGGGAGCAGCCAATTATATAAGGCAATTAATAACAAAAGAGAAGAAACACATTGACAACAATACAATAATAGTGAGGGACTTTAACGTCCGCCTGACTGAAATGGACAGATTATCTAAGCAAAAGATCAACAAGGAAATAAAGACTTTAAATGACACACTGGACCAAATGGACTTCACAGACATATTCAGAACATTCCATCCCAAAGCAACGGAATACATATCTTCTCGAGTGCCCATGGAACATTCTCCAGAATGGATCACATCCTAGGTCACAAATAAGGTCTCAACTGGTACCAAAAGATTGGGACTATTCCCTGCATATTTTCAGACCACAATGCTTTGAAACTAGAACTCAATCACAAGAGGAAAGTCAGAACGAACTCAAATACATGGAGGCTAAAGAGCATCCTACTAAAGAAGGAATGGGTCAACCAGGGAATTAAAGAAGAATTAAAAAAATTCATGGAAACAATGAAAATGAAAACACAACTGTTCAAAATCTTTGGGATACAGCAAAGGCAGTCCTGAGAGGAAAGTATATAGCAATACAAGCCTTTCTCAAGAAACAAGAAAGGTCTCAAATACACAACCTAACCCTACACCTAAAGGAGCTGGAGAAAGAAGAGCAAATAAAGCCTAAACCCAGCATGAGAAAGAAATAATAAAGATAAGAGCAGAAATCAATGAAATGGAAATCAAAAGAATTGTAGAACAGATCAACGAAACTAGGAGCTGGTTCTTTGAAAGAATTAACAAGATTGATAAACCCCTGGCCAGACTGATCAAAAAGAAAAGAGAAATGACCCAAATCAACAAAATCATGAGTGAAAGAGGAGAGATCACAACCAACACCAAAGAAATACAAACAATTATAAGAACATATTATGAGCAACTCTATACCAGCAAATTAGATAACCTGGAAGAAATGAGTGCATTCCTAGAGATGTATCAACTACCAAAATTGAACCAGGAAGAAATAGAAAACCTGAACAGACTTATAGTCACTAAGGAAATTGAAGCAGTCATCAAAAATCTCCCAAGAAACAAAAGCCCAGGGCCAGATGGCTTCCCAGGGGAGTTCTATCAGACATTTAAAGAAGAATTAATACCTATTCTCCTCAAACTGTTCCAAAAAATAGAAATGGAAGGGAAACTTCCAAACTCATTTTATGAGGCCAGCATTACCCTGATCCCAAAACCAGACAAAGACCCCATCAAAAAGGAGAATTACAGACCAGTATCCTTGATGAGCATGGATGTAAAAATTCTCACCAAAATACTAGCCAATAGGATCCAACAGTACATTAAAAGGATTATTCACCATGACCAAGTGGGATTTATCCCTGGGCTGCAGGATGGTTCAACATCAGCAAATCAATCAACGTGATACAATACATTAACAAAAGACAGAACAAGAATCATATGATCCTCTCAATAGATGCAGAAAAAGCATTTGACAAAGTACAGCATCCTTTCTTGATCAAAACTCTTCAGAGTATAGGAATAGAGGGTACATACCTCAACATCATAAAAGCAATCTATGAAAAACCTACAGCGAATATCATTCTCGATGGGGAAAAGCTGAGAGCTTTTCCCCTAAGGTCAGGAACGTGGCAGGGATGTCCACTCTTACCACTGTTATTCAACATAGTATTAGAAGTCCTAGCCACAGCAATCAGACAACAAAAAGAAATCAAAGGCATCCAAATCGGCAAAGAGGAAGTCAAACTCTCACTCTTTGCAGATGATATGATACTGTATGTGGAGAACCCAAAAGACTCCACCCCAAAAGTGCTAGAACTCATACAGGAATTCAGTCAAGTAGCAGGATATAAAATCAATGCACAGAAATCAGTGGCATTCCTATACACCAACATCAAGACAGAAGAGGGACAAATCAAGGAGTCGATCCCATTTACAATTGCACCCAGAACCATAAGATACCTGGAATAAATTTAACCAAAGAGGCAAAGGATCTGTACTCAGAAAACTATAAAATACTCATGAAAGAAATTGAAGAAGACACAAAGAAATGGAAAAACGTTCCATGTTCATGGATTGGGAGAACCAACATTGTGAAGATGTCAATGGTACCTAGAGCAATCTACGCATTCAGTGCAATCCCCATCAAAATACCATCCACTCTTTTCAAAGAAATGGAACAAATTTTCCTAAAATTTGTATGGAACCTGAAGAGACCCCGAATAGCCAGAGGAATATTGAAAAAGAAAAGCAAAGCTGGCGGCATCACAATTCCGGACTTCCAGCTCTATTACAAAGCTGTCATCATCAAGACAGTATGGTACTGGCACAAAAACAGACACATAGATCAATGGAACAGAATCGAGAGCCCAGAAATGGACCCTCAACTCTATGGTCAACTTATCTTTGACAAAGCAGGAAAGAATGTCCAATGGCAAAAAGACAGTCTCTTCAACAAATAGTGTTGGGAAAATTGGACAGCCACATGCAGAAGAATGAAACTGGACCATTTCCTTACACCACACACAAAACTAGACTCCAAATGGTGGAAAGACCTAAACGTGAGACAGGAGTCCATCAAAATCCTAAAGGAGAACACAGGTAGTAACCTCTTCGACCTCAGCCGCAGCAACTTCTTCCTAGAAACATCACCAAAAGCAAGGGAAGCAAGGGCAAAAATGAACTACTGGGATTTCATCAAGATAAAAACTTTTGCATAGCAAAAGAAACAGTCCACAAAACCAAAAGACAACCCACAAAATGGGAGAAAATATTTGCAAATGACATATCAGATAAAGGGCTAGTATCCAAAATCTGTAAAGAACTTATCAAACTCAACACCCCAAGAACAAATAATCCAATCAAGAAATGGGCAGAGGACATGAACAGACATTTTTCCAAAGAAGACAACCAAATGGCCAACGGACACATGAAAAAGTGCTCAACATCGCTCGGCATCAGGGAAATCCAAATCAAAACCTCAATGAGATACCACCTCACACCAGTCAGAATGGCTAAAATTAACAAGTCAGGAAACGGCAGATGTTGGTGGGATGCGGAGAAAGGGGAACCCTCCTACACTTTTGGTGGGAATGCAAGCTGGTGCAACCCCTCTCGAAAACAGTATGGAAGTTTCTCAAACAGTTGAAAATACAACTACCATACGATCCAGCAATTGCACTACTGAGTATTTACCACAAAGGTACAAATGTAAGGATCCGAAGGGGTACCTGTACCCCAATGTTTATAGCAGCAATGTCCACAATAGCCAAACTGTGGAAAGAGCCAAGATGTCCATCAACAGATGAGTGGATAAAGAAGAGGTGGTATATATACACAGTGGAATATTATGCAGCCATCAAAGGAATGAGATCTTGCCATTTGCAACGATGTGGATGGAACTGGAGGGTGTTATGCTGAGTGAAATAAGTCAATCAGAGAAAGACAGGTATCATATGACCTCACTGATATGAGGAATTCTTAATCTCAGGAAACAAACCGAATGTTGCTGGAGTGGTGGGGGGTGGAGGGATGGGGTGGCTGGGTGATAGACATTGGGTAGGGTATGTGCTATAGTGAGCGCTGTGAATTGTGCAAGACTGTTGAATCACAGATCTGTACTTCTGAAACAAATAATGCAACATATGTTAAGAAAAAAGAAAAAGAAGAAGATAGCAGAGGGAAAGAATGAAGGGGAGTAAGTCAGAGGGGGAGACGAAACATGAGAGACGATGGACTCTGAAAAACAAACTGAGGGTTTTAGAGGGGAGGAGAGTAGGGGGATGTGTTAGCCTGGTGATGGGTATTAAAGAGGTCACATTCTGCATGGAGCACTGGGTGTATGCACAATGAATCATGGAACACTACATCAAAAACTAATGATGTAATATAGGTGATTAACATAACAATAAAAAATTTAAAAAAACACAATCTTGGGTAAACAGTGAAAGGAATATTGTGTTGATATATACTATGTAATTCTGAGTATGCAAATAGGTATATATTTATATGAAAGACATATTTATTGACCCAGAATTTTCTTGAAATTGATAAATAGTGGCAAAACAATGCCCAGTAGTCAGTTTGAGTATAATATCAGGTTTCTTTAACATCTGATCAAGAAATAAAAACGTTAATGGCAACTGTATACTTTGTGTAAATAAATAATAGTTCTGTTAGTTCTACTTCTTTTGAGTTGTGTCACACTGAACAAACAAATACGTGTCTATTTTGAATTCATGAGTAAAATTAGAGTAATATGTTTCGTAGGAGGGGCATGTAGAGGTTAATATATTTCTTATATATTAATAAATTTGTAATAAACACTAACATCAAAGTCTTATTATATACCACATATGGTTCTTTGATCAAAATGGACTGTTTGAAATTTATAACTAGAACTAGTCATTTATGCCAGAAACTAAACAATTTGATGATTAGCAGAGAAGAATATATGTATACATATTTAAAATAATTAAATTTCCCTTTTTCTCCTCAATTAATATTATTTTCATGTCAGTACATTTACAGATGTGTCATTATACCATGTATTCATACACTAATTTCAAGAAATTCATTTTAACAATTGTACTACCTTAAAGCCTACATATTTTTCTCATTAACAACCTAAGATTATTTGAGGGGAGGAGTCCAAGATGATGGAGGATTAGGAGACCTTAATTTTGTCCAATCCCAGGAATTCAATTAGATAGCTATCAAACCATTCTGAACACCTGAATAGCTGCAACTCTACAAATAGAAAAGCAACCATTTTGTGCAAAGTAGGAGGTGTGGAGAAATGAATCCAAGATGATATATGGGAAGACAGACCATAGTGGGAGGGAGCCTCCGTCAGCCAGCTACTGGCAAGTGATAGAGCAGCAGAGCACAAAATCAGAACTTTCACAGGTTTGCTCTAGTGAGGGACACTGCTCAGGTGGCTAGCAAGGGACTGGAACCTTCACTGGGACAGTGTGGTCTCAGATTCCTTGGGATCCCAGGAAGACTGGGGGTGCCTGACTGCTGCACTTTTCTTTGAGTGCTCACAGAGGAGTGGGACCCTGAGCTTTCAGCTCCAGGGCCAGAGATTGGGAGGCCACCATTTACATCACATCCTCTAAAGCTCTGCAGTAAGCCTTCCAGGGAATAAAAAGCCACATAGTGCAAACCAGGGCAGATTATTTAGCCTGGTGCCAGGCAAGGGCAGAGCAATTCTGCCTGAGGCAAAGACATTTGAGAATCAATGCAACAGGCCCCTCCCCCAGAAGATGGGTGAGTCTGTGGAGTTTGGTAAGTGCAGAGGTGGAGACAGATGACCAGAAGGATTTGTTGAGGGGATTGGCCTGGAACATTGTGGCTCCAGGCTGGAGATTCCCACATGGCCATATTTGCTCTCATCCTCTAAAAAGAAGTGAAAGATGCCAGGGAACAAAAGTCAAACAGCCAACGAGGTCACATTAAGCCCATCCCCCTGAAAATGGGCAGGGGGCAATTTCACCAGGGTAAAGATGCCTGTGAAGTCGAGCAGCAGGCTCCTTCCCCAGAAGACAGATGGAAGAACAGGTAAATGATAAGCTTATTTCACACCGGGCTGTAAAACTCTAGTGCCAGGGGAAAATAATATAGGGAATCTCCTGGTGTTCCCTCACAACTCACTTATATTTCAGGTGAAAATTTTACATATCTTTCTAGTTTCTTTTCTTATTCTTTTTCTTTCTTTCTCTCTCTCTCTTTCTTTCTTTCTTCTTCTTTCTTTTCTTTCTTTCTTTCTTTCTTTCTTTCTTTCTTTCTTTCTTCTTTTCTTTTCTTTTCTTTCTTCTTCTTTCTTTCTTTCTTTCTTTCTTTCTTTCTTTCTTTCTTTCTTTCTTTCTTTCTTTCTTTCTTTCTTTCTTCTTTCTTTCTTCCTTTCTTTCTTTCATTCTAACCCCTGCTCCCGTTTCAAACAGATTCTTATTTCCACCCTATGTTTTTAAGTTGCTTCTGAAATTTTTTTTCACAGATATGTTTTATAGATTTATTGCCCCATACCAGCCCATTTTTCACTCTGTTCAATTATATATACTGAGGCAAAAGAACGAATTAGTGATCTAGAAGATAAGCTGAGAGAAAACAATGAAGCTGAGGAAGATAGGGATAGTAGCCCATGAGAATAGACTTAGATCAATGACACCATGAAGTTCCAATGTTAGAATTATTGGGATCCCTGAGAGGGTGGAGAGAGAGAGAGGACTAGACGGTATATTTGAACAAAACATAGCTGAGAACTTCCCTTATCTGGGGAAGGAACAAGCATTCATGTCCCAGAGGCAGGGAGGACTTCTCCCAAAATCAATAACAGATCAACACCCTGACATATAATAGTGAAGTTTGCAAATATTAGAGCCAAGAAAGCTATCCTGAGAGTAGCTGGGGGAAGAGATTTCTTACATACGGAGGGAGGAACATCAGAATAACATCAGACCTACCCACAGAGACTGGCAAGCCAGAAAGGGCTGGCAAGACATATTCAGAGTACTAAATGAGAAGAACATGCAACCAAGGATACTGTATACCAACCAAGGCTGTCATTCAGAATGGAAGGAGAGATTAAGAGCTTCCAGGACTGGCAGAAACTGAAAGAATATGTGACCACAAAGCGGCCCTCAAAGAAATATTAAGAGGGATTCTATAAAAGAAGAAAGACCTCAAGAGTAACATAGACCGAAAAGTTACAAAAACAATCTATAGAAACAGGGACTTTACAGACAATAAGATAGCACTAAACTCTCGATGTGAATGGGCTGAATGCTTGCATCAAGAGACACAGGGTTTCAGATTGGATAAAATAGCAGAACCCATCCATATGCTGTCTCCAAGAGATTCATTTTGAACCTAAAGACACCTCCAGATTAAAGTGAAGGATGGAGAACAATTTACCATGGCAACAGACCTCAAAGAAAGCTGGAGTAGCAATTCTTATATCAGACAAATTAGATTTTAAAACAAAGACCACAGTAAGAGATGTAGAGGGAAACTATATCATACTTAAAGGGTCTATCCAACAAGTATAAATATTTATGCCCCCAACATGGGAGCAGCCAACTACATAAACCAACTAATAACCCAAAATAAAGAGTCATATCGATAATAATACATTAATAGTAAGAGACTTCAACACTCCAATCCCAGCAATAGACAGATCATCTAAGAAGAAATCAACAAAGAAACAAGAGCTTTGAAGGACACATGGGACCAGATGGACTTCACAGATATATACAGAACTTTCCACCTAAAACAACAGAATATTCATTCTTTTTGAGTGTACACAGAACGTTTTCAGAATAGATCACTTACTGGGTCACAAATCAGGTCTCGAATGATACCAAAAGATTGAGACACTTCCCTGCATATTTTTATACCGCAATACTTTGAAACTGCAACTCAACCACAAGGAAAAATTTGGGAGGAATGCAAACAGTTGGCAGTTAAAAAGTATCCTGCTACACAATGAATGGGTTAACCAGGAAATTAAAGAATAACTTAAACATTCATGCAAACCAAGGAAAATGAAAAAAACATCAGTTCAGAACCTATGGGATACTGCCAAAGGCTGTTCCTAAGGGGGGAAGTGCATAGCCTTCCAAACCTCTCTCAAAAAATTAGGAAAAATCCCCCAAATGCACAAACTAACCTTACACCTAAGACTCTGGAGAAAGAACCAAACCAAATAAAGCCTAAACCAAGCAGGAGAAGAGAAATAACAAAGATTAGAGCAGAGATCAATGAATAGAAACCAGAAAAAACAGTAGAATAGATCAACTAAACTAGAAGCTCATTCTCTGAAAGAATAAATAAGATCAATAAACCTTGCCCGGGACTTATCCAAAAGAAAGGGGAAAGGACTCAAGTTAATAAAATTATGAACAAAAGGGGAGAGATCACAACTAATACCAAGGAAAGAGAAACAATTATTAGAAATTACCAGCAACTATATGCCAACAAATTAAGCAATCTGGAGGAAATGGATGCCTTCCTGAAAACTTACAAACTACCAAGACTGAAACAGGAAGAAATAGACAATCTGAACAGACCAATAACAACAAGGAAATTGAAACAGTAATTAAAAGCCTCTCAAAAAACAAGAGTCCAGGGCCAGATGGCTTCCCAAGGGAATACGAACAAACATTTAAAGAAGAAATCATACCTACAAATTCAAAAATAGAAACAGAAGGAAAACTTACAAACTCCTTCTATGAGGCCAGCATTACTTGATCCCAAAACCAAACAAGACCCAATCAAAAAGGAGAATTACCAGACAATATCCCTGATGAACATGGATGCCATAATACTGACCAAGATAATAGCCAATAGGATCCAACAGTACATTAAAAGGATATTCACTATGACCAGGTTGGATTTATTCCTGGGGTTGCAAGGGTGGTTCAACATTTGCAAATCTATCAAGGTGATAGAGCACATTAACAAAAGAAGAGACAAGAACCATATGATCCTCTCAATTGATGCAGAAAACAGCATTTGACAAAATACAGCCTCCTTTTCTGATTAAAATTCTTCAGAGTGTAGGGATAGAAGGAACATTCCTCAATTTCATAAAAGTCATCTATGAAAAGCCCTCAGTGAATATCATTTTCAATGTGTGAAAAACTGAGAGCTTTTCCTTAAGGTCAGGAACACGACAGGATTGCCCACTCTTGCCACTATTGTTCAACATAATACTACAAGTCCTAGCACCAGCAATCAGAACAAAAAGAAATTGAAAGGCATCCAAATTGGCAAAGAAGTCAAATTCTCTCTTGGCAGATGACATGATACTTTATGTGGAAAACCAAAAAGACTACACCCTAAAATGCTAGAACTCATACAGCAATATGGCAGGACAAAAAAATCAATGCACAGAAATCAGTTGCTTTCTACACACTAACAATGTGACTGAAGAAGAGAATTAAGGAATCGATTCCATTTACAAAAGCACCGAAGCCATAAGATACCTAGGAATTCGCCTAACCAAAGAGGTAAAGGATCTATACTCTAGAAACTACAGAACACTTATGAAAGAAACTGAAGAAGACACACCACACACACACACACACAAATTGGAAAAACATTCCATGTTCATGGATTGGAAGAATAAACATTGTGAAAATGTTGAAGCTGCCAGAGCAATCTACACTTTTAATGCAATTCCTATAAAATACCATTGACATTTTCCACAAAGCTGGAACAAAACAATCCTAGAATTTGTATGGCATCATAAAAGACCCTGGATCTCCAAGGAAATGTTGAAAAGAAAAATAGAGCTGGGGGCATTACGATGTCTTACTTCAAGCTATATTACAAAGCTGTGATCAAGACAGCATGGTACTGGCACAAAAACAGACACATAGACCAATGGAACAGAATAGAGAGCCTCAAAATGGACCCTCAACTCTATGGTCAACTAATCTTTGACAAATCAGCAAAGAATATCTAATAGGAAAAAAGGCAGTCTCTTCAATAAGTGGTGCTGTGAAAATTGTACAACCACATGCAGAAGAATGAAACTGGACCATTCTCTTACACCACACACAAAGACAAACTCAAAATGGATGAAAGACCTCAATGTGAGACAGGAATCCATCAAAATCCTAGAGGAGAACATAGGCAGTAATCTCTTTGACATTGGCCACTATGACCTCTTTCATGACCCATCTCCAAGGCAAGTGAAACAAAAGCAAGAATGAATTTTTTGGGACTTCATCAAGATAAAAGTTTCTGCACAGCAAAGGAAGCAGTCAACAAAACTAAGAGTCAACCCATGGAATGGGAGAAGATATTTGCAAATGACATTACAAATAAGGACTGGTATCCAAGATCTATAAATAACTTCTTAAACTCAACACCCAAAAACCAAATAATCCAATCAAAAAATGGGCAGAAGACATGAATAGACACTTCTCCAAAGAAGACATATGAATGGCTAACAGACACATGAAAAATGTTCAACATCATTAGCCATCAGGAAAATACAAATCAAAACCACCATTGAGAACCACCTTACACCAGTTAGAATGGCAAAAATTAACAGACAGGGAACAACCAAATGTTGGCAAGGATTTGAAGAAAGGGGAACCCTCTTCTACTGTTGGTGGAAATGCAAGCTGGTACAGCCACTTTGGAAAACAGTGTGGAGGTGCCTCAAAAAAATTAAAAATAGAGCTACCTTATGACCCAGCATTTGTACTACCGGGGTGTTTACCCCAAAGACACAGATGTAGTGAAAAGAAGGGCCTATGCATCCCAATGTTCATAGCCAAACTGTAGAAGGAGCTGAGATGTCCTTCAACAAACGAATGGATAAAGAAGATGTGGTCCATATATACAATGGAATATTACTCAGCCATCAGAAAGGATGAACACCCACTTTTGCATTGACATGGATGGAATTGGAGTGGATTATGCTAAGTGAAATAAGTCAAGCAGAGAAAGACAATATTCATATGGTTTCACTCAAATGTGAAACATAAGGAATAGCACAGAGGACCAACCATAGGGGAAGGTGGGGGAAACTGAATGGGAAGAAATCAGAAAGGGATACAAACCATGAGAGACTCTGGACGCCCAGGAACCAAATTGAGGGTGACAGAAGGGAAGGGTCTGGTGGGATGGGGGTAACCAGTGATGGGTAATAAGGAGGGCATGTGTTGTGATGAGCACTGGGTGTCCTATGCAACTATGAATCTTTGAACACTACATCAAAAACTAATGATGTACGATATGCTGGCTAATTGAACATAATAAAAAAAAAAACAACTAAGATTATTTCAAAATTTAACCTTAGGCGTGATAATACCAAGGTGACAACATAGATTGTTCCTGATTTCTCTTTCTCCTCACAAAGAGAAAAATACTAATTACTAAATAATAAGACAACACTGAGAGAATCTTAGAACACGGAAGTGTTGCTGAGGCAAGTCCCTGCACCACAGACACAAAAACAGACTGCATTGGGTAATAAAAGAAGCAGCTATAAATTGACCACATTGACCCTCCCCCAGCCAGCATAGCACCATGCAGAGAGGTCTCCCTTAAGCTTCCAGTTCCTCCAGTGGGAGAGAGAAACAGAGTAGACAAACAGCCCCCCAAGCATGGTGGGTCACTTTGCAGGAGTCCCTACTCTGATGTCGCACCATGGGAATTATAGGGGAATTTATGACACTAAACTCCTATGTGACAGAGAAGTGGCAAGAGTCTTGCAAACAATCAGCACGTGGATATTTGGAGACTAATTTCACACTTGCCATGCCCAGGTAACAGAGACCTTGCTCATTGCAGAATCAAGCTGGGGGTACATTCTGACCAAGGAACTTGGCAATGCAGATCTGTATGATTCAGATTCTCCCACAAGGAATTTTGCTAGTCCCAGAGCCCAGTTTGCCCCACATCCAAGAAAGGAAGTGACTCAAAGACTCACCTTTTCTAGAGAATGTCTTCTGAACCATCTGTCTAGAAAGGCTAATGACAACTCCTAAGAATTGCACATCCCAGGGATTATCCAATCAGGATGCAAGATGCAGGATCACCCCCAGAGCAAAACAGTAAGAGGCATGGTGGGTTCCTATTCTACATATAAGCAGGATTCATTCATAGCCAAGGTTCAGTGTATTTCCAAACCCCTATCAACCAAGAGTCTACTTGAGAAATTGAAAGTGGCCTGGAGTGGCTTCTCCCCGACCTGATAAGGGAGCTGAGATATAGCCCCACACTCTGTGGAGGTGTCTATTTATTTCTTTATTCATTTTAGAGAGCATAGATGTGTACATGCAATAGAGAGAGGGTAGGAGAGAGCAAGCAGGGGTGGTGTAAGAGGGAGAGGGATAGAGAGAATTTGAAGGGGACTATGCCCCTGAGTGCAGAGCCCTATGAAGGGTCCGATACCACCACCTTGAGATCATGACCTGAGCTGAAATTAAGAGTCTGATGACTGACTGAGCCACCCAGGTGCCCAAGGGTGTCTTCTGGTTTGATGTGACTAGAAAGGCTGGATAAAATGGAAGCTGTGCAGCCCAAAGGGACATGAGTTGAGAGGCAGGTAGAACTAATAGCTTGCAAAGCCCAAACAGTGGCCTTGTTCAATCAGGAAACTTGGGGTGAATGTTGCCTTGAGTTAGACAAAAACAAAAACTTTACCAGCTTTAGACTGCTTCCTTTGCTGTGCCAAGGCAAAGAATATAATTTGTAGCCTTGCTCATTGCTGAAAACAGTCTTCAGTCTGTCTGACCATGTAACCTAGCCAGAGCACATAGGAAGCTACACAGCTCGTTCAACAGCCTGTGTACAGTAGCACATGAACAGAAAGCACAACCTATGGCTTCCCATGTCTGCAGAGCAAAACTGATGGCCACACATGACCAGGGAATTCAGTACCACATTCTGATTCAGAACTTCAAACAATGAATTGTACAGGCTCTGGGTTCCATCCTGCTGCCCACCAACACAGAGAAGTTAATTCATAGCTTCATTAATTCCCCGAATATAGTAAAACCATAAAAATCATTCTACACCCTCACTTGAGTAGGAAATCAAGCCAGTCATCCTATCCAACTGTTCTCAGTGAGAAGCACAACCCCATCCTCACCATCAGAGCTTGAGCAGTTGTTTCACTACAAAATGAACATAATAGTAGGACCCAATTGCCCAAGGACAATACCAGCAGACCCACCCAGACATCAAAACTGAGCCGACTGATAAATAACTCTCTCTGTCCAAAGCAAACTATAAACTGTAGAAAAGGACCCTGATGACTCAAATGTGCAGATACCAATGCAAGGAATCAAGTATCATAAAATGTCAGGTGAATATGAGGTGCTCAGTGATACCACCAATGGAAAATTTAAAAACCGTAATAACTGACCATAAGGAAATGGAGATCTATAAAAGGTCAGAAAAATCCTTTTAAGGAAATTTAGTGAATTACAAGGAAACACAGACAACTGGACAAATTAAGAAAACAATGCATAAATAAAATGGGAAGTTCAACAAGGAAACAGCAAATATTAAAAAATCCTCAGAGATCCTAGAGTTGAAAAATACAATAACTGGACTGAAAAATTCAACAGAGAGTTTTAGAAGTAGACTTGACTATGGAAAGAAAGAATAAGTGACCCAGAGTATAAGACATTGGAAATTACCCAATCAGAAGAGCAAAAAGGAGAAAGAATTAAAGAGCGAAGAAAGCCAAATAAGAATTATGGGACACAATGAAAGAAACAATATTTGCATTATGAAAATTCCAGAAAGAGAAGAGAAAGAGAAAGGAAAATAAAGTATATTTAAAGAAATAAGAGCTGAGAACTTCCCCAATCATGAAAGAGAAATGGACATCCAAGTTGATGAGGCCCAGTTGATCTCAAATAGGTTGAACCTGAATAAAGACACACCAAGACACATTATAATTCAATTGTCAAGAGTCAAAACATAATAATTTTAAGAGTAAAAAGAGAAGAGAAGTTATATACAAGGGAACTTTCATAAGACTATTTGTGGATTGTTCAACAAAAATTTCTTAAGCCATGAGTGAATGGGATGCTATATTCAAAATATTGAAAAAAGTAACTGTCAACTAAAAATTCCATACCTGGTGAGGCTGTTTTTTAAAAATGAAAGGAATGATAAAGATTTTCCCATACAAACAAAAACTGGGGGATATCATTACCACCAAACCTGCCTTATAAGAAATGCTAAGAGGAGTTCATAGAGTGGAAGTGAAAGAACACTAATTAACATCATAAAAAGATAAAGAAGTAACATAAATCTCACTGGTAATGGGGAATATATAGTTACAGGTATTCACTTAAAACTTTAGTTTAAAAGATTTTGAAAAATGATCATAGTAAAAATAACCATAATTACAACAATCTGTTATTAGTTACACTATAAAAAACATGTAAATTGTAACAGCAATGACTTTAAATTAAACATCTTCCTGAATAACCAATGAATCAAAGAAGGAAATTAAAGCAGAAATAAAATTTTCTTGAAACAAAACCAGAAACACAACATACCAGAACTTGTGGGATGCAGCTAAAACATTTCTAATAAAAAGTTAACAGTAATAACACATATATTAGGGAGCAAGACATATCCTAAATAAACAGCCTAACTATGCCTTCAGGAACTAGAAAAAAAAGCACAAATAATCCAAAGTTAGTAGAAAAGAAATAATAATGATTAAAGCAGAAATAAATGAAATAGAGAACAGAAAAACAAGAGAAAAGATAACCAAAGTAAGAGTTGGTTCTTTGGAAAGATAAAACTCACAAGCCTTTAGCTAGCCTAACAAAGGGAAAAAAAGAGAAGGGACTCAATTCAACAAAATTACAAATGAAAAAGGGCACATTACAAATGATACCACAGAAATTCAAAGGATCATAAGAGGTTACTATGAACAACTATATGCCTACAAACTGGACAACCCAGAAGAAATGGAAAATTTCTTGGAAACATGCAACTTACCAAGATTTGATTAGGAAGAAATAAAAAATCTTAATAGACCAATTAGTATTAAGGAGATTGAGTCAGTGATTTAGAATCTCTCGGTGGTGGAGGGATGGTTGTTGTGGTGGACATGACCAGAAGTTTCACTGACCTATTTAACCAAACATTTAAAGAAGAATTAACACCAACTCTTATCAAACTCTTCCGAAAAAATCAGAGGAGGGCACCCTCAAATTCATTTTACTAGACTAATATTATCCCCAAAAACAAAACCAGAATGGACACAACTAGAAGAGAAGTATAGGCAATATGATCATCTCAATAGAGAAAAACACTTTTGAAGAAATTCAGCATCCATTAAGGATAAAAACTTTTAACAAATTAGGCATAGAAGGAACATAGCTCAATGTAACAAAGGCTATTTTGACAATGCCACAGTTAATATCATACTCAGTGATAAAAGGTTAAGCACTTTTACTCTAAGATCAGGAACAAGACAAGGTGGTTGTTCTTAACACTCTTAGTCAACAAAGTACTAAGTTTCCTAGCTAGAGCAATCAAAAAAGAAAAAGAAATAGACATTTTCAGTATTGGAAAGAAAAAGTAAAATTATCTCTATCTGTAGATGACATGATTTTTTTTTAGATTAAATTTATTTATTGACAGAGAGAGAAAGAGAGCACAACAGGCAGAGTGGCAGGCTCCCTGCGGAGCATAGAGCCCTGATTAGGGCCTTAGGACCCTGGGACTCATGACCTGAGTCAAAGGCAGATGCTTAACTGACTGAGCCACCCAGGTGCCCCAAATGATTTTTATATAAAGTCCTAAAGACTCAACCAAGAAATTGTTAGACCTAATCAACAAATTTAGTAAAAATTGGAGAACACAAATTAACACGCAAAAATCAGTAGTGTAAACAAAGACTTTTTTTGAATCGATAATAAAGAAATCAATTCCATTTACAATATCATAAACCACCAATAAAATAATTAGTAATAAATTTAACTAGGGGGATAAAAGATCTCAATTTGAAAACTGCAAGAAATTGATGAAAGAAGTCAAAGAAGACACAAATAAAATGAAACGTATTCTATGTTTATGGATTGGAAGAGTTAATATTGTTTAAAATGTCAATTACTATCAATACTATCAAAAAGCCAATCTATAGATTCAATGTAATCCCTACAAGATTTCAATGGCACTTATTGCAGAAGTAGAAAAACCTCTTCTAAAATTTATAAAGAACTACAAAAGACCCTGCATCAGCCAAGAAACTTTAAAAAGAATAGCAAGGCCAAGGGACATCACATACCTGATTTCAAGCTGTACAGTAAAGTTATAATCATCAAAATTGTATGGCTATTGGAATAAAAACAGACAAATAAGCCACTGAAGAGAATTGAAAACCTCAATTGTATGGAACCAGAAAAGAGCCCGAATAGCCCAGAGGAATGTTTGAAAAAGAAGAGCAAAGTGGCAACATCACAATTCCAGACTTCCAGCTTTATTACAAAGCTGTCATCATCAAGGACAGTATGGTACTGGCACAAAAACAGACACATAGATCAATGGAACAGAATCGAGAGCCCAGAAATGGACCCTCAACTCTATGGTCAACTTATCTTTGACAAAGCAGGAAAGAATGTCCCATGGCAAAAGACAGTCTCTTCAACAAATGGTGTTGGGAAAATTGGACAGCCACATGCAGAAGAATGAAACTGGACCATTTCCTTACACCACACACAAAATAGACTCAAATGGTTAAAAGACCTCAATGTGATACAGGCATCCATCAAATCCTAAGGAGAACAAAGGCAGCAACCTCTTTGACCTCAGCCGCAGCACCTTCTTCATAGAAACATCACCAAAGGCAAGGGAAGCAAGAGCAAAATGAACTATTGAGGATTTCATCACAGATAAAAAGCTTTTGCATAGCAAAAGAAAACAGTCCACAAAACCCAAAAGACAACCCACAGAATGGGAGAAGATATTTGCAAATGACATATCCGATAAAGGCTAGTATCCAAAATCTGTAAAGAACTTCTTAAACTCAACACCCAAAGAAACAAATGATCCAACCCAAGAAATGGGCAGAAGACATGAACAGACATTTTCCCAAAGAAGACATCCAAATGGCCAACAGACACATGAAAAAGTGCTCACATCGCTCGGCATCAGGGAAATCCAAATCAAAACCTCAATGAGATACCACCTCACACCAGTCAGAATGGGTAAAATTAACATGTCAGGGAAGGACAGATGTTGGTGGGATGGGAGAAAGGGGAACCCTCCTACATTGTTGGTGGGAATGCAAGTGGTGCCACTCTGGAAAAACAGTATGGGGGTTCTCAGAAAGTTGAAAATAGAGCTACTGTACAACCCAGCAATTGCACTATGGGTATTTATTCCAAACATTACAAATGTAGAGAGATCCGAAGGGGTACATTCACCCAATGTTTATAGCAGCATGTCCACAACAGTCAAACTGTGGAAAGAGCCAGATGTCCATCGACAGAAGAATGGATAAAGAAGATGTGGTATATATATATATTATATATATATAATATATATATAATATATATATATAAAATGGAATACTATGCTGGCATCAAAAAGGAGTGAAATCTTGCCATTTGCAACAACAAGGATGGAACTGGAGGGTATATGCTGAGCAAAATAAGTCAATCAGAGAAAGACATGTATCATATGACCCTCACTGATATGAGGAATTCTTAATCTCATGAAACAGACTGAGGGTTGCTGGAGTTGTTGGGGGTGGGTGGGTGGATGGGGTGGCTGTGTGATAAACATTTGGGAGGGTATGTGCTAATGGTGAGTGCTGTGAATTGTGTAAGACTGTTGAATTACAGACCTGTACCTCTGAAACAAATAATACATTATATATTAAAAGAAAAAAAAAGAAGATAGCAGTAGGGGAAGAATGAAGGGGGAGAGTCAGAGGGGGAGATGAACCATGAGAGGACCATGGACTCTGAGAAACAAACTGAGGGTTCTAGAGGGGAGGGGCGTGGGGGGATGGGTTAGCCTGGTGATGAGTATTAAAGAGGGCACGTTCTGCATGGAGCACTGGGTGTTATACATAAACAATGAATCATGGAACACTACATCAAAAAACTAATGATGTAATATATGGTGATTAATATAACATAATAAAAATTTTTTAAAAAGTAAATGTATTGAACTTCTCCCATATCATTAATCTAAAACACTCTACTTATTGAGACTAGAGTAGAATCTCTGAATTTGGAATAAAACACTTTGAATCATAAAATCAGAAAAGATGCATATATCCTCACTAAATATAGGATGGCACCTTTCATTTTGCATATGAATATATATTTCATCTTTACATATATAACTAGGATCAATTTCTGATTGATCTCTAGATTGTGGACAAACTAATACTTTTTAAAGTAAAGTTAAATTTTTAATTCAATTTTAATTTACGGACATTGTTTTTTTTTTCTTGGTGACATTAAATGTTACTGACTCAATAAATGTTATTATTTAATATTACAAAAATATGAAAATTTTAGGTTCCATGCCAGTCTACATCAATTTAATTCAATTGAACTTAAAAAACATTATTGAAATCTAATAAGATTCCTTTACTAATTCACTGATGTAGGTTTTGAGGATATAATATGGTCCCTGCTCACAAACCAGACATATGGACAAATAAGGTACCATGTATTAAAGGTAAGAATAGAATTTTGCTGAACAGCCTGGAAGATGACAGAGTAGGATTACCCTAAGCTCACCTCCTCCCACAGATATACCTAGGTAACAGGCATATCAAGTAACCCAGGAAATGCCCCCCATTTCTCCTATGGACTCTCCATCCAACACACCCAACTCAGCAGGAGTCCCTCCAAAGTAGTGCCTCAAAGATTCATTCTGCAAGCAGCCCTGTTTTGACCCAGTACCACTCCAAGGTCACTCCTGCCCCCCTGGAGAGAGAGGAAGAAAACCACATACACAAGTTTCATGTAGCCTCAGAAAATGGGCTGGGGACAGACATCTGATATGACAGCTGGTCTTGTCCACAAACGGACAAAAAATCATAGGGAACAACACAGAAGAGAGCCCTGCATTTAGGGGGTCACTGAAACCCAAAAGATAGACTAGAGGTAGACATTTGGTCTGACTACAGGACCCACCACCAACAAAGCTTCAGGAGACAATGCAGGGAGAGAAAACTCTGGATCAGTGTGGCAAATGGGCTAAGGGCCAGCATCTGTCTGAACCAACTACAAGCCCAACATGGCTCCATACTTGCCCCTTAACATAGGGACAAATCCTTCTCACAACAGTAAAGGAGGCCATTGTAGCCAACTGGACTGAAGGCAAATGTCGCTCAACCACAATAGTAGGGTGCAGTGCAACACACTTAGGAGACACCCTGAAAACACAAAGGTGCTCTGGAAAGTATACTGTGTACTAGGGAAACAATAAAACATTGATGAAAAAAAGTTGCAGATGACACACAAACAATGGAAAGATATTCCATGCTCATGGTTGAGGAAAACTAATATTGTTAAAATGTTCATATTACCCAAAGTAATCAACAGATTTAATTCAATTTCTATCAAAATATTAACATTTTCCATAAAACCAGAATAAACTTAAAATTTGTATGAAACCACAAAAGACCTCAAATAGCCAAAGAAATCTTGAAAAGAATGAAACAAAACTGTAGGTATCACAAACCCACATTTCAAAATTTACTAATCTGTAGTAATAAAAACAGTATGGTACTGGCACAAAAATCAGACACATAGATTAATGGAACAGATAGATAATCCAGAAATAAGCTCATTAGTTGATTAATCTATGACAAAGGAGACAGAAATATCCAATAGGAAAAAGACAAGTTCTTCAATAAATGGTGTTGGGAAACTGGGCAGCTATGTGCAAAAGAATGAAAGTGGACCACTTTCTTACACCATACACAAGAATAAACTAAAAATGGATTTGAAGAGTAAATGTGAGACGTGAAACCATACATTCCTAGAAGAAAACATTGGCATCAGTGGTAGAAACATTTTCTGGATATGTTCCTCAGGTAAAGGAAAAAGAGCAAAAATAAACTAGTGGGATTACATCAAAACAAAAGTTTTGCACAGTGAAGGAAACCATTAACAAAACAAAAATATAGGGCACCTGGGTGGCTCAGTCTGTTAAATGGCTACCCTTTGGCTCAGGTCATGATCCTGGGGTCCTGGGATCGAGCCCCATGTCCGGCTCCCTGCTCAGTGGAGAACCTGCTTCTCCCTCTACCTCTGCCTGCTACTCTGCCTACTTGTGCTCTCTATCTGTTGAATGATAATAAAATCTTTAAAACAAAACAAAACAAAATATAACCTACCAAATGAAAAAGAAGATATTTGCAAATAATATATCTGATAAGGAGTTAATCTCCAAAATAAATAAAAATCTTATACGAGTCAACATTGAAAACAACCATAAATAATCCCAGTTAAAAAATGGGCAGATGAATGAATAGACATTTTTCCAAGAAGACATACATGTGGCCAAGGAGACACATGTAAAAATGCTCAATATTACTCATCACAGGTAAATGAAAATCAAAACGACAATGAGATATCACCTTATACATGTTCAGAATGGCTTCAATAAAAAAACACAAGAAACAACAGTGTTGGCAAGGATGTGGAGAAAAAAAGAACTTTGCATGCATTGTTGGTACAAATACAAGCTGGTACAATTACTGTGGACAACAGTATGGAGGTTCGTCAAAAAAAAAGAATTACCATATGATCCATAAGTCCACTACTGGGTATTTATCCCCTCCCCAAAAAGAAATGAAAACAGTAATTTAAAAGATATATGCATCTGCACCCTTATGTTTATTGCAGCGTTATTTCCAATAGCCCAATTATGGAAGCAGTCCCAAGTGTCCATTGATAGATGTATGGATAAAGAAGATGTGGCATATATATATACATAATGTATATATACATAAGTACATCTATATATAATGGGCTGTTACTCAGCCATAACAAAGATTAAATTTTGCCATTTGCAACAACGTGGATTGGACCTAGAGAGCATAATGATAAGTGAAATAAGTCCTGTGAAAGAAAGATAAAGACCATATGACTTCAGGCATGTGGAATTTAAGAAACCAAACAGATGAACAAAGAAACAAAGAGACAAACTCAGAATATAGAGAACAAATTTCAGTTGCCAGAGGGGAAGCAGATGGGGAAACGGGTGAAATAGGGTGAAAGGGATTAAGAGAACGTTCATTGTGATATCACTGAGTAATTTATAGAATTGTTGATCATTATATTGTACACCCTGAAACTAATATAAACATATGTTAATTCCACTTGAATAAAAAAAGATAAAAAAATAAAATAATGAATTTTGTAGAAGATAAAAGACAGTACAGATGACAAAATGATTGACTTTACCAAGAATCGTTGAGATTTGAGAGGGTTCTGGAGGGTTTGATATTGAGATCTGTTTTGAATGATGAGTAAAAAATTCACCTGATTCAAAAAAGAAGATTTTTGTGGTGGAAAGCACAGTATGTGCAAGGGAATATGCACATAAGGCAGAATGTGGATTTTTAAAATAGTCAAGTCATGGTAGCTAAATGGCAAAGAATAAGAAACAAAAAGAAGATAAAGAATGTTTTTGTTTTTTTTTAAACCTGGTATGTTTTCAATATATTTTTAAAATAATTATTTTTACAAATGAAGGCTTCAATGGAAATATACAATCTCCAATTAATGTTAGAATATCTCAATAAAATTGCAAAATCTTTTTAATTAAGTTAACTTGCTAGAAGCAATTCTCTGTGTGATTTTGCGTATCTCCCAAGGTTATTGTGATGGTTGAATTGCAATATGGATGTAAAGTCCTAAATTCTAATCAAGTTTGATATTCTTTTTTTAAATTTTATTTTATTATGTTATGTTGGTCACCATACAGTACTTCATTCGTTTTTGATGTAGCGTTTCATGATTCATTGTATGCGTATAACACCCAGTACTTGATACAATACATCCCTCCTTAATACCCATCACCCTGCTAAACCCATCCCCCCCACTCCCTCCCTCTAAAACTCTCAATTGTTTCTCAGAGTCCATAGTCTCTCATGGTTCATCTCCCCCCTCCGATTTCCCACCCTTCATTTTTCCCTTCCTTCTCCCTAATGTCCTCCATGCTATACCTTATGTTCCACAAATAAGTGAAACCATATGATAATTGACTTTCTCTGCTTGACTTACTTACTTAGCATAATCTCCTTCCAGTCCAATCCATGCTGATGTAAAGTAGGTATTCATCCTTTCTGATGGGCTGAGTAATATTCCATTGTATATATGAACCATGTCTTCTTTATCTCATTAGTATGTTGAAGGGCATCTTGTGTCCTTCCCACCAGTTTGGCTATTGTGAACATTGCTGTTATAAACATTGGGAGCATATGGCCCTTCTTTTCACCACATCTGTGTCTTTGGGGTAACATATTCTTGGAATTCTTTCTTTTTTATCTCTGTATCTGTGTCTACCATGCTCCTTTTCCCAAGGAAGTGTTAACTTTATATTCCTCTTAGTTTATTACTCAGCACTCTATCCAGTCATTCTTTGTTTTGCCATTGTAATCCTGGTTATGTAAGGGAACTTAGCTCCTCATCAAAAAAGGATCCTCAAATTTGTATTTCTAAACAACAAAAACTTCTCCCTTAAGAATTCTTTGAGGGAAGGTGGCAGCAGAGTAGGAGAACCCTAGGCTCAACTCATCTTGCAAATTCAACTAGATAACTATCATATCATCTTAAATACCCCAGAAATCAACCTGAAGGCTGGCAGAACAAACTACACAACTAAAGGTAGAGAAAAGGCCCATGTTGACGAAGGTAAGAAAGTATAGAGAAGAAGTTTGGGAGAGAAACTGATTGTGGTTATTGCAGTAGGAAGGGAGGTGTGGTCGTGGAGAAGGGCAAGAGACAGACTAAAACACAGGGCAGCATCTGGGAAACAGATCCCCATAGCAATTAGCTTGGAAAGTGACAGGGACTAAATTTCATGAGTTCTTGCAACCCAGTGGGGCTTAAAGCCTGGAGTTGTAAAGGTCAGCAGGCTTGGCTTGGGGAGAGCTGGAGGCATTGGGGCTACTCTTAGAGAGAAGGCAAGGCAAACAGCCTCTTGGACATACACTGTGGAAATAGCTATTCTGAAAAGTGACTGCACACACAATGGGGAGGTTATTTGCTCATCTTATAGTGTGTCCCAGAGAGGCAGAGTTCATGGAAAAGATCCTCTCCAGGAACAAAGAAACTGACAGGTGCCAAATTTCTTGCCCCTCCTATCAGTAGAGCATAGACACCTGGAAGGAACCAGTTCAGTACTAACACTTGCTACCTACCTAGCTTAAACCAAGCCCCTGTCCACACCCTGCACTCCAGTAGAACTGCCCTTCCCACTCATGACTGCCTCAGTTCTAGGGTAGTGGGGCCCCCCTACCCCAGAAGACAGGTCAAACTCCTGTCCACATTGCATCTCCTGACTCAGGAGTTTTGCAGAAGCCTTGATTCCTGCAGCAGTAGCAACAGGTTTCATTTCATAAGCAGACCCAGAGCACACCCTACCTAAAATGCACCATATTCAGGCCAGGGACCAACTACTGCCTACAACAAGCAAAGAGAGTCTACAGACAACTGGTCTGAAGGATTAAAGCAAGTGGCCAGGACACAATAGCAGAGTGCACCAAGCATCCGTTGGAGCAACAAGCACTCCTTGAAGTGCCAGGCCCTGGGTAACAGGAGACCCTACACTGCAAGGTACTACAGGACCTCTTCTTCATAAGGCCCTTACCCTCAAGAACACAAGATTTAGTTGACTTCCCTACATACAGAATCAGGCACAGAGACTTAGACAAAATGAGAAGATAGAAATTCATTCCAAATGAAAGAAGAGTACTGGGCCATGGCCAAAGATCTAAGTGAAACAGATATAAGTTTTAAATTTTAAGAAACCAAACAACTGGGCATCTGCTTGCACCATCTGCTCATACAGGACTGGAGATGGGAGTGGAATGAAAATGACAGAGGGGGGTAGGGGAGAGACAAAAGCAGGGATGGATAAGAAATGGAGGTAAGAGTGGGATATAGAAAGAATAGGATGGTTAGAAGTCTCAGGACATAGAGAAATGCTGGTCCTGGAGCATTTTGCATAATAAGGAGAATCCTACATACCTGTTCAGTAGGCCAGGAACAAAGAAGAGTCCATTGGTATAAAAAAATGATTTTACCTTGTTGGTACTATTGAAGATATTGTGCCTTTGATTTGAAGATTGTATACTTGTTATTTTTTTATTTTTTAACAAAAAATAATGTATACAATATTGATTTAAAAAAAGAAACCAAACAAATAAGGAGAGAGGGAAAAAAAAAGAGGGAGAGAGACAAAATAAGAAATACGGCTCTTAACTAAAGAGAAGAACTGATGATTATCAGAGAAGTGGGTGGGGGGATGGGTGAATTAGGTGATGGAGATTAAGGAATGCACTTGTCTTGATGAGCACTGGGTGATGTATGGAATTGTTGAATCACTATATTGTACACCTGTAACTAATATAACACAGTATGTTAACTAACTAGAATTAAAATAAAAACTTAAAAAATAAATTTTAGATTATTGGGGATTTATCATTTAAAAATTTTACATATATTTCATGTTAATCACTTAATGACTTTATCAAAAACAGAAAAAATGTATATTTACTAGATATTTGCGTAAATATTTCAATGTTATTAATTTATTTTCCAGGATTTCTGTCATTTACTTGGGAAGAGAATTCTATGAGTGAATGTAGTAACTTCATACCAGAACTTTTACACATAATGGACTTCAAAAAAAATTTTAGAACAAAACCCCAAAGCCAATACTTCAGAAAAAAATAATCGTTTTTAATAATATATGTTACTATGCTTTTTAGGTGTTTATTTTAATTCCAGTTGGTTAACCTACAGTGTATATTAGTTTCAGGTGTACAATATAGAATTCAACACTACTGAAACAGTATACTGTGCTTATCATGACAAATGCACTCCTTGATCCCCCCATCACCTATTTAAGCCAGCCCCCCACTCCCCTCCCCTCTGGTACCATCTTAATTTGTTTTCTATAATTAAGAGTATTTGTTGCTTTGTCTTATCTCTCTCTTATTTTTTTCCTTTTGCTTGTTTTTTTGTTGTTCTTAAATTGCACTATGACTGAATCAGATGGTATTTATCTTTTTTTTTAAGATTTATTTATTTATTTAATTGACAGAGAGAGAGAGAGACAGCGAGAGAGGGAAACACAAGCAGGAGGAGTGGGAGAGGGAGAAGGAGGCTTCCCGCCGAGCAGGGAAGCCCCATGCAGGGCTCGATCCCACGACCCTGGATCATGACCAGAGCCAAAGGCAGTCACCTTAACCAACTGAGCACCCAGGCGCCCCCAGGTATTTATCTTTATCTGACTGGTTTCAGTTAGCATTATACTCTAGCTCAATCCACAACATTGCAAATGGCAAGGTTCATTCTTTATTTATGGCTGAATAAAATCTCCAATTGTATATATATAGACTTCTTGTTTATTCATCAATCAATAGACAAGGGCTGTTTCCATAATTTGGCTATTGTAAATAATGCTGCAATAAATGCAGAGATGTGTATATCCCTTTGAATTAGTGTTCTTGTATTCTTTGGGTAAATACCCAGTAGTACATATTTCCAGATCATAAAGTAGTTTTATTTTTAAATTTTGAGGAACCTCCAAAACTATCCTTCCAGAGGGGCTGCACCAGTTGGCATTTCCACCAACAATACAAAAGGGTTTCTTTTCCCTCCAAAATCCTAACACATGTTGTGGTCTTGTGTTGTTGATTTTACCCATTCTGACAAGTGTGAGGTGCTATCTATCACCTTGTAGTTTTGATTTGCATTGCCCTGATGATATGTGATGTTGCAATTCTTTTCATGTGTCTCTTGCCATGTGGGTATCTTATGCAGAAAAAAATGTCTGCTTATGTCTTCTGCCCACTTTTAATTGGATTATTTGGTTTTTAGGATGTTGAGTTGTATCAGTTCTTTATATATTTTGGATACTAACCCTTTATCAGATATGTCATTTGCAAAAATTTGCTCCCATTCTATAGGTGGCCTGTTAGTTTTGCTGTTTCCCCCACCGTACCGAAGCTTTTAATTTTGATGTAGTCCTGATAGTTCATTTTTGCTTTTTCTTTCCTTTGCTTCAGGAGACCTATCTAGATAAAGTTACTATGACCAATGTCACAGAAATTACTGCTCTCTTTTAGGATTTTTATGGTTTCAGGTCTCACATTTAGGTATTTAATCCATTTTGAATTTATTTATGTATAATGTAAGAAAGTGGTCTAGTTTCATTCTTTTGCATTGCTGTTCAGTTTTCCCAACACCATTTGTTGAAGAGTATGTCTTTTGTCCATTGAATATTCTATCCTGCTTTGTCAAAGATTAATTGACCGCATAGTTGTGGGTTTATTCCTCGACTTTCTATTCTGTTCCCTTGATTATGTGTCTATTTTTGTGCCAGTTATATACAAAGTTGTAATATATTACAAATATATTACAAAGTTGTAATATAACTTGAAGTCTGCAATTGTGATGCCTCCAACTTTGACTTTCTTTTTTAAGATTGCATTGGCTATTTGGGGTCTTTTGTAGTTCCATACAAAATTTAGTATTGTTTGTTCTAGTTCTGAAAAACATTGTTGATATTTTGATAGGGATTACATTAAATGTGTAGATTGTTTTAGGTAGTAGAGACATTTTAACAAAATTTTTCTTCCAATCCATGAGTATGGAATGTTTTTCCATTTCTTTGTGTCATCTTCATTTTCTTTAATCAGTGTTTTATAGTTTTCAGAGTACAGGTCTTTCACCTCTTTGGTTAGGTTTATTCCTCTTTGGTTAGGTTTTCTCAATTTCTCTTTCTGCTGCTTCATTATTGGTGTATAGAAATGCAACAGACTTCTGTAAATTGATTTTGTATCCTATAAATTTACTGAATTTGCTTCTCAGTTTTAGTAGTTTTTGGTAGAATCTTTTGGGTTTCTACATAGAGTATCATGTCATCTGCAAGTAGTGGAAATTTTACTTCTTCCTTGCTGATTGGGTGCCTGTTATTTCTTTTTGTTGTCTGATTGGTGGGGCTAGGACTTCCAGGACTATGTTGAATAAAAGTGGTGAGAATGGACATTCTTGTCTTCTTCCTGACCTTAGGGGAAAAGCTCTCAGTTTTTCTCCATTGAGGATGGTATTTGCTATGGGTTTTTGATAGATTGTCTTTATTTTGTTGCTGTATGTTCCCTTTAAACTTAATTTGTTGAGGGCTTTTAGTATGAGCAGATGTTGTACTTTGTCAAATGCTTTTTCTTCATCTATTGAAATGATCATATGGTTCTTAACCTTTCTTTTATTAATGTGATGTATCACACTGATTGATTTGCAAATATTGAATCACCCTTGCAAGCGAGGAATAAATCCCACTTGGTAGTGGTGAATGATTTTTTTTAAAGTATTGTGGATTCAGCTTGTTAGTATTTTGTTTAGGATTTTGAATCTATGTTTATCAGGGATATTGACCTGTAGTTCTCTTTTTTTAGTGGTGTGTTTATCTGGTTTTGGTATTAAGGTAATGGTGAGTTCATAGAATTAATTTGAATGTTTTCCTTCTTTTCTATCTTTTGGAATAGTTTGAGAGGAATAGGTATTAATTCTTCTTTAAATGTCTGCTAGAATTTGTTTTTGAAACCATCTGGTCCTGGGCTTTTGTTTGTTGGGAGATTTTTGATTACTGATTCAATTTCTTTGCTGGTTGTTGTTCTGTTTTGAATTTTCTATTTTCTTCCTGTTTCAGTTTTAGTAGTTTATATGTTTCTAGGAATTTATTCATTTCTTTTAGGCTGTCCAATTTTTTGGCATATAGTTTTTCATAATAAATCTCTTATGATTATTGTTTTTGTGTGGTGTTAGTTATTTCTCCTTTCTTATCTGTGATTTTATTTATTTATTTGAGTCTTATCTCTCTCTTTTGCTTCATTAGTCTGGTCAGAGGTTTATCAATTTTATTTTTTTTTCAATGAGCCACCTTGTGGTTTCATTGATCTGTTCTATTGGGTTTGTTTGTCTGTTTTGTAGATTCTGTATCATTTATTTCTTCTCTAATCTTTATTATTTCCTTCCTTCTGCTGGTTTTAGGTTTTGTTTGTTGTTCTTTTCCTAGCTCCATTACATGCAAGTTTAGGTAGTTTATCTGAGATTTTTCTGGCTTCTTGAGTTAGACTTGTATTCTATAAACTTCCCTCTTAGAACCACCTTTGCAGCATCTCAGAGGCTTTGGATCATTTGTTTTCATTTTCATTTGTTTCCATGTACTTTGTTATGTCTTTCTTCATGTTTTGGTTGACCCATTCATTGTTTAGTAGCATGTTCTTTAACTTCCATGTATTTGTGATATTTCTAGATTTTTTTCTTATGTTAACTTCCAGTTTCATAGTGTTGGGGTCAGAAAACGTACTTGGTATGATTTTGATCCTCCTGAATTTGCTTACCACTTTTGTTTTTGTTTTATTGCTTTTCCTTTTTATTCTCTCACACATGGTCTTTCCTTCCACTCAAAGATTCCCCTTTGACATTCCTTTTTTTTTTAATATTATGTTAATCACCATACATTACATCATTAGTTTTTGATGTAGTGTTCCATGATTCATTGTTTGCATATAACACCAGTGCTCCACCCAGTATGTACCCTCTTTAATACCCATCACCAGGCTAACCCATCCCCCACACCATCCCCTCTAAAACCCTCAAATTGTTTCTCAGAGTCCATAGTCTCTCATGGTTCATCTCTCCCTCTGATTCCGCCCCCCCTTCATTTTTTCCCTTCCTTATTTCTGTGTTAAGGGTCTCACTCATATCTTCTTTTCTTTTCTCAAGTCCAGTGAGTATCCTTATGATCATTTCTTTAAATTCTCTATTAGGCATGTTACTTATATCTGTTTCACTTTGATCTCGGGCTGTGGCCTTGTCTTATTCTTTCATTTGAGGTAAATTTCTGTCTTCTCATTTTTTCTCCCTCTCTGTGTCTGTTCCTGTGTTTTAAGAAAGTCAGCTATGTCTACTGCTCTTGAAAATAGTGACTTCATGAAGAGGAGGTCCTGGAGTGCCCTGCCGTGCAGTGTCCCCTCTTCACCAGAACCTGGCACTTCAGAAGAGTATTCTATATGTGTTGCTTATACCCTGCTGTTGTGTCTGAGTCACTTTATCTTTCAGTGCAGTTGTCTGCACTCTCTCTGTCTATTGTGGGCTATGCTTGCTCTGAGATATTAATGGAACCCAGGTAGGTCAGCTTTGAGTGGCATGCCCATGGAGGAACTTGGGAACAGGGTGGTGGTGTTAACAAAATGTGTGCTGGGCTACCAATCCCAGCACTGCAACACCTAGGGCCTTCATGTCAGGGTGGCTCAAGCTCAGGGCTGGGTGCAGTGCATGTTTGAGCCTGGGGTAGCAGATGGGCACAGTGGTGGCACCACACCCACCGGCACCTAGGGGTGCATGGCTGTACAGGCTTGCAGCTGGGCAGGCATGCGATGATGGCTGGAGAAGCATACCTGGGTGTGGCAGGGTGAATGACATAGTGTAGTGGCAACAGTGCACCTGAGGGCTGAATGGTACACATACCAAGCTTTAATAAAATCTGCCCTGAGCCCAGGGCCAAGGCTAGCAAGCTTGAAGTGGGCAAGTACTCAAGAGGACTCTTGAGCACTACACACTGGTAGCCCATTAGGCATCCAGTGTCTGTGCACCCCACCTCCTGCAGGTGTGTCTGTGTTTATGATGGGGCTTGGGGAGGGAAATGAAACCTGCCAAATTTGTCTCCCATTTGCCCTGTGCTGTTGTGTAAACTGCTATTTTCATGTTGCCTCTCTAGGCAGGCTACTCTCTCTTCAAGGGCAGAGTCCCAGCTATCATTCACCCTTCAGGCTTGTAGAGTGCTGAATCAGCTGACTTTTAAAATTCCAGTTTCCAAGTCCCACTGGTTTTACAACCTTATGGAATTCAGCCCTTCTGATTTTTAAACCCAAATATTATGGGGATTATTCTCCTTGTGTGAGGTCCTTGGTGGGAGGGCTCATTTCTCTGCCCTCTCTGTGTGCACAGATCCCTCCCTTCTGCAGGCAAACTCCCTCTGCCTTTCTGACCTTCCTAATCTTTCAGAGGCAGCTTCTTCTCTGATATTTAGTTGTGGAGTTTGTTCTGCCAGGCTTTGGATCACTCTTCTGTTTATTGATTTGGATATGGACTGATATCTGATTGAAAACATGGGACAGGGTGAGCTCAGGATGCTTCTACTCCCCCATCCTTCCTTAAATTATCATTTTTTTAATCATTAAGTCTTGTGAGTTAAGATATTTTTAGACTTATAATTCAAAGATAATAATTTAGCATGCATTTGTCCTTATTTTCAGTATCTATCCATCCCTAACTATTTCATCTACAGTCTCTGATTACTCATGACAAAGCTGATCTTCCATTTATTCACTCATGTTTATTTATAGATCAGACAGGACAAATTCATATAAATTCACAATTTTCTTGTAAAGATTTTGAATAAATCTTCCTGACATTTGATCTAAACAATTTACCATGTCATATTCCTCATGAGAGATAAAGACTTTCTCAATATAGTCATGCTGATGTCAGCAACAGATTCTATACTTAATGTAGTACTTTAAAGAAACTAGACCTGATTTCATAAACTGTCTCTTTTAGAAGGTGTAAGGATTAATTTCTTTGGTTTCTTTAATTACTCATTTCAAATTCTCATGGCTAGTTTATTATTTGAATCCTAAATATCAGCCCAAGACTCTCATGAGTTCTTATTGTGTTTTTGTTTTAATTTTATGTCTCTATTTTAATAAAAGGAGTCATATACCTTGTATATGCACAAAGAAGCCTGTTTGTGCATTCACAACTTTTTTTTTTTTTTAGTTGTTCTCAGATGAGGTCTCTAAGGATTGTTTTAGCTGGAATTGGAAGGATTCAGATGAAAGAAACATTTCATTTTCAACGTGTCTTGGGATGTATGTGTCTGTGTGGGTATGTGTAATTTAATGCTAGAATTTAAGTGGAATCCCTACTATTGTTGCTTTCTCTCCATTTATGTCTCATCTCCTATACTCAGTAAAGATTCTTTTGAATTTTATGTTAATTTTTGTTTATCTGGGATCACAGAATGTTTGTTTGTTTTTTTATTATGTTAGTCACCATACAGTACTTCATTAGTTTTGGATGTAGTGTTCCATGATTCATTGTTTGCATATAATACCCAGTGCTCATTGCAATATGTGTTCTCCTTAATACACATCACTGGGTTAACAATCCCGCCACCCCTTTCCCCTCTGAAATGCTCAATTTGTTTCCTACAGTTGATAGTCTCTCATGGTTCCTCTTCCCCTCTGACTGCCCCCCCTTTCAGTTTTCCCTTCCTTCCTTTAATGTCCTCTGTGCTATTGCTTATGTACCACATATAAATGAAACCATATGATAATTGTCTTTCTCTGCTTGACTTATTTCATTTAGCATTATCCCCTCCAGTTCCATCCATGTCAATGCAAATGGTGGGTATTGATCTTTTCTGATGGCTGAGTAATATTCCATTGTTTATATGAACCACATCTTCTTTATCCATTCATCTGTTGAAGGGCATCTCGGCTCTTTCCACAGTTTGGCTATTGCAGACATTGCTGCTATGAACATTGGGTGCATGTGTCACTTCTTTTCAGTACATCTGTGTCTTCGGGATAAATACCTAGTAATGTAATTGCTGGGTCACGGGGTAGCTCTATTTTTAACTTTTTGAGGAACATCCATACTGTTTTCCAAAGTGGCTGTAATAGCTTGCATTCCTACTGACACTGTAGGCAGTTTCCTCTTTCTCCACATCATCACCAACATTTGTTGTTTCCTGCCTTGTTAGTTCTTGCCATTCTAACTGGTGTAAGGTGGTATCTCAATGTGGTTTTGATTTTAATTTCCCCAATGGCTAATGATATTGAACATTTTTTTATGTGTCTGTTAGCCAGACATATGTCTTTGGAGAAGTGTCTGTTCATATCTTCTGCCTATTGTTGACTTGATTATTTTATTTTTGGGTGTTGAGCTTGAGAAGTTCTTTATAGATCTTGGATACCAGCCTTTTATCTGTAATGTCATTTGCAAATATCTTCTCACATTCTGTGGGTTGCCTCTTTGTTTTGTTGACTTTTTCCTTTGCTGTGCAGAAACTTTTTATCTTGATGAAGTCTGGAAAGTTAATTTTTACTTTTGTTTCCCATGCCTTTGGAGACAAGTCTTGAAAGAAGTTGCTATGGCCAATGTCAAAGGGGTTACTGCCTATGTTCTCTAGGATTTTGATGGATTCCTGTCTCACATTGAGGTCTTTCATCCATTTTGAGTTTATCTTTGTGTATGGTGTAAGAGAATGGTCGAGTTTCATTCTTCTGTATATAGCTGTCAAATTTTCCCAGCACCATTTATTGAAGAGACTGTCTTTTTTCCATTGGATATTTTTTCCTGATTTGTCAAAGATCAGTTGACCATAGAGTTGAGGGTCCATTTCTGGGCTCTCTATTCTGTTCCTTTCATCTATGTGTCTGTTTTTGTGCCAGTACCATGCTGTCTTGGTGATAACTGCTTTGTAATATAGCTTGAAATCAGGCAACGTGATGCCCCCAGGGTTGTTTTTCTTTCTCAACATAACCTTGGAGATTAAAGGTCTTTCTGGTTCCATACAAATTTTAGGATTGTTAGTTCCAGTTCTTTGAAAAATGCCATTGTTCTATTGATTGGGTTGGTATTGAAAGTATGGATTTCTCTGGGCAGCATAGACATTTTACCAATGTTTATTCTTCCAATCCGTGAGCATGGAATATTTTTCCAACTTTTCTTATCTTTTTCAATTTCTTTCATAAGTGTTCTGTAGTTTCTAGAATATAGATCCTTTACCTCTTTGGTTAGGTTTGTTCCTAGGTATCTTAAGGTTTTTGGTGCTATTGTCATCGATTCCCTAATTTCTCTTTCTACAGTTACATTGTTAGTGTATAGAAAAGCAACTGATTTCTGTGCATTGATTTTGTATCTTGCCATGTTCCTGAATTTCTCTATGAGTTCTAACAATTATGGGGTGGAGTCTTTTGGGTTTTCCACATAAAGTATCATGTCATCTACAAAGAGAGAGTGAGTTTGACTTCTTCTTTGTCAATTTGAATGCCTTTTATTTCTTTCTGTTGTCTGATTGCTGATGCTGGGACTTCTAGTACTATGTTGAACAAGAGTGGTAAGAGTGGGCATCCTTGTCATGTATATCAATATCATTGAGAATGATATTCGCTGTGAGCTTTTCATAGATGGTTTTTATGAAATTGAGTAATGTTCCCTCTACCCCTACACTCTGAAGAGTTTTAATCAGGAAAGGAGGCTGTATTTTGTCAAAAGTTTTTTCTGCATCAATTGAAAGGATCTAGGGTTCTTGTCTCTTCTTTTATTAATGTGTTCTATCACACTGATTGATTTTCGAATATTGAACCACCTTGCACCCCAGGAATGTATTCCACCTGGTTGTGTTGGATGATCCTTTTAATGTACCATTGGATACTATTAGCTAGAATCTTGTTGAGAATTTTGTCATGCATATTCATCAAGGATATTGTTCTGTACTTCTTTTTTTTTTTTTAAAGAAAACCAACAAAGTTTATTTTTGGAGAAACTATCAAAATTAATAAACCCATGATAAGACACCAAGAAAAGTAGATAGAAGGCACAAATAATCAAAGTTAGAAATTTAAAATGAAGCATTACCATAGATTCTATAAACATTAAAAAAAGTCATAGAAGGTATGACAAACAACTTTATGCCAGTAACTTTGAAATAAATTGAGTTGAATGAACAGATTCTTAAAAAAAATTAAGAGAGGGAAATAGAAAAGTTGAATGATCTTAAAATATTCATTTATAAAAAATAACCAACCTGCAACTGGAGACTTCTGCTCAGATTATAGAGAAAAGGCAAAAACTGGTCGTCTCTGGGCCAGCTTCTGTTACAGATGCTTTCTATAGTCCTTCTAGTGTTTCACATTTTTTGTTAACCCTGAATGTCATTAGACTAGGCATATGTTCTTCAGTTCACCACAGATCTTACCTAGTGCTTCACTTAGGTAATCTGCCTGGGCCCATAAGGTTTTTGTTTTGTTTTGTTTTGTTTTTTTTTGCAACCCCTGAAAAATCATTCAAACCCATTAAGATCGTTCTAATTTCAAATGGATGCATAAAAAGAGGTTTGCCTAATGCTGATTTTCCTCAACTTACCAAATTTAGACTATTTTAAAAGAACCTCCAAGTGAATTTTCTTCTTTTGAGGGACTTGTGAGGCCAGATATCATTGCTAGGTATAATGGAACACATATGCATGTCCGTAGACCCCTATCAGTTGGTACTTTTTTCTTAAATTTTTTTATTGTTATGTTAGTCACCATACATTACATTATTAGTTCTTGATGTAGTGTTCCATGGTTCATTGTGCATAACACCCACTGCTTCACGCAGAATGTGCCCTCTTTAATACCCATCTCCAGACTAACCCATCCCTCCACCTTCCTTCCCTCTAGAACCCTCAGTTTGTTTTTCAGAGTCCATCGTCTCTCATGGTTCGTCTCCCCCTCCGACTTATTCTCCTTCATTCTTTCCCTCCTGCTATCTTCTTCTTTTTCTTTTTTCTTAACATATGTTGCATTATTTGTATCAGAAGTACAGATCTGTGATTCAGCAGTCTTCCACAATTCACAGTGCTCACCATAGCACATACACGACCCAATGTCTACCACCCAGCCACCCCATCTTCCCACCCCCCACCACTCCAGCAACACTCAGTTTGTTTCCTGAGATTAAGAATTCCTCATATCAGTGAGGTCATATGATACATGTCTTTCTCTGATTGACTTATTTCACTCAGCATAACACCCTCCAGTTCCATCCACGTCATTGCAAATGGCAAGATCTCATTCCTTTTGATGGCTGCATAATATTCCATTGTGTATATATATCAAATCTTCTTTATCCATTCATTTCTCGATGGACGTCTTGGCTCTTTCCACACTTTGACTATTGTGGACATTGCTGCTATAAACATTGGGGTGCAGGTGCCCCTTCGGATCCTTACATTTGTACCTTTGTGGTAAATACCCAGTAGTGTAATTGCTGGATCGTATGGTAGCTCTATTTTCAACTGTTTGAGGAACTTCCATACGGTTTTCCAGAGTGGTTGCACCAGCTTGCATTCCCACCAACAGTGTAAGAGGGTTCCCCTTTCTCCACATCCCCGCCACATCTGTCCTTTCCTGACTTGTTAATTTTACCCATTCTGACTGGTGTGAGGAGGTATCTCATTGAGGTTTTGATTTGGATTTCCCTGATGCCGAGCGATGTTGAGCACTTTTTCATGTGTCCGTTGGCCATTTGGATGTCTTCTTTGGAAAAATGTTTGTTCATGTCTTCTGCCCATTTCTTGATTGGATTATTTGTTCTTGGGGTGTTGAGTTTGATAAGTTCTTTACAGATTTTGGATACTAGCCCTTTATCTGATATGTCATTTGCAAATATTTTCTCCCATTCTGTCGGTTGTCTTTTGCTTTTGTGGACAGTTTCTTTTGCTATGCAAAAGCTTTTTATCTTGATGAAATCCCAATAGTTCATTTTTGCCCTTGCTTCTCTTGCCTTTGGTGATGTTTCTAGGAAGAAGTTGCTGCGGCTTAGGTTGAAGAGGTTGCTACCTGTGTTCTTCTTTAGGATTTTGATGGACTCCTGTCTCACGTTTAGGTCTTTCAACCATTTTGTCTATTTTTGTGTGTGGTGTAAGGAAATGGTCCAGTTTCATTCTTCTGCATGTGGCTGTCCAAATTTCCCAACACCATTTGTTGAAGAGACTGTCTTTTTGCCATTGGACATTCTTTCCTGCTTTGTCAAAGATGAGTTGACCATAGAGTGGAGGATCCATTTCTGGGCTCTCGATTCTGTTCCATTGATCTATGTGTCTGTTTTTGTGCCAGTACCATACCGTCTTGATGATGACAGCTTTGTAATAGAGCTGGAAGTCCGGAATGGTGATGCCGTCAGCTTTGCTTTTCTTTTTCAATATTCCTCTGGCTATTCGGGGTCTCTTCAGGTTCCATACAAATTTTAGGATTATTTGTTCCATTTCTTTGAAAAAGATGGATGGTATTTTGATGGGGATTGCATTGAATGTGTAGATTGCTCTAGGTAGCATTGACATCTTCACAATGTTGGTTCTCCCAATCCATGAGCATGGAACGTTTTTCCATTTCTTTGTGTCTTCTTCAATTTCTTTCATGAGTATTTTATAGTTTTCTGAGTACAGATCCTTTGCCTCTTTGGTTAGATTTATTCCTAGGTATCTTATGGTTTTGGGTGCAATTGTAAATGGGATCGACTCGTTGATTTGTCTCTCTTCTGTCTTGTTGTTTGTGTATAGGAATGCCACAGATTTCTGTGCATTGATTTTATATCCTGCTACTTTCCTGAATTCCGGTATGAGTTCTAGTAGTTTTGGGGTGCAGTCTTTTGGGTTTTCAATATACAGTATCATATCATCTGCAAAGAGTGAGAGTTTGACTTCATCTTTGCTGATTTGGATGCCTTTGATTTCTCTTTGTTGTCTGATTGCTGTGGCTAGGACTTCTAGTACTATGTTGAATAGCAGTGGTGATAGTGGACATCCCTGCCACGTTCCTGACCTCAGGGGAAAAGCTCTCAGCTTTTCCCCATTGAGAATGATATTCGCTGTAAGTTTTTCATAGATGGCTTTTATGATGTTGAGGTATGTACCCTCTATCACTATACTCTGAAGAGTTTTGATCAAGAAAGGATGCTGTACTTTGTCAAATGCTTTTTCTGCATCTATTGAGAGGATCATATGATTCTTGTTCTGTCTTTTGTTAATGTATTGTATCACGTTGATTGATTTGCGGATGTTGAACCAGCCTTGCAGCCCAGGGATAAATCCCACTTGGTCATGGTGAATAATCCTTTTAATGTACTGTTAGATCCTATTGGCTAGTATTTTGGTGAGAATTTTTGCATCCATGTTCATCAAGAATATTGGTCTGTAATTCTCCTTTTTGATGGGGTCTTTGTCTGGTTTGGGGATCAAGGTAATGGTGGCCTCATAAAATGAGTTTGGAAGTTTTCCTTCCATTTCTATTTTTGGAACAATTTCAGGAGAATAGGTATTAATTATTCTTTAAATGTCTGATAGAACTCCCCTGGGAAGCCATCTGGCCTTGGGCTTTTGTTTCTTGGGAGATTTTTGATGACTGCTTCAATTTCCATAGTGGTTATAGGTCTGTTCAGGTTTTCTATTTCTTCCTGGTTCAATTTTGGTAGTTGATACATCTCTAGGAATGAACCCATTTCTTCCGGGTTATCTAATTTGCTAGCATAGAGTTGCTCATAATATGTTCTTATAAGGTTTGTATTTCTTTGGTGTTGGTTGTGATCTCTCCTCTTTCACTCATGATTTTGTTGATTTGGGTCATTTCTCTTTTCTTTTTGATCAGTCTTGCCAGGGGTTTATCAATCTTGTTAACTCTTTCAAAGAACCATTTCCTAGTTTTGTTGATCTGTTCTACTGTTCTTTTGGTTTCTAGTTCATTGATTTCTGCTCTGATCTTTATTATTTCTCTTCTGCTGGGTTTAGGCTTTATTTGCTCTTCTTTCTCCAGCTCCTTTAGGTGTAGGGTTAGGTTGTGTATTTGAGACCTTTCTTGTTTCTTGAGAAAGGCTACTATTGCTATATATTTTCCTCTCAGGACTGCCTTTGCTGTATCCCAAAGATTTTGAACAGTTGTGTTTTCATTTTCATTGGTTTCCATGAATTTTTTTAATTCTTTAATTTCCTGGTTGACCCATTCCTTCTTTAGTAGGATGCTCTTTAGCCTCCATGTATTTGAGTTCGTTCCAACTTTCCTCTTGTGATTGAGTTCTAGTTTCAAAGCATTGTGGTCTAAAAATATGCAGGGAATAGTCCCAATCTTTTGGTACTGGTTGAGATCTGATTTGTGACCTAGGATGTGATCAATTCTGGAAAATGTTCCATGGGCACTAGCGAAGAATGTGTATTCCGTTGTTTTGGGATGGAATGTTCTGAATATGTCTGTGAAGTCCATTTGGTCCAGTGTGTCATTTAAAGCCTTTATTTCCTTGTTGATCTTTTGCTTAGATGATCTGTCCATTTCAGTCAGGGGTGTGTTAAACTCCCTCACTATTATTGTATTGTTGTCGATGTGTTTCTTCTCTTTTGTTATTAATTGCCTTATATAATTGGCTGCTCCCATGTTGGGGCATAGATATTTACAATTGTTAGATCTTCTTGTTGGATAGACCCTTTAAGTAGGATATAGTGTCCTTCCTCATCTCTTATTACAGTTTTTGTTTTAAAATCTAATTTGTCTGATATAAGGATTGCCACCCCAGCTTTCTTTTGGTGTCCATTAGCATGGTAAATGGTTTTCCACCCCCTCACTTTCAATGTGGGGGTGTCTTTGGGTCTAAAATGAGTCTCTTGCAGACAGCATATAGATGGGTCTTGTTTTTTAATCCAATCTGATAGCCTGTTTCTTTTGATTGGGGCATTTAGCCCGTTTACATTCAGGGTAACTATTGAAAGGTATGAATTTAGTGCCATTGTATTGCCTGTAAGGTGACTGTTAACTGTATATTTTCTCTGTTCCTTTCCTTTTTGTTTGTCTTGGAAGCTTTTTATCTCTCCTTCTATTTTGAATGAGAGCCTAGCTGGATATAGTATTCTTGGTTGCATATTTTTCTCGTTTAGTGCTCTGAAGATATGCCAGTTCTTTCTGGCCTACCAGGTCTCTGTGGATAGGTCTGTTGCCAATCTAATGTTTCTACCATTGTAGGTTACATATATCTTCTCCTGAGCTGCTTTCAGGATTTTCTCTTTGTCTCTGAGACTCGTAAGTTTTACTATTAGATGTCGGGGTGTTGACCTATTTTTATTGATTTTAAGAGGGGTTCTCTGTGCCTCCTGGACTTTGATGCCTGTTTCCTTCCTCACATTAGGGAAGTTCTCTGCTATTATTTGCTCCAATATACCTTCCGCCCCTCTCTCTCTTTCTTCTTCTTCTGGGATTCCAATTATTCTAATGTTGTTTCATCTTATCATATCGCTTATCTCTCGAATTCTGCCCTCGTGATCCTCTAGTTGTTTCTCTCTCTTTTTCTCAGCCTCTTTATTTTCCATTATTTGGTCTTCTATATCGCTGATTCTCTCTTCTGCCTCATTTATCCTAGCAGTTAGTGCCCCCGTTTTTTATTGCACCTCATTAATAGCCTTTTTGATTTCGACTTGGTTAGATTTTAGTTCTTTTATTTTTCCAGAAAGTTTCTCTAATGACTTCCACGCTTTTTTCAAGCCCAGCTAGTATCTTTAAAGTCATGATTCTGAACTCTAGTTCCGACGTCGTACTCATATCCGTATTGAGTAGGTCCCTGGCTGATGGTACCACCTCTTGTTCTTTTTGCTGAGGCGATTTTTTTCGTCTTGTCATTTTGTCCAGAGGAGAATATATGAATGAGAGAACAAAATGCTAACAGGTTAACAACGTCCCCAGCAAATATACTGTATTCAAATCAGAAAAGACCTGAAACCAGGGGAAAAGAAAGGGAAAGAAAGAAAAAATAAAGAGAAAAAAACAAAAAGGAAAAGATAAATACAAAAACAGAACAATAGAACAAAACCGAATATGATCAAATATGATCAGGCTAGTGCATAGATCAGTGCCACACAGTAGATTTGGGGCGTATTTTGGTCTGTTAGAAAAAAGTGCCTCCTAAAATTTTAAAGGAAGAAAGACGTATATACGTACAAATTAAGGGTTGATACAATAAAGGGATGGAAGATGACCTTAAAGATGAAAATTATAAAGATTTTATAGAAGGAATTGATATGATAAGAAGTTGTTTGAAAAAAGAAAAAAGAAGATTTAAGAAAAAGAAAAAGAAAGGGAGAGAATGTGATCAGGCAGGAGACTAGAACAAAGCCATACACTAGTGATTTAGGGTATATTTTGATCTGTTGGAAGAAACTGTATCTCAAAATTTCAAAGAGAGAACAACTTATATATATATATATATGCCAAAAATAAGGGTAACTACTATGAAGGGATAAAATATGACTCTAAAAATGAAAAATAAAAAAAAAATTTTAAAAAAGGGATTGATAAGATGTTGGTTGAAAAAGGGAAAAAGAAATATTAAAAAAAAACGTTTAAAAAATTAACTTTGAAAAACTAATGAATCATGGTAAAAAAAAAAAAAAAAGCCATGAATTCTATGTGTAGTATTCCCCTAGCGCTGGAGTTCTCCCGTTCTCCTTGATCGGTAAACTTGGTCTTGGCTTGTTGGCTGTTCGTGCTGATGTTCGTGTTGGCTGATCTTCTGGGGGAGGGGCCTGTTGCTGTGGTTGCCAAATGTCTTTGCCGGTGGAAGAATTGCCCATCCTTGTCGGTCCAGGTTAAGCAAGCTGCTCGGGTTTGCTCTCAGGAGCTTTTGTTCCCTGCAAGCTCTGGTACAGCTTTGGAGGACCAGGGTGAAAATGGTGGCCTCCCAATCTCCACTTAGAGGAGGTGAGAACTCAGGGCCCCGCTCCTCAGTGCGCCCCTAGAGAAAAGCAGTCACTCCTGTGTCCCCAGTCTCCAGCCGCACTCCGCGCTCACCCGGCCTGTGACCGAGTGTTTCTATCTCTGGCACCCGACCCCGTGTGGAGTCTCCAAACCCAGCAGATCCCTGCAGTGCACTCCTGCGCCATTCCTCCCGGGGGAGGGAGGGGAGTCTCCCCAGATCTGCCGCTTGTTGGGTCCCTGCTGGAGGAGTAGTGGCCCGACTTCCAGTAAGTGGTCGCTTCTCTGTTCAGAGAGTTGTTGCTACTCTCTTCTTCAGTCTCCTGTTGAGTTCATAGGTGTTCAGAATGGTTTGATCCCTATTCAGTTGAATTCCTGAGATCAGACGAAAGCCAGGTCTACTACTCCTCCACCATCTTGCTCCGCCCCCCCATCAGTTGGTACTTAACTGTAGTTATCCAAACTGCAATGGTAAGAGAAAATCATCCCCAAGACTCCTTTCACTTCTGACACCTATTACAAATTTGAAGGATTCCCAAAATAAATCTTTCTAGCATGACCAGCCCCTACCCTAAGACTATCAAGTGTCTGTACTTCTCTTTTTTAATGGGGTCTTTGCCTGGTTTTGGGGTCAAAGTAATGCTGGCTTCATAGAAGAAGTTTGGAAGTTTCCTTCTGTTTCTACTTTTTGAAATTGCTTAAGAAGAATAGGTATTATTTCTTCTTTGAATGGTAGAATTCCCCTAGGAATACATCAGGGCCCTGGACTCTTGTATTTTGGGAAATTTTTGATATTGCTCCAAATTCATTACTGGTTATTTGTCTCTTCAGATTGTCAATTTCTTCCTCTTTCAGTTTGTAGTTTATAGGTCTCCAGGAAGGTATCCATTTCTTCTAGGTTGCTTAATTTGTTGGCATATTGTTGCTGGTAATAATTTCTAGCAACTGTTTGTATGTCTTGGTGTTAGTTCTGATCTCTCCCTTTTCATTCATAATTTTATTAACTTGGGTCCCTTCTCTTCTTTTGGATAGGTCTGGCCAGAGGTTTATTGATCTTATTAATTCTTCAGTGAACCAGCTTCTACTTTTGTTGATCTGCTCTACTGTATTTATGGTTTCTAATTCTTTGATCTCTGCACTTATTTTTATTATCTCTTTTCTCCTGCTTGGTTAAGGTTTTATTTGTTCTTTCTCCAGTTCCTTAAGTTGTAGAGTTAGCTTGTGCATTTGGGATTTTTCTATTTTTTGAATGAGGCTTGGATGGCTATGTATTTCCCCCCTTAAGACTGCCTTTGCAGTATCCCATAGGTTTTGGACTGATGTATTTTTGTTCTCATTGGTTTCCATGAATGTTTGAGCTCTAATTTCCTGGTTGATCCAATAATTCTTTAGCAAGGTGGTCTTTAGCTTCCAAGTGTTTGAATTCCTTCCAAACTCTTCCTTGTGACTGAATTCCAGTTTCAAAGCATTGTGGTATAATAATATGCAGGGAATAATCTCAGTCTTTTGGTATTGGTTGAGACCTGATTTGTGACCTAGTATGTGGTCTATTCTGGAGAAAGTTCCATGTGCATTTGAGAAGAATGAGTATTCTGTTGTTTTAGGGTGGAATGTTCTGTATATATCTATGAAGTCCTTCTGGTCCAGTGTGTCATTCATAGCTCTTGTTTCTTTGTTGATTTTCTGTTTAGATGATCTGTCTATTTCTGAGAGTGGAGTGTTGAGATTTCCTACTATTGAAGTAATTATCAATATGTTTCTTTATTTTGGCTAACAGTTGGCATATGTAGTTGGCTGCTCCCATGTTGGTGGCATAGATATTTACAATTGTTAGATTTTCTTGTTGGATAGACCGTTTAAGAATGATATCGTGTCCTTCTGTATCTCTTACTACTCTTTAGCTTCAAGTCTAATTTGTCTGATATGAGAATTGCTACCCCACCTTTCTTTTGAGGTCTGTTGGCATGAAAAATGGTTCTCCATCCCCTCACTCTCAGCCTGGATGTATCTTTAGGTTCAAAATGAGTCTCTGGTAGATAGCATATGGATGCGTCATGTCTTTTTATCCAATATGTAACCACATGCCATTTCATGGGAGCATTTAGGCCGTTCACATTGAGAGTGATTATTGAAAGACGAGTTTATTGTCATCATGTTCCCTGTGAAGTCCTTGCTTGTATAGATTGTCTCTGTAAATTTCTGGTGTATATTACTCTTGGGGGTCTTTCTTCCTTTATAGAATCCCCCTTAATATTTCTTGCAGAGCCAGCTTGGTGGTCACTTATTCTTTCATTTTCTGCTGGTCTTGGAAGCTCCTTGTCTCTGTATCCATTCTGAATGACAGCCTTGGTGGATAAAGTATCCTTGGCTGCATGTTCTTCTCATTTAGTATCCTAAATATGTCTTGCCAGCCCTTTCTGGTTTGCTAAGTCTCTGTGGACAGGTCTGATGTTATTCTGATGTTCCTCTCTCTGTACATAAGAAATCTCTTCCCCCTTGCTGCTTTCAGAGTTGTTTCCTTGGATCTAATAATTGCAAATTGTACTATTATTATTATATCGGGGCATCAGTCTGTTCTCATTAATCTTGGGAGGGGTCTTCTCTGCCTCTTGGACACGAATGCTTGTTTCCTTCCTCAGATTAGGGAAGTTCTCAGCTACGACTTGCTCAAATATATCTTCTAGACCTTTCTCTCCATCCTCTCAGGGATCCCAGTAATTCTGACATTGGAACATTTCATGGTGTCATTAATCTCAGTCTGATCTCTTGGGCTTTAATCTGTTTTACCCAGCTTCCTCAGTTTCCTTCTTTTCTGTCAGTTTATCTTCTGGCTCACTAATTTGTTCTTCTGTCTCATTTACCCCGGCAGTCAGAGTATCCAGTTTAGACTGCATTTCATTCATAGCATTTTTAAGTTCGTCCTGATTAGATCTCATTTCTGCCCTTAGAGATTCTATATTGTCTCTAATATTTTTCTCAAGCCTAGATATCAACTTCATAATTGTTGTTACTCTGAAGTCTATTTCTGACACCCTGTTAATATTCATATCCACTAGATCTGTGGCAGAAGCCACAGTCTCTGAGTCTTTCCTTTGATGAGGATTCCTCCTCTTAGTCATTCTGTTGGGAGGTGGGTGAGGAAATGTACAGAATCAAAATGTTAACCATGACCCAAGCAAGATGCACCTGTTTTATAGGGACCTTAGGCTTGTTGTCCTCTTGTTCTTCCAGCCTGTCTTTCAGTGGGAGGGGCATGCTGCACTATTACTCAGGGGACCCTGCTTGGGCAGAGTTGCCCTGCCCCCTGTGGGGGGGGCGGGTTCAGTGAAAACTTGTTTTTCGGCTTTTGTTCTCTGGTGGCTTTCCCTGGTGGCTTTCCATGTCTCTTCAGAGAGTCAGAACAGAAGTAACTACATCCAAACCTCTGTCAGAACAGAGAGATCACAGTCTGCTCTTCACTGAGCTCTCCAGGACACACAGTCTCTGTTTCTGTCTGTGCTGCTAAAAACCACAGCCTGCCTGGTTGTGAGCCCCACAGCAACACTCCCAGAGGTGGATTCCAGGGCCAGGCACATCTCTGCCCTTTGTGTTTCTAAAACCGTGAGCTGTCCCTGGTTTGCATGCATGCACCTGCAGCTCCTGGATCTTGTCAGGGGGCTGGACTAAAGTCTTTTTCCCGCCACTACTGGTCTGCAAGTTTGTGCCTGGTTCCCAGCACGGAATGCTTTTGCAGTCCAGTGTTATATCACCTTCCCAGCATCAGCTTATGGTGGCTCCCTCCCCCTTCTGAGTTGTGGCTCCATGCTTCATACCTCAAGACTGCCAGAGATATTCTGTTCTAGAGATCCAGATATATATTCTTACATCTTGGGCTAATTTCATGGGTGTTCAGGATGGTTTGATATATATCCAGCTAAATTCAGGGGACTGGTTGAAATAGGGTCTCCTACTCTTTCACCCTCTTAGGATCATAGAATCTTAGAGCTAGAAAAAAACTTCAGTAAGTACAATATAATAATTAATAATGAGATCTCTATAGTCAGTTTAAATCTATTTTCTCACTTTCTAGTTATATGATCTTATGCAGTTACATAAATTATATGTGTTTATTTTTCTCATTTATAAAATGGGGAAACTAATGGTGACTATATCTGAGATTAGATTGTGGTATGGGTAAATAAATTAATTTGTGTAATAACCATAAATCAATGTTTGGGGCACAGTTTTCTCTTTCTGTCTCTATCTTTCTCTGTCTCTTTCTGTCTCTCTATCCATATATATATAATCTTCAGTCACTTTAAGAATTTATATATCATACCTATCTTCATTTCTAACACGAATTAATATTTGATTGTAGATTCCTATAATAATCATTTGCATATATAAAGTTTTTATAATTTGCAAAACATTTTACCTGGGGTAACATTTTTACCTCACAAGGCAGTGTTGTCTCAGGACCCTTGGTGTCACAGAAAGACCTGGGGTGCCTGAGTGTGGCAGAGCTCCCAGGTATCAGAATGGGGAAGCCAGCAGCAGAGACAGAGCCGAGGAATGGGCTCTCAGCTCAGGGTTGCCATAAATCTTGATCTGCACCACAGTCGGGCCACTGCTCTTCCAGCAGGGACCCAACAAGCAACAGATCCAGGGAGACTCCCCTTCCTCCCCAAGAAGAAGCAGTGCGGGAGTGCACTGCAGGGATCTGCTGGGTTTGGAGACTCCACCAGGGTCAAGTGTCAGAGATAGAAATGCTTGGTCACAGGCCGGATGAGCACGGAGTGCAGCCAGAGACGGAGGAGACAGGAGTGATTGACTGCTTTTCTCTAGGGGCTCACTGAGGAACAGGTCTCTGAGTTCTCGGGTCCTCCGGGGTGGAGATCGGGAAGCCGCCATTTTCACTCTCATCCTCCAAAGCTGTATAGAATGCTTGCAGGGAACAAAAGTTCCAGAGAACAAACCCAAGCAAATTACTTAGCCCCAGACCCGGGAAGGACGGAACAATTCTGCCTCCAACAAAAACATTTGGGAACCATGGCAACAGACCCCTCCCCCAGAAGATCAGCAAGAACAGCCAGCCAAGACCAAGTTTACAGATCAATGAGAATGGCAGAACTCCTGTGCTAGGGGAATACTGCACATAGAATTCATGGCTTTTTACCATGATTCTTTAGTCTTTCAAAGTTAATTTTTTTAAGTATCTTGTTTTTTTTAATTTTTACTTTTCCCTTTTTCAACCATCTGATGAATCCCTTTTTTAAAAAAACATTTTTATTTTTCATTTTTAGAGTCATATTCTATCCCTTCATAGTAGTTACCCTTATTTTTGGCATATATATATAAGTTGTTCTCTCTTTAAATTTTGGGATACAGTTTCTTCTAACAGATCAAAATATACCCTAAATCTCTAGCATATGGCTTTGTTCTAGGCTGCTTCCTGATCACATTCTCTCCCTTTTTCTTCCTTTTTTTAAAATCCTCTCTTTTCTTTTTTAAACCAACTTCTTATCAAATCCTTTTATAAAATTTTTTATAATTTTCATCTTTACAGTCATATTCCATCCCTTCATTGTATTAACCCTTATTTTTGTACATATATAAGTTTTTCTTTCTTTAAAATTTTGGGAGGCACTTTTTTCTAACAGGGAAATAGACGTAAAATCTAGTGGGTGGCACTGATCTATGTACCAACCTGTTCATATTTGATCATATTCTGTTTTTTGTTGTTGTTTTGTTCTGTTTTTGTTTGTTTTCATCTTTTTCTTTTTCTTTCTATTCTTTCTTTTTTCTTCCTTTCCCTTTCTTTTCCCCGGTTTCAGGTCTTTTCTGATTTGTTTAGAGTATATTTTCTGGGGACGTTGTTACCCTGGTAACATTTTGTTCTCATTCATCTATTCTCCTCTGGACAAAATGACAAGACGGAAAAAATCACCCCAACAAAAAGAATGAGAGGCAGTACCACTGCCAGGGACCTACTCAATACAGACATTAGTAAGATGTTGGAACTAGACTTCAGAAGGATGATTTTAAAAATACTAGCTGGGCTTGAAAAAAGCATGGAAGTTATTAGAGAAACCCTTTCTGGAGAAATAAAAGAACTAAAATCTAACCAAGTCGAAATCAAAAAGTCTATTAATGAGGTGCAATCAAAAATGGAGACACTAACTGCTAGGATAAATGAAGCAGAAGAGAGAATCAGTGATATAGAAGACCAAATGATGGAAAATAAAGAGGCTGAGAAAAAGAGAGAGAAACAACTACTGGATAATGAGGGCAGAATTCGAGAGATAAGTGATACTGTAAGACAAAACAATATAGAATAACTGGGATCCCAGAAGAAGAAGATGAGAGAGAAGGTATAAGGAGCAAATTATAGCAGAGAATTTCCATAATTTGGGGAAGGAAAAAGGTATGAAAATCCAGGAGGCACAGGGTTCCCCCAGAAAATCAATAAAAATAGGTCAACACCTCAACATCTAATAGTAAAAATTACAACTCTCAGAGACAAGAAGAAAATCCTGAAAGCAGCTCGGGACAAGACATCTGTAACCTACAATGGTAGAAACATTAGATTGGCAGTGGATCTATCCACAGAGAACTAGCAGGCCAGAAAGGACTGGCATGATATCTTCAGAGCATTAAATGAGAAAAATATGCAGCCAAGAATACTATATCCAGCTAGGCTGTCATTGAAAATAGAAAGAGAGATAAAAAGCTTCTAAGACAAACAAAAACTAAAAGAATTTGCAAACACCAAAACAGCCCTATGAGAAATATTGAAAGGGGTCCTCTAAGCACAGAGAGAGCCTAAAAGTAACATAGACCAGAAAGGAATAGAGACAATATACAGTAACAGTCTATTTACAGGCAACGCAATGGCACTAAATTAATATCTTTCAGTAGTTACCCTGTATGTAAATGGGCTAAATGCCCCAATCAAAAGACAGAGGCTATCAGATTGGTGAAAAACACAAGACCCATCAATATGCTGTCTACAAGAGACTCATTTTATACACAAAGACACCTCCAGATTGAAAATGAGGGGGTGGAAAACCATTTACCATGGTAATGGACACCAAAAGAAAGCTGGGGTGGCAGTCCTTATATCAGACAAATTAGATTTTAAACCAAAGACTATAATAAGAGATGAGGAAGGACACTATATCATACTCAAAGGGTCTATCCAACAAGAAGATCTAACAATTGTAAATATCTATGCCCCTAACATGGGAGCAGCCAATTATATAAGGCAATAATAACAAAAGCAAAGAAACACATCGACAACAAAAAATAATAGTAGGGGACCTTAACACCCCCCTCGCTGAAATGGACAGATCATCTAAGCAAAATATCAACAAAGAAATAAAGACTTTAAATGACACACTGGACTAAATGGACTTCACAGATATATTCAGAACATTCCATCCCAAAGCAACAAAATACACATTCTTCTCTAGTGCCCACGGAACATTCTCCAGAATAGATCACATCCTAGGTCACAAATCAGGTTTCAACCGGTACCAAAATATTGGGATCATTCCCTACATATATTCAGACCACAGTGCTTTGAAACTGGAACTCAACCACAAGAGAAAGGCGGAAAGAACTCAAATACATGGAGGCTAAAAAGCATCCTACTAAACAATGAATGGGTCAACCAGGAAATGAAAGAAGAATTGAAAATATTGGTGGAAACACATGAAAATGAAAACACAACTGTTCAAAATTGTTATGCAGCAAAGGTGGTCCTAAAAGGAAAGTATAGCAATACAAGCCTTTCTGTAGAAACAAGAAAGGTGTCAAATACACAACCTAACCCTACACCTAAAGGAGCTGGAGAAAGAACAACAAATAAAGCCCAAATCCAGCAGGAGAAGAGAAATAATAAAGATCAAAGCATATTAATGAAATAGAGACCAAAAGAACAGTAGAACAGATCAACGAACAAGGAGCTGGTTCTTCGAAAGAATTAATAAGATTGATAAAACCCTGGCTAGACTTATGAAAAGAAAAGAGAAAGGACCCCAAAAAATAAAATCATGAAAAAAAGAAGAGCGATCACAACAAACATGAAAGAAATACAAACAATTATAAGAACATATTATGAGAAACTACATGCTAGCAAATTAGATAATCTGGTAGAAATGGATGCATTCCTAGAGAGGTATAAACTACCAAAACTGAAACAGGAAGAAATAGAAAACCTGAACAGACCCATAACCAGTAAGGAAATTGAAGCAGTCATCAAAAATCTCCCAACAAACAACAGCCCAGGGCCAAATGGCTTCCCAGGGGAATTCTACCAAACATTTCAAGAACAATTAATACTTATTCTTCTGAAACTGTTCCAAAAAATAGAAATAGAAGGAAAACTTCCAAACTCGTTTTATGAGGCCACCATTACCTTGATCCCCAAACCAGACAAAGACCTCATCAAAAAGGAGAATTACAGACCAATATCCTTGATTAACATGGATGCAAAAATTCTCACCAAAATACTAGCCAATAAGATCCAACAGTACATTAAAAGGATTATTCACCACAACCAAGTGGAACTTATCCCAGGGCTGAAAGTTTGGTTCAACATCCACAAGTCAATGTGATACAATACATTAATAAAAGAAAGAACAAGAATCATATGATCCTCTCAATTCATGCAGAAAAAGCATTTGACAAGTACAGCATTCTTTCTTGATTAAAACTCTTCATAGTGTAGGGATAGAGGGTACATACCTCAATATCATAAAAGCCATCTATGAAAAACCCACAGCAAATTTCATTCTCAATGGGGAAAAACTGAGAGCTTTCCACCTAAGGCCAGGAACACGGCAGGGATGTCCACTATCACCACTGCTATTCCACATAGTAGTAGAAGTCCTAGCCTCAGCAATCAGACAACAAAAAGAAATAAAAGTCATCCGAATCAGCAAAGAAGAAGTCAAACGTCACTGTTTGCAGATGATATACTCTATGTGGAAAACCCAAAAGACTCCACCCCAAAACTGCTAGAACTCATACAGGAGTTCAGTAAAGTGGCAGCATATAAAATCAATGCACAGAAATCAGTGACATTTCTATACACCAACAACAAGACAGAAGAAAGAGATATTAAGGAGTCCATCCCATTTACAGGTGCACCCAAAACCATAAGATACCTAGGAAAAAAAATCTAACCAAGGAGGTAAAGGATCTGTACTAAGAAAACTATAGAATACTAAGGAAAGAAATTGAGGAGGACACAAAGAAATGGAAAAAACTTCCATGCTCATGGATTGGAAAAACAAATATTTTGAAAATGTCTATGCTACCTAGAGCAATGTACACATTTAATGCAATCCCTATCAAAATATCATCCATTTTTTCAAGGAAATGGAACAACTAATCCTAAAATTTGTATGTAACCAGAAAAGACCCCAAATAGCCAGAGGAATGTTGAAAAAGAAAAGCAAACCTGGTGGCATCAGAATTCTGGACTTCAAGTTTTGTTACAAAGCTGTCATCATCAAGACAGTATGGTACTGGCACAAAAACAGACACATAGATCAATGGAACAAAATAGAGAGCCCACAAATAGAACCTCAATTCTATGGTCAACTAATCTTCCACAAAGCAGGAAAGCATGTCCAATGGAAAAAAGAGTCTCTTCAACAAATGGTGTTGGGAAATTTGGACAGCCACATGCAGAAGAATGAAAGTGGACCATTTCTTTACACCACACACAAAAATAGACTCGAAATGGATGAAAAACCTCAATGTGAGACAGGAATCTATCAAAATCCATGAGAAGAACAGAGGCAGCAATCTCTTCAACCTCAACTGCAGCAACTTCTTCCTAGACACATCACCAAAGGCAAGAGAATCAAGGGCAAATATGAACTATTGGGACGTCATCAAGATAAAAAGCTCTTGCACAGTAAAGGAAACAGTCAACAAAACCAAAAGACAACCAACAGAATGGGAGAAGATATTTACAAATGACATATCAGATAAAGGGCTAGTAACAAAATCTATAAAGAACTTACCGTACTCAACACCCAAAGAACAAATGATCCAATCAAGAAATGGGTAGAAGACATGAACAGACATTTTTCCAAAAAGACATCCAATTGGTCAACAGACACATGAAAAAGTGTCAACATCAGTCGGCATCAGAGAAATACAAATCAAAACCTCAATGAGATACCACCTCACACCAGTCAGAATGCAAGTCAGGAAATGACAGATGTTGGCAGGGATGGGGAGAAAAGGGAACCCTCCTACACTGTTGATGGGAATGCAAGCTGGTACAACCACTCTGGAAAACAGTATGGAGGTTCCTCAAAAAGTTGAAAATAGAGCTACCCTACGACCCAGCAATTGCACTACTAGGTATTTACCCCGAAGATACAAAGGTAGGGACCTGAAGGGATACATGCACCCCGGTGTTTATAACAGCAATGTCCACAATAGCCAAACCATGGAAAGAGTCAATATATTCATCGACAGGTGAATGGATAAAGAAGATGTGGTATATATATATATATATATATATAATGGAATATTATGCAACCATCAAAAGGAATGAAATTTTGCCATTTGAAATGATGTGAATGGAACTGGAGGGTACTATGCCGAGGAAGAAAGTCAATCAGAGAAAGATATGTATCATATGATCTCACTGATATGAGGAATTCTTAATCTCAGGAAATAAACTGAGGGCTGCTGGAGTGGTGGGGGTGGAAGGGATGGGGTGGCTGGGTAATAGACATTAGGGAGGGTATGTGCTATGGTAAGTGCTGTGAATTGTGTAAGACTGTTGAATCACAGACCTGTACCTCTGAAACAAAAAATACATTATATATTTAGAAAAAGAAGAAGATATTAGGAAGGGAAAAATGGAGCAGGGGAACTCGGAGGGGGAGATGAGCCATGAGAGACTATGGACTCTAAAAAACAAACTGAGGGTTCTAGAGGGGAGGGGGTGGGGGATGGGTTAGCCTGGAAATGGGTATTAAAGAGAACACGTACTGAATGGAGCACTGGGTGTTATATGCAAACAATGAATCATGGAACACTACATCAAAAACTAATGATGTAATGTATGGTGATTAATATAACATAATAAAATAAAAAAATAAATTAAGTAAAATAAAAAGGGGTAGTATCCAAAATCTATAAATAACTTCTCAAACTCAACACCCAAAGAACAAATAATCCAATCAAGAAATGGGCAGAAGGCATGAACAGACATTTCTGCAAAGATATCCAAGTGGCCAACAGACACATTAAAAAGTGTTCAACATCACTCGGCATCAGGGAAATATAAATCAAAACCCCAGTGAGATACCACCTCACACCAGTCCGATGCAAGTCAAGAAAGGACAGATGTTGGTGGGGATGTGGAGAAAGGGGAACCCTCCTACACTGTTGGTGGGAATGCAAGCTGGTGCATCCACTCTGGAAAACAGTATGGAGGTTCCTCACAAAGTTGAAAACAGAGCTACGCTACAACCCAGCAATTGCACTACTGGGTATTTACCCCAAAGATACAAATACAGTGACTTGAAAGGGTTCGTGCACCCCAATATTTATAGCAGCAATGTCCACAATAGCCAAACTATGGAAAGAGCCAAGATGTCCATCAATAGATGAATGGATAAAGAAGATTTGGTATATTATATATATATACACAATGGAATATTATGCAGCCATCCAAAAAACCGAAATTTTGCCATTTGCAATGTTGTGGATGGAACTAGAGGGTATTATGTTAAGCGAAATAAGTCAATCAGAGAAAGACAAGTGTCATATGATCTCGCTGATATGAGGAATTTGAGAAATAAGACAGAGGAGCATAGGGGAAGGGAGGAAAAAATGAAACAAGATGAAACCAGAGAGACTCAATCTCAGGAAACAAACTGAGGGTTGCTGGAGTGGTGGGGGGTGGGAGGGATTGGGTGGCTGGATGATGGACATTGGGGAGGGTATGTGCTATGGTGAGGGCTGTGAATTGTGTAAGACTGCTGAATCACAGACCTGTACCTCTGAAACAAATAATACATTATATGTTAAAGAAGAAGAAGAAGAAGAAGAAGAAGAAGAAGAAGAAGAAGAAGAAGAAGAAGAAGAAGAAGAAGAAGAAGAAGAAGAAGAAGAAGAAGATGATAGTAGGAAGGGAAAAATAAAGGGGGGCAAATTGGAGTGGGAGATGAATCATGAGAGACTATGGACTCTGAGAAACAAACTGAGGGTTTTAGAGGGGAGGGGTTGGGGCGATGGGTTAGCCCGGTGTTGGGTATTAAAGAGGGCATGTATTCCATGGAGCACTGGGTGTTATATGCAAACAATGAATTATGGAACACTACATCAAAAACTAATGATGTATGGCGACTAAGATAACATAATAAAATTAAATTAAAATTTTTTTTCTAGGATATTACCTCTGAAAGTAGCACTAACTTATTTAATTGGTATGTAATAGATATCTTCAATAATTTCCACCCTATAAATTTACATAAATAATCCCAATACTGCTTTAGCCTAATAGGTCACAGCTGGTTAACCATCATTAAAAATTCCCTGACATGGACTGACAAAATGTTTTAAGCCCAGGAGTCAACTCTGATCTATTTTTATCTGATGCTTAGAAGAATGCATTGAAATAATATTCTATGAGAGCTCTTTAAAAAAAGAAGAAAAATTATTAACACCCTTAGGTTATTTTAAAAATTAAATACTTATGAAATGTTTAGAACAAGTAATGTTTAGAACATGGTAAGCACACACTGTGTGTTCTATCACTGTTATCAACAGTGGACTTTCCTGTTCCACATTAAAAATCTACCCTGATTGTCCCAGTTTAAATAAAACATCTCCTTTGCGGTTGTAGCGTAGCTCTATTTTCAACTTTGTGAGAAAACACCATACTCTTTTCCAGAGTGGCTGCACCAGCTTGCATTCCCACCAACAATGTAGGAGGGTTCCCCTTTCTCCGAAATTTAGAGGACTTCACCTATCTTTTAAAAATATATTTAATGTCTAGAAAATTATATCCAGGGATGCCTGGGTGGCTCAGTCAATTAAGCATCTGCCTGTAGCTCAGGCCATGATCCCAGGGTCCTGGGATGGATCCCACATCAGGCTGCCTGCTCGGTGAGGAGTCTGCTTCTCCCTCTCCCTCTGCAGCTCCCCCTGCTTGTGCTCTCTCTCTCTGTCAAATAAATAAATAAATAAATAAAATATTTTTTAAAAACTATATCCACTTGTTTGATTTAATAAGTATCTAATTTGGGGTGCTTGGGTGGCTCAGTCATTAAGTATCCAACTCTTGGTTTTGGCTTAGGTCATGATCTCATGGCGGTCATAGGATCGAGCCCCACAACTGGCCCTGAGCTCAAAGTGAAGTCTGCTTCAGATTCTCTCTCCCTCTCCCTCCCACTCACCCTCTTTTTCTCTCTCGAATAAATAAAATAAGAATCTAATTTAACTAGTTTAATTAGTGACTTCCAAACCTATATCTCCAGATTAAAATTATCTTCTGAAATGAATATACACTTCTAAAGTTGTAGATATATCCATATGTGTATTTCATAAGATCCTAAAGTCATCAAGCCCTAAGTTTAACTCATTTGAATCTCTTTCAATTTCTCTCTCCACCTCTTTAAAGTTGTTCTTTTTATGTCAGAAAATGATGTCACCATCCACCCAGGTTTCCAGAATAAAAGGTTTTGAGTTATCATCTAGTTCTACCCCTACCAACACCCTACCAACACACACTGCATACTTTTGGCCTATCCCTTCTACCACCACTTCTTTGATTACTTGAATCAAAGTCTTCATTTTTTTCTCACCAGAGATATCAACTGTCTCCAAATATTTTTTACTTGATACTAATCTATCCCATAGTTGATCAGATCTTCAATTGACTCAAGCATTTGAAACCTTCCTTCATAACTTACTAGCTTTGAGAACTTGGTAAAAGTATTTGATGTTCCTCTGCTTTAATTTCCTCATCACTAAAAGTGGGAAAAAATAGTAATTAACTTCCAAGGTGGCTGTGAGAATCAAATGAGTTGATATGTTAGAAGGCATCAAAAACTGAGTGACTGTCACATGGAAAGTGTTATTATTACTGCTCATCCAAAAGGAAATGCATTTAAAAATTGATGGAGTTTCATATAATTCAAAGAACAGATAAGTAAGTCTCAGGAAAGACAAATGTCAATTGAAGTTCTGTCAACAGGAATATATGGACTTTCCTGTTCCACATTAAAAATCCACCCTGATTGTCCCAGTTTAAATAAAATATCTCCTTTGGGATTGAGCAGCCGTACCTGGGAAGGGGAATTACCAATGAGAGCCATGGTCACTAAGAGCTCACTTTGTCATTACCAAAAAATAGCAGTCCTGGCAAACCAGGTAGGCATCCCAAAATCTATAACTACCTTGAAAAATTTGAGTAAGGAAAATTAGGTGCTATTTATTAAAATGTTATAAAAAGGGTATATTTAAATAATGCTTGGTAGAGCCTGCCCAGTGTGAAGGTTAAATTGATTCCATGTCAGTGTGATATTTAAAGTTATAAAGAAGTGCACCCCCAAAATACCCATGATTATTGAAGATTAGACTTTCTGATATAAAGATATCATTAGAGCCACAATATGTAAAAAGCTAGGAAATTGGTCAATCTCATCCTAACCACACACACACACACACACACACACACACACAGCTGAACAAACAGAATTGATGGTTTTCTAGTACCCATCAGAGAATTGAGGTCACAATGAAAACAACCCCAACTCTGGAAAGACAGGTGAATTCATAGTTACAACCAACACATACTTACCTAAAGAAGAAGTTACTGGTGCCAGAAAGTGATAGGAAAACTTAAATGGTAACTTTTATGAATTAATGGAAGTTGAGAGTGGACTAGCTTCAAGGAAGACTCCTGAGGGACAGATTCTAAGGGATTCTCCAACCTTCAAAAGTTTTATCTCCAGAAATCTCACCAGACTGTCATGAAGAAGAGCCAACTAAAATGCCATCATGGCTCTGACAGAGAGGGGAAAAGGAATCCTCTTGAAAATTTCCCAGAACATTCTCCAGGGAAGACTTTTCATAGTTCCATCAGACTTAGGGGAAAGGCATTGCCCTGACTCTAGGCCCTCTTAAGCTTCCTAGCCTACCTAGGGGGTTGAAGGGAGAATTAAGAAACACTTTTGGAGATCACAGCCCTGAGAAAAATGCCACCAGGAGATTGAACTTTAATTACAATATTATAGAGTGTTTACCACATACTGACAGGGCTATAGTGTAAAAACAGTGGATTACAGATGACAGCACCATAAAATTTATGCTCTATCTCAGGATGAATTCTTAGGGAAACTCAAAGACAACAGGGGAGACAAAAACAGGAACATTAAAGAAATTTGAAGTCTTTGGCACTTAAAACTATAGCAAACATTAAAAATTGGCAAGCAATTCCTAACCAGATTAACATAAAACCTAATACTAACTACCTATTTATCTCAGTTCCTATTATCCAACAAATCATTTCTGGATTTCCATAAGAAAAAAAATTTCAAGGCATACCTAAAAGGAAAGGAAAAGCAGTCTTAAGAGATAAAGCAAGCATCAGAACCATACTCAGATATGACACAAATTTTGAAATTAACAGAGAATCAAAATAACTATGATAAACATGTTAAGAGCTTTAATGGAAAAGGTAGATGACATGCAATAACATATGGGTAATGTAAGGAAAGACATTGAAACATTAGGAAAGAATTTTTTAATATTTTATTTATTTATTTGAGAGAGAAAGAGAGAGTGTATGAGAGAGAGTACAAGTGGAGGGGAGGAGCAAAGGGAGAGGGAGAAGCAGACAACCTGCTGAGCAGGGAGCCCAATTCAGGACTCGATCCTAGGACCCTGGGATCATAACCCCAGCTGAAGGCAGACACTTAACTGACTGAACCACCCACTTGCTCCGGAAAGAATCTTTTTTTTAAGTGTTACACATCATTGTATACAAATATCACATCTTTATCCATTCATCTATCAGCGAGCACTTAGGTTGCCTCTGTATCCTGGCTATTGTCAATAATGCTGCAATAAACATAATGGTGCATATGTCTCTTTGAATTACTGTTTACATTTTCTTTGGGTAAATATCCAGTAGTGGAATTACTGGATCATATGGTACTTCTATTTTTTATTTAATTTAATTTAATTTAATTTTATTATTTAATTTACTTTAACTTTAATTCCAGTATAGTTACATACAGTGTTATATCAGTATCAGGAGTACAATATAGTATTCAATAATTCCATACATCACCTGGTGCTCATCACAACAAGTGCACTCCTTAATACCCATCGACCTATTCCACTCATCCCCCAACCCACCTCCCCCCCAGCAACCATCAGCCTGTTCTCTGTAGATAAGAGTCTGCTTCTTGGTTTGTCTCTCTTTTTCTCCTGTGTTCATTTGTTTTGTTTCTTAAATTCCACATATGAGAGAAATCACACAGTATTTGTCTTTCTCTGGCTGACATATTTCAGTTAGCATTATACTCTATAGCTCCATCCATGTTGTTGCAAATGGCAAGATTTCATTCCTCTCTATGGTTGAATTATATTCCATTATATATATATAAGATATATATATCTTCTTTATCCATTCATCAATTAATGGACATGGGCTGCTTCCATAATTTGGCTATTGTAAATAATGCTGTAATAAACATAGGGCTGCATCCCTTTGAATTAGTGTTTTTGTATTTTGGGGGTAAATACCCAGTAGTATGATTACTGGATCATTGGGTAGTTCTGAGGGACTCCCATACTGTTTTCCACAGTGGATACATCAGTTTGAATTCCCACCAAGGGTTTACAAAGGTGTACCTTTTCTCCACATCCTCTCCAACACCTGTTGTTTCTTGTGTTGATTTTGTTGATTTTAGCCCTTCTGACAGGTGTGAGGTGATATTGCACTGTAGTTTTGATTGGCATTTCCCTGATGATGAGCGATGTTGAGCATATTTTCATGTGTCTGTTGGCCATCTCTATGTCTTTGGAAAAATGTCTATTCATGTTTTCTGCCCATTTTTAAATTGGACTGTTTAGTTTTTTGGTGTTGAGTTGTAGAAGTTCCTTATATATTTTGGGACACTAACCATTAATTGAATATGTCATTTGAAAATAATTTCTCCCATTCAGTAGGTTCCCTTTTAGTTTTTGTTGATTGTTTCCTTCAATGTACAGAAACTTTTAATTTTGATGTAGTCCCAATAGTTCATTTTTGCTTTTCTTTTTCTTGCCTCAGGGGGCCTAGCTAGAAAAAAGTTACTATGGCCAATGTCAGAGAAGTTAATGCCTGTGCTCTCTTTTAGGATTTTTATTGCTTCAGGTCTTACATTTAGGTCTTTAACATATTTTTAACTTATTTTTTGTGTATGGTGTAGGAAAGTGATCCAGTTTCATTCTTTTGCATGTGGCTGTCCAGTTTTCCCAACCTCATTTGTTGAAGAGACTGTCTTTTTCCCATCGGATATTCTTTCCTGCTTTGTTGAAAAATGACCATATAACTATGGGTTTATTTCTGGGTTTTCTGTTCTGTTCCATTGAATTATGTGTTTATGTTTGTGTCACTTCCATACTGTTTTGATTACTACATCTTTTAATATACCTTCAGCTTTGCTTTTCTTTTTCAAAATTGTTTTGGATATTTGGGGTCTTTTATGCTTCTATATAAATTTTAGGATTTTTTTTGTTCTAGTTCTGTGAAAAATGCTGTTGGTATTTTGATAGGGATTGCATTAAATCTGTAGATTACTTTAGGTAGTATAAATATTTTAACAATATTTGTCCTTTCAATCCATGAGCATGGAATGTCTTTCCATTTCTTTGTGTCATCTTCAATTTCTTTCATCAGTGTTTTATAGTTTTCAGATTATAGGTCTTTCAGCTCTTTTGTTAGTTTTATTCCTAGGCATCTTATTATTTTTTTGTGCAATTGTAAATGGGATTTTTTTTCTTAATTTCTATTTCTGCTGCCTCATTATTAGTGTATAGAAACGCAACAGATTTCTGCCCATTGGTTTTGTATCCTGTGAATTTACAGAATTAATTTATCACTTCAAGTAGCTTTTTGGTGGAGTCTTCGGGGTTTTCTATATAGTATCATGTCATCTGCAAATAGTGAAAGTTTTACTTCTTCCTTCCCAATTTGGACACCCTTTATTTATTTTTGTTTCTAATTACTGTGGTTAAGACTTCTAGTACTATGCTGAATAAAAGTGTGAAAATGGACATCCTTGTCTTATTTCTGACCTTAGGGGAAAAGTTCTCAGTTTTTCCACATTGAGGATGATGTTTGCTGTGGGTTTTTCATATATGACCATTATTGTGTTGAGGTATGTTTCCTCTGAAACTACTTTGTAGAGGGCTTTCAGCATGAATGGATGTTGTGCTTTGTCAAATGCTTTTACTGTGTCTGTTGAAATGATCATATGTTTTGTATCCTTTTCCCTACTGATGTGATGTATCACATTGATTGATTTGCAAATATTGAGCTACCCTACAACCCAGGAATAAATCCCATTTGATTGTGGTGAATTTTTTTAAATGTATTGTTGGATTTGGCCTGCTAGTATTTTGTTGAGGATTTTTGCATCTATATTCATCAGAAATTTTGACCTGTAGTTCTCTCTTTTTGTGATGTCTTTATCTGGTTTTGGTATTAGCATAATGCTGGTCTTATAGAATGAATTTGGAAGTTTTTCTTCCTCTTACATTTTGTGGAATAGTTTGACAATAATAAGTATTAACTGTTCTTGAAATGTTAGGTAGAACTCTCCTGTGAAGCCATCTGGTCCTGGACTTTTGTTTGTTGGAAGTATTTAGATTACTGGTTCAATCTCTGCTGGTAATTGGTCTATTCAAGTTTTCTATTTCTTCCTGCTTCAGTGTTGGTAAGTTATATGTTTCTAGGAATTAATCCATTTCTTCTAGCCTGTCTATTTTGTTGGCATGCTGTTTTTCTTATATTCTCTTATAGTTGTAATTCTGTGTTGTTAGTTGTTATTTCTCCTCCTTCATTTGTTATTTTGTTTGTTTTAGTCCCTCCCCCTTTATTAATGAGTCTGGCTAGAAGTTTATCAATTTTCTTGATCTTTTAAAAGAACAAGCTCCTTGTTTCATTGATGTGTTTTATTGTTTTTGTAGTTTGTATATAATTTATTTCTGCTCTAATCTTTATTATTTCCTACCTTCTAATGGGTTTGGGTTTTGTTTGTTGTTCCTTTTCTAGCACCTTTAAGTGTAAGGTTATGTTGCTTATTTGAGATTTTTCTTGCACTTGAGGTAGGCCTGTACTACTATAAACTTCACTCAGAACTGCTTTTGCTGCACCCCAAAGGATTTGGACCATTGTGTTCATTTTCCTTTATTTCCATTTATTTTTTTATTTCTTCTTGATTTCCTAGTTGATCCATTCATTGTTTAGTAGCATGTTGTTTAACTTCCATGTATTTCTGGTCTTTCCAGATTTTTTTTCTTGTGGTTTACTTCTAGTTTCATACCATTGTGTTCAGAAAAGGTGCATGGTATAACTTCAATATTTTTTTTAATTTTTTGAGACTAGTTTTGTGGCCAAATATGTGATCTATTCCAGGAGAATGTTCCACGTGCATTTGAAAGAATGTGTATTCTGCTATTTTAGGGTGGAATAATCTGAAAATATGTTTAAGTCCATGTGGTCCTTCAAAGCCACTCTTTCCTTATTGATTTTCTGTTTAGATGATCTGTCCATCGATGTAAATGAGGTATCAAAGTCCCCTGCTATTATTGTATTACTATTGATTAATTCCTTTATGTTTGTTATTAACAGTTTTATGTACTTGGGTGCTCCCATGTTGGGTGCATATTTATAATTGTTAGATCTGCTTGTTGGATTGTCCTTTATACAATATTAGTGCTCTTCTTTGCCTCCTGTTACAGACTTTGTTTTAAAGTCTATTTTGTCTAATATAAATATTGGTACTTTCGCTTTCTTTTGAATTCATTTGCATTATAAATTTTTCTCCATCCCTTTACTTTCAATCTACATGTGTCTTTAGCATAGAAACGGGTCTTCTTTTTAATCCATTCTGTCATCCTATGTATTTTGATTAGAGCACTTAGTCTATTTCCTTTCAAAATAATAATAGATATGTATTTATTGACATTTAGTTACTTCTTTAGCGGTTGTTTTTGTTTTGTTTTGTTTTTCTGATCCTTTCTAATCTCTGTTTCATGGTTTGCTTGTTTTCTTTACTGATTTACTTGGGTTTCTTACTCTTTTGCTTATCTATTACTGATGCTTTGTGTGTGTGTGAAGGAGGAAAAATATGTTAATATTTGATTGTTTACCTTTTTTCTTTTCTTATTATGTTATGTTAATCACCATACATTAATTCATTAGTTTTTGATGTAGTGTTCCATGATTCATTGTTTGTGTATAACACCCAGTGATCCAGGCAGTATGTGCCCTCTTTAATAACCATCACCAGGCTAACCCATCCCCCCATCCCCCATCCCCTCTAGAACCCTCACTTTGTTTCCAGAGTCCATAGTCTCTCATTGTTTGTCTTCCCCTCCGAATCCTCCCCCTTCATTTTACCCTTCTGCTATCTTCTTCTTTTTATTTTTTTAACATATAATGTATTATTTGTTTCAGAGGTAGAGGTCTGTGATTCAACAGTCTACACAATTCACACCACTCACCATAGCACATACACTCCCAATGTCTATCACCCAGCCACCCCATCACTCCCACCCTCCCACCACTCCAGCAACCTTCAGTTTATTTCCTGAGATTAAGAATTCCTTATATCAGTGAGGTCATATGACACATGTCTTTCTCTTATTGACTTATTTCGCTCAGCATAATACCCTTCAGTTCCATCTACATCATTGCAAATGGCAAGATTTCATTCCTTTTGATGACTGCATAATATTCCTTTATATATATATATACCACAGCTTCTTTATCCATTCATCTGACGATGGACATCTTGGCTCTTTCCATAGTTTGCCTATTGTGGACAATGCAGCTATAAACATCTAGGTGCATATACCCTTTCGGATCCCTACATTTGTATCTTTGGGGTAAATCCCCAGTAGTGCAATTCCTGGGTAGTATGGTAGCTCTATATTTAATTTTTGAAAACCTCCATACTGTTTTCCAGAGTGGCTAAACCACCTTGCCTTTTGGTTTTGTTGACTGTTCCTTTTGCTGTGCAAAAGCTTTTTATCTTAATGAAGTCCCAATAGTTCATTTTTGCCCTTGCTTCCCTTGCCTTTGGCGATGTTTCTAGGGGCAAGTTGCTGTGGCTGAGGTTGAAGAGGTTGCTGCCTGTGTTCTCGTTTAAGATTTTGATGGACTCCTGTCTCACATTTAGGTCTTTCAAACATTTGGAGTTTATTTTTGTGTGTGGTGTAAGGAAATGGTCCAGTTTCATTCTTCTGCATGTGGCTGTCCAGTTTTCCCAACACCATTTGTTGAAGAGATTGTCTTTTTTCCATTGGACATTCTTTCCTGTTTTGTCAAAGATTAGTTGACCATAGTGTTAAGGGTCGATTTCTGGGCTCTCTATTCTGTTCCATTGATCTATGTGTCTGTTTTTGTGCCAGTACCATACTGTCTTGATGATGACAGCTTTGTAATAGAGTCAGAAGTCCGGAATTGTGATGCTGCAGCTTTGCTTTTCTTTATCAACGTTCCTCTGGGTCTTTTCTGGTTCCATACAAATTTTAGGATGATGTGTTCCATTTCTTTGAAAAAAGTGGATGGTGTTTTGATAGGGATTGCATTGAATATGTAGATTGCATTGAATATGTAGAATATGTAGCATTGACATCTTCACAATATTTGTTCTTCCAATCCATGAGCATGGAATGTTTTTCCATTTCTTTGTGTCTTCCTCAATTTCTCTCATGAGTATTTTATAGTTTTCTGAGTACAGATTCTTTGCTGCTTTGGTTAGATTTATACCTAGGTATCTTATGGTTTTGAGTGCAATTGTAAATGGGACTGACTCCTTAATTTCTCTTTCCTCTGTATTGTGTTGGTATATAGGAATGCCACTGATTTCTGTGCATTGATTTTATATGCTGCCACTTTACTGAACTCCTGTATGAGTTCTAGCAGTTTTGGGGTGGAGTCTTTTGGGTTTTCCACATAAAGTATCATATCATCTCCAAAGAGTGAAAGTTTGACTTCTTCTTTGCCGATTCAGATGCCTTTTATTTCTTTTTGTTGTCTGATTGCTGTGGATAGGACTTTTAACACTATGCTGAATAGCAGTGGTGATAGTGGACATCCCTGCCATGTTCCTGACCTTAGGGGGAAAGCTCTCAGTTTTTCCCCACTGAGGATGATATTTGCTGTAGGTTTTTCAGAGATGGCTTTTATGATATTGAGGTATGTACCCTCTATCACTATACTCTGAAGAGTTTTGATCAAGAAAGAATGCTGTACTTGTCAAATGCTTTTTCTGCATCTATTGAGAGGATCATATGATTCTTGTTCTTTCTTTTGTTAATGTATTGTATCACATTGATTGACTTGTGTGTGTTGAACCAACCTTGCAGCCCAGGGATAAATCCCACTTGGTCATGGTGAATAATCCTTTTAACATACTGTTGGATCCTATTGGCTAGTATTTTGGTGAGAATTTTTGCATCCATATTCATCAGGGATATTGGTCTGTATTCTCCTTTTTGATGGGGTCTTTGTCTGGTTTGGGGATCAAGGTAATGGTGGCCTCATAAAACGAGTTTGGAAGTTTTCCTTCCATTTCTATTTTTTGGAACAGTTTCAGAAGAATAGGTATTAATTGTTCTTGAAATGTTTGGTAAATTGCCCTGGGAAACCATCTGGCCCTGTGGTCTTGTTTGTTGGGAGATTTTTGTTGACTGCTTCATTTTCTTTAGTGTTTAGAGGTCTGTTCAGGTTTTCTATTTCTTCCTGGTTCAGTTTTGGTAGTTGAGACATCTTTAGGAATGCATCCATTTCTTCCAGATTATCTAATTTGCTGGCATATATTTGCTCGTAATGTTTTTATAATTGTTTGTATTTCTTTGGTGTTGGTTGTGATCTCTCCTCTTTCATTCATGGTTTTATTTATTTGGGTCCTTTCTCTTTTCTTTTTGTTAAGTCTGGCCAGCGGTTTATCAATCTTACTAATTATTTCAAAGAACCAGCTCCTAGTTTCATTGACCTGTTCTACTGTTTTGTTTGTTTGTTTGTTTGTTTTTTGTTTCTATTTCAGTGATTTCTGCTCTGATCTTTATTATTTCTCTTCTCCTGATGGGTTTAGGCTTTATTCACTGTTCTCTCTACAGCTCCTTTAAGTGTAGGGTTAGGTTGTGTATTTGACACCTTTCTTGTTTCTACAGAAAGGCTTATATTGCTATATACTTTTCTCAGGACTGCCTTTGCTGCATCCCAAAGATTTTGAACAGCTGTGTTTTCATTTTCATGTGTATCCACCAATATTTTTAATTCTTCTTTAATTTCCTGGTTGACCCATTCATTGTTTAGTAGGATGCTCTTTAGCCTCCATGTATTTGAGTTCTTTCTGACTTTCTTCTTGTGACTGAGTTCTAGTATCAAAGCATTGTGGCCTGAAAATATGCAGGGAATGATCCCAATCTTTTGGTACCGGTTGAGACCTGATTTGTGACCTAGGATGTGATCTATTCTGGAGAATGTTCCATAGACACTAGAGAAGAATGTGTATTCTGTTGCTTTGGGATGGAATGTTCTGAATATATCTGTGAAGTCCATTTGGTCCAGTGTGTCATTTAAAGTCTTTATTTCCTTGTTGATCTTTTGCTTAGATGATCTGTCCATTTCAGTGAGGGAGGTGTTAAAGTCCCCCACTATTATTGTACTATTGTCGATGTGTTTCTTTGCTTTTGTTATTAATTGGCTTATATAAATGGCTGCTCCTATGTTAGGGGCATAGATATTTACAATTGTTAGATCTTCTTGTTGGATAGACCCTTTGAGTATGATATAGTGTCCTTCCTCATCTCTTATTATAGTCTTTGGTTTAAAATCTAATTTGTCTGTTATAAGGATTGCCACCCCAGCCTTCTTTTGGTGTCCATTAGCATAGTAAATCGTTTTCCACTTCTTCGCTTTCTTTTTTTTTAGAGATTTTATTTATTTATTTGACAGAGACAGAGATAACAAGAGCAGGAACACAAGCAGTGGGAGTGGGAGATGGAGAGCACGCTTCCCGCCAAGGAGGAAGCCCGATGTGGGACTCGATCTCAGGATCCTGGGATCATGACCTGAGCTGAAGGCAGACGCTTAACAACTGAGCCACCCAGGCGCCCTCCACCTCCTCACTTTCAATCTGGGGGTGTCATTGGGTCTAAAATGTGTCTCTTGCAGGCAGCATATCGATGGGTCTTTTTTTTTTAATCCAATCTGATACCTTATGTCTTTTGATTGGGACATTTAGCCCATTTACATTCAGGGTAACTATTGAAAGGTAGGAATTTAGTGCCATTGTATTGCCTGTAAGGTGACTGTTACTGTATATTGTCTGTGCTCCTTTCTGGTCTATGTTACTTTTAGGCCCTCTCTGCTTAAAGGACCCCTTTCAATATTTCTTGTAAGGCTGGTTTCGTGTTTGCAAATTCCTTTAGTTTTTGTTTGTCCTGGAAGATTTTTATCTCTCCTTCTATTTTCAGTGACAGCTTAGCTGGATGTAGTATTCTTGGCTGCATATTTTTCTCATTTATTAAATGTAGTATGTCTTAATATATCATTCCAGTCTTTTCCAGCCTGCCAGGTCTCTGTGGATAGGTCTGTTGCCAATCTAATGTTTCTACCATTGTAAGTTACAGATCTCTTCTCCCAAGCTGCTTTCAGGATTTTCTGTTTGTCTCTGAGACTCGTAAGTGTTAGAATTAGATGTCTGGGTGTTGACCTATTTTTATTGATTTTGAGAGGGAATCTCTGTGCCTCCTGGATTTTGATGCCTGTTTCCTTCCCCAAATTAGGGAAGTTCTCTGCTATAATTTGCTCCAATATACCTTCTGCCCCTCTCTCTCTTACTTATGGTTTTTGTTTCCAATGCACAGAGTTTCCTTGCACATTTTCTTGTAGGTCTGGCTTAGTGATCATGAATTCTTTTAACTTTTGTTTGTATGAGAAACTATCGCTCCTTCTATTCTGAATGGTAACCTTCCTGGATAAAGTATTCCTGGTTGCAGATTTTTCCCTTTCCAAACTTTGGATACATCATGCCACTCTCTTCTGGACTGCAAAGTTTCTGCTGAGATATCTACTGATAGCCTTATGGAGTTACCTTTGTATATAAGTGTGTTCTTTTCTCTTGCAACCTTTAAAATTCTTTTTTTTTATAATATGATTTTCTTTTGCCATTTTAATTACTGTGTCTTGATGTGTATCCCTTAGGTTGAATTTTTTGGGATACCTCTGTCCCTCCTAAATCTGGATCTCTGTTTCCCTCCCCAGATTCAGGGAATTTTCAGTTTTTATTTAAATACATTTTCTGTCCCCCCTTCTCTCTCTCCTCCTTCTAGATACCTAAAATGTGAATGTTACTATGCTTGATGGAGTCACTGAGTTCTCTAAGTCTATTCTTATTATGCAGGGTTTTATTTTTGTTTCTTTTTTCATTTTGGTTTTTGCTTTTTGTTTTGTTTTGTCTCTCAACTTTCATATTGATTGCTTTCCATTACTCTATCCTCCAGGTCACTGGTACCTTCCTCTGTTTCTTGTAGCCTACTATGTATTCCATCTATTGTACTTTCAATTTCACTTATTGAGTTCTTCATCTCTGATATGGTATTTTTTATGTCTTTGTCAAGGGTTTCACTGCTGTCTTCCCCCTTTTCTGAAGTCCAGTGAGTAACTTTATGATCATTACTTTGAATTCTCTATCAGGCATAGTACTTATTTCTATTTCACATAAATCTCCGGCTGTGAATTTGTCATGTTCTTTCATTTGGGACACATTTTTCTGTCTCCTAATTTTTTCTACCCCTCTGTGTCTGTTCCTGTGTGTTAAGAGAGTCAGCTATGTTTTTGTGCTTGAAAGTAGTGCTCTTGAAAGTAGTGGCTTTATGAAAAAGAGTCCCTGTAGTGCCCTTCAGGGTAATGTCTCCTTTCCACCAGAGCCTGGCATTTCAATGGAGTCTCCTATGTGTGTTACTTGCATCCTGTTATTGTGTTGGAGTCACTTTTTCTTTCAGTCCAGCTGTCTGCACTGACTTTTAGCTATTGTGGGCTGTGCTTGCTCTTTGTGATGTTAGTGAGACCCAGGGAGACTCTGAGGGGACATGATCACAGGGAGGCTCATGAGTGGGTGGCAGTGTTGGCAAAATTTGCACTGAGCCTCTAGCCTTGAGCTAGATCCCCCACGGTGTGGTGGCTGCAGGGTGTGGCAAAAGGTGGCAGTGGCAGCTGGGGGCATTGTGGGTGAAGGTGTTGTCAGTGGTCGAGGGTGCATGGCATCTGTGAGGGTGGCAACAGGACAGATGATGTGTGTGGTGTTAGCAAAATTTGTGCTGAGTCGCTAGTCCTAGGCCCAATCTCCTGAAGCAAGGTGGCTGCTGGGGACATTGTACAAGGAGGCAGCAGGTGGGTGGGTGCATGTGGAGTTAAAATTTGTGCTGAGCCCAGAGTAGATGTCAACAGACTTGTAGAGGGCTAGTCCTCAGGAGAAGTCATGAGCAAGGAACACTGTTAGTAGTTCAGGTAGCAAGTGTCTGTGCAAAGCTGCCTTCCACAGGTGGTGATGTGTTTATAACTGGGGAATGGGGGAGGAAAATGTCCCCTGCCAGGTTTGTTCAAAGAGAAGTTTGCTAACACACTCCAAAATCAGTATAAACAGATCTCCCTGCCATTTGCCCCAGTGGTTGTCCGAACTGTTCCTTCTATGTTGCCTCTCTAGGGTCTGCTGTCTCTTTAAGGGTGGGGACCCAGCTATCACTCTCCCTCCCAGCTTTCTCAGTGCTGAGTCAGCTGACTTTTAAAACTCCAGGATCCAAGTCCCACTAGTTATACAAACCCATGGAATTCAGCCTCTCTGGTTTTCAAGGTGAGATGTTATGGGAATTTATGTTCCCCATGTGGACTCTCTGGTGCTTTCCCCTCTCTGAACCCACAGCTCCTTCCCTCCTGCAAGCATCTCCTGACCACTGTTCTGCCCTTCCTAAGCTCTTCAGTATGGCTTCTTTTCTTCATCTGGTTGTGGAATTTTTTCTGCCAGTTTTTGGATTATTCACTGGTTTAGTTACTCAAATGTGAGTAATATCTAATTGTAAACACAGGATGGGGTGAACTTAGGGTCCTCCTACTCTGCCATCTCCCTAAGCTCCTGGTATTCCTATTTTTAATTTTTAAAGGAAATTCCACACCATTTTCTCTAGTGGCTGTCCCAGCTTACATTCCCATCAGTGCATAGAAGTTCTTTATAGTTTTTGGATATTAACCTCTTATTGGATATACTACTCTTCTCTCCTTCAGTAGGTTGCCTTTTTGTTTTATAGATGGTTTTCTTTGCTCTCCAATATTACTCAGCCATATGAAAAGTGAGATCTTGCTATTTACAACAAGCTGGATGGACCCTAGAGAGTATTATGCTAAGTGAAATAAGTTAAACAGAGAAAGACAAATACCATATGATTTCACTTATATGTGTAATCTAAAAACAAAACATAATAAACAAAAAGCAGAAACAGACCCATAGGTGTAGAAAATAAACTGGTGCTTGCCAGAAGGGGGAATGGGCAAAATGGGTAAAGGGAAATGAGAGGTACAGGTTTCCAGTTATGAAATCAATAAGTCATGGGGATGAAAAGTACTATATAGGAAATATAGTCAGTTGTATTATAATAGTGTTATATGATGATAGATGGTAGCTACACTTTGGTGAGTGTAGCATAACATATAAGGTTGTCAAATTACTATGTTGTACACCTGAAACTAATGTAACATTGTCAATTATACTTCAATTCTTAAAAACTGCTACAGATCAAAAACACTACTAGTTTTCTGGTTTCTAGTTCTATATGTAACTTGGAATTGATCACAATAAGATAAAAACTGAACATCAACAGCTCTTTAGATCCATTAAAAATTGATGTCATAGGACAAGCCACAACACTGAAAATTAGAGATACAGGCAAATACAGAAACAGTTTACTTGGAGCAGAAATGACCAAAAACCACCACTGGAGCCAGCATTAACTGTTTTTACTCAAACAGTGTTTTGCCTTTTAGCATTGTTTTTTGATCTTGGAATTTTCATCTCTCCAACTGCATTCCCTTTTAGTATACTTCATAATTTTTCTGCCTTTCAACAAAAAATTAAAAGACACATTAAAAGGCAAAATTTAGAGTTTGAAGATATGAAAGCAAACATCAGAACTGGACTCACAGTGGCAAGAATGTTGGTATTATTCAGCTGAAAATTTAAAATAACTATGATTAATATGCTAATAGCTCTAATTAAAAAACATAGACAATGTGCAAGAACAGATGGGTAATGCAAGCAGAGAGATGGAAGCTCTAAGATCCAAAAGATGTGCTAGAATACAAAATTACTGTAACCGAAATGAAGAATGTCTTTCATAGGCATTAGACTAGAATTGGACAAGGAAAAAGTCATCGAACTTGAAGATATAGCAATAGAAACTTCTTAAACTGAAAATCAAAGACAAAAATTGAGGGGAAAGCCTAGAACAAAATATCTAAGACTATTGGGCAGTTACCAAATGTATACCATACACTTAAGGTGAATACCAGAGTGAAAAGAAAGAAATAGAAAAATTTTAGAAGCAATAATGACTGTGAATTTCTCAAAATTAATGTCAGACCCTAAACCAAGATTCAGGAAACCCCAGGAATACCACGTGTGATAAATTCCCAAATTCTATACTTCACTATATCATATTCATACTGCAGAAAATCAAATACATAGAGAAAATCTTTAAATAAGGCAGAGGAGAAAATTACCTTAGCTATAAAAGAGCAGGTATAAGAATTACATTCAACTTCTCTTGGGAAGTGATATGAGGAAAAAGAGAGTGGAACTGAATACTTAAGTCTCGAAAGAAAAAAAAACCCAAGAATCTAGATTTACATATCTTGTGAAATGACTCTCAATCAAAAATTGAGGGAACTTGTCACCAATAGATTCACCTTGCAAGAGATGTTAAAGGCAGTTCTTTGGAGCAAAGGAATATAATATAGATCAGAAATTTGAAACCATGTAAGAAAGAAAGAATATGAGAGAAGAAACATATCAAGATAAAATGAAACCTCTTATTTTTCTTATTCTTAGTTGATTTAAGATAAGAATGTGTTAAGGAGGGCACATGTTCTAATGAGCACTGGGTGTTATACACAAATAATGAATCATGGAACACTACATCAAAAACTAATGATGTACTATATGGTGACTAACATAACATAATAAAATAAATAAAATAAATAATAATAACAATAATGTATTTAATGATGACAGTATATGAATGTAAGAGACAGGAAAAAGAAATCAGAATATCTTCTTATAAGATATTCACACTGACCATAAATTGCTATAGTGTTATATAAAAGTGCACTGTATTAGTTGTACATGTATATTGCAAACTCTAAGGCAATCACCAAAAAAGGCAAAATAAGGAACATAACTGATATGCTAAGAAACGACAGGAGTGCCTGGGTGGCTCAGTCAATTAAGCGTCTGCCTTCGGCTCAGGTCATGATCCCAGGGTCCTGAGATCAAGTCCCACATTGGGCTCCTTGCTCAGCAGGGAGCCTGCTTCTCCCTCTGCCTGCTCTGCCTGCTGCTCCCCCTGCTTGTGCTCTCTCTGACAAATAAATAAATAAAATCTTTAAAAAAAAGAAAGGACAGAAAATGGAACCATATATTATGCTAAATTAAAGCCACAGAAGACAAAAAATAGAAGGGCAATGAATAGAAAATAATAACTTATCAATAGTTACTTTAAACATCAATGGTTTAAATATGCTAATTAGAAGAAAGTGACCACAGAAATGGATGAAAAAACAAGATCCATCGGTATGCTGTATACAATAAATCCACTTTAAAAATAAATACATAATAGGAGGGGATGGCATAGGAAGATCCTGAACTTATATTCTTCCACAAACACACCAACTCTACTGCTACATAAGGGTCATTTCTCTCTCAAAGACATCTGAAAATTATATGAACTGCTCTTCACAACAAAATGTAAAAAGGACCACATTCAGATGGGTATGAGAAGCAGAGACACAATCTCACAAAAACAAAACAAAACAGTCTCAATATGGTGACACACCATAGGGAAAGAGCTCACCAGTCATGTGTTCCTCCTGGAGGAGTAAAGGTGTAGGTGCTCCACATGAGCTATCCCAGCCCCTGGGATCTGTACCAGAGAGATGAGCTCTAAAGACATCTGCCCTTGAAAACCAACAGGGCTCACATCTGGGGGTCCCAAAGAGCTAGAGGAAACTAAAATACCCCTCTTGGAGGCTTTCATGTGGTCTTGCTAATTCTGAGACCCAGTAAAAACAAGAGCAGTGTGAAAAGCACTTAAACTAAATGTGAGAGAGATTCTTTCGCTGATATGTTGTCATCGGCTGGAGATGTGTGAAAAGTGTGAAAAGCACCTAAACTAAATGTGAGAGAGACTCTTTTGCTGATATGTTGGCGTCAGCTGGAGACCCCAAGGGGTGATTGAGATGCCTCCAGAGACAGAGGCACTGGCAGATGCCATTGTTGCACCTTCCATCTAGCCTGCTAGCATAAGGGAGAAATTTCAGACATGGTACCCTCCAACTACCTTGCTGGGATAGATAGGGGGAAAGAGTTGTGGAACTTCCTGAGGTTAAAGAACATAGGCTGTTAAGCACTCCCCTACTCCCTGTATAGAGTGGATGAGTGTAAACAATGACAAAGTTCTTCTGCCCCCTAGCTAACGTCTGTGAGCACAGGCAGTTGTAACACTACTTACCCTACTGGGGAGCTGGCGAGTGAGAATAATTCAACATTCTCCCACTCCCAGCATAAAGCTGGCATGTGTACAAACAAGGCACTCTTGTTCTGCATTGTGGAAGTCAGCTTGCAATTGTAATCAAGACATTTTTATACTGTTTTTTTTTTTTTTCTGAAGCCGGTGAGTGTGCCCTACCCCCTTCCACTCTCCAACTGCCTTGCCAAAGTCAACAAATATATGCAATTCACACAGGGGTCACCTCTAAATTGCCTGGCCATAGTGGCCAAGAGCACTGGAGTTTCAGAACTCCATGGGACTATAATGATCAGAATGATAAATTTTGGTTAAGCCACCACCCCCAGGACACAGCACAGCAGACTCAAATACACACCTGGTCTTCCTGTGAGAAAGGTCTATCTACTTAGACTGGACCTTCAGCTTAAAGAGAACCTTCTAGATACATCTAGAGACTAAGGACGTGCTTCCAAGGAACATAAGCAGGGAGACGATATCATTATTCACCATTAGCTTCACTATAGCTTGACAAGACTTCCCAGAAAGGAACTTATACATTCATTTGGAGCTCCAATTTTTGCAACTATCCCCCAGGGGAAACTACAGATCTCCTGGTTAGCAGGCCAGCAGGGAATAAGATTGCAGCCCTACAGAACTCTATATGTTTACATGTTTCCAAAAGCTGCTTTTGATCTGGCTTCCAATCAGCCTAAAACTAGGTGCTAAGTGAAAATCTTCTCCTTGGATCATTGACAGGTTTTGATATACCCTCAACAACAGGGGCATATCAAGAATAAATCAAGTGTCTTCCAATCACAAAGGTTCAAGAGAAAACTGAGAGCTAGAGCAAGGTTGAACAAGAAGTATCACCTACACAAGGCTATACCTTCAAGACTGAGAGAAGTAGCTGTTTTACTTATGACATAGAAACAAACTCAGAGAGTTAAGAAAAATGAGGAAACAGAGATATATGTTCCAAACAAAAGAATAAGACAAAACCTCAGAAAAAGACCTTAGTAATATACAGATAAGTAATCTACGTGATAAAGAATTCAAAGTAATGGTCTTAAAGATGTTCACCAGACTTGAGAAAAGAATGGATGAACACAATGAGAAATTCAATAAAGAAGTAGAAAATATAAGAAAGTACCAGACAGAAGTCACAGAGTTGAAGGATACAATAAATGAACTGAAAAATACACTAATAGGGTTCAACAGCAGACTAGAAGTAGTAGAACAGATCAGTGAACAGGAAAGATAAAACAATGGGACTCACCCAAACAAAGCAGCAAAAAATTTTAAAAAGACTTTTTTAAAATGATAATTTATGGGACTTCTGGGACAAAAATATTTGCATTATTAGAGTCACAGAAGAAGAAAGAAGAACAGAAAACATTTAAAGAAATAATGCCCAAAAACTTTTCTAACCTACAGAAGGAAGCAGACATCCAGGTCCAAGGAATCGAGAGAGTTTCAACTACGATGAACCCGAAGAGAACAACACCAAGACAAATTGTATTTTAAATGGAAAAATAAAAGATAGAGAATCTTAAAAGCAACAAGAGAAAAATAAATTGTAACTTGCAAGAGAAACCCCATAAGGCTATCAGATTTCTAAGCAAAAACTTTGCAACATAGAAGGGAGTGGAATGATATATTCAAGGTGCTGAAAGGAAAAAAATTCTCATCAAGAATACTGTACCCAGCAGTTATTATTCAAAAGTGAAGAAGTGATGAATAGTTTTCCAGACAAATAAAACTGGTTTATCACCACTAAACAAGCCTTGCAAGAAATATTAAGCTGACATCTTTAAGCTGAAAAGAAACGGCACTAATTAACATCAAGAAAACATGGAAGTAAAATCTCACTAGGATATGTATATATAGAGAAAAAGACAACATAGATAGATAGATGATAGTAGATGATAGATAGATAGATAGATAGATAGATAGATATAGATATATAAACTAATTACTTATAAAACTACTAAGAAGGTTAAAAGACAAAAGTAGTAAAATTAAATAAATCTACAATGATTATTTAAGGGATACATAAAATGAAAAGATGTAAAAAGTGATATCAAAACGATCAAAAACATAAAACATGTATAAATGTACAGCTCTGGAATGGTTCAGATTTAAGTTGCTATCAACTGAAAATAGACTATCATATACATAAGATAATATAATTGAACCCTGCAGTAACCACAAGACAAAAACTTACAGTAAATACACAAAAGAAAATGAGAAAGAAATCTAAACATAACACTATATAAAGTCATCAAGCCACAAGGGAAGAGCAAAAGAGAAGATAAAGGGGAAAAAGATGGAAATACAAAACCAGCCAGTAACTAGTTAACAAAATGGTAGTAAGTACACACCTATCAATAATTACTTTAAATGTAAATGAAATAAATTCTTTAATAAAAAGATATAAAGTGGAAAAATGTGTTAAAAAAAAACAAGACATATCTAAATACTACCTGTAAGATATTCACTTCAGAAGTAAAGGCACATGTAGACTGAAAGTAAAGGGAGGTAAAAATGTATTTTATGTAAATGGAAACATAAGAAAGTTAGTGTAGCTATATTCATAGCAGAGAAAATAGATTTTAAAACAAACATTGTAATAAAAGACACAGAAGGGCACTAAATAATGATAAGAGGGTCAATCAAGTAAGAAGATAAAATATTTATAAATGTTATATGCATGCAACATGGGCCCATTAATAAATAAGGCAAATATTAAAGACCTAAAGGGAGAGGTAAAAAGCAATACAATAATAGTAAGGAGTTTTCACATCCCTCTTGCATCTATAGATAGATCATCCAAACAGAAAGTCAATAAGGATACACTGCCTTTGACAACACACTAGACCTACTGAACTTAATAGATATATACAGAACATTCCATGCATAAACAGCAGAATACACATTCTTCCCAAATGAAGAAGAAACATTCTCTAAGACAGATCATCATGTTAGATTACAAAATGAGTCTTAATAAAGTCAAGAAGATTGAAATAATATCGAGCATCTTTCCTGACAATAATGGCATGAAACTAGAAATCAATTACAAAAAGAAAACTGGAAAAACTACAAATACATGAAGAGTAAACATCATGTTATTGAGCAAGTACTGGGTCATGGAAGAAAACAAAGGAGAAAAATTTTTAAATATCTTGGGACAGTTGAAAATAAAAATACAACATGCCAAAATATATGGGACATAGCAAAAGCAGTTAAAAGAGGGAATTTCTAAGAAATACAGGCCACCTGAAAAATGAAATCTCTAATAAAAAGTTTAATTTCACTTCTAAAGGAACTAGAAAAAGAAGAACAAACAAAGAACAAAATTAGTAGAAGGAAAGAAATAATTAAGATCATAGTGCAAACAAATGAAATAGAGAATAAAAAGATAACAGAAAAGATCAAGGAAACTCAGAGCCAGTTCTTTGAAAAGATAAACAAAATTGACAAAATTTTAGCCAGTTTCACCCGGTGAGAGAGAGAGAGAGAGAGGACTCAAAATCAGAAGTCATGAATGAAGTACAACATATTCAACAATTCTGAAGAAATGGATGAATATATAGAAATTTACAATTTTCCCAGACTGATTCAGAACAAATAGAAAATTTGAATAGCCCAATTACTAGTAAGGAGATTGAATGAATAATCAAAAAACTCCCAACAAACAATACTCCAGGGGCAGATACCTTCAATAGTGAATTATACAAAATCTTTAAATATTTAATACTTAACCTTCTCAAACTTTTCCAAAAACACTGAAAGGAGATAAAGTTTCCAAATTCATTTGTGGGCCCTGCACTTCCCTGATACCAAAACTAGACAAGGACATCACACACACACACACACACACACACACACACATACACACAATTACAAACCAATATCCCTGATGAATATTGATATAAAAATCCTCAACAATATAGTAGCAAACTAAATTCACCAATACATTAAAAGATTCATATAGTATGTCCAAGTAGGATTTATCCCAGGGATGCAAAAATTGTTCAATAGCTGCAAATCAATCAACATGATACACTACATTTAAAAAATGAAGGATAAAAATCATAATCATTTCAGTAGCTGCAGATAAAGCATTTGACAAAATTCAACATCTGTTTATAATAAAAACTCAATAATGTGGGTGTAGAACGATTCTACTTCAACATAATAAAGGCCATATTTGACAAATAAAGGCCATATTATACTCAATAATGAAAAATTGAAAGCTTTTCTTGCCAGATAGGGAATGAGATAAGAATGCTCACTTTCCCCACTTTTATTCAACATAGATCCTAGTCACAACAATTAGTTAGGAAAAAGAAATGAAAGACATCCAAAACAGAAAGAGTAAAACTATAACTATTTGCAGATGATATGATGTTATATAGAAGAAATCCTGAAGACTCTACCAAAAAACAGTAGTTAGAACTAATAAATAAATTCAGTAAAGTTGCAGGATACAAAATTAATATACAAAAAATCTGATGCATTTTTTTTATTTTAAACTTAATTAGCCAACATGGAGTACATTCTTAGTTTCAGATGTAGAGTTCAATAACTCATCAGTTGCATATGAAACCCAGTGCTCATCACATCATGTGCCATCCTTAATGCCCATCACCCAATTACCCCATCTCCCACCCCACTCAACTCCAGCAACCCTGTTTGTTTCCAGTAGTCAAGAGCCTCTCAAGATTTTTCTCCCTCTCTGATTTCTTCCCATTCATTTTCTCTCCCTTCGCCTATGATCCTCTGTGCTGTTTCTCATATTCCACCTATAAGTGAAACCATATGATAATTGTTTTTCTCTGATTCACTTATTTTGCTCAACATAATACCGTCCAGTTCCATCCACATCAACGTAAATCGTAAGTATTCATCCTTTCTGGTGGCTGAGTAGTATTGCATTGTATATAAATACATATTGGCTATTGTGGACATTGCTGCTAAGAACATTGTGGGTGCAGGTACCCCTTCAGATCACTACATTTGTATCTTTGGAGTAATACCTAGTAGTGCAATTACTGGACTGTAGGGTAACTCTTGTTTTTAACTTTTTGAGGAACCTCCATAGTGTTTTCCAGAGTCGCTGCACCAGCTTGCATTCCCACCAACAGTGTAGGAGGTTTCCCCTTTCTCCACATCCTCACCAACATCTGTCATTTCCTGACTTGTTAATTTTAGCCATTCTGACCAGTGTGAAGTGGTATCTCATTGTTTTCATTTGTATTCCCTGATGCCAAGTGATGTTGAGCATGTTTTCATGTGTCTGTTGACCACTTGTATGTCTTCTTTGGAGAAATGTTTGTTCATGCCTTCTCCCCATTTCTTGACTGGATTATTTGTTTTTTGGGTGTTGAGTGTGAGAATTTTTTATAGATTTTGGATACTAACCCTTTATCTGATTCCAGGGTTACCTTTTAGTTTTGTTGACTGTTTCCTTTGCTGTGCAGAAGTTTTTTATCTTGATGAAGTTCCAATAGTTCAATTTTGCTTTTGTTTCCCTTGCTTTTGGAGATATGTCTAGCAAGAAGTTGCTGTGGCTGAGGTCGAAGAGGTTACTGCCTGTGTTCTCCTGTAGGATTTTGATGGATTCCTCTTTCACACTTAAGTCTTTCATCAATTTTGAGTGTATCTTTGTGTATGGTGTAAGAAAATGATCCAGTTTCATTCTTCTGCATGTAGCTGTCCAGTTTTTCCAACACAATCTTTTGAAAGACTGTATTTTTTCCATTGGATATTCTTTCTTGCTTTGTAAAAAATTAGTTGACCATAGAGTTGAAGGTCCATTTCTGAGTTCTCTATTTTGTTCCATTGAACTATGGGTCTCTTTTTGTGCCAGTACTATACTGTCTTGATGATTACAGCTTTGTAATATAGCTTGAAGTCTGGCATTGTGATGTCACTGGCTTTGGTTTTCTTTTTCAACATTCCTCTGGCTATTTGGGGTCTGTTCTTATTCCATACAAATTTTAAGATTGTTTATTGCATCTCTGTGAAGAATATTCATGACATTTTGATAGGGATTGCCTTGAATGTGTAGATTGCTCTGGGTAGCATAGACATTTTAACAATATTTTTCTTCCAAAACATGAGCATGGAATGTTTGCCATATCCTTTTAATCTTCCTCAATTTCTTTCATAAGTGTTCTGTAGTTTTTTTTTTTTTTAATTTATTTATTTGTCAGAGAGAGAGATGGCACACACAAGCGGGGTAGTGGCAGGCAGAGGGAGAAGCAGACTTCCCCCTGAGCAAGGAGCCTAATGTGGGACTTGATCCCAGGACCCTGAGATCATGACCTGAGCCAAAGGCAGACGGTTAACGGACTGAACCACCCAGATGTCCCTGTTCTGTAATTTTTAGAATACAGATCCTTTACCTCTTTGGTTAGGTTTATTCCTAGGTATCTTATGGCTTTTGGTGCAATTGTGAATGAGATCAATTCTGATTCCTTAATTTCTCTTTCTTCTTTCTCCATGTTATTGTAGAGAAATGCAACTGTTTTATGTGCAGTGATTTTGTATCTTGCCACGTTGCTGAATTGCTATATGAGTTCTAGAAATCTTGGAGTGGAGTCTTTTGCATTCTCCACATAAAGTATCATGTCATCTGTGAAGAGAGTTTGACTTCTTTGCCAATTTGAATGCCTTTTATTTCCTTTTGTTGTCTGATTGCTGAGACTAGGACTTCTACTACTATATTGAACAGCAGTGGTGTTAGTGGACAACCCTGCCATGTTCCTGACCTTAAGGAAAAAGCTCTGTTTTTCCCCATTGAGAATGAAATTCGCTTGGGCTTTTCATAGATGGCTTTTATGACATTGAAGTATGTTCTCTCTATCTCTACACTGTGGAGAGTTTTAATGAAGAAAGGATGCTGTATTTTATCAAATGCTTTTTCTGCATCAATTGAGAGGGTCATATGATTCTTGTCTCTTTTTTATTAATGTGATGTATCACATTGATTGATTTGCGAATGTTGAACCACCCTTGCAGCCCAGGAATAAATCCCACTTAGTTATGGTTAATAATCCTTTTCATGTGCTGTTGGATACTATTGGCTAGTATCTTGGTGAGAATTTTGGCATCCGTCTTCATCAGGTCTGTAATTCTCCTTTATGGTGGGGTCTTTTTCTGGTTTTGGGATCAAGGTAATACTAACCTCATAGGATGAGTTTGGAAATTTTCCTTCCATTTCCGTTTTTTGAAACGGCTTCAGAAGAATAGCTTCTTCTTTAAATATTTGGTAAAATTCCCCTGGAAAGCCATCCGGCCCTGGACTCTTGTTTGTTGGGAGATTCTTGATTACGGCTTCAATTTCCTTGCTGGTGATGAGTCTGTTTGGGTTTCCTATTTCTTCCGGTTTCAGTTTTGGTAGTTTATAAGTTTCCAAGAATGCATCCATTTCTTCCAGATTGCCTAATGTTGGCATATAGTTGCTCATAATATTTCCTTAAAATTGTTTGTGGGCAGAGGAGTAGGAGACCTAAATTTCATCTGGTCCAAGGAATTCAACTAGATAGGGATCAAACCATTCTGAACACCTACGAACTCAACAGGAGATCGAAGAAAAGAATAGCAACATCTCTCTGAACAGAAAAGCAACCACTTTCATGAGTATTTTATAGTTTTGTGAAAGGTAAGATGTGCGGAGAAGTGAATCTGTGGTGCTATTTGGGAAGACAGACGACGGGGGAGGGGGCCTCCGTCAGCCACTATTGGCAAGTGATAGAACAGCAGAACACAAAATCGGAAATTTTAGAAGTTGGCTCTGCTGAGGGACATCGCTCCAGTGGCTAAGCGGGGCGTGGAACACTCGCTGGGACAGTGTGGTCTCTGGACCCTCAGGGTCACAGAAACCAGGGGTGCCTGAATGCGGCAGAGTTCCCAGGTATGGGAGCAAGGAAGCCAGCTGCAGAGACAGAGCCGAGGAGTGGGCTTTCAATTTGGGGTTGCCATAAACTGTTATCCACGGCACAGTCAGGCCACTGCCTTCTGAGGAGGGACCCAACAAGCAGCAGATCGGGGGAGACTCCCCTTCTTCCCCTGGGAAGAGTGGCGCAGGAGTGCACCACAGGGATCTGCTGGGTTTCGAGGCTCCAAACAGGATCATGTGCCAGAAATACAAATGCTCAGTCATAGGCCAGGTGAGCATGGAGTTTGACTGGAGACTGGAGAGATGGGAGTGAATGAATGCTTTTCTCTAGGGGCGCACTGAGGAGTGGGGTGCCAAGTTCTTGGCTCCTCTGGGGTGGAGATTGGGAGGCCACCATTTTCACTCTCATCCTCCAAAGCTGAACAGAAAGTTTGCAGGGAACAAAAGCTACCAGAGAGCAAACCCAAGCAGATTACTTACAAGGACGGGGCAATTCCGCTTCTGGCAAAGATCATTTTTGCTCTTGCTTCCCTTGACTTTGGCAATGTTTCTAGGAAGAAGTTGCTGTGGCTGAGGTCAAAGAGGTTGCTGCCTGTGTTCTCCTTTAGAATTTTGATGGACTCCTGTCTCACATTGAGGTCTTTCAACCATTTTGAGTCTATTTTTGTGTGGGGTGTAAGGAAATGGTCCAGTTTCATTCTTCTGCATGTGGTTGTCCAATTTTCCCAACACCATTTGTTGAAGAGACTGTCTTTCTTCCACTGGGCATTCTTTCCTGCTTTGTCGAAGATTAGTTGACTGTAGAGTTGAGGGTCCATTTCTGAGCTCTCCATTCTATTCCATTGATCTATGTGTCTGTTTTTGTGTTAGTACCATATTGTCTTGATGATGACAGCTTTGTAAGAGCTGGAGGTCCGGAATTGTGATGCTGCCAGTTTTGCTTTTCTTTTTCAACATTCCTCTGGCTATTCAGGATCTTTTCTGGTTGCATGCAAATTTTAGGATGATTCGTTCCATTTCTTTGAAAAAAGTGGATGGTATTTTGATGGGGATTGCATTGAATGTGTAGATTGCTCTAGGTAGCATTGACATCTTCACAATATTTGTTCTTCCAATCCATGAGCATGGAACGTTTTTCCATTTCTTTGTATCTTCCTCAATTTCTTTCATGAGTATTTTATAGTTTTGTGAGTACAGGTCCTTTGCCTCTTTGGTTAGATTTATTCCTAGGAATCCTATGGTTTGGGGTGCAATTGTAAATGAGATCGACTCCTTAATTTGTCCTTCTTCTGTCTTGTTGTTGGTGTATAGGAATACCACTGATTTCTGTGCATTGATTTTATATCCTGCCACTGTACTGAATTCCTGTATGAGTTCTAGCAGATTTGGGGTGGAGTCCTTTGGGTATTCCACATACATTATCATATCATCTGCAAAGAGTGAGAGTTTGACTTCTTCTTTTCTGACTTGGATGCCTTTTATTTCTTTTAGTTGTCTGATTGTTGTGGCTAGGACTTCTACTACTATGTTGAATAGCAGTGTTGATAGTGGACATCCCTGCCATGTTCCTGACCTTAGGGGGATATCTCTCAGTTTTTCCCCATTGAGGATGATATTCGCTGTGGGTTTTTCATGCAGAGAAAGGGGAACCCTCCTACATTGTTGGTGGGAATGCAAGCTGGTACAGTCACTTTGGAAAACAGTATGGAAGTTTCTCAAAAATTTGAAAACAGAGCTATCATAAGACCCATCAATTGCACTATTGGGTATTTACCCCAAAGATACAAATGTAGGGATCCGAAGGGGTACGTGCACCCCAATGTTTATAGCAGCAATGTCCACAATAGCCAAACTGTGGAAAGAGCCAAGATGTCCATCAACAGATGAATTGATAAAGAAGAAGTGGTATATATATACAATGGAATAGTATGCAGCCATCAAAAGGAATGGGATCTTGCCATTTGCAATGACGTGGATGGAACAGGAGGGTATTATGCTGAGTGAAATAAGACAATCAGAGAAAGACATGTACCATATGACCTTACTGATAGGAGGAATTCTTAATCTCAGGAGACAAACTGAGGGTTGCTGGAGGGGTGGGGGGTTGGAGGGATGGTGTGGCTTGGTCGTAGACATTGGGGAGGGTATGTGCTATGGTGAGCACCGTGAATTGTGTAAGACTGTGTTGAAGCACAGAGTGTACTTCTGAAACAAATGATACATTATATGTTTAAAAAAAGAAGAAGATAGCAAGAAGGGAAAAATGAAGGGGTCCATCAGAGGGGGAGACGAACCATGAGAGACTATGGACTCTGAGAAACAAATTGAGGGTTCTAGACGGGAGGGGCTGGGGGGATGCGTTAGCCTGGTGATGGGTATTAAAGGGGGCACATACTGAATGGAGCACTGGGTGTTATATGCACACAATGAATCATGGACCACTACATCAGAAACTAGTGATGTAATGTATAGTGATTAACATAACATAATTACAAAAAATATAAAAATAAAATAAATTGTTTTTTTTTCCTTGGTGTTGGTCATGATCTCTCTTCTTTCTTTTATTATATTAATTTGAGTCCTTTCTCTTTTCTTTGTTATCAAGTCCAGTAGGGGTTTATCAATCTTATTAATTCTTTCAAATAACCACCTTCTAGTTTCATTGGTCTATTCTACTGTTCTTTTGGTTTCTATTTCATTGATTTCTTCTCTAGTCTTTATTATTTCTCTGCTCCTGCTTGGTTTAGGATTAATTTGCTGTTCTTTCTCCAGCTCCTTAAGTGTAAGGTTAGTTTGTGTATTTGAGACTTTTCTAATTTTTTGAGAGGGGCTTGTTTTGCTATGTACTTCCCTCTTAGGTCCATCTTTGCTGTATCCCAAAGGTTTTGAACAGTTGTTTTCACTTTCAATTGTTTCCATGATTTCTTTAAATGTTTTTTTTTATTTCTTGATTAACCTATTTATTCTTTTTTACTCAAATTCAATTAGCCAACATATAGTACATCATTAGTTTCAGATGTAATGTTCAGTAATTTATCAGTTGTATATAACACCTAGTGCTCATCACAACATGTGCCCTTCTTAATGCCCATCAACCAATTACCCCATCCCCCCACCCACCTCGATTCCATTCATTTTTAATGGGATGCTCTTTAACCTCTAAGTTTCTTTTTCTCATTCCAAATTTCCCTTTGTGATTAAGTTCCAATTTCAAAGCGTTGTGGTCTGAATTTATCCAGGGAATAATTCCAATCTCTTGGTAGTGGTTGTGACCCAGTATGTGATCTATTCTGGAGAATGTACCATGTTCATTTGAACAGAATGTGTATTCTGTTGCTTTAGGATGGAATGCTCTGTATCTGTGTATATTTGTATCTGTGAAGTCCATCTGGTTCAGTGTGTCATTCAAAGCCCTTCTTTCCTTGTTGATATTCTGCTTAGATTATCTCTCCATTGTTGTGACTGTGGTGTTGAAGTCCACTACTATTATTGTATTATTGTCGATGTGCTTCTTTACTTGTGTTATTAATCGGTTTATATAATTGGTTGCTCCCAAGTTAGGAGCATAAATATTTATAATTGTTATATTTTCTTGATGGTTAGACTCTTAAGTGTCCCTCTTCATCCCTTACTGCAGTCTTTGGTTTAAAATCTAATTTGTCAGAGAGGTGGAAAAGATGGTGGAAGTGTAGGGGACCCTATTCTAACTGGTCCCCAGAATTGAGCTGGATATCTACCAGACCACTCTGAACACCCACGAAATCAGCCTGAGATGTAAGAAGATAGATCTGGATCTTTACAAACAGAATATTGCAGGCAGTTGGTTTGGAGGTATGAAGCAGGGAGCCATGATTCTGCAGGCACATATTGGATGATAAATGGAAAGGGGAGGGAGCTGTGGCGATCCTCCACCACTAGTGAGCAATAGCCTCCTGTGCTGGGGACAGGGCACAGACTTGCAGACTGGTAGCGACAGGAAAAGAACTTTAGGGCAGCCCCCTAGACTGAAACCTGGAGTGGCGGGGCCGCACCAGCGAACTGACAGTGGCTGGCTGTTTTAGAAGCACAAAGGGCAGAGATGTGTCCCAACCTGGAGGCAAAGACTGGGAGCCCAGCTAAGGGGTGCACAACCCAGGATGCTGCAGTTTATAGCAGCACAAACAGAAAAGGAGATAGTGTGGCCTGGAGAGCTCACTGAAGAACAGACAGCAATCTCTGCTCTGAGGCAGAGAGTTGGAAATGATCTCTTCTGCTCTGACTCTCAGAAGAGATGCAGAAAGAGCCAAGGAAAGCCATCAGAGAACAAAAGCCCCCAAAATTGGTTTTAACTAAGCCCATCCCACGCCATAGGAGGCAGGGCAACTCTGCCTAAACAGGGTTGCCTGAGTAATAGTGTGGTAGATCCCTCCCCCAGAAGACAGGCTGGAAGAACAAGAGGCCAACAACCCTAAGGTCCCTATAAAACAGGTGCATCTGGCTTGGGTTGTGCTCAAAAATTTGGACTCTGTACATTCCCTCAACCACCCCTCAACAGAATGACTAGGAGGAGGAACCCCAAAATAAGAAAGATTCAAAGACTGTGACTACTTCTGACACAGATTTACAAATGGATACAGATATAACAAAGATGTCGGAGATGGAATTCAGGGTAGCAATTGTGAAGAAAATAACTAGAATGGAGAAATCTATTAATGGCAACATAAAGTCTCTAAGGGCAGAAATGAAAAGTGAATTGGCAGAACTTAAAAATGCTATCAATGAGATCCAATCTAATCTAGATAATCTAACAGCTAGGGTAAGCAAGGCAGAAGAACAAATTAGTGATCTAGAAGACCAATTAATAGACAAGAAGGTAAAAGAGGAGTCCAGGCAAAAACAACTCAAAATCCGTGAAAAGAGAATCAGAGAAATAAATGACACCATAAAACGTTCCATTGTCAGAATTATTGGGATCCCTGAGGGGGTGGAGAGAGAGAGGACTAGAAGATATATTTGAGCAAATCCTACCTTAGAACTTCCCTAATTTGGAAAATGAAACAAACATTCGTGTCCTAAAGGCAGAGAGAACCCGTTCCAAGATCAAGGAAAACAGGCCAACACCCCGACATGTAATAGTAAAACTCGCAAATCTTAGAACCAAGGTTTCCTTCCATCTTAAGGGCAGTTAGGTGGAAGAGATTCCTTAGTGCAGAGGGAGGAACATTAGAATAATGTTAGACCTATCCACAGAGACCTGGCAAGCCAGAAAGAACTGGCAAGACATATTCAGGGTACTAAACGAGAAGAACATGCAGCCAAGAATACTTTACCTAGCAAGGCTGTCATTTAGAATGGATGGAGAGATACAGAGCTTCCAAGACCAGCAGAAACTGAAAGAATATTTGACCAGTAAACTGGCTCTGCAAGAAATATTAAGGGGTGTACTATAAAAGGAGAAAGACCCCAAGAGTGATAAAGAACAGAAATTTACAGAGACAATCTATAGAAACAAGGTCTTGACAGGCAACATGATTACAAAAAAATTCATATCTTTCAATAATCACTCTCAATGTGAAAGGCCTAAATGCTCCCATAAAAAGGTGCAGGGTTGCAGACTGGATAAAAAGACATGACCCATCCATATGCTGTCTACAAGAGACTCATTTTGAACCTAAAGATACATCCAGACTGAAAGTGAAGGGATGGAGATTCATCTTCCATGCCAACGGACCTCAAAAGAAAGCTGGGGTAGCAATTCTTATATCAGACAAATTAGATTTTAAGCTAAAGACTGTAGTTAGAGAAACAGAAGGGCACTATATCATTCTTAAAGGGTCTATCTAATAAGAAGATCTAATAACTGTAAATATCTACACCCCCAACACGGGAGCAGCTATGTATATAAGCCAACTGTTAACCAAAAGAGTCAGATTGATAATATGTTCATTGTAGGAGACCTCAATACTCCACTCTCAGCAATAGACAGATCATCTAAGCAGCAAATCAACAAAGAAATAAGAGCTTTGAATGACACACTGGACCAGATGGACCTCATAGATGTATACAGAACATTCCACCCTTTAAACAACAGAATACACTCACTCTTCTTAAGCGCACACGGAACTTTCTCCAGAACAGACCACATACTGGGTCTCAAATCAGGTCTCAACTGATACCCAAAGATTGAGATTATTCCATGCATATTCTCAGACCATAATGCTTTAAAACTGGAACTCAAACACAAGAAAAAATTTGGCAGAAATTCAAACACTTGGAAGCTAAAACCACTCTGCTCAAGAATGTTTGGGTCAACCAGGAAATCAAAGAAGAAATTAAACAATTAATGGAAACCAATGAGAATGAAAACACATCAGTCTAAAACCTATGGAATACTGCAAAGGCGCCTAAGGAGGAAATACATAGCCACCCAAGACTCACTCAAAAAAATAGAAAAATCCTGAATTCACTAACCAAGTTTACACCTTAAAGAACGAGAGAAAAGCAACAAACGATGCCTAAGCCACGCATTGGAAGAGAAATAATTAAGATTAGAGCAGAGATCAATGAATTAGAAACCAGAAACACAGTAGACCAGATCAATGAAACTAGAAGCTGGTTCTTTGAAAGAATTAATAAGTTCAATAAACCACTGGCCAGATTTATCCAAAAGAAAAGAGAAAGGACCAAATTAATAAAATTGTGAATGAAAGGGGAGAAATCGTGACTAACACCAAGGAAATAGAAACAATTATTAGAAATTATTATCAACAACTATAGGCCAAGAAACTGAGCAATCTGGAGGAAATGGATGCCTTCCTGGAAACCTATAAACTCCCAAGACTGAAACAGAAGGAAATTGACAACCTGAATAACCAGTAACGAGATGGAAGCAGTGATCAAAAACCTCCAAAAAAAATAAGAGTCCAGGGCCTGATGGATTCCCTGGGGATTTCTACCAAACATTCAAAGAAGAAATAATATCTATCCTCCTGAAGCTGTTTCAAAAAATAGAAACATAAGGAAAGCTTCCAGACTCATTCTATGAGGCCAGCATTACCTTAATCCCCAAACCAGACAAAAACCCCACCAAAAAGAATTTCAGACCAATATCCCTGATGAATATGGATTCCAAAATCCTCAACTAAATACTAGCTAATAGGATCCAACAATACAGTAAAAGGATCATCCACCACAACCAAGTGGGATTTATCCCCAGGATGCAAGATTGGTTCAACATTTGCAAGTCAATCCATGTGATAGAACACATTAATAAGAAGAGAGAGAAGAACCATATGGTCCTCTCAATTGATGCAGAAAAAGCATTTGACAAAATACAGCATCCTTTCCTGATTAAAACTCTTCAGAGTATAGGGATAGAGGGAACATTCCTTGAGTTCATAAAATCCATCCATGAAAAACCCACTGAGAATATCATCCTCAATGGGGAAAAGATTAGAGCCTTTTCCTTAAGATCAGGAACACGACAAGGATGCCCACTCTCGCCACTATTGTTCAACATAGTACTAGAAGTCCTAGCAACAACAATCAGACACAAAAAGAAATAAAAGGCATTCAAACTGGCAAAGAAGAAGTCAAACTCTCTCTCTTCACAGATGACATGATACTTTATGTGGAAAACCCAAAAGACTCCACCCCCAAATTACTAGAACTCATACAGCAATTAAATAATGTGGCAAGATACAAAATCAATGCACAGAAATCAGTTGCTTTCTTATATACTAACAATGCAACTCTAGAAAGAGAAACTAGAGAAATTCCATTTACAATAGCACCAAATCCATAACATACCTCAGAATAAACCTAACCAAACAGGTAAAGGATCTATACTCTAGGAACTACAGAATATTCATGAAAGAAACTGAAGAAGACACACACCAAAAAAATGGAAAAACATTCCATGCTCATGGATTGGAAGAATAAACATTGCTAAAATGCCTATTCTGCCCAGAGCAATCTATACCTTCAATGCCATCCCAATCAAAATTCCGTTGACATTTTTCAAAGTGCTGGTACAAACAATCCTAAAATTTGTATGTAATCAGAGAAGACCTTGAAACGCCAAGGAAATGTTGAAAAAGAAAAACAAAGCTGGAAGCATCACGTTGCCCAATTTCAAGCTATATTACAAAGCAGTGGTCACCAAGACAGCATGGTACTGGCACAAAAACTGACATATAGACCAGTGGAACAGAATAGAGAGCCCAGATATGGACCCTCAACTCTATGGTCAAATAATCTTTGATAAGGCAGGAAAAAATATGCAATGGAGAAAAGACAGTCTCTTCAATAAATGGTGCTGGGAAAATTGGATAGCTATATACAGAAGAATGAAACTCGACCATTCTCTAACACCATAGACAAAGATAAACTCAAAATGGATGAAAGACCTCAATGTGAGACAGGAATCCATCAAATTCCTAAAGAAGAACACAGGCAGTAACCTCTTCGACATCAGCCATAGCAACTTCTTTCAAGATACATCTCCAAAGCCTAGTGAAACAAAAGCAAAAATGAACTATTAGGACTTCATCAAGATAAGAAGCTTCTGCACAGCAAGGGAAACAGTCAACAAACAAAGAGGCGACCCACAGAATGGGAGAATCTTCTCCCATTATAGATCCAAGATCTATAAAGAACTTCTCAAACTCAACACCCAAAAAAATAAATAATCAAGTCAAAAAATGGGCAGAAGACATGATCAGACACTACTCCAAAAAAGATACACAAATGGCTAACAGACACATGATAAAGTGTTCATCATTAGCCATCAGGGAAATTCAAATCAAAACCACATTGAGATACCACCTTACACCAGTTAGAATGGCAAAAATTAACAAGGCAAGGAACCACAAATGCTCCCCTTGTGGAGCAAGGGGGACCCTCTTACACTGTTGGTGGGAATGCAAGTTGGTATAGCTACTTTGGAAAACAGTGTGGAGGTGCCTCAAAAAATTAAAAAAAGAGCTACCCTATGACCCAGCAATTGCACTACTGGGTATTTACCCCAAGGACACAGATGTAGCGAAAGGAAGAGTCACATGCACCCCAATGTTCATAGCAGCAATGTCCACAATAGCTAAAATGTGGAACAAGACAAGATGCCCTTCAAAAGATGAATGGATAAAGAAGATATGGTCCATATATACAATGGAATATTACTCAGCCATCAGAAAGGATGAATACCAAACTTTTACATCAACATGGATGGGACTGGAGGAGATTATGCTAAGTGAAATAAGTCAAGCAGAGAAAGTCAATTATCATATGGTTTCACTTATTTGTGGAACATAAAGAATAGCATGGAGGACATTAAGAGAAGGAAGGGAAAAACGACGTGGGGGAAATCAGAGGAAGAGATGAAACATGAGAGACTATGTTCTCTGAGAAACAAACTGAAGGTTTTAGAGGGGGGGGGGGGGGGGATGAGTGAGCCCAGTGATGGGTGTTGGATGGCACGTACTGCATGGAGCCCTGGCTGTTATACGAAAACAATGAATTGTGAATCACTACATCAAAAACTAATGATGTAATATATGGTGCCTAACATAACATAATAAAATTAAGTTAAATTAAAAAATAAATAAAATAAAATCTAATTTGTCTGTTATAAGGATTGCTACCACATGATAAACCTTTCTCCTCCCCCTCACTTTCAGTCTGGAGGTGTTTTTGGTTCTAACCTCAGTCTCTTGTAGACAACCTATGGATAGATCTTGCTTTTTTATCCAATCTGATACCCTGTGTCTTTTGATTGGAACATTTAGTCATTTACATTTGGAGTAACTATTGAAATGAATCTAGTGCCATTGTACTACTTGTAAAGTTACCGTTTCTGTGTTTTGTTTCCATTCCTTTCTGGTCTACGTTACTTTTAGGCCCTCTCTTCACTTACAGGATCCTCTTTAATATTTCTTGCAAGGCTGGTTTAGTGATCACAAGTTTTTTAGTTTCTGTTTGTCTTGTAAGCTCTTTATCTCTCCCTCCATTTGGAATGACAGCCTTGCTGGGTAAAGTATTCTTGGCTGCATGTTTTTGTCATTTAGTACCCTGAATATACCATGCCAGTCCTTTCTGGCCTGCCAGGTCTCTGTGGACAGGTCTGCTCCCAGTCTCATGTTCCTCCCCTTATAGGTTGAGGACGTCTTGTCTGGTGCTTCTTTCAGGATTTTCTCTTTATATGTGAAATTTACAAGCTTCAATATACTATGTCGCAGTGTGACCTATTTTTATTGATTTTGAGGGTGGTTTTTTATGCCTCCTGGACTTGAATGTCTGTTTCTTTCCCCAAATTAGGGAAGTTCTCAGCTATAATTAGCTCTAATATACCTTGTGCCCCTCTCTCTCTTTCCTCTTTCTTGGGGACTCAAATAATTCTAATATTGTTTCACTTTATTGTATTGCCAATCTCAAATCCTCCCTTCATGGCCCAGTAATTGTTTATCTCTTTTTTGCTCAGTTTTTTTGTTCTCCATAATTTTGTCTTCTAGATCACTTATTCTCTCTTCTGCCTCATCTATCCTAGCAGTAGGAGCTTCCATTGTTGACTGCATCTCAGCAATAACCTTTTTTATTTCAACTGCATTAGATCTTAGTTCTTTTATTTCTTCAGATAGGGATTCTCTAGTGTCTTATATGCTTTTATCAAGCCCAGCTAGTATCTTTATAATTGTTTTTCTGAATTCTAGCTCTGACATTTTACCAATATCCATATTTATTAAGTCTCTGGCACTGAGTACTGTCTCTTGTTCTTTTTTCTGGGAATTTTTCTTTCTGGTCATTTTCTTCAGAGAAGAATAGATGAACGAGAGAACAAAAAGAAATAAAAAATAAAATAAAAAATATATCAATCTAGACCTCTGGGAAATTTACACTAGACAATTTAGAAGAGATCAGAACCCAAAAGAGAAAAAAAAGGGAGGAGGAAGAGAATAAAATCAAACAGGTAGACAGAACAAGGTGATAAACTTGGTCCTGGGTATATTTTGGTTTGTTTGTTAGAAGACACTTGATCCCAAAATTGTAAAGAAAGAAAAACTTATATGTATACAAAAATAAAATAGAATATAGGGAAAGGAAAGCAAAAATGAAGAATATATAAAATATAAATGTAAAAATGAAAAATTTAAAAAGACTTTAAAGTGTTGACAAAATAAGGAACTAATTGAAAAGGAAAAGAAAATTTTAAACTGAAAAAGAATCATGAGAAATAACCTCAAATTCTGTATACTATTTTCCCCTAGCACTGAAGTTTTTCAGTTCTGTGTGATCTATAAACATTTTATTATCCTGATGTTCCTGCTGATCTTCTGAGAGAGGGGCCTGCTGCACTGATTCTCAGGTGTCTTTGCCTGGGTGGAGTTGCACAGCCCTGGCCAGGAGGCTGGGCTCAGTGTAAGCTGCTTCAGGTTGCTCCATGTGACTCTTGATCCCTGTTGGTTTTCAGGCTGCTTTATAGGGTGAAAAAAAAAGTGTGACACCCTGATCTCCAGCCCTGGACCTGAAAATATCTTGGTCCCCTCTCTTCTGTGAACCCTCAGGGAAACACAATCATTTTTGTGTGCTCCAAACTCTGTAGACTCCTGCCATGTGCACCTGCTCTGATCCTCCCGGGGGAAAGGAGGAGGGTCACCATGGTTTTATCACTTGCAGTGCCCTGCTTGGGGAGTGGTCACCTGATCATGTGTGCACTCATGCTCCTCCTCCTGGGGGAAGGAGGAGTGTCACTGGTTTCTGCTACTTGTGGGTCCCCTGCTCAGAAAGCGGTAGCCCAATTGTGTGCAGTTTGTAGTATATGGCAAACCAAGCTGAAAGCTCACTCCTGGGCTTGCTAATTGTATCCAGTTTCCCTGCTCCAATGCTTGGGAACTCTGCCAACTCAGGCACTCCCATTCTTTCTTTTACTCAGGGGATCCTGAGACCACACTGTCCCACCTATGATTCTGCCCCACTTCACCTCCTGAGCACCTTTCAGGCAGGATCATCCTTTGGGAGCAGACTTCTAAAAGTTCTGGTTTTGTGCTCCCCAGCTATATCACTTTCTGGTAGCTGGCTTACACAGAGGCTCCCCTCCCCTGTGGTTTATCCTCTGATATATCCCCTCAGGTTCACATCTCCACACTTCCTACCTTGCAAAAAGTGGTTGCTTTTCTATTTGTAGAGGTGCAGCAATTCTTTTCTTAGCTCTCAGGTTGAATTCACAGATGTTCAGAATGATTTGATAGATATCTAGCTGAATTCAAGGGACCAGATGAAACAAGGTCCCCCTACTCTTCCTCCATCTTCCAATAGAAACTCCTGATTCATTTTCATATACTAATCACAAATTATCAGAAAGATTAAAAAAAAGCAATTCCATTTACAATGGCATCAAAAAGAATAAAATAACTGGGCATAAATTTAACGAAGGTGGTGAAAGAACTGCATTTTAAAAATGAGAAGACACTGATAAAAAGAGACAAATAAATGGAAAGATATTCCATGCTCATGTATTTGCAGAATTAATATTTTCAAAATGTACCTACTCAAATCAATCTACAAATTCAATATAATTCCTCTCAAAGTTATAATGATATTTTTTACAGAACTAGAACGACTAATTCTATAATTTATTTGAAACCACAGGAGACCTGGAATAATCAAAACAATTTTGAGCTGGAGGTATTACATTCCCTTATTTCAAATTATACTACAAATGTATAGTAATCAAAACATTATGGTACTGGTCTAAAAGCACACAGATCAATAGAACAAAATTGAGAACCTAGGAATAAACCCACAAATATATGGTCTACTAATTTATGATAAAGTACACAAGTATATACAATGGGGAAATGAGTCTTTTCAATCAATTTTGTTCATTAAACTGGACAGCTACATGCAAGGTAATGAAACTGAGCCACTATTTTATACCATATACAAAAACCAACTCAAAATGGATTAAAGACTTGAATGTGAGACCTGAAACCATAGTACTTTTAGCAGAATACACAGGTGATAATTCCCTTGACATTAGTCTTAGTGATGTTTTTAGATCTGACTCCAAAAGAAAGGGAAACAAAAGCAAAAATAAACAAATGGAACTACATCAAACTAAAGAGCTTCTTCACAGCATAGGAAACCATCAACAAAAGAAAAAGACAGTCTACCGAATAGGAAAATTTATTTGCAGATCAAATATCCTATTAGAGGTTAATTTCCAAAATATATAAAGAACTTATACATGGGGAACCTGGGTGACTCAGCTGGTTAAGCTTCTGACTCTTGGTTTTAGCTCCGGTCATGATCTTAGGATCCTGGGATCAAGTCCTGTGTTGGGCACTGAATTCAGCAGGAAGTCTGGTTCTCTGCCTCTCTCTCCCTCTCCCTCTGCCTCTCTCCCTGCTCATGCTCTCTCTGTTTCTCTAAAATAAATAAATTAATTTAAAAAAGAAAGAACTCATACAACTTACAACACAATTCTAAATACCATATAAAGAGAAGACTTAAGAATAAATTAAAATATTTTGAACTAAGTGAAAATAGAATTAAAAAATCAAAATTTGTGGAATTTCTAAGTCCTAAAAATTAGAACTTAGACAATTTATGGCATTAAATAGATATATTAGAAAATAAAAGACATAAAGTCAATAGTCTAAGTTCCACATTACAATATTAGAAAAATAAGAGAAAATAACATCAAAAGTAGTAATAGAATTTTTTTAAAAAGCAGAGCAGATATCCATGGGTTTGAAAGCAGGAAAACAAAGAAAATCAATAGAACAAAAAGCTCATTCTTTGAGAAGATCAATAAAATTGAAAAACATCTAGTCAAACTAACCAAAACAAAAAGAGAAGGCAAAAATCTTACCAATACCATAAATGAAATAAGTATCATGACTACTGATTCTGTGAACATTAAAAGGATAATAAAGGAACAAATTTGATAACACAGATGAAATGGACAAATTCCTTGAAATATAAACTTCTAAAACTCACACAAGGAAAACCAGGTAACCTGAATAGTCTTATATCTGTAAAAGGAATTTAATCAATAATTAATAACCTTCCAAAAAAAGAAATTTCCAGGCCCAGTTAAGTTCAGTAGTGAATTCTTCCAAACATTTAAAGACAAAAACTACACCAATTTTCCACAATCTCTAAGAAAATGGAAACAGAGAGAACACTTCCTAACTTATTCCTGAAATAAGCATTACCTTGATAACAAACCCATAAAGACATTGCAAAATATTAAAACTACAGATTAAGATTTCTCATGAAGGATAGATTCAATAATCCTTTATAAAATAGTGGCAAACTGACACCACCAATGCATAAAAAATATGTACATCACAACCAGATGGAATTCATTCCAGGTATGTAAGGCTCATTCAACATTAGAAAATCAATCAAGTTAACCCACCAAATAAACAGGCTAAGGAAGAAAAATTACCTGATTACATCAATTGATGCAGAAAAAGCTTTCAACAAAATCTATTCATGATTTTTAAAAATCTCAGCAAACTAGATATATAGACTTTCCTCAATGTGATAAAGAGCATCTATAAGAACACTAAAACTAACATCATATTTTTTAGTCAGAAATTTGATATTTTCCCTCTAGGATCAAAGGCAAAGAAGCATTTTTTTTCTTTCACCTTTTGTAAAATGGTGTTGTCATTTTGGAAGACAAATTAGCAATTTCTTATAAAGCTAGGGTTTTATCATACAATATAACAATTGTGTCCTTGGTATTTACTCACCCTATTTGAAAATTCTGTTCACACTAAAACCTGTATGTGAATATATACTTATAACAGCTTTATCAAAAATTGCCAGAACTGGAAGAAACCAGGATGAATACAATAGATGAATAGATAAACATTGATACATCCATAAAATGAAATATCATTAAACTGTAAATGATATTAAATGTCAAAGGGTTCAGTGAAGTGATTTAATAAAGGACAGGGGATTATTTGGATCAGTGAAACTATTCTGTAGATACCGTAATTCTGAAACATGATATTATACATTTATTTAAAAAAAAAGAACTTTATAATACAAAGAATATACTTTAATGTGCACAAATAAACAGTGAGATGATCTGGATTCCAGGAAAGAATGCAGAATGTGATAAACAATTTAACTACACTACAAAAGTATGAATTAATCTCATTGAAGGAGGTTTAGTGGGATTGGTCGGGGGAGGTGTGCTAATCTACATATCTTTGAAAATGAATAGAAATGGTAAGACTAAAAGCAAAGCACAAAGACCTGCACATAAGCAATGCACTCTAGTTGGTAACATTGTTCCTTATAGTGCAGTGGGACAGCAATTCTGATACAAACATACATGTATACCAAAAATAAGCAGTTAAATAAGTGGATGGCAAATAGAGGGAAAAGAGTCGGAGTATTGGTGATAGACAGTGGTTCATTATTCTGCTAAATATGTAAATAGGAGCTGTCAGAATTTCATTATCTTGCATTTACATGCCTAAGTCCAATATTTCATCAAAATGACAGTCTTTGATGTTGTCCAAACTTAAAATATCAATTTGTTTATGTCAACAGCAATTTTTTCTCTGTATAAAAATACAAAATGTGAAACAATAGGTTTATTATATTTAAAATTCTCTTAATGTATATATAATCTTAAAAATTCTTTTCTTAAATTTCTCTCAAATTTCAGTAAATCTCTACTGCATCACACATTCTATGATTTCGCTAAGTATTTTTTTTTTATTACAGGAACTAATAACATATCACTTTCACAGGCAGCTTTTTTAGAGATGACAACTTTCTCCAATGAAGTCTAGAGGAAACAGGAAATTTCAATGCCTCATACAAATTTGTGCAAAGAATGTCTAGATCTTGGGGCATCTGGGTGGCTCAGTCATTAAGCGTCTGCCTTAGGTTCAGGTTGTGATACCAGGGTCCTGGGACTGAGCCCCACATCAGGCTCCCTGCTCAGTGGGAAACCTGTTTTTCCCTCTCCCACTCCCCTTGCTTGTGTCTCTCTCTGTCAAATAAATAAATAAAATCTTTAAAAAAAGAATGTCTAGATCTTTATTAAATTATATCACTGAATTCTTGGCAATGATGAGAAACATTAAATTTAAAGAAGTTAATTTATAATAATAATGACAGCCTCAATTCATTAAGAACTACTTATGGGCCATGTACAGCACTATTTAAGTTGCCTACTTTACAGCAATCTTTCAAGATAACTAATCCTATTTCAGTGTTGCACATGAAAAACCATGGTCCTGAAAAAGGTAAGGTGCCCCAAATCACAAAGCCAATATTCACAGCTTTGAGATGAAAGTCTGTCTTATTCCAAAGCCATTATTCTTTCTGTCACATCACATTGCCTTACAAAAGATAATTATTTTAGAATTCCTATTGTTCATTTTCTTTAAAAATCTCCCCATAATCTATATGGTTTTCTTCTACCTGAAGTTCAGAGATCAGGGAAAATTATAAATTATAATTTGAGATTGCAAGGTTGTTTGTGTAGTCTCAAATGCTGAAATGACCCAGAGTAAGGTGGATAGGAGCAGGAAGGAGCACTTGGTCTTTTCTTTCAGAAGACTGATTTTGACGTTGGGCAGCTGGGGAGCATATTGATTCAAGTTAAGGTATTGCTGTTGTGGAATTTCAAGCAAAGGAAGTCTTTATACAACAGTTGTTGAAAAGATAATGTATTATATACTTGAATATATTTGAAGAGGAAGAATTCCAAGCCCTTTGGAAAAATTTACAAGAGGACCCATCTGTGGCTGTCTGTGGTGAACCATTGTAAAGCACTATTATATAGTGGAATGCAATAATATTTGAACCACAAGGGACAACTTTTTAAGATGTATGCATAAAGTTCTGCTGCATCCCAAAGTATGATGGTGGTCTAGAGGATAATAATTTCTGCAACTGTATGTTCTCATGCTTACTTTTGCCAAAATCAATTTTACTTGGAAATTAGAGTTGAGAAATTTCTCAGATGCCTAATCCATTGTACCTTTCCATTCCCTCATGCTGCTCGTGGCCTGGGTTCACCACAGGAATATGACAAATATACTGCAGACCCTCCAAGGCAATAAGATGCTTTTCAGTCACTAGACGATTGATGTCTTTTTTTTAATTGATATCTTTTTTAAAAAAATTCTTGTGTGTTTAATCAACATATAGCAGAAAAATTAGTTGGGAATTAAATCATATTTGGTTGTGTATACATGTAAAAGAGTTTGAATTTATTGGTCTTAGGAAAACATTGCTAAATTTCAGTAGAGGATTTATTTTAGAAGCTTTGATTTAAAAAATGTTCTGATGATCAGGAAGATAGAAAAATAGCTTAAAATAAGTTGATGCAACTTACTCCCTCAGCCTGAAACTACTTCTGCATTCCAGAGATTTCTGGGAATGGTAGCCTCAATTAAATCACAAAAGATACTACCTATTCTTCCAATTTATAATAAGATACAATTTTTTATGGGAAGGTATAAAACTTTCTTTAATACTAGCCTCTGAAATTCAACCATAGGGATAGCCCAAAGTAAACTTAACTATGGTACAATGTCAGGGAAAGATAATTACATTTTGAAAGAAAATTATCCTGAAGAGAGAAGTTATGCCATGTATGTCAAAAATTAAATGCTTAATTAGATATTATCTTATGGCTGAATCAGAAAGTTCCTTAGAAACCTGAAATGTCAACTGCAAATCAGAAACGACTGAGGATAAATCCCTCTAATCTGAGCAGGGGCTGAACCAGCAAAGACTTTCCACTGACCTGAGATGAGCAAAGAAGATTGGAATACAGGAAGATAGGAACATGTTAGGAAGCAGAGTATGCACCAATTTGAGGCAAACGATATAAAATTTGAGGCTATGGAGAGTGATTTCTTGGTCTTGGCAACAGAATATGGAGATAGACTGGGAGGTAAAAGCATAGAGTTGAGTGAGACAAATTCAGGACACCACCTTTCATGAATATAGAAGACTTATTTTTTTCAAGATTTTATTTATTTATTTGACAGAGAGAGACACAGCAAGAGAGGGAACACAAGCAGGGGGAGTGGGAGAGGAAAAGCAGGCTTCCCGCAGGGCAGGTAACCTCTAAGTAAAATAACATGTATTTTCTATAGCCCAGACAGACTTTTAATGATGACTTTATTTTCAATTAAAGCATCTGAATAAAAAATAATCCTCCAAAAAACAATAATCCTCCATATACAGAAGGAACTAGAACTGTATAATGATAAGATAATTGGTGTATCATTTCAGAAACTTACAAATCTATGTAGCTTTCTGTATTGTTGACAAAAATCAAATATTTATTTTTAATCATGTGTATAAAATATATTGTTTCACCAACAAACTCTTATATAAAACACTGTAAGCTACGACTTGAATCTAAAATGCAACATATAATAGTAGAGTCTTACCAAAAATAGGTGATATTAAGTAATTGTTGTCTGCTCACATGGTACCAGTTATGTGTGTCTTATTGTTTCACTAAAATTAAAAGTCTTAGGGGTGTCCTCAGTTGGTTTTCAGCTCAGGTTATGATCTCAGTGTCCTGGGATTGAGCCCTACATCACTCTGTGCTCAGCAGGGAGTCTGCTTGCAATTCTCCTTCTCCCTCTCCCTCTGCCCCTCCCCCTGTTCTCTTTCTAAAATAAATAAATAAAATCTTAGAAAAAATAAATAAAAGTCTTGTATGTACAAATTAAAGTTCTACATGCATAAATTAAAGTCCTGTATTCGGGCATATTTTCTTTATTTTTTTAAGATTTTATTTATTTATTTAAGAGACAGAAAGAGTGAGAGAAAGTGAGAGAGAGAGAACACAAGTGGGGTGAGGGGCAGAGGGAGAAGCAGACTCCCTGCTGAACAGGGAGCCAGATGCTGGGCTCGATCCCAGGACCCTGGGATCATGACCTGAGCCAAAGGCAGACAATTAACTGACTGAGCCACCCAGGTGCTCCCAGGCACATTTCCAATAAGAAAAAAACATAAGAGTAATGTCTGCCAATATCTGCCTATCAGGATAATTAAGGTAACTCCATATTATTTAGTAATATGTATATATTTAATGTCATAAGGAAAGTTACTCAATATACTTTTAAGTGAAAAAATTTAATAACAAAGCAATTACGTGGAGTAAATGACAACACTGCGGGGGGCGGATCTAGAACAGCAATGACCAAGAGAACTTTCGATGCTGATAGAAAAAGAAGGGAGGGTAAACTGAATGAGAAGAAATCAGAGAGTGATACAAACCATGAGAGACTCTGGACTCTGGGAACCAAATTGAGGGTTAAGGAAGGGAGGAGGGTTGGAGGATGGGTAACCTGGTGATGGGTATTAAGGAGGACACATGTGGTGATGAGCCCTGGGTGTTATAGGCAACTAATGAATTGTTGAACACTACATCAAAAACTAATGATGTACTATATGCTGGCTAATTGAACATAATAATTTAAAAAAAATTCTATAACCTGCAGTGCCCAATGTAGTAATCACCAGCCACGTGTGGCACTTGAGCACTTGACAATGTACCTAGTGTGACTGAGGAATATCCAAGTTCTTAAAGTCTTTTAAATTTATTTTTACAGGATTAAATATTCAATCTTTTTACTTCTATGGTATCTCAATATTCTCAAATCCCTCTATATTTTTCTTTGTAACTAAGTTGTTTGCTTATATAGAATTTGAAATTACTCTCGCTTAGTAACTGGTCATTTTAAGGAAATAGGTAAAGGCACTTAGATATGTATTCAGGAATTAATTCATAAGATAGTTCTCATAAAATCAAGAACACTCTCTCAAAGCTAGAGTTTCTTCTAGTCTAGGTCCTCAGTCATGGTGCAAAATATAGGATGTTGTATTTTATTACTCTTTCTTGCTCTTAACTTCATTTATTCTTTCACTTTCCACATATTCTTTTACTCCTTTCTCATCTCCTCTTTGTTTGCTTTTTCTTTTTATTGCATCATTTTCTTGTTATTTGATGCTATATAGCAGAATATGGTAAAAATATAAGGTCACCTTTAAAGTGAAAAATAAGGAAAATATAAGAGGAAACAAGATTAACACATTTAATTTTAGTTATATTTTATGTACATAACTTTTTATGTTAGCTATAACTTATTGTTATTCCATATTGGCTATAAATAATGTAAAAACTATTTTTAAAAAACATAAGAAAATGGGCAACAAATTTGAAATAATGTTAATCAGTTCTACAGATGTTTACACCCTTTACACCCTAACAGCCTTATATGAAACTTATTGAGGGAGAAAATCTAATATAATATCTAAAATCTAATATAATATAATTATGCATATTAAAAGATGCATAAACAGATGAGTGGTTCAGAACTCCTTGATTTGTCATTCAACTCCTATTGAGAAAGGAAGTGAAAAAGGGAGGCTAATTTACTAAACAAGCATGTTCTGAAGTGAGAGTCCATGTCAGGCATTGATCTAGGCATTGGGGGTAGGGTAGTAAGCAGAACTAAGTTCCTTTATTAAGTGTACATTTTTTGGATGACTTCAAAAATATTGATGAAGCTGATATGTCATGAAATCCAAACTTATTTATTGACCATTACCTGATCCAAGAAAAAGAATCCAAACTTATTTATTGACCATTACCCATATACATCATCCTTCAAGAGCTATCTGGCAGACAAATGATGCTATATAAGTTTTTGTTAATGAGATATACATATATATATATACATATACATATACACACATACATATATATGTCATAAAAATGGCTGGATGAGTCATTTCTTTTTTTTTTTTTTCATTTTAGTACAGTAGGTTTTCAATTTCTCTACTTTAGAATTCTGCACTATGAATTAAAAATAATTGTCTTCTCATATGCCTCATGGATATTTCTCTAGGGACTAGTGTCCATCTCAGCGATACAGTTTACAGTAAGTTAAATATAGCTAACAGTAGAATTGCATAGTAATAGAGAATTTGAAAGTTCACTACACTATTTGTGTTCTCCTTTTGTTAAAAATGCCAAGTTTTGCTTGACTTCAATTCAAAACCAAACACCTCTTTCAAAATTTCACCTGACTTTTTTCTCAAATACTGCCTTCCTAATATGCCTAATACTTTTTTTTATAGTATAAATTACTAATATTCCCCCAAAATGTGAGAATATACAAGTCTAGAATACCTACTCATTTTCTAAAGATCTGTTTTGGAGTTAGTACATAAAGACATTTATCTGTTCAGCCACATTAAAGTATAACCTAAAAGGTTTTGCAGAAATTAATAGGCTCCTTAAAAAATTAACCCAGATTCTAAAATTTCAAAAAACAGATTACATCCTGACCTGAAAATATCTCCTGGAATTTTATGTTTTAAATGGCTCTTTTTACAACAAGAAGTAAATATTGTCAAATAGAGAGACAAAGAATGTTGAAGAAAAGTTAAAGTACACATAGTTCAACACAGGTTAGGCCCTATTTGGTTTTCAGGAAATTTTAAGAATGATTTCTGAAAGTTTGCCTAGAATTTCAGAGATGTCATTAAGATATATTATAAAATAGTAAGTTTGCCATTTTATTCTGATAGAAAACCTTTTTTTTTCAATCTATATTAAACACAGAGCAAGTTCAGGGTCACTGCTGGACTTAGGCCTCCTACAGAATTATATTTTTCCATAAGGCTTAGGAAAGAACAGATTTTAAAAACAGTATGCAAAAGAAACATTCATTCTTATACTCCTAAGTATCTCTTTGCACTTAGAGTGTCTACCTGCAAACTACATTATTTCATTTAATGGAATATTTAACACAGAGTCTCAATAGGTCTCCCACTCATATTTTACTTTAATTTTGATACTTACAATGTACAATCATTTCCTTTATTTATAACTAGCCTTTCTAAAGATATCAAAGTCTGACAAATTTTGGATTGTAATATATTTTTAGTATTAATGGTGGCATCAAACATTTACTCATTTTGGTCTGTTAAGTCTTCAGTCACAAATTCTAGTCATAATGTCCATACCTAACCCACTTTTCCCGATTTTCTAACTTAAACTAAGGTTGACAAATCTAAATAGTCTCCTTTTGGTTTAAGCTCTTGGGCCTACATTGTGTTTCTGTCACAAGAATGACGGTAAGAGGGACTAATTAAAAGTCCAATGAATGTGCCAGGGTTAAAATCACAGATTCTGCTCATTAACAGTCATTTACCTAAGGATATTTCCAAAGAATTCTTTCAATGTCTGAAAAGAACAAAAACTGAAAGGGGGAGGAAGGAATAAGTTGAGAAAACCATTTATAAATATTTATATTTGAAGTATGATTTAAAAAAAAATCACTGATACCATCCATGGAGGAATACAATTATAAGTAGAATTTCAAATATTGGTTTTTTTCATCATGTGTGCCTGTGTATTTTTGTGTATGTATGAATGTTTGTGCGCGTTTTAAAGGGGGATATCCTCTCTAAATCTAAAGAGCAGAAAAAGAAAGAGGAAAAAAATCAGAGCCATTTTGTTAATTGTCGTTTTCCTGCTGTTTCCATGGTAATACTGGCTGCTAGACTTCTCTGCAGAGTGACAGTCCAACAATTCACACACTACACCCTTTCAAGCACAATGAATGGCTGTGAAAGAGTCCGAACAGGCACCATTCAGGAAACATGTGATATCTACTCAATGCACTACCTTTCATCCACATTTTCCAAATTGTAGTTAATTTAATTCTAAACAAATAGCTAAGGGGTACAAATGAGGATTAGAAGGAAAAGAACATCTTGAGCTCTAATGGGGGTGGTTTGTGTGAAGAACAATACAGCACTTTCTTCTGTTGCCAAGAAGGCTGGATGTAAAAATGCATTTTCCCTCTTCCTCTAAGGTCTTCATTTAAACTCCATATCAACAATGAGAACCATGATAGAAAATTTCTTGGCAAAATAGTTTATGTAGGTTTTGGCTTTACATTTGGAAACACATTTGATACAGTACGAAATAATTTCATTTACTATGAAATAAAACGTAACATCAGACATTTTATTGACATTTAGAAGCTATCAGTTTTTGTAAGGTTACATTTTCCTCAATTTTTAACATTGTTCAAGGTTCAAGAAAGAAAAACAGTGAACTATAAAGTTCCCATAACAAAATACAAGGAACTGTCTTTATTCAGTCTAGAGTTGCATGTGATTTTTGTATTTAGATATCAAGTAAGGAGGCCATGGTCATTCGAAAAACAAAAAGAACAAGAAAAGTAAAATGGCGTCCCTACATATAATTTCATATTATTTAGATGAAAGAATCATGGAGGAATCATCTCCCACATTCATTTTTCAGTTACATGTCTCAGAAACACCAATCTTAAATTTTATATTCAATATCGCAATTATACCTATAAGCATATTTGCATTTCCTCTATTACATTTAACTTTTTAAGAGACTACTCTTATTTATGTTTACTGATCCAAGAAAAAGAATCCAAATGAATAATTCTTCATCCTCATTTCAACATAGTTCTGTTTGAAATAAGAGCACATCCATAAATTTATCTTCACTGCTGATGATTACATAATATACGTTCAATCTAAGTGAGTTATTTGAGAGGTTATTGCATTGGTTTTCAGAGCGTTTTTATGATTTTTGACTCTATAGTAGTTTCAGAAGAATAGACTTTTATTCAGTTCCAATTTGTCAGCTATAAAATAATCTATAAAGAAATAAGACTTGTAATGACTTTAGTTTCTGAGTGGATCAGTCCTCAGGCTAAACTATGAACAGTCCTAAATCTTTTTGGAAATTTAAATGATAGCAGGATCATAGTATTTCAGATGTTTGACAAAGGTCTTAAAATTCTTTCTTTTTACTCATTTCTCCTGATTTTTTTTCTCTAATGGTGAGGACCTTAAGGTTGACAATCTACAGTTGTTGAAATAAGCAGAACAAAAAAGGTCACTTTCCTCATGTATAAGAGCTGGTATCAGATGTTACCTTGTGAAAAAGCCATCTTTGATGCGGAGAATCAGGTAGGAAGCCACTACTTTTATTTCTAAAAATTTTGATATTTTAGATGAAATCTTGATGGTTTTCTTGTGAAAGGGGTAGAAATGGACACTTTTAGTGTAAATAGTTATGTTTAGTTTCTAGGAGCCTGATATTATCATTTCAAGGCTGGGACTCAAAAACATCCAGCACTGGGCATCTCACTGTCAGAGTGCTGCAGACAGATCACCCTCCATTCATGCTCCTACCACCCTCAATTTTGTTTACTTGTTTTCAAGCCTGCATTCCTATGGAACTAAAATATACCTTGGAGATTTTGAGAGAAGTCAGTAAAACCTATGTGGTTATCAATGCCAAGCCCACCCCTGTGTGCTACTGTATATCTTAGGGGAAGAGTAGAGGGCAGAGGAATTGAACTATTAATATTATTTTTAAACCCATAATTTGCAAATAATCCTATGTTTTAGTAAATTTCCAAAAAAATGTTAAGTACTTAGAAGTAGTCTAGGAAGGAAAAGGCACAGGTAAAAGATAATTACTTCAAAGAAAATTTTACGGTGCGTGAAGAAAGCTCACTATCAATAGTTTGGGAAAAGAGGCTAGTGGCTTGATAATGGTGCTTATCCAGGTACACTACGACTATCCATATGCCTTAGTACTATCTCTCAGGAACTTTCTTTTCAGGAAATAAAATTTTCCTGGACTAGATTTTAAATTAAAAAAAAATCAATAATGACATCATTTTTCACAAACACAAGAAGAAAACAATAGGGAAGCATAGGAATAATCCCTATAGCAGATTGGAGTTTCTCACTATGGTAGGCAGTAGTTTATTTTCTCCCAAAAGAACAAATCATCATATTATTCTACAGAGGGTACATTGATCCAAGGAATCTTCCAGACCCACAAATGGATAGGGAGAGTTGGGAAACTCTTGAAATAATATGCCACATGGAAGATGTGTTTGTCTAAGTGAATTATTCTGAGGAGAGGGTCACAGTTTTATCTAAATCTCAAAAGGTGACATTACCCAAAAGTGTGGACATCACTGGTTTGCAGAGTTTTAAGAACCTTAGTGTTACCATCAGTGTATTACATGTGATTTATTTAATCTACATTTCCCAGAGGGACTGAAAACTCTACTCCCATAAAAATTAACAAACTTTTCACTCAGTCCAGTAAGTTTCTTAAAAACAAAAACATATGGTATTTGTCATGTATTTGTTAGGAACAAGTGTTCTTGACCTTTTTCTCACACTTGGTCCAAATGAAGAGAAAAGTCACTAAACTCAGACGCTTCCCAATAAGTTGATGGTAATTCACAAGTGACTTCACTGGGTTTTTTTGTTTGTTTGTTTGTTTGTTTTTTATTAATACCATTGAGCTTACACAAAAGTGACACTGAGAATGAAGACTTACTGTCTTTTTTTTTACTTCGGGGCACAAATATGATTCTCTAATTTTACAATGTCACTCTTCTCAGAAATGGACCTTCTGGCCTATTTAAACCTTATTTTGACACTAATAAAGAACAGCTGAAAATCTTCATCTTTAGAAAACATGGAGGATAAAAACAGAAATGAATCACATAACATTGTCATTATGGGCATATTAACTCTCTATAAGAGGGAAATATGGGTCCTTTGGACTATGTCAAATGCTCCAGCAGACTGCCCAAACAGCAGATGTTTGTGAATTTAACTTGTCATCTTTAAAGACAGTATCTAATTGTTTTCCTTCATTTGGACAACAAATAGCTTTTAGCAAGGAAGGTCAATGTTATTTAAATTCCTTCTATCAACAAAATGCTGATATTTTTATTTCATTTTAGAGGAAGATCAATTACCATTGGTCTTGGTAGCCACATATCTATGTTAAAAGAAGTTAAAAGAAGAACTATGTTAAAAGACTATGTTAGACTACTATTTAAGACTACTTTTAACTATCTTAAAAGAAGAACTATTGATTTTCTCTTACCTGAACATCTAATTACTCAAATGATACTATCAACAAAAACATGAGATGGAGAACCACAAACTCCAAATTTGCCCTTTTGGTGGTAATATAGTTTTGAATGCCTCTATACAAAATAGAGTCTCTAAGCTGACTTTTTTTTCAATAATAATTTTGAATATTTCCTTTCATATATATATACATTCTGCTAGTCAACTCTTGGTTATTTAGGTTTTTATTTTCCATGCAGTTTGTTGTTCTCAGCAATTCAAACATTCTGCCAGTCTTTAGAAAATAAACAAAATAGAATGAAACAAAAATCTGTAGAAGTTTCTATATTACTCTAATTGCGGATGAGGAACAAATTTGAAAAGTAGTCTAGAGTGAAAATTTTACAATATCGATTACAATATCATTAACAATCTTGTTCCTTCCAAGAAACACATACATGGGTTTTTCATTCTCTGGCCAAGGTTCTAAGTGTTTTGCACACTTCAGCTCAATTACTCTTCATAATAACCTCTTGAGATGGATGCAATGATTATCCATTACAGATAAGTAAAAAAAGATTTTCAAACCTGAAGTAATGTATTCAAGGTCACAAAGGTTGTAAATCATACTGCCAGGATTTGAAATCAGGCAGTGTATCTCAAAAGTTCTGAGCTTTTAACCCAAAAATTTTGTTTACCTCCTATTTAGCTCTATTATCATTCTCTATCTTAATATTTATTTTTCACTAAATTAAGGTAATTTATTTAGCTTTCTTTGGATTGTATTTATGTGTCTTTTTTCATCACTGAATAGTCAACATTTCTTTGTTCTTATGTTTTAGATATACCTTTTAAAAATAGCATGTTGCTGGATATTTTTAAACAAATCTGATCATTTATGTATTGTAATTGGTAAATTGAATTATTAACAATTATGATGACTACTGGTATACTTAGATTTATCTTTATCTTACTTTGAGCTTTATGTATGTCTTGCTTTTCATAGCCTTGTTTTCTTTGTTATTTCTTGCTTTGTTTTTTTCTCTTTTTCATCCATAGCCTTGTTTTCTTTGTTATTTCTTGCTTTGTTTTTTTCTCTTTCTTTTTTTTTGTTATTTCTTGACTCTAGTTTGCTTTTTATATTTTATCTTTTTGAAAAGCATGACTATATATTGTGATTTTAATTTTTTATATAAATAATATTATCATTTCCTTTGCACTCTACTCTTCCTACATCTAAGTTGCATTCTTTGTTTCTTTCTGAAATATATCATTCAGAAGTTCTGTTTGTGTTGGTCTGTTGGTGGTAAACACTCTCAGTTTTATCATTCCATTATCCTGTCACTTTTGTTGTTTTTGAGAAGTATACTAACAATTTATTTTAAGAAACTAAAAAGATATACATTAACATGCATGAAAAGTTTTGAACAGCATATGACAATATATAATTGTAAGAGGCTGTTCAAAATCAATGTCTCAGATGAATGATATATCATCACCCACTTTTCCTAAATTAGTTCACCAGTTTACTTACATAAGAGAAATGGTTATAAATAACAATAATAATATGTAAAAATAAAAGTAAGTATAATAATTGGGTGTTTATTCTTCCAGGCCCTCTTGTAAGGCCTTTTCAGACATCAGTTAATCATCACTGTGATGTGTCTAGGTGTAATTTTTTTTCTTAATTCTGCTTTAGTTGTGAAGTCCCTCTTTAACTTGTGGGTTCTTGTTTTTAATTTATTTTGCAAAGTCCCTGCCATTCTCTTTCAAATATTTTTTTCTGTCACACTTTTTAAGCTCCACTAACACATATGTTGAACCTTTTTATATATTCCTTGCTTTTTTAAAATAAATTTTTCTACCTTTTAGGCTTTCTGAATCCCAGTCTGTGAATTTTTTCTGATAAATCTTTGAGTTTACTAATTTTCTCTTCAGCTGTGTACAGTCTCCTATTAAAAACATCTACTGAGTTATCAAGTTCAATGATTGCATTTGAAAGCTCCAAATGCCTGTTTTAGTTTTGTTTTTATGATCTATTTCTTCTCTTGGTTTTAAATTGTGTGAAGTTGTATCCTGATTTTATTGGGAATTTTATTGAACTGTAGATTGGTCTATGAGGAAATTATAAGATGCAAATCTGAATATTTTCTTCCATAGGGGATTTACTATTACTTCTGGCAAGCAGTTAGGATAGGTGCAGATTAATTTAATACTAATGAGGGCTGATCCAGAGCAGGACTTCTGAATTTTTAAGAGCTGATCTACTTCTGAATCACTCCAATTAGTTGCATATCACCCTTTCAGGGGTCCCTGCTGAGCTTGTGGT